>NC_083347.1:58245563-58888669 GCF_019175385.1 Lycium barbarum | reverse complement strand
TGTTAAGCTATCGAGGATTCTACGAAAATTTCGCTATATAGTTTCCTCCAACTGACCCGGGGTATCATGACCACACGATTCTTATTTACCTCTTACTCGTCTTTTTAAGTACCTACTTGGTTTCATTGGCGACGTATAAATACTTGCAGGTTACATATTCGTTCTTGTGTGATTCGTGTACATACACATCTAGACATATACACGTATCCATATCCGTACACATATTATGTTCATATTCATATCCATAGCATACCCGACCTTAAAGGTTCGGTGGTTTTCGTATACCCGGCCACGACAAGGCTCGGTGTCATACATACCAAAACGCTTTTGTCTATCTATAGTAACTCATCTCATCATACTATTTTCTCTCCTTTATTAGTCCCCTTATCATATCTTATATTCTATTATAAAAAACATTATGTCTCTTCTTATTTGTCACTTATAACTCGCAATATCATTAACGAACGACTCTACTGTCAATTTCCTCGCCTCTATTCCAGTATAGCATCACTATCCTTTACAATATTCCTCAAGTTATTTGCTCTAAATGTCATGCTCTTCAAGGTTTTCACGAATAATTCTCAGTACAGTCTCAGATACCCGCTCGACCCTTGTTCACTTATTTACTAGCCATTAGACTCATTTCTGCATAACTTTCATTTTTTGTTTGTTTTAGAGTCTGTATCTGTCACGTCTTAGGATCCATCGTTTCAATCTCTACACTCATATTCTCTTTACTTGCTTCCCCCCTTTAAGGGTTTTACTCGTACCATTCTCACATCCGTTGCCTCTCCTTCAAATCTTGAATTCATATATCTCTTACTATACTACATCTTATTCATGCCATTTCCCATAATTTTTAGCTACAATAATTCATGTGTGAAGTCTTAACATACTCATCTTGCAGTTTCGTAATCAAGTAATACAACCGACATAGCAATCCGAACAAGGATATATTTTACTTAGCTCATCTGGTAGTTATGAGTTAATGTCTAAATACGCTCCAATTAACAACTTTTGTCCCATAGGGATGCTTACAATAGTAGTATGTCTAGTCATCCATACCATCCATGCAATGTCACTTTCCTTCTTCTTCGGTGCTCAAAGTTCACTTGTAACGTCATCTTTGTTCTCCAGGGCCTAAGTCCCATGCGCAACTAATACCCCTTATGCCTCATACTCTTTTACTCTTGTGTTGCACTCAACATTGATTTCAGAACCAAACATAATCATATTGTATTTGTCGTTGATGATAGCTTTGCTCTATCGCTTTATCGTCGTACGGTAAATTCATAACTCATGGTCACCTTTTTCCTTTCAACTCATTACTTCATATGCTTTACTCGTTCTAACTTGGTATAGGATATTCAGAGGAGATGCATCTTCCTTTAATCATAACATGACTACTTCTCAACTGCGCATACTTTGCGGCACATTTCCTTCTCTTTCTATTCCCATTCTTATTTCTTTACGTTCCATCCTCCTCAATTTATCTTATTTTCTCCCATTTTATAATCAATCCTTTATTCATCGCACGAGCATCCCTATTCTTAACTTAGTACCGCATTGTCCTTTAGAATATACTACCTTTGTACAATCCATTCTTCGCTTCCAAAACTTATTCTGTTCATTCTGATTATCCCCTCTCATCCTTGTTGTGTTGATCCTTGTTTTAACAATCTTCCTATTTTGTTATTCATCTTTCTGTAGTCTTGGTCTTTCACATCCAGCTAAATATATCACTCATGCTCTCGATTATATAAATCACAAACTACTACTACTTTGGTATATCACATTTCTCTAATTTCTTTTTCAAGTTGACTTCCCTTTTTGTCATTGCTTGCCATCATTTCTGTCATTGAGGATCCTCTATGCTGGACTTTCCCCTAACAAGGTCTTATAAGCTTTCTTATCTACTGCCCCACGGCTCGCTTGCTGGTTTCACACTTGCATTCACTATAGAACATGTCACATCTTTAGTCGCTTCCTCACTATACTTTATTTACATTGTATTACAGTTCTTGCCACGCTCTCATTATATCTTGATCATAATCAATGCTATAGAGTGCCACTTCTTTACCTCGTTCGCAAGCCTGCTCATAAAATAGAATAAACCTTGCGAAGTAAGCATACTCAACCTGTTACTCTTTCTAATCAGCCCTATTACACTTACCATATAAGTTGTTTTACCAATGGATTCACATTCGTTATACCCCTTCGTATTTCATACCCCTGCCTCAGTCATGCTGTTACTTTATTTTGCTAATTGACTTATCGTATATTACTCATGCTTATCCGTCCAATCAATACTCCAGTATCGCACTCTATTGGAGTTACCATTCCTCTCCTATGTCATGTTTTAGCACTACCAGTCTCCCTAATTTACTTTAGCATTTCTCTTTACCATATCAATGTCGATCTTATAATTGCCATTACTATCAATTCAATAGTATTTAACTCATCTTTTGTAGTTGTTAAGGACTCGTCCTGCCATTACTTTTTGCACAACATCTTTTCCCATTAGGACATATTACAAGCTTACATCTTATCTCCTTTAGATTCTAGGAAAATTTCGTCGGAGTTTCCTCTATATTTCTTACTATCCCAAAACCTGCACGCAGCAAATACCAACAATGCCTCACAGGGCTAATATATATGTACGGCATATCTCAGCCACACAGGGCTCCCACTTTCAAGTAAAAGTACAAAGATGTTGAAACTTACCTCATATATTACACTTCGTGATGTACCTGATCCTTTAGCGATCTTCCTGTTACACTTTCCTATTAACTTTCCCTTTCATCCTTCAGCTTTACATTTCAATTATACCTCAATATTCTTACCTTACCCGACATACATATTTCATACCGATGCTTACCCTTGTACTGATTCATTCAATTTGTTTAATTCACAAGCTTATAACTGAACTTATCATTAAGAGATACCTTTAGTCAATTCCCTTGTTGTACTTACACCAACTTACCTCTATGACAACCAATCCATTTTCATATAAATATATATTTTGATAACATAGCCTCAACGAAGGGACTTACCTCTGTAACTTTCAATGTCATCAATCACTTTCTTATGTCAATACCGTTCTTCTGCTGCAATAAAGGGTTAGTATGAGGAATCTCATTTCCTATGGCTTAGCTCTATCACACGATCTTAGGGATAAAAGAAGAGTAACCAACCTAAATTCCCTGTAGCCTCCTGTTTATAGATGTGGCGTGCAACACACCATAAACAAGACTCTACTAGACATGGCTCGTAGACACTTCCAAGGGCTGAACTGCTCTGATACAACTTTTGTCACGACCCGGCTAGGGCCATGACAGGTACCCGGGGCTAACAACTGAGCACCATTCATTCTATTACTCATCCTACGTACAGTCGTATTTCTTATGCTCATAATCGTAGGAAAACCATTTTTCATTTTGAAACATAATTACCTTTATATACATAAGCCTTTCGGCTATCAAAATAATATACATACAATAAGGATATCGTGCGGCCATGCTACGCACACATACGTATCTACGAACCTCTAATAGAGTACTAGACATATGGAAGAGACAGGACCCCGTCGTGGCCAAAACATATATGTACACAAAACAGTAAATCAAGGCACCTCCGGAATAATGGAGTGCTCTCAAAAGTCTGCTTACCGGCTTCTATAAATCTGGGTCGCCTCCCTGTCTACCTGTGGGCATGAACACAGCATCCAAAGAAAATGGACGTCAGTACGAATATCGTACTGAGTATGTAAGGCATGAATGAAATGAACATAATAGAGAAATTATAAGACATAAGATGAAAATATAACCTGCATAACTTTTAAGGGTCGATACCTTCCATGCCTATATCATATATAATCATAGTACATGTATCATCATAGCGCATATATCATCGTATCATCTATATATCATAGTACCGTATCTAATCATACACATTAAACCTTATCCGTTTTCGGCCACTGGACAATATCACATACATGTCCTCCGGGCTTTTCATACATTTGAATACATAGTAGTATCATACCCGACCATATAGGTTCGGTGTCTTACGTACCCAGCTATAATAAAGCTTGGTGTTATACATACCTGGCCCTACCAAGGCTTAGTGTTGTCCGTACCTGGCCCTACCAAGGCTCAGGGGTATCTATACCTGGCCCTACTTAGGCTCAGTGTTATACCCACCTGGCCCTACCAAGGCTCAGTGTTATCCGTACCCAACTGCAGTGGTGTGCGCGCATTATATATATATATATATATATATATATTCTACCCAGCCATATAAACTCCGGGTTTCATAGTAGCCATACATAGGCACATATACATAAAAGCACATATACATAAAAGCCCATAAACATCTTTAGCGTCATCACTATTATCATCGTCATCAATATCATTATCACTATTAACATCGTCATCATTATCGTTATTGCTATTATCGTCGTCATCATTATCATTATCACTATTAGCATCATCGTAGTTATCATGTATGCATTTATATATAAACTGCCCGACCATATAGGTACGGTGTGATAATCATTAGCCCGCGTCCAGGCCTTCCGCGTCCCGGGTACCATCTCATGCCGCGCACTAGTGGTGTCTTCCCATGCCATCTAGACATGGTGTATACGCTGCCCGCCTTAGCGGTGTCTGCCCAGCCATATAGGTGCGGTGTAATATCATTATTATATACTCATCATAATTCATGCACAGAACTCAAAGACAGCTATACTTTATCGGGGTGACATAAGGTCGTGAACCCTCGATTCCATTATGGATCATTCATAACCATTATGCCTCACCTTGAAGGAATTAGCATATAAGGTGAGTGTATAAAATGAACAACATCAATGGATCATAGTTAACATCATTAACTTTGTAGAAACATCATATTCATGAACTCTAGAATATTTGGACTTAAGCTCATCATCATCATGTTCATAATATCTCTTATCTTTATTCATATGGCTATTCATGAACATAGACTCTTAGTTTTTCGGAATGTAGGAAATTCATGGAGAAATATGGAAAATAATATCATTGGAATCATATAAGGATCATTATCTTCGTAGGAATGCCATATCATGATCTTGAGGACTTCTACACTTAGATTCATCATCAGTATTGTCATGCTCGTAACGTATCTCTTTTCTTTATCTTGTATGACGCTCTTTATAATCGTAGACTCATATTTCCGATATGTAGGAAAATCATGGAAAGATAGGAGGATTCATGCCTTAGAAAGAAGGGACTAGCCTTACATACCTCTTTCATTTAACAATTTCATTGCTTGATTGCTCTCCTTTAATCCTCACGTCTCTAGCTTCAAGAGAATTCGCATTAACATTAGCTAATCTATTATAAGAACGTGCTTACTAAAGCTAGAGAAAATTGGGCAGTATTTCCTTTGTTTCTACTACTTTCTCCATATCATATATCAACTCCCAAATGTCAATAATAACATTCATAATATCATCATCAATAACTTTTGTCAAATTCATCATTATCCAATCCCCACAATTTCCTCTCAAGGTCATCCATAATCATGATCACAATACAACATTACATTCATTATCATCTAATGTTTCTCTCATGCTCATTCATAACATAATTACAATCACAACATATCAATATTCATGATTCACTCCAAACTACTACTAAACAATGGCACTATTCTTACATTCATGACCCATTTTCTATGTCCTTCTACAATCCAAGTGTTTCAACTTTTTAATACCTTAAACAATATGGAAATACCATAAAACTTACCTTAGATGGTTTAGGAATAAGCCTTGGGTGGAAATACTTCTCTTGAGCAAAACCCTAGTTCCACTCCCAAAGAGATTTCTTGTCTTGGATAAACCCTAATGAGTTTCTTGCACTTGATTCTCGTGGATTTATGATATGAAACTTTGATTTGTCTTGAATTTGTGTTGATGAGATATTTAGAACCCTCTATAAGTCTTGATAGAGATGGAGAAGTGGAAAGAATGAGAAAATAAAAGTGGGAACATGTATTTATACTTGCAACTTAATCAGCCCGTCGGGCATTATACGGAACAATTATATGGTCTGTATAACCATGTACGATCCGTATAAGTATCCTTGGTTCACCACCATGGAAAACATTCTTCCTGTTGGGTTATACGGACCCTTATACGGTCCGTATAAAGTTCTACAGTCCGTGTAAGGTGGTCGTGTAACTCACAACTTTTCCGAGGTTCGCCTCGTCGTTTCGTTTGATCTCCAATCCTTATACAACCTTCTTAACACTTATTTAACACCTCGTTAACAATCTAAGAGACATTATAACTCTTCTCCAAAACATCATTAAGCCATTATTAATTCGATACTCGTAAATCTTGCCCGACACACAACATATACCTTGTTTTCCTTAACAACTTTCGTCTCCTACCTCAAATATCTTTGAAATCTCATTTAGAATCATCAAATGTTATTTCTTACTTATCGAAACATCGTATACTTCATGCCCTTCCCTAGTCTATTCACTGTACATGAACGAAATTTTTTTCGAGGTGTAACAAGAGGACATTCCGAAGACAGCCTACATAACTAGATATGGTCATTTCGACTTTCGGGTGATGTTGTTTGGATTGACTAATGCACCGGAGGTATTCATGAATTTGATGAATAATGTGTTCAGGCCTTTCCTATATCTCTTTGTGATTGTGTTCATCGATGATATCCTGGTGTATTCTCGATCTGAGGTGGAGCATGCAGATCATTTACGTACTGTTCTTAGAGTTCTTTAGACTCGAAGCTATATGCAAAGTTTTCAAAATGTGAGTTCTGGTTGAATTCTGTAACATTTCTGGGGCATATTATTTCAGTTGATGGCATTCGAGTGGATACCTAGAAGATTGAAGCTGTGAAGACTTGGCCAAGGCCTGCAACACCTACGGAGGTTCATAGTTTTCTGGGCTTGGCAGGTTATTACAGAATATTTATAGAGGGTTTTTCTTCTATTTCTACATCGCTGACGAAGCTGACTCAGAAATCAGCTAAATTTCAAAGGACTGATGCTTGTGAGCGCAGTTTTCAGGAGCTGAAGAACAAATTGACTTCGGCCTCAGTCCTTACACTTCTAGTAGGATCAGAGGGCTATGTTGTTTATTGTGAATCTTCTGGTGTTGGGTTGGATTGTGTGTTGATGCAACACGGTAAAGTGATTGCTTATGCTTCAAGGCAGTTGCAGAAACATGAGAAAAACTACTTGACACATTATCTAGAGTTAGCTGTGGTTATTTATGTATTGAAGATGTGGAGACATTATTTATACGGTGTTCATGTTGATATTTATACCGACCACAAGAGTCTCCAGTATATTTTCAACCAGAAGGACTTGAATCTACGACAAAGACGGTGGTTGGACCTGTTGAAGGACTATGATGTGAGTATCTTATATCATCCTGGAAAGGAAAATATAGTAGCTGATGCTCTTAGCTGCAAGTCCAGGGGCAGTTTATGTGAGGTTCTGCCAGAGAAGGGGGAGTGAGCTTGTGAGCTTCAACAGCTAGCTAGCCTAGGAGTTCGGTTGATGGATTCAGGCAATGCGGGAGTTATTGTAAAGAATTCAGTTGTTTCATCTTTAGTAGTGGAGATGAAAAAGCGCAAATATGAGGAATCCATGTTAATTCATTATAGAGATACACTTTCTAAGAATAAAAAGTCACCATTTGAGATTTCTGCAGATTCTGTTCTCAGGTATCGAGGCAGATTATGTTTTCCTGATGTTGCAGGGTTACGTCGACACATTTTGGAGAAGCCCATCATTCTCGTTATTCTGTTCATCCAGGTGCGACAAAGATGTATCATGATCATAAATCCATCTATTGGTGGGACGGAACATTAAAAGCCTGGTGGATTATTGCAAGCTATGAAAATTCCAACTTGAAATTGGGAAGTGATAAATATGGATTTAATTAAAGGCTTGCCTCGTTCTCAGTGTAAGTATGATTCTACATGGGTGATTGTGGATAGACTAACGAAGTCAGCTCATTTTCTACCAGTCAGAACTACGTACTCAGTTGAGGATTATGCAAAACTGTATGTTGAAGAGATATGACGACTCTATGGTGTTCCAGTATCCGTTATTTTCGATAGAGGAACACAATTTACAGCTAATTTTTTAAAATCCTTCCAAGAAGGCGTGGGGACTCAGGTGAGACTTGGTACAGCATTTCATCCGCAGATGGATGGACAAGCTGAGCGTACCATTCAGACCCTCGAAGTTATGCTACGGGCATATATGTTAGACTTCGGAGGTAGTTGGGATGATCATTTACAACAGTTATCACTCCAACATCCAGATGGCCCCGTATGAGGCTCTATATGGGCGAAAGTGTAGATCGCCAATTAGATAGTTCGAAGCAGGAGAGACAAAGTTAGTAGGGCCATACTTGATCCAACAAGCGGTGGAGAAGATCAAGCTTATCCAGGACCGCTTATTGACAGCCCAGAGTCGACAAAAGTCTTATGTGGACAATTACCGGTGAGACCTGGAATTCCAAGTTAATGATTGGGTATTCTTGAAGGTGTCCCCTATGAAGGGTGTGATGAGATTTGGTAAGAAGGGCAAGCTTAGTCCTCAATATATTAGGCCTTACAAGATTGTGCGTAAGGTAGGCCAGATGGCTTATGAGTTAGATCTACCTTCAGACTTGGAGGCAGTCCATCCAGTTTCCATGTGTCAATGCTTCACAAGTGCATTGGATATCCTTCTAGAATTGTACCTGTAGATGACATTTAGCTCACCCAACAACTATCTTATGAATAATTACCTACTTCTATTCTAGATAGACAAGTTCGGAGGCTTAGAACTAAAGATTTAGCTTCAGTGAAAGTTCTATGGAGAAACAATAATAAAGAAGAGATGACTTGGGAAGCTGAGCAAGATATGAACTTCAGGTATCCACATTTGTTTCCACTTCCAGAGGAGATTCAGGCGGAGGCACCATTGCCCTCAGGTATGTAATGCTTGCTTTTGATGATTGCTTGGTCATGTGTGGCCATTATTGTTGTTGTTGTTGTAGCCCTGTAAGGCGTTGTATATTTTAGGTCGCCGTGACAGCATGGTAATGACATATTGCAGGGAAAACTCTAGCGAAATTTCTGTAGAATCCCTAAGAGCCCAACGTTCGAGGACGAATGTTCCTAAGGGGGGAGGAATGTTACACCTTGGGAAATTTCGTGTCGTTTGCATCATTCGTGAACTAACACAAGCCCAAAGTGGACATGAAGCCCTTATAGGGTTAGGAAGGGTATTTGGTAATTTTAAGTGTATACATTAAAGTTTCAGAGTCATATGAAGCGGTGGAAGTAAGTTCGTTGGAGAAATTGGAGTTTGAGTTATGTTTTGGGAAGATTTCATTGCATTTGAGTTATACATTTCTTAGAATTACCTTGAGGGGGAGATATAGGGGCAGTGTGCGGCCACATACTCAGTATGCTGGGCCGTATAATGGCCGCGAACTCCCCATTTTGGGTGAGAGTTCTACCCAGCACCACCCCTATTCTGTAGAGGGAGTATGCTGCCGCATACTCAGTATGCAGGGCCTCAAACTCACTGCAAATTGGAGCGAGGGGGGTGACCTTGCCACCTTTTTAAATCCCAAGAGACCTCATTTTCATTTCAACTTCCCACACTTATTTCCCTATACTTCTAGAGGTTTATTGAGAGTTATTGAAGGTTTCATATCACTCCAAATCTTTCTGTATCATCAAGAGAGAAAATCAAATATCAGCATCTCAAGATAAATCCATGGGAGGTGATGGTTCTTGCTTCTTTTCAAAGTTGTGATGAACTTGGTCTTGAGAGAAGTTGAGAAAGGTGAAATTCTTCTATAATAAGTTATGTTGTTCATCTTATTCATATGGTTAAGTTGATGTAATGGTTTAGCAACCCTTAGAAAGGAAAAGAATTAATGTGGGGAAGTTATAAGTGTTGAAGTGAAGAAGATGAACATGAAAAGGGGATTTTGGATACTAACCCTTTCTTTCAAAAGGCATGATTCCCTAGTTGTGAACCTATATATGACATCCACCATATTCCTATTTCTTGAAATGCTAGAAGCTCATAATTCCCAAGATTCTCATGATATTGATGACAATGTTCTTTGTGATGATAATGACAATGATGATGAGGATTCATTTCTAGAGAGGCCAAAGCCTAAAGTTCTTGATGTTATCATAATACTATTGAACTTGTCACATGATTATTGATTGTATTTATTGTTGTTAATCTCATCTTATAATAGTTGTTCTTCCAAGGTGAGATATAGCGATGATGATGATTCCATAATAGAAATCGGAGGTTTACCGACCTTACGTCACTCCGATACAGTAGTAACGTTTCATTTGGGTTTCATGCATGGTTTATATATATGTATGTATTTTCTCACATCGAGCCGCGCTATAGTCGACCGGGCAGGCACGTAGATGTGCACATCACTGCAGTGGGCAGCTTATAATATCGTCCCGGATGTGGGATACCCTGACGTGGGATAATGATGATAACACCGCACCAATATGGTCGGACAGTATCCTATATATATATATATATATATATATGCATGTATGTATAAGATGTTGTTTGAAAGGAAAGGCTAAGCATGCATGATATCCGCCTTAAGAGGCAATCAGATGTACATGTTATCTCTTTTATCTCATGCTCCTTTATATCTTTATTATGTTGTTATTCATGCCTTATATACTCAGTACATTATTCGTACCAACATCTTTTTTTGTGGAGGCTGCGTGTATGCCTGCAGGTAGGCAGGGAGATGGATCAGATCCTTAGGTGCTTCATTAGCGATTTCTCAGGACCGATTCACTTACTTCGGAGCTGCAGTCTATCGGTATTACCCTTTTGTGTATTTATTTGGAAACGGCGGGGTCCTGTCCGGTCCTTATGATTTTTTATACTCTATGTAGAGGCTCGTAGACAGATGTGTATAGTTAGACGTCTCATAACTTTACTGATTCATATTTTGTATATCATTTTTATAGCTTTTTTGGCTTGTTTATATATATGGGGCAGAGTTGATGATAACCATATAAATGTGCTATTATTTGAGAATTCATGCCCGTACAGATTATGATAATTGTGTGTTAGTTATGTCTTCCACTGAGATACGATTATCATAAGTATGTTAGGTGGTTCTTGGTAGGTTAGCTCTGGATACCCGTCATGACCCTTCAGTTGGGTCATGACATTGATAATGCATGTATTGAGTTGATTGGAGTTGAAATTTCGAGTATGACACGTATTAAGTCAGATTGAACTAGGGATGAGATAAACTTGTATTGGATGTTGTCGATTAAGTGATATCAATGTTGAATTGAATAATATGCTATGGATGTTGATTGGGATTTTTTTGTAATCTTGGAAACGTAGTAGAAACAGAGGAAATGCTGCCTAAATTTCTGTAACCCAAATCACCCTTCGATATGTAACTCATATACTTTGACATACAAACATGATAGGTTATGAATAAGGGCATATATTTCAATATAGGCTCGGGGAAGGAACGAGCATCAGAATAAGGATTCGTTCAAGGTGACGGCTCAACAAGTAAGCTATGTAAGGTGTTGCTATCTTCGTTTCCTTTGGCACGAATCCTAGAAGTCTACTAGCGTGCATAGCGTAATGACTCCACTCTATTCTTGTTCCAATTCCTATATAAACGTTCCTTGTTGAGATGTTGATTGATTCCTAAATACTTGAATATTCTTCATAAATGATTCTCATAATATCATTATGATTATTCTTACTGAGTTATTTCTTAGCTTCGATATGAGTTCCATAACATATTCAGAGGTTACGACCTTACGTCACTCCAAAAGGCCCGATGTTATTTCATTGGCTCCTCATGCATTGTATATATATATGTATGCACTATTTTACTACACCGAGCCGCGCTATAGTCGGCCGGGTATGGAACCTATTGTTTAACCACTAGTCCGTTGAGTATTTCACACTGAGTCCTGAAAGGGCCAGTTATATTTCATACTGAGTCCCAAAAGGGCCGGGTATATTTCACATCTAGTCCCAAAAGGGCCGGGTACCTTTCACACCAAGTCTCTAAGGGCCGGGTACGTTACACACCAAGTTCTGAAATGTCCGAGTATGTTATGTTGATGATACTATTTATATATGTATATATATCTCATGCATTGCATATTGCATGACCTCAGTTGGTTCAGATTACTTTTATTCTTTATATCTGTGTCTTACTTATGTTATTGTTTCCTTCCTTACATAGTACTTTTATCCGTACGGACGTCCCATCCCACGGGACGGTGCATTTCGTGCTGCAGGTCCTGACAGACAGAGTGGAGGACCTCTTCAGTAGAACTATCAGCTTCAGCCGGTCAACAGCAAGTGCCATTGTATCGAGCTTGCTCTTTTGGTATGTGCTATGTTCACATGTTATGTATATGTATCTTTGGGTACGAAGTATGTCATGTATATATGCTCGTAGAGGCTCATAGACAGTATGATATATGTAGATGTCATGTACGACCTCGTCGGTCTTCGTTTAATTATAACGCTCTTGTGGTAGCCTCGTCGGCTAGCGTATTTATTTATATATGTATGTATATGTATGGTCATGCATATGTCTTCCATTGTATTGGGCCTTTTCTTCGTCCAGGTGTCTTTCTATATTACAGTGAGCTCACATTTCAAGCTTGAATCGTTGTATTATGATTATGTCAGTATACACCAGGTGAAACTCGATCGCTAGGGTCGGGTACCCGTCATGCCCCGCGTCGAGGTGTGACAATATGTCACCTTCTTTTATTCAAAAGAGCTCTAAGACAGAAAAAGGAACTAAAAGTATAAACTTTTTCACCAAGAACCACAAAATATCAAAAATGTATAAACGTTCAGTGGTGTTTGATATTTTGTGTTTCTTGGTTAAAATAATTGGGATTGGGAGCTTACGTGGCTAATTTTATTGTGTTGTGGAGTCCAAGTCAGAATTCCATCTGGCAAATTTATCAAGTATCCTATCGGGGAGGGCAAATTTGATCCCAAACTTTGACGGTGAAATTTAAACTATAAAACATATTTGGAGGGTAAATTTGACCTTTTTCCCTTTAACTAAATGTAACTTTTAAGTGTATAAATTAGAAAAAGGTGACAATTTTGACCAGCCAGGGTCAAAGCCCACTTAAAAAATTGATTAAGTTAATTAGGGTTTGAAACATAATTTTTGACACTTATTAAGTATACGCGGTCGTACAAGTAATATAGGATTAAAGTTCAGATATCATACCCATAGGGACTTATGATTAACTATTTACTAAATTAAACTAATTCTAATTATCTAAACAAGAAATAAAATCCAAAGTTATATTTATAGACTAACTAAAAATAAAAGAAAGCAAATAATGAACTTCTACCAAGAAAGAGCAGATTTTTATCGGAGAGGAGATAGATCTAGGGCTATGACCACAACAATCTAGTTGAGTTTTCTAATCGTACGTCTATTTTATTTCTTGAGTTACTAGTTGACGGGTTAATTATTTCTTTATGAGTATCTTCGAAGTTGCTCACAAGCCTGTAGATGTTACCCTAACACCTATATTCCTATAGTCATCAGAAAATAACAAGAATGCATTTAAATCTCTCTATTCATCTAAGCAAGGCTAAAGGGTATATTTCAATCCTCATTAGCGAAATGATTATATCGAACAAGCTCTATTTATTCTTATTACGCATGCAAATTCCCTATCCCTAGTTCAATTCACACGCCACAGATAGTGTTTAACTATTGGCCAGATAATCAAACAATTAAGACTAAGATTAAATAAATAACCCAAAGATGGAAAACCAATAATATAAACGATAATCAAACGTCAACTTTCATGTTTGAGTCAAAACTCTAGAACTATAAAGTTTAGCTCCACATAGATATGGAGGAAAAACAACAAATTATCCGAATAAAAATAAGTATTACAGAGAAGCAAAAGTAAACCCTGTAACTCCGGCCTCCACGACGGCTCCAAGCTCTCTCTCTCTAGGTCCAAAGTTATGTAAAGATCCTGTCTTATGAACTATTTATATAGGTAGAAAAAAGCCCAGACAAAATAACCCAGTCCAAAACAAATTATAAATGATTAACTCTGAAAATTTGGTTCAGCGCTAAGCACCGACCAAGGCGAATAAATGGTTCGCTGTCCGCTTCGCTCTGCCAACTGCCCACAATAGTTGAACCTTCAAATTTGACACAATTTTTGATGCCTTTAGTTTCAGCCACGTAAACAACACTCCACTTCCTCCAATTTGCTTTCAATTGCACCAAGTCTCTTTTCTTTCCTTCTTATCTTCTTTTTCACATACTTAATTTAATCATATCACAATAATCTGGCAATCATTACCCATCATAAATCAATCACACTTGCATTTTGATAAAGTGTACCCTATGATCCTATGTTTTGATAATTGACAAACTGATGGGGAATCGACAAGAGACTTGGTCTGTAATCTATTTTGAATATGCCGCGCGCACTCAGTGGTACAACTTTAAACAGCTGTAAAGCTGGACCGTACAACAGCAGTGCTGCAGCCCATGTCTCGGGTCAAACTTTGGTTGAGAAGTCTCCATCACATCTCACATGTTCTCCAATATATATTAAACATGTCCCAACATATTGGGCATCGCGTGGAAAACCTAAAAATCACTTAAAAAGTGTAGCCGTGACAAGATTCCCAAGTGTTCAACTAACAGAGCTGAAAACAAACTAAAGGACCAGATGCTAACACTGAAGATATCAAAGTCTCTTAGTTTGTCTTAAGCTTTGTTTCATTTATACTTAAATTTTAAACCTACTCCTCTTGTTTGAGAAGCTGTTTGTAGGTATTAAAAAGTCTCAAAGTCAGCTTGTTGGAAGTGTGTTTCCACAAGCTCTTGAGTGGTACATTAGGCTACAGTTAGTCTAGGTGTATTAGTGGTCCTTAGCTAGAATTAGCTAAGTGGAGTGGCTTGCAATCGGAGTATTGCAAGTGTGGAGGGACTATCCTAGGTCGCATAAGCATTATTGTAAGGTTAAGGGATTATGGGAGTTAATTCCTAGATTACGAAAGAGTTATAACCTAAAGTTGCTCCTGTAGTGGAGTTAAAATCGTACTGGGGTAGGTCGTGGTTTTTAATCCCTTGAGCAAGGAATTTTTCACGGTAAAATCATGTGTCCTTTACATACTGCATTGCATAAGTGAACTGGTACACAACCAGGCCCCTCCATACCATTTGGTGTACGTACAACCTATATCAATTGGTATCAGAGCCGACCCTTTCTAAAAGGCTAACACCTAGAAAGGATCCTCAGTCTAATGGCTGCTCCACCAAACTCAGAAGAAGGATACTTGGTGACAGCACCACCACGGGTAAATGATGATTCCGACATGGAACATGTTATAGCCCGTATTTTGTATGTTCGGATAATTCGAGATAATTGCGAGAATTCAAAGGCAAGACTATCTTCCAAATTTATTTTAATGAACAAGTTGTTTATGAATTATTATTTATGAATATTATTATTATGGAAATATTGAGAAAGGATAAGGGTAAAAAGGGAAATTCGCAAGAGAGTTCATGGTAATATTGTGAAAGGCTAGGGGAAAAATGGGAATTTCACCAACAATTCAAGAAACTTCTTGAATGGACCATCTTGGCCATGCGGCCGTCCAAGTTAAGGTGGGCTTGGACCACATGGATGAATTATGTGTACATATATATAAGACTTATTAGTCATATTTGTTATTACTTAGAAAATTCAAGAAGTTTGGAGAAGAAGAAAAAGAAAGAAAAAGAAAGAGGAAAGGCCTAGGAGTGTTCGGCCATGGCTTCCAAAAATTAGCTCCATGGAAAATTGATCAAAAAAATTATTTCTTCTAGTATTCCAAGCAATTGGAAGGTCCTCTTTAACATGGAATGGTTGTTGGAGCAATAAAACTATTTAATTGTGCAAGTTCACAACCTTAGCCAAGTGAAGAGATGTGTGGAGAAAGGTATGTGTTCAATCTTCTTTTACATATGTTATGGATGATTTGTGAATATTGTAGTATGTAGAAATGAATGAAAACCATGAATTTAGTGTGTTGGAGTGGTGGCCGTGTGGTGTGGAGTTTGGCCGTGTGTATGTGTTGTGTTGTATAGGGATGATGAACTAATTTTATCTAGTATTTTGGTTGTTGTTGTAATGATTCTAGTGAAGTTGTAGTGGTTGGAGAGTTGTTTTAGAAGTTAATGTGATTTGAATATAGTCTTCTTGTATTTATGGAAGACAATGTTGTTAGTGCGTGAATTGTTGGTGTAATTCACGAAGTTGGAAGAGAAGAAATGTGTTGTTATTGTTCTTGTTGAATTTGGAAGGTTTCGAGTAAAGTAGTATGTTGATTGGGTTGTTTTGAATATTATGTGAATTGTTTGAAGTATTGTTGAATCATGTTAGAATGATTTCGGATTAACATTTGAATGTGGGATCATTGGTGTTAGCTTGAAAATATGTGGTTAAATTGAATGTAAATGAAATGTCGTGAATTGTGTGACAAGAGTTGTTGATGTTAGAATATATTTTGGGATTGATTGTTGGTAATGTTGTTGATAATTTGGCCGAGTTGAATTCTCGGATTGTTGATTGTTGAATTGGCCGAGTTGGATTCTCGGGGCTAGTGTATTTACATGGGAAATGCTGCGGAAAGTTCGGCAGAATATAAATGAATTTATTTGAAAGATTAAGACAAATGTGTGACGATGAGTCTAACAATTGTGTAAATCCTCTTGAATGTAGACTAGCAAGTTTGGACAATAAGCGTAGCTAATAGGACGTGGGACATGTATGTAAGGCTTACCCTTTCTTTCTTTTGGCATGATCTTTGTGAAACCAACATGACAAAGTGTATGTATATGAATTCTAAAGAAACTCCCATTCTTAGAGCCACTAGGATGGCTAACGTTCTTGTTTTCCATAAGCTATTTCATATGGTTTTGATGCGTATCTATGATGTTCGAAGATCTATTTGATATGTTTGCGAATGGTATTCGAAAGATAATCGATATGACTAAAGTATTGATTTTTCAAATGCTAGCACGTTCGACTATTCCATTGAGTCTTTGATATATTTCGACATGTACATATGGTTCCAAAGGCTCTATTTGATTTGATCCTTAACGATATCCGAAAGGTACTTGATATGATTGTTGCTTTGATTTTCCAAAAATGGCTTCTAAAACGTTCGTAGAAGGTTCTGTACTTCAAACGCTCATAACTTTCTTATACTAAATCGGATTGACCCGAAACTTGTTTCAGAGCCTTCAGATGTCGGTAAGTGTACGTATCTATCGAGTCTTGATTTATGTGCATGTGGTTTCGCACTACTCTGTTCTAGCAAGCCTCAGTATGTCCTTCATTGCGCCCCGGGCCAGGTTCTGTTATCGTTTGTTTTCCTCTGCATTGTTCATCGCGTCCCTCTCCCTTGCGGGCTGGGTTCTGTTATATGTACATCTGTATATGATGACATGATGATATGGGGATGGCGACCAGGATGACATATGATGATTCTGTTCACCGAGTCTCGCAATTGAGGGCCGGGATCTGTTATATGCATATATGATATATGATTTTGACATGGATTGATGATTCTGTTCACCGCGTCCCTCCCTAGAGGGCCGGGATCTGTTATATGTGTATATAATATATGATGTCAGCATACATGGTGACTCCATCCACCGCGTCCCTCACTAAAGGGCCGGGATCTGTTATATGTATATGTATATGATGACATATGATGTCGGCACGCATGGTCTGTGTTAGGAAAGTAAGTATTTTGGCACTCTGGACGGTTTACTTATTTTCTATACTTCTTCTGACGTATGACATCGGTATGCATGATTTGCGTCCGGAAAAATAAGCATTTCGGTATTCTGAATAATGTACTTACTTTTGTCCGGTTTGTTTCGATTTTGGTTCTGTTTTCTGTATTTCATGCTTTACATACTCAGTACATTTTCCGTACTGACCCCCTTTCTTCGGGGGCTGCGTTTCATGCCACGCAGGTACACCCAGATGAGTGGAAGATATTACTAGAAGATGTTCCAGCGGGATTGGCGAGCTCCACTTTCTCCTGCAGTGTTGCCGAGTCAGAGTATATGTGCTATGATTTCTGATTAATGTTAGAGACTTTGCAGATAGAGTCTTGGGTATAGAATGTCAGTTCTGTAAGCGGCTCCATCAGCCGATGTGTCATTTTGTGTTATGATATGCACTCCATATGATTACAGATTTTGTTTGATTTGAGAACATCGAAAAAGAATATTTCTGAAAGTTGTACTATGTATTTCATCTTTATTTGATTTAAAAGTCCAAAAGATTATGTGTGCACTAAGGATCAGAGGGTTCGCTCGGCCCTAAGTAAGGGTCGGTGCCCATCACACCCTAGGGAAATTAGGGTGTGACAGAACATTTCACCACAAGTTTCAAAGGATGATCAGAAGGGACAAAAGATCCATCAAAAGGAATTTCATTCCCAAGCAAGCTTGCGATGAATATGAGTAAATCATCTCGCTCATGGCCAAGTAAGATCCAGATAGTGAAGATGAGCAAGTCAAGAATGAAAGAGATGGAGGGGGTAAAAAATGGTACATGGATAGCAGCTGCTCAAAGCACATGACCGGTGAAAAGGATAACTTTCTCTCACTCAACGCTTTTCAAGGTGGGAGTGTATCCTTTGGAAACGGTAAGAAGGGGTACATTATTGGAGTAGGAAAAGTTGGGAAGACACTTGCTCATGCCATAGAAAATGTATACTTCATAAATGGTCTGAAATATAGCCTGTTAAGTGTGTCTCAAATCTGTCACAGAGGAAATGAAGTCAAGTTCCTGTCTTGCTCTTGCACAGTCACAAGTCTCAAAACTGTTGAAGTGGTTCTGGTTGCCAAGATATTCAAAAATGTATATGTCACAGACTTTGGCTCCCAAGACGGAAGTGATTTGACCTATCTGAGTGTGATTGAGGAAGATCCTGAGCTCTGCCATAGAAGACTGGGGCATACTAGCTTTTCGTTATTAAACAAACTTGCTGTGAAAGTCCTGGTTCATGGATTACCAAAGGCAAAGTTTAAGGATCACAATGCTTACGATTCTTGCATAAGAGGGAATCAGGTGAGATCTTCCTTTAAACCCAAGAAGAAAGTAAGTACCTCGAGGCCCCTTGAACTTATTCATTTGGATCTCTGCAGACCAACGAGAATACCCAACAGAGGAGAAAAGAAATATATGTTTGTAATCGTTGATGACTACTCTAGGTTCACGTGGACCTTGTTCTTGAAAATAAAAAATGAGACATTTCCTGTGTTTCACGACTTTGTTAAGAAGGTCTAAGTAAAACTTGGGACCCTGGTCACGAGCATCAGATCTTATCATGGTACTGAATTTGATAATTCTCAGTTCGCTGATTTCTGTACTGAAAATGGCATCAGTCACAATTTTTCTACCCCTAGAACACCTCAACAAAATGGTGTTGTGGAGCGAAAAAATAGAACTCCTGAAGATATGGCTAGAACAATGTTAATAGCCAGTGGGGTGTCCAAAAGTTTCTTGGCGGAAGCCGTGAACACTGCTTGTCAGGTAATAAACAGATGCATGATCAGGTCTCTACTTGAAAAAACTCCATACGAGCTGTTAAATGGAAGAAAGCCCAAGTTGACTTCCTTAAGAGCTTTTGGCTGCAAATGCTTTGTACTCAACAACGACAAGGAAGCTCTGGGAAAATTTGATGCCAAAAGTGATGAGGGTATCTTCCTCGGGTATACTTCTCATAGCAAAGCATTCAAAGTCTACAACAAAAGGACACAAACTGAGGAGGAAAGTGTGCATGTATTTTTTTCGATGTGTCTAGCTTTCAAGGGGATATCAGGGTTCCACATCATGAAGAGAAAGATGCAGTTTTCCCAAAAGTTCAGATGAAGACATTGAAATCTGCAATAGGAAGACTGAGCTGATGAATCAAATCAAACCAATTGATAAAGAAAATGTTGATAATCCTCAAGAGAAAGTAGAGGAACCTGCCTCTCAGATCACTACCCTAGAAGCTATGCATTGAGTGAGAGATGTTGTACTAGGAACTTCGGAAGCCGATCAAGGAAGTGGTGGAAATGGATCAATGGATGCTAACAATGGATCCAACAATAAAGAAGCTGGTCCATCTACTCGTGTTGTTTAAACATCCACCTGGAAGCTCAGAGGATCTCACCCTCTTCATAATGTAATTACTAATCTAAACTCAGGCATTCAAACTAGATCTAAGGTAAGAAACCTATTTACCTTTTCAGCGTTTCTAGCTCAAATTGAGCCTAAGAACATCAAAGAAGCCCTAAAGGATGTCGACTGGATAGCTTCTATGGAAGAAGAGCTTCATCAATTCGAAAGAAACAAAGTATAGCACCTGGTCCCCCGACCATCAGATAGAATTGTGATAGGCACCAGATTGGTGTTCCGTAACAAACTTGATGAGCTTGGAAATACTACTAGAAACAAGGTAAGACTAGTAGTTCAAGGCTACAATCAAGAAGAAGGAATAGACTTGTCACGACCCGACTAAGGGGCCATGACGGGTGCCCGGAGCTGACTACCGAGCACCACTCATTTTTCTATCCACAATACTCAACCTGAACATATATAAACCCCAAAGTTGTACATAGATATACATAAGCTCGTACGACTACAAAATGATATACAAAAACATACACTGACATCATCATGGGACACAACTTACCCACACGTACGTATCTACGAGCCTCTACTAGCGTACTAGACATAAGGACGGGATAGGACGACGTCGTGCCCAAATATGTACACAAAATAATGTATCAAAATAGCACCTCCGGAGTAATGGAGTGCTCCTGTGAATCTGCTGATCAGCTCCTATGAGTCTAGGCCACCCCTTTGTCTACTTGTGGACATGAACATAGCGTCCAAAAAGAAAGGACGTCAGTACGAACATTGTACTGAGTATGTAAGGCATAAATGATAATAACATAACAAAGAAATAAGGAGACATCAAGTAAGGAACAACCTGTAACTGACTGTCACTTAAGCCTGAATAATGCATGCTAACTTATTTCATAAACATCATCATATCATGTATGCATATATAAGCTGCCTGACCATATAGGTGCGGTGTGATCATCATTAGCCCGCGTCCAGGCCTCCCACATCTGGGGTAAACATCTCATGCCGCCCACTAGTAGTGTCTGCCCATGCCCTCTAGACATGGTGTATATGTCGCCCGCCTTAGCGGTGTCCGCCCGGCCATGTAGGCGCGGTGTAATATCATCATCATATACTTATCATAGAGCATGCATAAGAACTCAAAGACAAACTATAACTCCATCGGGGTGACGTAAGGTTGTGAACCCTCGATTTCCATTATGGAATAATGATGAGCACTCTGCCTCACCTTGAAGTAACTAACATTATAAGGTGAGTGTAACAACAATGAGCAACATTAGAGGATCCTAGAAGGATCATTAACTTTATGGAAATATCATACCATGAGCTTTGAAATCTTTTGACTTAGACTTATCATCATCATTATCATATTCGTAACATATCACTTAGCTTCATCTCATGTGAAGCCCTTTATAAATATAGACTCATAGTTTCCGGAATGTAAGAAGGTCATGAAGGGTAAAGAAAATCATGTCATAGGATTCATGCCTTGGAAAATGAAGGGACTAGCCTTACATACCTTTACGTTTCACTACTTTATCGATTGAACACTTCCCTTTAATATTCATGTTTCTACCTTCAAGAGAGTTCATACTAATATTAGATAATCGATATCATGAGCATGCTTGAACCAAAGCTAGAGAAGATTGGGCAGCATCTCCTTTGTTTATACAACTTTCTCCATATCATATATCAACTCCCAAACGTCAATAACAATATTCATAATATCATACTCAACAATCTTCATCGACCATACATTATTCAATTCTCCTACTTCCATTTCAAGGGCATCCATATCCATGGTCATAATATAACATTACCTTCATGCTCATATAATGTTCCTTCCATACTCTTAATATCGTTTATAACATAAATATACTCGTAACATAAAAAGAATCATGATTCGTATTCAGCTACTACTAAAAAATGTCACTATTCTCATATTTGTAACCCATTTTTTATTTCCCTCCATAATCCAATTCTTTCAAACTCTCAATACTCTAAATAACATGAATTGATAATAAAACTTACCTTTAATAGTGTAGGAATAGCCTTTGGATGAAAATACTTCACTTGAGAAAAACCCTAGCTTCAATCCAAAGAGGTTTATTGATTTCAAGCAACCCTAGCTGGCATTCTTGCACTTGATTCCCTTGAATTTATGATATTGATCTTTGATCTCCCTTGGATTCTTGTAGATGAAGTGTGTAGAATATTCTAGAGACTTGGAGAGAAGTGGAGAAGTGATAAAATGAAAATAATGACATGGGGTCTTATATTTATAACTGGGAAAAATCTGACCCGTCGTGCATTCTACGGACACTTATACGGTCCGTATAAGTGACCATGAAATCTCCTCCACAACATCTCGTTTTTGTAACCATTATATGGCACATTATATGGACCGTATAAATGGTCGTATAGTCAACGTTTTCTTTGATCTTGTTCTCGTCGCTTCGTTGATCTCTAATCCTTATGGAACCTTCTTAGCACTTCTTTAACACTTCATTAGCAATCTAAGGGGCCTTATAACTCTTCCTCAAGACATTATTAATTCATCATTAGCTCGATACTTCATAAAACTCGTGTGTTATAATCTTTACGGGAATGAATCGCATCTTCTAAAGCACTATGTATACTTCGCCTTTCTTAATGAACTTTCTTCTCTTGTTTCAACCGTCATTGGAATCATAATTAGAACCATTAAATACTACTTCTTACTTATAGAAATATCATATAATTCTCACACTGCATTAGTCTATCTACCGTATGACGACATGAAATTCTCCGAGGTGTAACATTCTTCCCCCCTTTAGAAACATTCGTCCTCGAATGTTATGTTCTCAGGAATTCTACGAAAATTTCACCAGAGTTTCCCCTGTAATATAGAACTACCATCCTGCCAAAGCAGCCTACAATAACAACAGCTCACAGGGCTACAACACAATAGCAATAAAGTATGGCAACACATGACCAAAAGCATAAAAAGAAAGCATACATACCTCATAATGTTGATGTCTTATCTTGGATCTCTTCCGGGGGTGGAAACAAATGTGGGTATTTGGACTTCATAGTTTCTTCTGCTTCCTAAGTCATTTCCTCTCGGTTATTGTTTTGCCACAAGGCTTTGACTGAAGCTACTTCTTTGTTTCTAAGCCTCCGTACTTGTCTATCCAGTATAACAATTACCTCTTCATAAGCTAACTTTTCCTTAACTTGGACATCTACTGCAGGCACAATTCTGGTAGGATCTTCGACACACTTACGGAGCATTGATACATGGAAAATTGGATGGACTAATTCAAGTTCTGAGGGTAAGTCCAATTCATATGCTACTTGGCCTACCTTGTGGATAATCTTATAAGGTTCAATGTATCGAGGAATCAACTTTCCTTTCTTACCAAATATCTTCACGCCCTTCATTGGTGATACCTTTAGAAATACCCAATCATTAACTTGGAATTCTAAGTCTCGTCGATGACTGTCCGCATAAGACTTCTGGTGACTTTGGGTTGTCACTAACCCGTCTCGGATAACCTTGACCCTTTCCACTGCTTCCTGAATCAACTCGGGGCCTATTAGCTATACCTCTCCTACTTCAAACCACCCAATTGGGGATCTACACTTCCTACCATATAGAGCTTCATACGGGTCATTTGAATACTGGAATGATAGCTGTTATTGTATGCGAACTCAATAAGGGTTAAGTGGTCATCCCAACTACCACTAAAATCTAGCACACATGCTCGTAACAGATCTTCCAGGGTATGAATAGTGCGTTCGGCTTGCCCATCCGTTTTTGGATGAAACGCTGTACTAAGCCTTACCTGAGTACCCAAACCTTTTTGGAAAAACTTACAGAATCTTACTGTAAACTGTGCTCCTCGATCTGTGATAATAGATATCGGGATACCATGAAGTTGTACAATCACTTTGAGATACAACCTTGCATAATCTTCTGCCGAGTACGTGGTTCTGGCTGGAAGAAAATAAGCTGCTTTCGTGAGTCTGTCCACGATCACCCATATGGAGTCATACTTGCTTCGGGAACGAGGTAACCCTACAATGAAATTCATGTTAATCACTTGCCATTTCCAAGTTGGAATATTTATTGCTTGCAATAATCCCCCTGACTTTTCATGTTCAATTTTCAGTTGTTGGCAATTTGGACACTGAGCTAGAAATTCTACTATGTCCTTCTTCATTCCATCCCACCAATACATTAGCTTGAGATCGTGGTACATCTTTGTTGCTCCCGAGTGAATAGAATACCGACACAAATGAGCTTATTCTAGAATTCGACGACGTAGTTCCGCAACATTCGGAACACACAACCTGTCTCAGTATCTAAGAACTCCATATGTAGAATTTTCAAATGGAGACTTCTCTCTCTCATGAAAGGTATCTCTATAGTGGCTCAACTGGGGGTCTTCATATTGACGTTCTTTCACCTCCATATCCAAGGAGTAAACAGCTGGGTTGTGAATACCGATTCCTGCATTGCCTGAATCAAATAAACGAACTCCGAGGCTAGCTAACTAGTGAAGCTCACGGATTAATTCTTTCTTCTCCGGAGGGACCTCACATAGACTAACCATTGATTTGCGGCTAAGTGCATTAGCTTGTTACACCCCGGAAAAAATTTTTCGTTAACATACAGTGAATAGACTAACGAAGGGCACGACGTATACGATGTTTTGGTAAGTAGGAAATAACATTTGATGATTCTAAATGAGATTTCAAAGACGTTTGAGGTAGGAGACGAAAGTTGTTAAGGAAAGCAAGGTATATGTTGTGTGTCAGGCAAGATTTATGGGTATCGAATTAATGATGGCTTAATAATGTTTTGGAGAAGAGTTATAATTCCCCTTAGATTGTTAATGAAGTGTTAAACAAATGCTAAGAAGGTTGCATAAGGATTTGAGATCAAACGAAGTGACGAGAACAAAAATCAGAGAAAAGACAGATTATACGACCAATTATACGGTCCGTATAATGGTCCACAGAATCGTCACAGTGAAGGTCCCTCACTGATGGGATTTCACGGCCACTTATACGGACCGTATAAAATTATACGGACCATATAATGTGCCGTATAATTGACGCAGAAAAGAGTGGTTGCTGAAGCGATTTCACGGTCACTTATACGGACCGTATAAGTGTCCGTATAATTTAGTCGGGACAGATTTTTAAAAGTTGATATAAGGACCACATCTCATTTAATTCATTTCATTTTTCACTCCACCTATCAAGAACACTCTAGAACTCTCTCCACTCTTCATATACAAGAACCCAAGAGAAATTAATGATCAACATCATCAAATAAAGGAAACAAGTTCAAGAAACTCACTAGGGTTCATCTAAGGCAAGAAATCTCAAGGAAAGTGGAACTAGGGTTTTGCTCAAGTGAAGTATTTCCACTTAAAGCTTATTCCTACACTATCAAAGTTAAGTTTTATGGTATTTTCATGTTGTTTAAGGTGTTGAAAAGTTGAAACACTTGGATTGTAGGAGGATATAGGAAATGGGTTATGAATGTAAGAATAGTGCCATTATTTTGTAGTAGTTTGGAGTGAATCATGAATATTGATATGTTTTGATTGTAAGTATGATATAAGTGACATTTAGAATATGGGATAAGCATTATGTGTGGGAAAATGCAAATGTGAACTATGACCATCATTATGGAGGAATTGAAGTGAAATTGTGAAATGTGGATAATGTATATGAATGACGATTGTTGCCTATAATATTGTGAATGTTGTTATGGATGTTTGGGAGTTGATATGGAATATGGGGAAAGTTGTATAAACAAAGGAAATGCTGCTCAATTTTCCCTAGCTTTAGTAAGCACGTTTTTATAATCGATTAGCTAATGTTAATATGAACTTCCTTGAAGGTAATGACGTGAGTATTAAAGGAGAACGATCAAGCGGTAGAATAGCTAAAGGAATTTGTATGTAAGGCTAATCCTTTCCTTCTAAGGCATGACTCCTATGGCATGAATCATCCTATTTTTCCATGATCTTCCTAAATAACGGGAATTATGAGTCCATGACTATAAAGAGCTACATACGCACATGCTAAAGAAAAGAGATACGATACGAGCATGATAATGATAATGAGTTTAAGTATAGAGAATCCTAGAGTAATATAAGATGTCCATGAAGCTAATGATCCTAGGTATGGTTCCATTGATGTTTTTCCTTGTGTACACTCACCTTAAAATGTTAGTCCCATCAAGGTGAGATACGATGATTATGATCACACCATAATGTAATTGGGGGTTCACGACCTTATGTCACCCCGACATAGTCATAGATGCCTTCTAGTTCTAATGTGCGTTTTAATGATAGATGTATAATAATGCTAAGCTATGATAAGGTTACTATAAGCTTATGATAAGGTCATAATATGTCTATGAGATGTATAATAATGATAAGTCTATAGTGTGCACGCGATGATACAATTCCACCATGCCCAAATGGCCGGACATGTCACCGCGAAGGCGGGCTGCTTGTGATTCCCCCGTGCCCCAATGGCCGGACATGTCACTGCGAAGGCGGGCTGCTTGTGATTCCACCGTGCCCAAATGGCCGGACATGTCACCGCTAAGGCGGGCTGCTTGTGATTCCACCGTGCCCAAATGGCCGGACATGTCACCGCTAAGGCGGGCTGCTTGTGATTCCACCGTGCCCAAATGGCCGGACATGTCACCGCTAAGGCAGGCTGCTTATGATTCCACCACACCTAGAAGGCCGAACATGATCACCACTAGTGGGTGGCACAAGATGGTTACCCGGACACGGGTTATGATGATGATATATACATGATACGATGATGTATGCGCTATGATGGTACATGTCCTATGATTATATATGATATATGTATGAAATGTATCCACCGTTAAAAGTTACGCAGGTTATATCTTCATCTTATGTCTTATGATTTCCCTATTATGTTCATTTCATTCATGCTTTACATACTCAGTACAATGTTCGTACTGACGTCCGTTTTCTTTGGACGCTGTGTTCATGCCCACAGGTAGACAGGGAGGTGGTCCAGACTCGTAGGAGCTAGAAAACTAGAGAGCACTCCATTGTTCGAGAGGTGCCAATGGCTTATTCTTTTGTGTATATACATGTATTTTGGGCATGACGGGATCCTGTCCCGTGCCTATGTCTAGCACTCTAGTAGAGGGTCGTAGATACGCATGTGTGGGTAATATGGTCTCAAGATTTTTCCCACGTGTATATATATATATTTTGATAGCCGAAGGGCTTATGTATATAAAAGTAATTATGTTTCAAAGTGAAAAAAAAATGTTTTCCTATGATTTGAGTATACGATTAATGAATGGACGTTTGATGTGCACGATGGGTAACGGTACGAGCGGCGCTCGGTGGTTAGCCCCGGGTACCCGTCATGGCCCCTAGTCGGGTCGTGACACAGCTACTACATTTGCTTTTCAGGGGTGGTATAAAATACTCACATCATAATCTTGCAATAATTCCAACCACCATCTCTGTCGAAGATTCAACTCCTTCTGTTTGAAAATATACTGTATAAATATCAACATGTACACCGTACAAGTAATGTCTCCACATCTTCAGTGCATGAATAACTGCGGCCAATTCAAGATCATGGGTCAGATAATTCTTTTCATGTTTTCACAGCTGCCGGGAAGCATAGGCAATGACTTTGCCGGGCTGCATCAATACACAGCCTAACCCAACACCAGAGGCATCACAATACACAACATAACCTTCTGGCCCTTCTGGGAGTGTCAGGACCGAGGATGAGGTCAACCTATCCTTTAACTCCTGGAAACTGCGTTCACAAGCATCAGTCCATTGAAATTTTGCGAACTTCTGAGTCAGCTTCGTCAATGGTATTGAAATAGAGGAAAATCATTCCACAAATCTTCTATAGTAACCTGCCAATCCCAGAAAACTACGGACTTCTGTAGCCGTTGTAGGCCTTGACCAAGTCTTCACAGCCTTAATGCCATCAACTGAAATAATATGGCCCATAAAAGTCACAGAATTCAACCAAAATTCGCATTTTGAAAATTTTGCATACAATTCACGAGTACGAAGAATCCCAAGGACAATGCGTAAATGGTCTGCATGCTCGGATTCTGTCCGAGAGTGTACAAGAATATCATTAATAAACACGATCACGAACAGATCTAAGAGTGACCTAAATACATTATTCATCAAATTCATAAACACCACCGGAGCATTAGTCAACCCAAATGACATTACCCGAAATTCATAGTGGCCATATCTCATTCTAAAAGCTATTTTAGGAATATCTTCTTCTCTAACTCTCACTTGATGATAACCTGACCTCAGAACTATTTTCAAAAACCACTTGGCGCCTGTAATTGATCAAATAAATCATCGATTCTTGGGAGAGGATATTTATTCTTTTCGTCACCTTATTTAGCTGCCTATAATCAATACACATTCGTAAAGAACCATCTTTCTTTCGTACAAATAGGACAGGTGCACCCCACGGTGATGAATTGGGCCTAATAAATCCTTTCTCAAGAAAATCTTTCAATTGAGCCTTTAGCTCTTTCAATTCCACGGGAGCCATTCGGTAAGGAGGAATAGATATAGGCTTGGTGTCCGGCAATACATCAATAGCAAAATCAATCTCTCGTTCCGGAGGAAGGCCTGGAAGTTCATTCAGAAATACATCCGGAAATTCATTCACTACAGGGACGGATCGGAAAGTCGGTGGCTCTGCTTCGGTGTCATGAACTCGGACTAAATGATAAATATAGCCTTTAGCTATCATCTTCCTTGCCTTAAGGTAGGAAATAAACCTACCTCGGGGAGATGTTGTATTACTGTCACGACCCAAACCGGACGCCCGCGACCGATACCTACGACCCTACTCGGCTGAGTGCCATACTACCATTCCATCCATGAGCCACAACTTTTTGTGATCCTTTAATTTATGAAATGACGCTTCCGTCAAGTAAAACAGGACAAACTTTTCAATAAAACTCTTTCATCAAACCAGGGACTTCTCCTTTATCGTCAATTCGAAGAAAACCTTTAGTCACAATAAAATCTTTAAAAACAAAGCATACAAACACATCGACCTATATGGTCGCTTTACACAACTATCGACATTACTCACTATCCACAGGAAAATGTCTACAAAAGTCTCTAATATACACGAGATACCATAACATAAGTACTTTAACTTGGCAACACTCCAAACTGAGATGGAGCTCACCAATCCAGCCGATAGCCTGGGAACATCCTATAGCCAATGTCTTCTAGACATCTGTATATACCTGCTTGGCATGAAATGCAGCGCCCCCAGTCAAAGGGACGTCAGTACTAATAATGTACCGAGTATGTAAGGCAGAACTGAAACAAGATATCTCGACTCGGATAATAAAAGAGTAACAGACTCAATCTGTACCTGTAACCAACTCTGATAAACATGTATGTGCATATGAACTTTTGATGCAGCATGAGTATGTATATATGTATGTATATATATATATATATATATATATATATATATATATATATATATATATATAGAATAATGACCCCTTCGGGCATCATAATCATCGTATACCAACTGATCAGATGGTTTGCGTATATAATGCCTTAGCCATTTTCCCTTCCCATGAAATGATGTTGTGCATGTATGTAAATATGTAAATGCATGAAAATCTTTAGAAACCATCAAAAGACTCCCTTCAGAGCAACTTTAATGCAAAACGGGAACTTCTTCCCCTTTTCTTAAAAATGGGAAATTCTTCCCCTTTTCTTAAAAATGGGAAATTCTTCCCCTTTTCATTTGTCTCCTTGGAGACTTAAAATTTAAAGTAAAATGCATAGGAAAGAGAAAACCTTATGAACGTCCCCTTCGGGAATTAGACAACATTATGAAATCACACAACTTATGGGTGCCCCCTTCGGGTCTTAAGAGGTCAAGGATACGAATATCCCCACACTGTCTAAGAATAGAGTCTTCGGAATCCGTTTATTTGCTGGGTGCGTTTGGATAATAAGGATATTCATCACTACAATAATCATCACCACTATCATGTCTCACTTTGAATGATCCATAACATAAGCTGAGGCCATATGTTATATAGCACGCTCAGACATAAGCTGAGGCCATATGTTATATAGCTCGCTCAGACATAAGCTGAGGCCATATATTATATAGCACACTCAGACATAAGCTGAGACCATATGTTATATAGCACACTCAGACATAAGCTGAGGCCATATATTATATAGCACGCTCAGTCACGTCATGAAATCATCTAGAACCTTAGGCTTGAAAATCTCTAGGATTGGAGTCATCAAAAGAATCTTCAGAAATTATAGACTTTTGGCATTTCTAGGAGTAAAAATATTATGGATGTCATGTATGGAATCAAAACATAGGAATCATGCCTTTGAAAGAAAAGGACGAGCCTTAACATACCTGGAAGCTCGCTTCTCGACTTTCCAACCAACCTCATGTCTTGAAAGCTACATGTAAAACCATTCATACTATTGTTAGGCCCGTTGTTATATACTTATCCTAAGCCTCCAAATATATCTTTCTAGAATCTGCCAAAATTTCGGTAGCATCTCCTCTGTGTATATGCCTAGCCTAAAATCTCAATTCAGCAACCAACAACAACAACAACAATACCAACATCAACAACAATATTATCAACACCAAAATATTCCATAAACATCCCACACGATATTTTTCCCAATTTCTCAAGTAACCATAACAATACCCACAATACCATAATCAAAGAACTATATTTAATATAATCTCAAATTAATCCAAAATTGTCTTTCAAACTCACCTCGTGACCATGAGCTTCAATTCAACACTTTATGATTTTTTTTTTCTTCTCCTATGATTCTTTCCTCTTTAAGACTTGGTAAATCTTTAAATCGTCTCAATCACGTAAACAATAGGAATAACATACCTTAAGTAGAAGAACTTCACTTTATTCAACTCTTTCCAAGATCAAGTTCATCACAACCTTGAAGAGAAACAAGAACAATTTCCTTCCATGGATTATCCTTGAGATTTTGATGTTGATCTTCTCTCTTGATGATATGGAAAGGTTATAGAAGATTATGGAAGGTTATGGAATGTTGTAGAAGACTATGGGAGGTTATAGAAGATTATGGAAAATTATGAAAAATTATAGAAGATTGTGGAAGGTTATGGAATCCTCAAGAACTCTCAAGAACTCTTTGGAAGTGTGGGGATGAGAGGATGATGAAAAATGATGAGTTAGAGGGGTATTTATAGGTGTGTGGGTTGGTTTAGGCTCCATTGGGCCGAAATTGTTGGGCCTTTTTAAGTGAACTTTCCGGATTTTCCGCCCAGGTTCGGATTCCTCTGACTGTCCGTTTTAAAATGCCCATAACTTCCTGCTCCGACGGCGTATTGATGAACGGTTTATTGCGTTGGAAACTAGACTCGACGAACTTCAGTTTAGGCTTTTGAAACACCTTAAAACTCATGATATATCCAGAAATATACCCCTCCCAAGTTGACCCAAAATTCTGTCCAAAATTCTGCCAACTTATTTTCAAATTTTCGACAAACTTATTTTCTTCGATTTACTTGATCCCGAAATCTTCCAAAACTCTCCATACATGATATTTATCATTAATCATACTTGGCAATAGTCAATTCCTTTGGTTCCAAGGTTGGCCTTCCTAGTTACGACCTAAGAGATCGTAATTCATCCTTTACTTCATTGCTATGTACTTCCCATGGTTGTACCTTTCAAAACTTCACATATACTAAAAGATATTCTTTCTCCAATCTTCCCATGGCTTATTATATGAACTTAAACCCTCATAACTATAAGCTAAACACATATCATCTCACATACCTCATGAAAGATAGCTCAAATCTTAACATACGAAACTACGGGGTGTAACAATTTCCTTTCCATTCTAGTACGGGTTCTCCCGAAAATTGTAATCGAACTACTTTCATCCTGCAGTCGACATTAGCATAATAGGAACCCAACCAATCCATACCCATTATCACATCAAAATCTAACATTTTCAATTCAACCAAATCAACTTTAATCTGACGATCACATACCACAATAACACAATTCTTGTATGCTTGTCTAGCTATCACGGGATCACCAACCGGAGTAGATACCTCAAAAGGTTTAATTGGATCGAGTTTCACCCTAATATGTCCAGCAATATAAGGATTAATATAAGACAAATGTCGAACCCAGAGCTATCAATGCATAAGCCTCATGAGAGAATATAAATAATATACCTGTAACCACATCCGGGGAGGACTCAAGATCTTGGCGTCCGGCTAGAGCATAAACACGAGGCTGAGTGCTACCTGAACTGGACGCTCCTCCCCTGCCCCTACCGCGGCCTGCTAGAATTTGGGGAGTCTGCCCCATCGGGCGAACAGTCGAAGATAAACCAACTGCTGATCCTGTGGGCTGAACCCTAACCCTACCACTCGTCGATGGACAGTCTCGCATCATGTGCCCAACGTGACCACAGGCATAGCAAGCATCTGAACCTCGACGACACTAACCAGAATGTAACTTACCGCACTGGCTACATCGCGACACTGGTGGTCTCCGCTGGCTAAGATTGCCTCCCAACTGGGAACCCGAAGCTCTCGAGCTCTGACCCTGTCCTGAATAAATGGAGCGGTCAAATATCCTGCCTGAAAACCGAGGAGGTGCACTAGTCGTCGACTGGCCTGAATAACTAGAGTATGACTTCCTCGATCCCCCTTTATAGTCGCTACCGGCACCCATATATCTAGCCCTCTTACTCTGCCTTCTATCAATATCGTGCTCACCCCTGTGTGGAAGTTGCTGCTCTTCTAAGTTCTGGGCATGAGCCTGAATACGGGAAATGTCCATCCCCTCCTGCAACGAAGCTGTCAAGTAGTCTTTAAACAAATATGGCCCTAAGCCACTTGTTACACCTTGGAAATTTCATGTTGTCGCGTAGTGAATGAACCAATGCGAGCTTAAGGGCAACAGGAAGTTCATAAGACTATAAGACGGATATTTAGTGGTCTTAGAATGCATACGCTAAGATAGAATGCATACATTAAGATTTTGAAGTTATATGAATTGATGAAATAAGGATTGATAAGGATAAGTGGAGTATAACTGGGGTTTAGGAAAGGTTTCGTAAAATTATTGCATTAAGAAATGTTTGGTAAGGCCTTGAGGACGAGTTATAGGGATGTTTAGATCATTAATGAAGTATTAAACAAGTGTTAAGAACGTCGTATAAGGACTGGAGATCAAACGAAATGACGAGGACAACTTTGGAAAAACTGTGAGTTACACGACCACGTTATACGGATCGTGGAACTTTATACGGACCGTATAATGGTCTGTATAATCCAACAACAACAATGTTTTCCATGGTGGTGAACCACGGATACTGATACGGACTGTATAATGTTATACGGACCGTATAAGTGGTCCGTATAATGCCCGACAGACTGATTAAGTTGCAACTATAAATACATGTTCCCACTTTATTTTCTCATTCTTTCCACTTCTCCACTTCTCTCCAAGCTTCTAGAATATTCCATACATATCATTTTCAAGAATACAAAGGGAAATCAAAGGGTCATACCATAAATTCAAGTGAATAGAGTGCAAGGAAGCTCTTTGGGGTTGCTAGAGTCAAGAAATCCCTTGGAAGTTGAAGCTAGGGTTTTCTTCAAGTGAAATATTGCAAACCAAAACCTGTTCCTACACATTCAAAGGTGAGTTTTATGATTATTCCATGTTGTTTAGGGTATTGAAAAGTAGAAACACTTGGATTATGGAGGAAGATGGAAAATGGGTTACAAAATATGAGATTAGTGGTAATTGTGAGTAGTAGATTAATATGAATCATGATTCTTGATACGTTGTGATTGTAATTACGTTATGAATGATGTTAGGAGCATGAGAGAACCATTAGATGATAATGAATGTGACGTTGTATTATGATTATGATTATGGATGACCTTGAGAGGAAATTGTGGGGATTGTATAGTGATGAATTTGACTAAAGTCATTGATGGTGATATTATGAATGTTATTATAGCGTTAGGGAGTTGATATATGATACGGAGAAAGTAGTAGAAACAAAGGAGATGCTGCTCAATTTTCTATAGCTTTAGTTCAAACACGCTTATGTTATCGATTATCTAATATGAATGTAAATCTCTTGAAGGTAGAAACGTGAATATTGGGGAGGAACGTTAAGGCGATAGAGTTTCTAAACGAAAAGGTATGTAAGGCTAGTCCCTTCTTTCCAAGGCATGATCCTTATGACATGGTATTCTTTGTCTCTTCATGACTTTCCTACGTCCAAAAACTATGAATCAATCTTGGTAAAGAGCTTCATATGAGAAAAGATAAAAGATATGTTACGAGCATGATAATGATGATGATGAGTCCAAGTCTAAAGAGTCTAAGGCCCATGATATTAGATTTTTACAAAGCTAATGATTCTTATTACGACTCACTGCTGTTGATCATTGTATACACTCACCTTATATGCTAATTATTTCAAGGTGAGGCAGAATGCTACGAATGCTCCATAACGGAATCGGGGGTTCACGACCTTATGTCACCCCGATAAAGTATAGTTGTCTTAAGTTCCCAGTTATGCATTATGATAATAGTATGATGAGATTATGATAAGGTCATGATATGTCTATGATATGTATGATAATGATGAGTTTATTCTGACTATATGACGATACGATTCCACCGCGCCTAGTTGGCCGGGCATGTCACCGCTAAGGCGGGCTGCTATGTTTACACCGAGCCTAGAAGGCCGGGCATGATCACCACTAGTGGGCGGCGTATAATGGTTACCCGGACACGGGTTAACGATGATGATCTATATAATACGATGATGTATGCGCTATGATGATACATGTGCTATGTTTATATATATATATATGTATGAAATGTATCCACCCTTAAAAGGTATGCAGGTTATATCTCCATCTTATGACTTATGATTCCTCCATTAGTATGTTCATTTCATTCATGCCTTACATACTCAGTACAATGTTCGTACTGACGTCCGTTTTCTTTGGACGCTGTGTTCATGCCCACAGGTAGAGAGGGAGGCGATCCGGACTTGTAGGAGTTATCAGCAGATTTATAGGAGCACTCAATTATTCCGGAGGTGCTATTTGGTTTATTCTTTTGTGTACATATACATATTTTGGGCACGACGGGGTCCTGTCCCGTCCATATGTCTAGTACTCTAGTAGAGGCTCGTAGATACACATGTGTGGGTAGTATGGTCTCACGAGGTCCTCTTCGTATATATGTATATACTATTTTGATAGCCGAAGGGCTTATGCATATAAAAGTAATTATGTTTTCAAGTGAAAAATGTTTTTTCCTATGATTTGAGCATGAAATTAACGAATGTATGCTAAATGAGTATGATGAGTAATAGAATGAGTGGTGCTTGGTGGTTAGCCCCGGGTACCCGTCATGGCCCCTAGTCGGGTCGTGACACCACTCAGAAACCTATGCAGTCTATCTACCATATCGGCCACCATAGTCGAAGCATATCTAGCCAATGAATTAAAGTGAAGGCTATACTCCCTGACACTCATATTCCCATGCTTCAAATTTAAGAATCTATCCGCTCTAGCTTGACGGACCTCGGGTGGAAAATAGTGATAAAGAAAAGCATCCACAAATTCTTGCCAAACCAGGGGAGGTGCATTTTACTTTCTTGAGGATATCTAATTATTATACCAAAGAACCGCCACATCCCGAAGTATATAAGATGCCAACTCCACAGATTCAGTATCGGAGGCATGAATAATTTTCAATGTTCTCAATATCTCATCAATGAAACCTTGCGGTCTAGCACTAGTCGCCCTGCCACTTGGACCCGTACTCCGCCGCTGTGCCTGAGCAGCCACTAACTGTGTCAATAACCGAATAGCCTCGGTCATTTGTTGACCCGAAGCAGTCGGTGGAGGAACTGGAGGCGTAGGAGCCAGAGCTGAAGCCCCCTCTTGCTCTTCTAGAATGGGCGGAGTGTGAGAGGTTTTGGATAGAACCTCATTATGAGATTCACCTTCTTCTATATCCATTGGTGGCTCCCTCTCCACTCACTGTGCCGTAGTAGCCTTGCCCTTCTGGGCGGCGGTACCTTTTCCCTTTACCGACATCGCTAAAATCATAACGTACAATTAGGGAGGAGAAAAATCTTATAACATCGCTCTATGGCACGATATAATAAGAAAAAGAATTGTCATTTTTCCTAAATGCCCCACAACTTCTTGTTCATAAGTGTGGCGCGCTTCACACCCATAAACAAGACTCCGCTGGACACGGCTCGTAGACATACCCTAGGATGAAACTGCTCTGATACCACTTTTATCACGACCCGACTAAGGGGCCATGACGGGTGCCCGGAGCTAACTACCGAGCACCACTCATTAGACTATCCATCATACTCAACCTGCACATATATAAACCACAAAGTTGTACATAAATATACATAAGCTCGTACGACTAAAAAATGATATACAAAAATATACACTGACATCATCATGGGACACAACTTACCCACACGTACGTATCTACGAGCCTCTACTATAGTAATAGACATAAAGACGGGGCAGGACCCCGTCGTGCCCAAATATGTACACAAAATAATGTATCAAAATAGCACCTCCGGATTAATGGAGTGTGGGCCGCCCCTCTATCTACTTGTGGGCATGAACACAACGTCCAAAAAGAAAGGACGTCAGTACAAACATTGTACTGAGTATGTAAGGCATAGACGATAATAACATAACTGTTACACCTCAGAAAAATCCTCCATTGTTGCCCAAGTGAATGGACCCACGAGGAGTACGAGTATCCGATATTTTCATGAGTAAGAAATAACATTTGACGACCCTAAGTAAGATTCCAAAGGCAATTGCAATAAGAGATAGGTTATGCTCCATAATGACTAATTATAGGTTCTGAAAATGTGGAAAGCTGCAGATATGCATTTTGGCCAGTTGCACGTAAAATGAAATACGGACCGTAAAGTGGTATACGGCCCGTAAACTGCCATGTCGTATTTTGGCTTCCAAAACTTCAACTTTCTGCCAAATGCTCGAAATGGTTAAAAACGACCTGAAATACGGACCGTAAAGTGGTTTACGGCCCGTAAATTGAGTCCGTGAATCACCATGATTCCAGCATACTTTTTGGTTATGATATTCTTAAATATGGCCATAAAATACGGTCCGTATTTTGGAATACGGACCGTAAACCAAGTTCACGACCACTGTGCTGTTCACTCTAGATCAGATTTTAAGTCATTAAATAAGGGATCCAAGTTTATTATTTCATTTCCACATTTCATCCCTTCTCTCTAAAACATCTCTCTACATTTATTCCACAAGATTTCAAGGATTATTAGTCATCGACAACACAAATCAAGTGTAAGGAAACTCATTAAAATCATTCAAGTCAAGAGAATCTTATTGAAGGAAAACTAGGGTTTTTGCTCAAGTGGAGTATTTCTGTCACGACCCAGCCCCGTGGGCCGCGACTGGCACCCTACCTGGGTACCCAGACCAAATCGCATATTCGTTTCCAAATCCAAACTGATTTCATAGCTTTACAAAAGTTATGACAAGTATAATTTATATCGAAAATATGTCTTAAGCGGTCATATCAAATCAAACTCAAACAAAGCGGCGGAATAGGCATCGCCGGTCAAAATACAAATATATACAGATGGGCCATTTGGGGCCATCATATCAAACAGACCGCTTCAAGACCCGAAAGCAAAATCATACAATATACACATAGGACCCTCGCCCCACAAAGATGACTACAGGCCTCTACGAATTCAAAACATAACATATGGCGAGACAGGGCCCCGCCGTACCCAAACTGTCAAATATCCAAAATATATACAGAGTAGGGAAGTCTGTACCAAGAGTGGACTCCGAATCGAATAAGAGTACTCCGAGAAAGCAAAGAGTGGAGCCTACTGCGGAGGATCACCAAGATCTGCACCTGCGGGCATAAAACGCAGCCCCCGGAGAGAGGGGGTCAGTACGGAATATGTACTGAGTATGTAAAGCACGGAGTACAGAAATATGAATCAAAATCGTAAGCAAATCAGATGTCAAAGTCTGTATCGAAATCATATACATATATATTATGCAAGTAAAAATCATGCAAACGCTTAAGAACGTGGTCGCCACTCCGACGCTGACGCCACACACAGCATAACACCAGAAGGTTTCAAATCTCCGTACATCCCCGAACATAATCATAATCATCGGTGAGCGTATCGCATCCCGAGCCATATCACAGCATAACTCCAAACGGAACCCGGCCCTATGGCGAAGCCTTGGGAACCGTAACACAGCATACGGCCGAATTATCATATGGCGCACGAATCAAAACCGGCCCGGGAACCGGCGAACGAAGTCATAATAAGGCACGAACGGAGTCGTGAGCAAACAAATGCAAATCGTCTTTCAAAATAATGTTACAAAACAAAGTAAATTCATAAATCATTTCATATTACAAAATAGTCGAATACTTAGTCGACATAAAGTTTCATTTCGCAAAACGTATCCAAAATGGTTCATATAATTCAAAACACAGATTAGCGTATCGAATTGTCCAAACCTACCCCGTAGGAGGATGTTCCAAAGATCCGAAGTAGTATGTACAGATTTATTATCGAAGGTGGCCCGAAGGGCAAATCGGGCATTTTGGGGTAGCGGGCCCACCTCGAGTCGAAGTGAGGTGGCGAACGTATTTCTACGAGCATTTATATGCCAAAGGTCATACATTATCGTTCCTAGGTTACCCGACCACATTTCGATAGGTTTCGGACGAATAGTGGCATTCTAGCCAAATTGGAGCCTTTAGGCTTCAATAGAATTGAATGAATAGTAACTTTTCTGTGGATCGGGTTTCGAGGAGCAGAAATACTCCGGAAGGTCTCATATTCGACTGACACACTAAGATATGCCAAATGAAAGAGTGGGAGGCTTTACATACCTCACAGACGTCGTAAGCTCCTCCAAACGCCTCGTCCCGTTTCGTCAAAAATCTGCAATTGGTCAAAGTTACCAAATGAGATCCTTAGGCTCAGAAATGCCTTTAACTTCATAATTTCCTACCGAAATTTCGGCAGCACTTCCCCTATAAATCTAACACCCCCGAGGCGTAGCTCGGCTCCAATTTAACCAATTACAACAGCCCACACATCAACAACCAAAACAAACAACAATAACACCATTCTAGTTTCAAAGTTTGATATGATTTCTTAAGTTGGCAACTTTCCATTCACGTTCAAAATCCCGATTCTATATTCACATAACTGTATTCATTTAACCATCCAACACTAGTCAATCACATTCCACATTCAATTTAAGTCATACACGAAATTGCACCAAAATCAATTTATTTCCATAATTCTTCAAAACGTCTAAAATGCACTACGAACATCCTAACTCATGTAGTTTCATTCCGAATTCATCAACATCGATATAGATTCACATCTAAAGCCCATAACACCCAAGATATACATTGATATACATAAGGATACCGAAGGTATACGCTTTCCGATAATATTCAAAATCATTTTTAAATGCCAATTTCATTCACCAATTAATCATTTACGATATAAGGGCCACAACAACACATTCTACCAACTTAACCAAGATCAATTCACACCAATTTCCCTATCTATGGGTCACGGCCAAACACACTACAAACACACACCCACGACTTTCTATTTACGTCTAAATTACGGGATTCTCGTCTACTTCCAATCCTTAACACATCCATAGCCATTCTATAACACTAAAGGGTAAGAATTCATACCTTTCTTGAAACCCCGACTTGTCGAAAATGTCGTCCCCGTGCCAAACAAATTATACCCCGTTGAAGAGGGTCTTGAGCACTTCACAACTATGTAAAGAACAAGATTTTTAAGCCACAACACAAGCTAGGAAATTTTTCTTTTCTTTCTTTCTCACTCTCGGCCGAACTCTCTCTCTCTCTTGGTGTTCTTGATTTTTGCTTTGTAATGATAATTCCAAGTCTTCTAATGGATATATATCCTTGTAAGGGTCATGTGCTATGCACATGACCACAACTTAATGGATTTGGGCTTGCCAAGGCCGGCCACCCCTCTCTTTGATTGGGCTTCAATTAATTTTTTTTGGTTTCTTGGCCCAATGCTTAAAAAGTCCCGTTTTGTAATTCCCGAAACTAATTTCCGAAGTTCCAAGTTTATCCTCGGACTTTCCCGGGGTCTTGACATTAATAATTCCATAACCAACATAGTCATATTCTCAAAAATTAATTTATGTCCTTCTAACACCCGAGTCATAGTTATTTCTCGATTTCCAATTGTACGAACACACGGGGCCTAACATTCTCCCCCCCTTAGGAACATTCGTCCCCGAATGTTAAACAAATCTTATGAAGACTCACAAGCATAACGGGAAAACCATTTTATATACAAATAGCACACATGGTCCATCCGTTCATTGGTACAACAAATACAAAAGTCTAAGTTACAGGAGGCGTAGGGAATAAATGGGGGAATCTCTTCTTCATCTCATCCTCCGCCTCCCAAGTCATCTCTTCACGGTTATGATTGCGCCATAGAACCTTGACCGAAGGCACCTCCTTAGTGCGCAATCTCCTCACCTGACGATCCAGAATAGATACCGGCTGCTCGTCATAAGATAGCTGCTCCGTCACCTGAAGATCATCTACTGGGAATATCCTGGAAGGGTCACCAATACACTTCCGCAGCATGGACACATGAAACACCGGGTGCACGGACTCCAAATCGGATGGCAAGTCTAGCTCGTAGGCGACTGCGCCAATCCTCCGAACAATCTCGTATGGCCCGATGTATCGCGGACTCAGCTTGCCCTTCCTGCCAAATCTCATAACGCCCTTCATAGGCGAAACCTTCAGGAATACCCAGTCACCAATCTGAAACTCCAACGGTCGACGCCGTCTATCAGCATAAGCTTTCTGTCGACTCTGAGCAGCTAACAATCGCTCCCGAATAAGCTTCACCTTATCTACAGCCTCCTGGATCACATCTGGCCCAATCAGCTTAGTCTCGCCCACGTCAAACCAGCCAATAGGAGATCTGCACCTCCTGCCATAAAGGGCCTCATACGGGGCCATCTGAATGCTGGAGTGATAACTGTTATTGTAGGCAAACTCTATAAGCGGCAAATGATCATCCCAGCTGCCCCTGAAGTCAATAACACAGGCCCGTAACATATCCTCGAGCGTCTGAATAGTGCGCTCAGCCTGCCCGTCGGTCTGAGGGTGGAAAGCTGTACTGAGGGTCACCTGGGTCCCTAATCCCTCCTGAAACGACCTCCAAAAATTAGCTGTAAACTGGGCACCTCGGTCAGTGATAATAGATACAGGGACCCCGTGAAGTCTGACTATCTCTCTGATATATAACCTGGCATAGTCCTCAGCCGAAAATGTGGTCCGGACCGGAAGGAAATGGGCTGATTTCGTCAGCCTGTCCACAATAACCCAAATGGAGTCATACCTGCGTAGAGTACGCGGCAACCCAACAATGAAGTCCATATTAATCATCTCCCATTTCCAGGCTGGAATCTCCATCTCCTGTAACAACCCACCGGGCTTCTGGTGTTCAACCTTGACTTGCTGACAGTTCGGGCACTGACTAACAAATTCAGCAATATCCTTCTTCATGCCGTCCCACCAATATAAACACCTGAGGTCCCGATACATCTTGGTGGAGCCAGGATGAACAGAATACCGGGCATAGTGTGCTTCGCCCATAATCTGCCGCCGTAAGCCCGCAACGTCCGGTACACAGAACCTGCCGTCGTACAATAATACCCCTTCAGGCGAGATCTCAAACTGGGTCTTTGTCTTATTAAGGGCCGCATCTCGGTACTGAATCAAAATAGGATCCTCAAACTGGCGCTGTTTTACCTCCTGAATAATAGATGACTCCGCAACCGGGCGAACAGAAATCCCAGAATCTCCAGAATCTGTCAAACGAACTCCGAGGCTGGCCAGCTGATGAATATCACGAACCAGATCTCTCTTATCAGATGGGACACCCGCTAGGCTGCCTACGGACTTGCGGCTAAGCGCATCAGCTACCACGTTGGCTTTCCCTGGATGGTACAGAATATCAACGTCATAATCCTTTAGTAGCTCAAGCCATCTCCGCTGCCGCAAATTTAGCTCCTTCTGCTTAAAAATATACTGAAGGCTCTTATGGTCCGTATAGATATCCGCGTGGACCCCATATAAATAATGCCGCCAAATCTTCAACGCATGAATCACCGCGGCCAACTCAAGATCATGAGTGGGATAGTTCTTCTCGTGCGGTCTGAGCTGCCGGGAAGCATAGGCTATAACTCGACCGTGCTGCATCAATACACACCCTATCCCAATACCAGAGGCGTCACAATATACAACGTACCCATCAGACCCCTCTGGAAGGGCCAAAACTGGCGCTGAAATCAATCTCTCCTTCAGCATCTGAAAGCTGCGCTCGCAGGCATCTGACCACTGGAATTTTGCTGCTTTCTGGGTAAGCCTCGTCAGTGGTGCTGCAATAGAAGAGAAGTCCTCCACAAACCTGCGATAATACCCAGCCAATCCCAGAAAACTGCGCACCTCAGTCGGTGTAGTAGGCCTGGGCCAATTCTGCACAGCCTCAATCTTCTGCGTATCAACCCGAATACCGTCTGCGCCGACAATATGACCCAAGAATGCCACAGAAGTCAACCAGAACTCGCATTTAGAGAATTTAGCATATAACTTTTGCTGACGGAGAATGCCAAGTACCGTCCGCAAATGATCTGAATGCTCCTCGGCTGATCGCGAGTAAATCAGGATATCATCAATAAATACAATAACAAACATATCCAGAAAAGGCCGAAATACCCTGTTCATCAGATCCATAAATACTGCTGGAGCATTAGTCAGCCCGAAAGACATAACTCTGAACTCATAGTGCCCGTACCGGGTCCTGAAAGCAGTCTTCGGGATATCAGACTCCCGTACTCGCACCTGATGATAGCCCGAGCGCAGATCTATCTTGGAAAAGTGTCTAGCACCCTGCAGCTGGTCAAACAAGTCATCAATCCGGGGAAGGGGATATTTATTCTTAATAGTCACCTTATTCAGCTGCCGGTAGTCAATACACATCCGCAACGACCCATCCTTCTTTCTAACAAACAATACCGGCGCTCCCCAGGGTGATGTGCTGGGCCTGATAAAACCCTTATCCAGCAAATCTTTCAGCTGCTCCTTCAACTCCTTCAACTCTGCTGGTGCCATCCTATACGGAGGAATAGATATAGGCTGCGTGTCCGGCAGCAACTCAATAGAAAAATCAATCTCCCGCTCAGGCGGAAGGCCAGGAAGCTCGTCAGGAAAAACATCTGGAAACTCACTGACGACCGGGACAGACTGAAGGGTAGGTACCTCCGCTGCGGTATCATGCACATGGACCAAATGATAGATATAACCCTTCTGGATCATCTTCTTAGCCTTGAGGTATGAAATAAACTTACCCCTCGGCGATGCAGTAGATCCGAACCACTCTATAACTGGTTCCCCTGGAAACTGGAAACGGACTACCTTTTTCTGGCAGTCGACATTAGCATAACAGGAAGACAACCAGTCCATACCCATAATGACATCAAACTCAAACATGTCCAGCTCTACCAAATCAGCCTTAGTGGTGCGATCATAAATGGTCACAGAACAATCCCTATAGATCTGTCTCGCTACAATAAAATCCCCAACTGGCGTAGCTACCTCGAATGGCTCTATAGGCTCAGACACTATCCCAATCTTACTAGCAACGAGCGGGGAAATGTATGATAAAGTAGAGCCAGGGTCAATCAATGCATATACAGATCTGGAGAAAACCAGTAATGTACCTGTGACGACGTTTGGCGAAGCCTCCTGATCCTGGCGGCTGGCCAAAGCATATATGCGGTTTGAGGGACCGCTAGAACCTGAAGCGCCTCCGCGGCCTCGACCGCGTCCTGCCGGTGCTGGAATACCCCGCCCTCCAGGGCGTGCAACAGATGGAACAGAGGAAGAACCGGCGGCTGACCCTGTCTGCTGAGCCGCATTACCCGAACCACTGGCCAATGGGCAGTCCCTCATAAAGTGGCCCTGACCGCCACAAGTAAAACAAGCTCCCATCGCTCGGTAACACTCTCCGGGATGAGACTTCCCGCAATGTGGACAACGGGGTCTAGGTGGTCTGGCCTGACTGGGACCCCTGGATATCTGTGATCCTGCCACTCTGGAGCCCTGACCGGCCCCAGACGGTCCTGTACTGTCGAATCTCCGGCTACCTGACTGAGTACCCCGGCCGGAAGGAGGAAAATATCTATCAGACTGCTGCTGCTGCTGAGGCTGTCCGCCTCGAGAATCCCCTGAATAACCCGCGGATCTAGCCCTCTTGGGCGGCCTCCTGTCTCTATCTCTGCCAGCAGGATCAGATCTGCGACGGTCCTCCATACCCATCGCATAGGCCTGAAGCCGGGAAATATCCATGTCTGTCTGCAGTGACACGGCCATGCAGCTGTCTACCAAATACCGGTCCAATCCCATAACATAGCGGTGCATCCGATCGGACATATCTGCTACCACGGCCGGTGCATATCGGGCCAGAGAATCAAACTCAAGGCTATACTCGCGAACACTCCGACCCCTCTGCTGCAGACGCAAAAATCGATCAGCTCGTGCCCGCCGTAACTCTGGTGGCAAGAAGTGGCGGGTGAATGCCGTCACAAACTGATCCCAAGTGGCTGGAGGGGCACCCTCTCCCCTAGACAGCTCCCAAGTCTCGTACCAATGAGTAGCCACATCTCGGAGCCTGTGTGAAGCCAGCTCAACTGACTCGGTCTCAGAAGCCCTGACCAAGTCCAGCGAGCGTCGCATCCCCCGAATAAAGTCATGGGGGTCCTCATCAGGCTTAGACCCGAAGAACTCTGGAGGGCCACATAGCAAAAACTCCCGAACTCGCAGGCTGTCCCGCCTGTCATCATCATCATCATCCCTACGCCCGCGCCTGCGAGCCTGTCCTGCTACCAGCGTAGTCAGCAACTGTACAGCCTCCCTCAAGGTCCGATCCTCCGCCCCTGGCTGAGGAGCTGGAGTCTCAGGTGCGGGTACACGAACCTCTGGAGCTACTGAAGGTCCTACTCCAGGCTGTACCGGTGGGGGTGTAGCAGACCCCTCAGACTGTGGCACGTCCTCAGGCAAATCATAAACACGAGCCCGGGTAGCTCGCTGTGCCTGGCTAGTCTCTCCAACCCTCGCCTTGCCCTTCTGGGCCGCCGTTGCCTTCTTCGGAGGCATCACTGCAATCAAAAAGGCGAGTCAGATCAAAATCATCCTAATAGCACAGCTCTATCGCACGATCTAAGATTACAAAGAAAGTAACGTCCTAAATGCCCTGTAGCTTCCCGTTTATAGATGTGGTGCACAACACATCGATAAACAAGACTCTACGAGACACAGCCTGTAGACATTCCGAGGACAAACCGCTCTGATACCACTTTTGTCACGACCCAGCCCCGTGGGCCGCGACTGGCACCCTACCTGGGTACCCAGACCAAATCGCATATTCGTTTCCAAATCCAAACTGATTTCATAGCTTTACAAAAGTTATGACAAGTATAATTTATATCGAAAATATGTCTTAAGCGGTCATATCAAATCAAACTCAAACAAAGCGGCGGAATAGGCATCGCCGGTCAAAATACAAATATATACAGATGGGCCATTTGGGGCCATCATATCAAACAGACCGCTTCAAGACCCGAAAGCAAAATCATACAATATACACATAGGACCCTCGCCCCACAAAGATGACTACAGGCCTCTACGAATTCAAAACATAACATATGGCGAGACAGGGCCCCGCCGTACCCAAACTGTCAAATATCCAAAATATATACAGAGTAGGGAAGTCTGTACCAAGAGTGGACTCCGAATCGAATAAGAGTACTCCGAGAAAGCAAAGAGTGGAGCCTACTGCGGAGGATCACCAAGATCTGCACCTGCGGGCATAAAACGCAGCCCCCGGAGAGAGGGGGTCAGTACGGAATATGTACTGAGTATGTAAAGCACGGAGTACAGAAATATGAATCAAAATCGTAAGCAAATCAGATGTCAAAGTCTGTATCGAAATCATATACATATATATTATGCAAGTAAAAATCATGCAAACGCTTAAGAACGTGGTCGCCACTCCGACGCTGACGCCACACACAGCATAACACCAGAAGGTTTCAAATCTCCGTACATCCCCGAACATAATCATAATCATCGGTGAGCGTATCGCATCCCGAGCCATATCACAGCATAACTCCAAACGGAACCCGGCCCTATGGCGAAGCCTTGGGAACCGTAACACAGCATACGGCCGAATTATCATATGGCGCACGAATCAAAACCGGCCCGGGAACCGGCGAACGAAGTCATAATAAGGCACGAACGGAGTCGTGAGCAAACAAATGCAAATCGTCTTTCAAAATAATGTTACAAAACAAAGTAAATTCATAAATCATTTCATATTACAAAATAGTCGAATACTTAGTCGACATAAAGTTTCATTTCGCAAAACGTATCCAAAATGGTTCATATAATTCAAAACACAGATTAGCGTATCGAATTGTCCAAACCTACCCCGTAGGAGGATGTTCCAAAGATCCGAAGTAGTATGTACAGATTTATTATCGAAGGTGGCCCGAAGGGCAAATCGGGCATTTTGGGGTAGCGGGCCCACCTCGAGTCGAAGTGAGGTGGCGAACGTATTTCTACGAGCATTTATATGCCAAAGGTCATACATTATCGTTCCTAGGTTACCCGACCACATTTCGATAGGTTTCGGACGAATAGTGGCATTCTAGCCAAATTGGAGCCTTTAGGCTTCAATAGAATTGAATGAATAGTAACTTTTCTGTGGATCGGGTTTCGAGGAGCAGAAATACTCCGGAAGGTCTCATATTCGACTGACACACTAAGATATGCCAAATGAAAGAGTGGGAGGCTTTACATACCTCACAGACGTCGTAAGCTCCTCCAAACGCCTCGTCCCGTTTCGTCAAAAATCTGCAATTGGTCAAAGTTACCAAATGAGATCCTTAGGCTCAGAAATGCCTTTAACTTCATAATTTCCTACCGAAATTTCGGCAGCACTTCCCCTATAAATCTAACACCCCCGAGGCGTAGCTCGGCTCCAATTTAACCAATTACAACAGCCCACACATCAACAACCAAAACAAACAACAATAACACCATTCTAGTTTCAAAGTTTGATATGATTTCTTAAGTTGGCAACTTTCCATTCACGTTCAAAATCCCGATTCTATATTCACATAACTGTATTCATTTAACCATCCAACACTAGTCAATCACATTCCACATTCAATTTAAGTCATACACGAAATTGCACCAAAATCAATTTATTTCCATAATTCTTCAAAACGTCTAAAATGCACTACGAACATCCTAACTCATGTAGTTTCATTCCGAATTCATCAACATCGATATAGATTCACATCTAAAGCCCATAACACCCAAGATATACATTGATATACATAAGGATACCGAAGGTATACGCTTTCCGATAATATTCAAAATCATTTTTAAATGCCAATTTCATTCACCAATTAATCATTTACGATATAAGGGCCACAACAACACATTCTACCAACTTAACCAAGATCAATTCACACCAATTTCCCTATCTATGGGTCACGGCCAAACACACTACAAACACACACCCACGACTTTCTATTTACGTCTAAATTACGGGATTCTCGTCTACTTCCAATCCTTAACACATCCATAGCCATTCTATAACACTAAAGGGTAAGAATTCATACCTTTCTTGAAACCCCGACTTGTCGAAAATGTCGTCCCCGTGCCAAACAAATTATACCCCGTTGAAGAGGGTCTTGAGCACTTCACAACTATGTAAAGAACAAGATTTTTAAGCCACAACACAAGCTAGGAAATTTTTCTTTTCTTTCTTTCTCACTCTCGGCCGAACTCTCTCTCTCTCTTGGTGTTCTTGATTTTTGCTTTGTAATGATAATTCCAAGTCTTCTAATGGATATATATCCTTGTAAGGGTCATGTGCTATGCACATGACCACAACTTAATGGATTTGGGCTTGCCAAGGCCGGCCACCCCTCTCTTTGATTGGGCTTCAATTAATTTTTTTTGGTTTCTTGGCCCAATGCTTAAAAAGTCCCGTTTTGTAATTCCCGAAACTAATTTCCGAAGTTCCAAGTTTATCCTCGGACTTTCCCGGGGTCTTGACATTAATAATTCCATAACCAACATAGTCATATTCTCAAAAATTAATTTATGTCCTTCTAACACCCGAGTCATAGTTATTTCTCGATTTCCAATTGTACGAACACACGGGGCCTAACAATTTCGACCAAGGCTCGTTCCTACAACATCTAGGGTAAGATTTATGGTATTTATATGTTGTTTAAGGTATTTCAGAGTTAAAATGCTTGGACATTAGATGAGTATAGAAAAAAATGGGTCATGAATGATGAATAGTGACATTTTGAGAGATAGTTTGAATTGAACCATGATTCTTGTTCTGTTGTGATATGAATGTGTTATAAATGATGTTAAGATCATGAAAATGGGAATTGTATATGAATGATCGAAGTCGGGTGTTATAGCCATGGATATGAGTGATTGAAGGTAAACTAAGAAATGTGGATAATGTGGATGAATAATGACTATTGTTATGGTATTGTGAATGTATTATTGACGTTTGGGAGTTGATATACGTTATGGAGGAATGTTATATAAATAAATGAGATGCTGTCCGATTTTCTTTAGCTTTGGTCATATATGCTAGTTGTCGATTCTAACGATAGTATGACTTTAATGAAGGTAGAAACGCTAGCATTGGAGGAGACCGCGCAAGTGTAGAATAGTTGAACGGAAAAGGTATGTAAGGCTAACCCTTCTTTCATAAAGCATGGTTCTTTGGCCAAACATCTAAATCTTCTATAAGACTATGACATCTTTCAAATTATTTGATCTTCCGAGCTTGTAAGCTCACGATTCTTGATACGCTACGATTGTACTAAGTTCCTCGTATAAAAAGTAAGCCTATAAAGATAGATGTGATGGATGACGATAATAGTGACAATGATAGTGATGACGATTATAATGGTATTAGCGATGATAATAACGATGACGATTATGACAATGATGTAATAGTAAATATGCTTATGAGCTATTATGTATATGTATGACTATTATGGAACCCCAAGCTTATGAGGCCGGGTAAGATATGTAAATAAGTATGTATATGATTATGTAACGCGCACACACCTCTGCAGATGGTACGGATAACCCTGACGCCTTGGTAGGGCTAGGTATGAGTAACCTTGAGCCTTGGTTTGCCAAGTATGTATGAAACACCGATCCTACGAGGTTGGGTATGCTATGTAAATGCTATGTATATGATATGAATACGAATATGATACGATATGAATGTGAGTAAGGGCATGTATACGAATACGAGTACAAATATGGTACGAATACGATTATGGATACAGACATGGATGTATGTACACAAATACGCACTAGAAATGGTAAGATCTTATGTAAGGCAAGTAAATGCCCATGATGATGACATTACTATCTCCTACCTTATGCTTTTTCTTATGTTGCACATTATGCTTCTATATTGATATTGATCATGCTTTACATACTCTGTACATTCTTTGTACTGAGGTCCTTTTATTTGTGGATGCTGCGTCATGGCCGCAGGTGCACAGGGAGACAGACTTGATCCATAGCTGCTTTCCCAGAGATTACCTAGCAGAGCTCTATTTCATTCGGAACCATAGATTTTGGGTTTTAAATTCTTTTGTGTACATAATTATGGGCATAGCGGGGTCCTGTCCTGCTTATGTAATATGTTATACTCTCCTTAGAGGCTCGTAGTCACGTGTATATAGTTATATATGTCTGGCCTTGTCGGCCTATATTTTGTATATCATTTTGATAGCCTTGTCGGCTCATGTACATTAATGTGGCATAAACGCCAATGATGATATAAAGGCATTATCGTTCAATGGGACTAGTATGATTGATGGGTAGAAATGCATGTTTCACTATGGGGCTCACCAAGATGTAAGTATAAGTGTACGCTAAGGGGTGCCCGGGTGGGCTAGCACCGGGTGCTCGTTGCGGCCCCTAGTCGGGTCATCACAAAAGTGGTATCAGAGCAGTTCAGTCCTAGGGTGTGTCTACGAGCCGTGTCTAGTAGAGTCTTGGTTATGGGTGTGTTGTGCGCCACACTTTTAAATAAGAAGTTGCGGACATTTTAGGAATAAATGACCTTCTTTCTTCATGAGAATCGTGCGATAGAGCTATGATATAAGAAATTCTTGTTCCTTAATCGTGTGTTGTGTATTTCAGAAATGCCTAGAAAGAGAAAAGATACAGCAGCCCAAAAGGGCAAGACGGTGGGAGGAAAGTGGGCTGAAAGAGCACCGCCACCGGTAGTAGAGGAAAGTGAGTCCCAAAGTGCGGCTCAATCTCAATCTTCCCAGACAGTGCCTATTACTGAGGAGCGTGAGGGAGCCTCAGCCCCGGCTCCAGCACCTACAGCTCCTCCACCGGATGCTTCAGGCCAAGATGTAAAAGGGGCCATACATTTGCTTACTCAGTTGGTTGCTGCTCAGACTCAGTGGCAGAGTACAGGGCAGGGTGACAGGACTGTTAGTGCAAGGGCCCGTGATTTCATTACCTTAAACCCTCCGAAATTCTTTGGGTCAAAGACGGAGGAGGACCCTCAGGACTTCATTGATGGTATGTTGAGAACGCTTCGATTGATACATGCTTCGGACACCGAATCGGTGGAGTTAGCGTCGTATAAATTGAGAGATGTCTCAATCCAATGGTATACAGTTTGGATGGCTTCACGGAGAGCCAATGCACCTCTCCCGGTATGGCAAGAGTTTGTTGATGCTTTTCTCCGACACTATATGCCTCCGGAAGTTCGGCGAGCTAGAGCTGATAAGTTCTTACATTTGCGGCAAGGTAGTATGAGTGCTCTAGAGTATAGTCTCCGCTTCAATTCCTTGGCTAGGTATGCTTCGGCCATAGTAGCGGACATGGGTGACCGAGTGCACCGATTTGTGAAAGGCCTAGGGTCACACTTGATGGATAGATGCTTGACTGCGTCCCTTCAGGACGGTATGGATATTGCACGTATTCAGGCCCACGCTCAGAACATAGAAGAAAGTTTACAACAGCAGAGAAGTGAACGTGAGCAAGATAGGGGACCTAGCAAGAGGGCTAGATCTTCGAGTCCGATGAGCGAGTTTAGAGGTGGGCACAGGCAGCAGTTTCCCAGATATGCAGGCTATTCTATGACCAGTGCACCTCCACGATTTTCAGGCCAGAGATTTGATAGATCTACTCGTTCGGGGCCGAGTCAGAGTTTTTCGGGGACTCAGTTTAGAGATAATTCGGGTCAGGCAAGGCCACCCGCACTACAATGTTCCCAGTGTGGGAAGTTGCATTGGGGTCGATGCCTATTGGGTTCAGATGTTTGCTATTCATGTGGTCGACCAGGCCATATCATGTGCGATTGCCCCTCAGTGCATGGTAGAGGTATGACCCAGCCATCAGGGTCGGTAGCTAGATCTTCAGCATCTATACGCCCTATGGGGCCAGGTTCACAGGTGCCAGTCGGCCATGGTAGAGGCAGAGGGAGAGCTCCCACTTCTAGCGGTCCTCAGCACCGTATTTATGCTTTGGCTGGACGCCAAGATCTTGAGTCCTCTCCTGACATGGTCACAGGTATATTATCGGTATTCTCTCATGATGTATATGCTTTGATTGATCCGGGCTCCACATTGTTATATGTTACTCCATATATTGCCGGTCGATTTAGAGTCGAGCCGGAGTCGATTAAACCTTTTGAGGTGTCTACAACCGTGGGTGAATCGGTGATAGCTAGCCGAGTGTATAGAGATTGTGTAGTTGTGATATGTGGTCGTCGCACCATGATTGATTTGCATGAATTAGGAATGGCAGACTTTGATGTCATTATGAGCATGGATTGGTTGGCTTCTTGCTATGCCAATGTTGATTGTAGAATGAAAATGGTTCGTTTCCAATTTCCGGGAGAACTAGTTTTAGAGTGGAAAGGGAATACGGCATCAACAAAAGGTAGGTTTATTTCCTATCTAAAGGCAAGGAAAATGATCACGAAAGGGTGCGTCTATCACCTAGTGCGAGTTCAAGATGTAGAAGCTGAATCGCCGACTCTTCAGTCAGTTCCCGTAGTAAATGAATTTCCGGATGTGTTCCCGGAAGAACTTCCAAGCCTCCCTCCCAAGCGGGAAATTGATTTTGCTATTGATGTGCTACCAGGCACTAAGCCTATATCTATTCCTCCTTATAGAATGACTCCTGCAGAATTGAAAGAGTTGAAGGAGCAATTGAAAGACTTGCTTGATAAAGGCTTTATTAGGCTTAGTTCATCCCCGTGGGGAGCACCCGTATTGTTTGTCCGAAACAAAGATGGCTCCTTGAGAATGTGCATTGATTACCGGCAATTGGACAAGGTGACGATTAAGAATAAATATCCTCTTCCGAGGATTGATGACTTATTTGATCAATTACAAGGTGCCAAATGGTTTTCAAAGATAGATTTGATGTCCGGGTATCACCAAGTGAGAGTTAGGGAGAAATATATCCCTAAGACGGCCTTCAGGACAAGATATGGTCATTTTGAGTTCTGGGTAATGTCATTTGGACTAACTAATGCGCCGGCGGTGTTTATGGATTTGATGAACAATGTGTTCAGGCCCTTCCTGGATTTATTTGTCATTGTATTTATCGACGATATCTTGGTATATTCTAGATCCGAGGCAGAGCATGCAGATCATTTACGCACTGTCCTTGGAGTTCTTCGCACTCGAGAGTTGTTTGCAAAATTCTCCAAGTGTGAGTTTTGGTTAAACTCAGTGGCATTCCTGGGGCATATTGTTGCAGCCGATGGTATTCGAATGGATAGCAAAAATATTGAGGTAGTGATGACTTGGCCAAGGTCCACGACTCCTACGGAGGTCCGTAGCTTTCTGGGCTTAGCAGGGTATTACCGGAGATTTGTTGAGGGTTTTTCCTCTATTTCTGCATCACTCAATAAGTTGACCCATAAATCTGCAAAGTTTCAGTGGATAGATGCTTGTGAACGTGGTTTCCAAGAGCTAAAAGATAGATTTGTCACGGCCCAACCCCGTAGGCCGTGACTGGTGCCCGAGCTGGACACCCATACGTACCTGTCAACATTATCGGGCCGATACTATAGGCTCTCAACTAATTACATCGCATCGTATTCACATACGCAAGCCGACGAGGCTGCCACTTTACATGTTATTATTCTACGCAAGCCGACAAGGCTGCCACTACACATCAAAACATTACGCCAGCCGACAAGGCTGCCACAACGAAACGATAATACAAGCAAGCCGACAAGGCTGCTACAACAATATGACAATATATGCAAGCCGGCAAGGCTGCTACAGCGACAGAACATCCATAATAACCATACAGACACAACTGATCATATCTGAATAAAACCCACATACATGTCCACAGACCTCTAAGAGTTTCAACAGTGAAATATGACGGGATAGGGCCCCGTCGTACCCCTAGACAACAGATACATATATACATAAAAAAGGGTCTGTACCAAAATCTGGGCTCCAAAACAACGGAGCTCTCCAAGATAGCAGAAAGGGAATCCTACGCTGGCGGATCACCAAAGCGAGAATCTGCACCTGCGGGCATGAAACGCAGCCTCCCCCCCCCCCCCCCGAAGAAGGGGGTCAGTACAGAATATGTACTGAGCATGTAAAGCTTGAAATACAGTAAACAGAATCATATATGAAATGAGGAGTACAGAACACGAGTACAATAACCAGAATACCAAAATGCTTGCCTTTGAAACATAAATCATGCATGTCAATATCATATATCATACTCAACCCGTTATGGGACGTAGTGACATAATTAGATAATCATCCTGTACATATGTATATATAACATGTCCCGGCCCTATAGTGAGGGACTCGGTAAATAAAATCATATCATCATCATGCATATATATAACGTGTCCCGGCCCTCTAGTAAGAGACTCGGTGAATAAAATCATATCATCATCATGCATATATATAACGTGTCCCGGCCCTCTAGTGGGGGACTCGGTGAATAAAGTCACATATGCCATCCTGGCCGCCATCACCGTATCATCATATCGTCATGTCATCATATCATCATATACATATACATATAACGTGTCCCAACCCTCTAGTGAGGGACTCGGTGAACAATGCAGTGAAGCTGTGCACGAAAACGTGTCCTGGCCCGGGACTCAGTGAAAGACATATTGAGACTTTCACGAATGGAGTAGTGAGCAACCATATGCAAATTAAAACATTTTCAAAGACTCAATGGAATAATCAACACGAGCTATCATTTAAAAATCAGGACAACAGTCATATTAAATACCTTTCGAATGTCACTCGGAACATATCAAATAACTCTCGAATGTCATCATAAAGTATATCAAAAGGGAGGGCTTAGAAATCATACTCATATGTCAATAAAGTATGAACATCTTATAGAAGTCCGAGCATTAGTTATCATAGAATTCCTAAGAATAGGAGCGGGTATATATCGACTATTATTCAACGTACAGAAAACTGAAGAGGGAGGCTCACTCACTTGAAAATGGTAATATCAAGAAGTGAATAAGAATCATAAATGTCACTCAAAACATATGAATGGAATTACCCCAAAGTTCATATCATTCATCACTTACATCTAAGACATGCCAAAAGAAGGAAGGGACAGCTTTACATACCTGTTAGCGGCTATTCGTAACCCGTTCGTCTCGCCGCTCTTTTAGCCTATTTAATATAAGAGTAACGTTATCGTTAGTAACTATATTTTTTAGTTCACAAATCTATAGCCCACTTCTCATAGAACCTATATTTCAGCTTATATATCCTCGTTTAGGGTTTTCTATTATCTAAAGACTTAGCGAAAATCCGGCAGCACTTCCCTTATATATTCGCCTATCCCAAATTTCCAATTGCCCTCCTGTTAACACAGAAATACCAACAACAACATATGGGTATAATCATATCTTCAATTCTTTCAATTCCATAAGGATAACAACATGTTCATATCAATACAACCTCAACCTTAACTTTCTAATTCTTTCATTCCTTCACCATATAATCCACGATAACAACAACTATAATGCAAATTAAAATTAATTTACCATGTCTAATTAAAGCAGCCCTCTACACGGCTCAATTTACATTCCAACATCAACATCTACAACTTCTCACATTCATCACAATTTAAAAATTTATACAAGTTTAGTCACCTCCAAAACGTGCTAAAAAAAGATTAAATCATACCTTAACAAACTTGGATCCTTAACCTTGCTAATCACTTGGATGTTACAACAATTTTACACCTCCAATTCTTTTTTTTCCTCCACCTCTCCCTCGGCTAAAAACCTTCCATGGCCGAGCCTTGCTTTTTTTTTTTTTTTTTTTGTTCTTGATTTTTTCCAAATGAAAACAATGACTTATGAGTCATATTAGCAATATGTATATGACTTGCCTAAGCCTTACACGTTCCCCCTCTTATGTGTCAATAGTTGATGATTTTTTTTTATTTCGGGTGGGGCCCACTTGTATGATTAACTTTAATTAATTTAATTAATCACTAATTACCACTTAATAATTTAATTACAATTAATAAATTCCTAATCTCCAATAATAATATTTTTATACTAAATAAAATTTATAACCCGTTGGTTCTAATTTAGAAATTAAAAATGAAGGGTTTCTATTCCGTGTCCGGGAAGGGCTCCTTCTTTAACTCGCGTCGATTCTCTTGCGAATAAATCGATGTATAAAAATACGGGGTATAACATCTTCCCCCCCTTTATAACATTCGTCCTCGAATGTTGAATTGGTCCAGTAAGGTTCTATAAGAATTTTTGGAAAGGTTTCCCTTATCGTCATAACATATAGTTTTATCAGGCAATCAATATACCCAAGTGAGGAGTTTGAGTTACCTGTAGGCGTAGGGAAGAAGTAAGGGTACTTGTTATTCATCTCCTCCTCGGCTTCCCAGGTCATCTTTTCCCTATTGTTGTTTCGCCATAACACTTTGACGGAAGCCACGTCCTTATTTCGCAACCTCCTAATCTGCCGACCAAGTATGGCTATAGCTGCTCCTCATAGGATAAATCCTCTGTCACCTGGACATCATCTACAGGAAATACTCTGGAAGGATCGCCTATACATTTGCGAAGCATTGACACGTGAAAGACTGGATGTACTGCTTCAAAATCAGACGGTAGATCCAACTCATAGGCAACTCGGCCTACCTTACGGATAATCTGATAAGCCCCAATGTATCTCGGGCTTAGCTTCCCTTTCCTGCCGAATTTTATAACACCCTTCATGGGTGACACCTTCAAGAGCACCCAGTCACCAACCTGAAATTCTAGGTGCCGACGTCGATTATCTGCATATGATTTCTGGCGACTCTGGGCTGCCAGTAACCTCTCCTGAATAAGCTTAACTTTATCAACAGCCTGCTGAACCATATCTTGGCCTATCAACTTAGTCTCACCAACATCAAACCAACCAATCGGTGACCTGCACTTCCTCCCATACAAGGCCTCATACGGTGCCATCTGAATACTAGAATTAGCTGTTATTATAGGCAAACTCAATAAGTGGTAAATGATCATCCCAGCTACCTCTAAAATCAATAATACAGGCCCGTAACATATCTTGTAGTGTCTGAATGGTACGCTCGGCCTGTCCGTCAGTCTGAGGGTGAAATGCTGTGCTGAGACTCACTTGTGTCCTCAATCCCTCGTAGAAGGATCTCCATAAGTTAGCTGTAAACTTAGCTCCTCTACCGGAGATAATAGCTGTGAGGATCCCGTGAAGTCTCACTATTTTGCTGAGGTATAACCTAGCATAGTCCCCAGTACTAATTCTGTCCCGGCAATTTGGTTCGAACCATTTTTCACCTTTCCTTGTTGCACCCACATTGTCGTTACTGAATTCTCACCTTTTTTGTCGAGTACACGCTTGGTCTTATTTTTAGTATAGAAATATTTGAGATTATATAACTATTCTTGTACAATTTGTACAAAGTGCATCCAATCTTAGTCATAGTCTTTCCTTCCCCTGGATTATTCTACTCTACATGTCTTATTGTACTAACACTCACTTGCTGTCCATTTCGCCATATTCCTTTCCCTTCCTCTATGTACCATTTGGTCTTCTCATATCCTATTATAGGAGAGATTTCCTATCCTTTCTCCTTTGTTACTTATAGGTCACAATATCATTAGCCAATAACCCCGTTGCCAACATCTTAACCTCTAATCTAGTATAGCCTTGCTATCCTTTATAATATCTTTTAAGTTACTCGTTATCATTTTCTTGTCGTATTCTTCCTTTTTATAAGCATTCATTTTCTAAAATCGTATTTTCCCAAATCTGTACCAATAATTCTCAGCACTGTCTCAAGTACCATCTTGTTTTCTGTCCGCTCATCGCTGGCTTTCAAATCTTACACTTGCATTTCTCTCATCCGCTTCCCCCCTTTTTGGGTGTACCCCCATTATTATCTATTTATATTCCGCTCTATGCCTCCATTTCCAATTTTCAAATTCCTATGATTCTTTTTCCAATACATTTGGTATACTGCGCCATATCCATGTCTTTTCTTTATCATCTATAATTTAGATTACCCATGTACGAAACCTTAACACAATCACAAGGTGATGAGAACTGTCGATATATAGTACAAAATCTCGTCTGATGGTTGGTACTCGAGTAATATAATTAATGTAGCAATTTGTCGAAGCCACATTCCATTCATTCCAATCAGTAATTAGCTAGGGCTTATAGTCGTTTCAAATTCTCCATTCGATACCACTTATGTTCTAATGATAAGTGTCCCAAGCTTTCCCATAACACCGTTTTTATCCCAACGGATATCATCTGTTTCTTCTAGTAACTTCACAATACATCAGTTGTTTCGCAAATCCGCAATCCTTGTCTTTTAAGGCTTTCACCATTTCCGAGGTGAAGTCACATACACGTAGTACTCCTTTATGCCTCATGCTCTTTCATCGTTATTGTATACCCAACGCTAACTTCTAACTTACTCAAAATCATATCAAATTCGTTTTAATAGTGGTCTTGTCTCATCACTTTTTCGTCGTACTGCACCTTAAGTTTGTAGCTATATATTTCCTTTTTATCCTATACTCATACTCGATTAATTACATCTGTCTTGAGTGCCTCCTTTAATATTCTTTTCATCTCTCAAATCTGTGTCCATCTTATATTCTATGCGCAAGGAATTTCATGCTACTCCTGCATCCTCCAGAAAACACTATTTCTGCGTAACCGCTTTTCTCATTCTTAAAACATGTTCTGTTCATCCCTATTTGTTCTTATCATCCCAGTCATTTCTGGCACTCATTGTGCCCCGTTGCTTATCTTTCTTAAGTTGGTCTTTCACAATTCTGTCGCTTATATTACCCGCTTTCTTAGCCATACACGTTATAACACATCGCTACACTGTAACCCTACTTGCTTTCCCCTTATCTTCTTTCTTCTATTAATTCCTTCTCTTCCTATGCTCGCTTTTACTTTCGTTACCACTTGATCTCTATTCTGAACTTTTCCTATAGGACTTGTAGGTCTTTCTTATTCGTTCTATTGCCTTTCCATCTCACATTCGCCTTTATACCTTAGCCGCATAGATCACGCCATATCTTTTAGTCACTTCCTCATCGGGTTTTACTCATTCTCATAACATTCCTCTAAACCATCATAAGAAAGGGAATTAGACTCCGACTAGCATCACGGGGCTCCTAATTCTTGATTTACATAGTTTATCTCCAGATCTGTTTTCGGGTCGTGAGCGAACCATTTAGTTCACAAATTACTTACTGCATGCTTCATACTTTTCGAGTAAAAGTGAAACTTAATTGCCAGACGTTTTTGCTTTTCAACACGAGCTTTTTCTGAGGTAAAATGCGGCTGGAAAGTATCTGGTCCGTTCAAATGAATTCCGAACTTGCTACTCATATTTGCTTTTTCGAAATCAAATTTTTCCAAATAGGGATGATGCCCCTTACGGTTGACATGAAGGGTATCTCTTAAAGCCTTACTCCAACATGATAAATTTACCATATCAATGTCGACCTCATATTTACTATTATTACCAATTCAACGGTTAATATTTATGTCTCGAAGTCAGACGTACTTGCAACTTAGTCAAATCTTATCGTTACTGTTGACACGACCCTTCAGAATATTACTAGCTTATGTGTCATTTTATTGTTGTTTCTAAGAAAATTTTTGGCAGAGTTTCCTCTGTATTTCTTACTATCTCAAAACCTGCACGCAGGAAATACCAACAATGCCTCACAGGGCCAACATACACATATATATTATTTCCTATTGCAACCGCATAGGGCTCCCCATATCAGTCACAGGATGAAAATGGCGAACTTACCTTGCGTATCCAACTTACACTGTACCTGTCACACTTTTCTGTTTATTTTCCCTTTCAATCTTTAACTGCAGGTTTCAATCATACCTGCTGATTCCTTTAATTTCCTCTCTGTATACTTTATAACTGGGCTTATCTACAATATATATACATTCAACCCATTTCCTTGCTATGCTTACCATAACTCACCATAATGATGGCTAGTTTGCCATTCCGTATGTACAAATTCTCATTATGCAACCTTGATATCCGACTTCCACCTGTATGTACAACTATTTTCCATCCTAGATTTCAAAATTCCCACAGTGGTGGGAACACCTTGGTCACTGTTACTCATAAATACTTGGTTGCCAACCCTTTTAATTTTCGCTCGCCGCTATTAGGTAACAACCTATAACAAATGCACGTACATAGGAAATTTCGATAAAGTCTCATATACCTGTAGTCGATCAGTCTCTAGTCTGATCTGCTGATCTATAAGGTGAAATGTACTCCTTATCTGTTACACCTCGGGGTTGAACGCTGAGCTCCGTAGGCGTCAACCTCCCCGCAATAGGACATTGGGGTAAGGAAATACGAACATTGCAAGTTGGGATGGTAGGCTAGAAAATAGCCTGCGCGAACGCGCCAGGGAGTGGCGCGAACGCACAGGAGGCCACGGGCCAACTAAGCGCGAACGCATCACCACAGGGCGCGAACGCGCTGAGCAAAAATTTCAGGCTCGGGACAGGGATGCAGATTTTATGATCTGAACACAAGACTACATATATATATATATGACATTCGGAAACCGTATAGTGCAAATTAGTTCATACATTGCGTGATGCGATAGGCTAAGTGGGACCTACACATCGGAGTTTTATAAAGGACATATGATGAGACATATGAATAGTATATGGAAAGTTGAGAAAGTCCTAAGAAGGACCCATAAGCCAAAAATGAGTGTAGGCCCTCCAAAAGGACAATTTAAGGGAACGTTTTCGGATGATCTAACTTCGAGGGGCCGAAATGATATTATAGGTTTGGAATTTCGAAACACACCAACAATAAAAGTTGTAGATAATTGAATTAACTTTCCAACCATAGGTCGTGGGCCCTCACACGATATCGGGATCAGGAGTTATGACCTTTTTACGGAACGAACGTCCACTCAGGAAATTTAACTCTGAGCGAACGCGCAGAAGCTTTTTATGTCGGTTCTGGGCAGAACCCAGAACCTTATAAAAAGGGGTAAACCCCCCATTTTTTCATAAATTACACTCAAAAACCACCCAAAATTTCTGGAAAATTCCCCAACATTTCCACACCCACTTTTTAGCCCAAACCAGGTATAATTTCTCAATTCCAGTCCGGATAGAGTATAGTTTTCGCTGCAGAATCGTATAGCAACGTGTGCTGGCCTAAACTTAGTGTGGAAAAGTGAAGATAAAGCAATATTAAAGGGATAAAGGTATGAATCTCTTACTATTAACACTAGTCTTGGTTTACTATGGGAATAGAACGATTAGGTAGTCGTATAACAGAGTAGTTGGTTGAAAAATCGGATAAATATCATATGGGGTGTCTTATGGAGTATGTTGATGTTAATGATAATGTTATTGTTATTTTTGTTGGTTGCGGGTAATTATAATTTCGGGCTAGGGATATAAATAGGGGAGGTGCTGCCGAAATTTCGGCAGATCTTAGAAAGAGTTAATTTAAAGGCTTAGGATAAGCATTTGGTAACGAGCCTAACGATAGTATGAATTCCCTTGATTGTAGATTTGCGAGATCGAGAAGTAGAAATTGAGCGATAAATAAGCTTCAAGGCATGTAGAGCTGTCCTTTCTTTCTTTTGGCATGTCTTAGATTTAAGTGATGAATGATATGAACTTGGGGTAATTCTATTCATAAGTTCCGAGTGTGATTCATGATTCTTAATCACTTCTTGGTGCGAGAACTCTTAAGTGATTGAGCTCCCCTCTTCAGTTCCCTATACGATGAATATATATAGGCTCCTATTCTGTTCCGAAGGAAACACCCATAAGTTGCTAGTTGAGTTGTGCATATGGTTTTACTAATGATTTTGAGGAAACTAGTTTTATACTAAAGGAAACATAAAGCTTGATTTTCAAAACCACTCCAAAGGGGGTGCGAGATTTTACTATTTCATTTCATTTACGATTTATGTTTACATTCCATAGCATCATCTTTTGTATGGGTATTTGTAGATTAAGTTGTGTTGACATGGTTATGATATTAAGCCGGAAGCGGCTGCCCGAAGGGGCCATCATTATTAAGCCGGAAGCGGCTGCCCGAAGGGGCCATCATTATTGTTATGTCCCGTATTTTCGTATAGTTGGAAATCGAGAAATAACTACGATTGGTGAGTTATAAGGAAATATTTTGATTTTTGTGAATATGACTATGTTGGTTATGGAATCATTAATGTCAAGACCTCGGGGAAGGCCGAGGGTAAATTTGAAATTTCGGAAATTAGTTTCGGGAATTACAAAACGGGACTTTTATGAATTGGGCCAAGAAAATATAAAGCAAAATTGAGGCCCAAAAATCTTCAAGTGGCCGGCCAAGGGAGCAAGGTCCAAGCCCATTTTATTAAGGTCATGTGCTATGCACATGACCTATAAGTGGATATATATCATGTTTGGTTCTTAGAATTATCAAGAACAAGAATAAAAATTGAAGAACTCCACAAAAAAAAGGGCTCTCGGCCGTGACTAAGAAAAGAGAAAGAAAAAATTTCTCCAAGCCTTGTTTGTGATCCAAAAATCCTAATTTCTACATAGTTGTGAAGTACTCAAGGCCCTCTTCAACGGGGTATAATTAGTTTGGCACAAGGACTACGTTTACGACAAGTCGGGTTTTCAAGAAAAGGTAAGAATTTTGCCCCTTTAATGTTATAGAATTGATATGAATATGCTAAGGATTGGAAATAGACGAGAATCCCGTAACTTGGATGTAAATAGAAAGTCGTGGGTGTGTGTGTATGTGGTGTGTTGGCCGTGGGCCATAGGGAGGAGAAAATGATGTGAATTGATCTTGTTTAGTTGGTATAATGTGTTGTTGTGATTCTTATGTCGTAAATGATTGATTGATGAATTAAATTGGCGTTGGAAAATGATTTTGGATATTATCGGAAAGCGTATACCTTCGGTATCATTATGTATATCATTGTATATTTAGGGTGCTAGAGACTTTAAATATGAATTTATAATGATGTTAATGAATTCGGAATGAAACGACGTGAGTTAGAATGTGCGTCGTGAATTTTTGATGTTTTTGAAGAATTATGGAAAGTAATGGATTTTGAGGCAATTTCGTGTATGGCTTGGATTGTATTTAGGATGTGATTGTATAAGTTTGAATGAGGAAATGAATACAATTATGTAGATATAGAGTTGGAGTTTTGGAAGTTTGAATGAAGGTTGCCAACTTAAGTAATAAAGTTGAACTTTGAACCTAGAGTGGTTTGATTATTGCTTGTGTTGTTTGTTGATGTGTGGGCTGTTGTGATTGATGAATTTGGAGCCGAGCTACGCCTCGGGGATGTTAGATTTATAGGGGAAATGCTGCCGAAATTTCGGTAGGCAAATATGAAGTTAAAGGCATTTTTAAGCCTAAGAATCTCAATTGGTAACTTTGACCATTTGCAGATTTTTGACGAAACGGGACTGGACTTTCGGGAGAGCTTACGACGTCTGTGAGGTATGTAAAGCTTACCACTCCTTCATTTGGCATATCCTAGTATGTTAGTCGAATATGAGACCTTCCGGAGCATTTCGGCTCCTCGAAACCCGATCCACAGAAAAGTTACTATTCCTTCAATCCTATTGAAGCCTAAGGGCTCTATTTTGGCTAGAATGCCACCATTCGTCCGAAACCTATCGAAATGTGGTCGGGTGATTTAGAAATGATTATGTATGACCCCTTTGGCCTATAAATGTTCGAAAAATATGTTCGCCGCCTCAATTTGACTCGAGGTGGGCCCGTTAACCCCGAGACGCCCTATCTGTCTTATTGGGCTGTCCTTTTGAATGAAGTTTGAAATGATGCTTTCGATTTTGGGACTTCCTCCTACGGGATATATATTTTGAATATTACGATGCGCTAAGTTATGTTTTGAGCTATACGTACTAGTTTGGAAACGTTTTGTGAAATGAAACCTTGTTATCGGCTAAGTATCCGATTACTTTGTACTATGAAATGACTTACAAAATCATTATGCTTTGGAAAGCTATTTTGAAATATATTTTGCATTTGTTTGCTCACGACTCCGCTCGTGCCTTATTATGACTTCGTTCACCGGTTCCCGGGCCGGTTTTGATTCGTGCGCTTTATGATAATTCGGCTGTATGCTGTGTTACGGTTCCCGAGGCTTCGCCATAGGGCCGGGTTCCGTTTGGAGTTATGCTGTGATATGGCTCGTGATGCGATACGCTCACCTATGATTATGTTTGTGTTCGGGGATGTACGGAGATTTGAAACCTTCTGGTGTTATGCTGTGTGTGGCGCCAGCGTCGGAGTGGCGACCACGTTCTTGAGCTTTGCATGATTTTCGCCTGCATTATGTATATGTACACGATTTGATACTGATTTCGACACTCCGGTTTGTACTCCACTTTGTCTTTTGATTTGCTTCCGGTTTTGATCCATATTTCTGTACTTCGTGCTTTACATACTCAGTACATATTTCGTACTGACCCCCCTTTCTTCGGGGGCTGCGTTTTATGCCCGCAGGTACAGAAGCTCGTTTGGGATGATCCTCCGGTTTAGGCTACTCATTCTGCTATTTTGGAGTACTCCATCTGATCCGGAGTCCACTTTGGTATAGACATTCTCTGTTATGCATACACTGTGTTCATTGACTATTTGGGTACGGCGGGGCCCTGTCTCGCCATCTGTCTTTGTTTTGAGTTCGTAGAGGCCTGTAGTCATATATGTGGGATAAGGGTCCTATGTATGGTTGTTCGATTTTGTTTTCTGGTCTTAAAGCGGTCCGTTTGTTATGATGGCCCCAAATGGCCCTTATGCTTATGTCTGCACTGTTGACCGGCGATGTCTATTCCGCCGCTCCGTTTGTATTTGATAGGGCATTTTGATTTGGTATGACCGCTTAAGACATGTTTTTGACATAAAGTATGTTTGATATGATTTTCGAAAAACTCTGAAAGGAATTTGGATCTGGAAATAAACATGCGATTTGGTCTGGGTACCCAGGTAGGGTGCCAGTCGCGGCCCACGGGGCTGGGTCGTGACAAAAGTGGTATCAGAGCAGTTTGTCCTCGGAATGTCTACAGGCCGTGTCTCGTAGAGTCGTGTTTATCGATGTGTTGTGCACCACACCTATAAACAGGAAGCTACAGGGCATTTAGGATGTTACTTTCTTTGGAATCTTAGATCGTGCGATAGAGCCAGCTGTAGGAAATGAACTTCTTCTTTTTCTAACCCTTGATTGCAGCTGGAGAGCGGTATCGACGTAAGACAATGACTGCTGATATTGGAAGCTATACAATAATCTGGTAAGAAATGTTACGAAAGACGTATGTTGGGTAAGGTATTCTGAAGTACGATTAAAACATCAAGTCGAGCAGCGAAAAGAGAAATAAATATGAAAAGTGTAGCTGGTGCAGTCGAGCTGGGCATGTGAGGTAAGCCTTGGCATATTTATATTCTTGTTTGAAAGTGTTAGCCCGTGTGGCTATGAGGTGATATGATGTGATATGTATGTACGTATATGTGGTGGCCCTGTGAGGCCTGGTTGGTATTTCCTGCGTATAGGTTTTGGGATAGTAAGAAATATAGAAGAACCTATGCCCAAATATTTCTAGAAATACGAAAAGGGAAATGGGATATAAATCCTTAACCTGTCTTGAAGGTCGATACCATTATGATAAACCTATCATGGTGGATTAAAAGGTACCCTCCAGGTTATTTGTAAGGAGCATTACCCTTAGCGGGAAACAATTTTATCTCAACAAAATATACGAGTAGTAGATTCGCAAGTTATTTGGAGGGACCAGAAATGTGTTCTAACCCCATTTTGTTTTAGCACAACCCACGTGAAGGGCAAGAATGTTCGACGATTAAGGTTCCTCAAATTGAAAGAATACAAAACGTAACAAGCAGTTGAGAATTGAGCGGTTTGCTCTCGGCTTAAGTATATAGATATGTATAACCGTGGGGGTAATTATGTGAATTAGGCATTTGATGATTTCGCGAAGTTCGTCGAACTCTAGTCTTCTTTTGCTGATGGTTGGAAGATACCTTACAGTAACATTCTGTCAGTTTTCCCTCGATTATTTGGAGATGGAATTTGTAGAATACGAATTTAGACTTGTGGGCTGTCTGAAAGTACATATGTATGCATGGAGGTATATGTTGAGGATTTACAAGTGACGACACGGTAATCACCAAGTCAGAAAAGTAATAGAATTCTCGTAGGCCGGGGTGGGACCCGCTACGGGGACGTTTTGAAAGGTTGTTAAGACCCCGATTTGTCTTAAATTACGTGACAAAGGTCGTGAGTGGCGATCGACGAAATTATATTAGCCCTAACGCGTCAAAATGCGTGAAAGTTTCGGGGTTAAGCGTGCTCAAGCCAGACCAATTCTGGGATGGGTGACCCCCCTGGGAAGTAATGCAAAATTTTGCACAAGTATAAGTATGCTAGATATAAATGAAATTTGGGGTAATCTAAAGGAAAAGAGAATGTGTGGAGTAATTAGTGCCCTTACAGGAGTCGCGCAGAACGAGGCAGACTAAATGGGCAAAAAGAAAAGGTATAACATCGCTCGGGAAATTGAGCGAATTTGAACGACAGTCAGAGACGTTCGTCAGTAAGGAATGGGAAAATATATCCGTATGTGTGTATGTGTATGTGTGTGTGTATGATTCTCGTTTGGTGCCCATGTGGGATAAGAGCCGAGTCCCGGCAACCAAAGTTGTGATAGACGAAAGGTTTTACTAAACCGAATACTTGAAGCGAAGCGGGGACGACGATCCGAATGTTGTCAAGGGATAGAAAATCCCCAATTGCATTATAACTTAGTTTGGGACGACGATGTCTGAAAGAGGAAGTGAGTATGGAGGGTAGGAAAGATGAAAGATAATCAGTGTGAATAAGTGGGATATTTGAAAGAGTTGATACGCGAGACGCAAGACAATTTGTGTGACAGCTTGGCGAACAAGTTTACAAATAAAAGGAATTTTTTTTTTTCATGAATCATTGGAGCCTTAATAAGAGTGATCTGATCCTAATTCGGATTCTATCTGCTATACTTCTGCACTCCCGATTTTGATAAGGCTCTGTCTATTGCGCCTCTATGCTTCTGGCCTCGATTGTGTTCCCATTTGATAAACTTTGGTACATCTGGTTCTGAATTTAATTTTGGTTGAAATACCTCTGCATGATTAGCTCTGATTGCGAATCCGTCTGACACATCTCTGTATGTTTGACTCTGGATGCGAACCTGTGTGATATAATTCTGTACGTCTGATTCCGGTTTCGATTCTGTCCGATCTTATTCCGTACGTCTGACCCCGATTGTGAATCTGTCTGATAAAACTTCGGTGTGTTCGTATGTGGATCTGTTTTGCCTTCTTAAGCGGCCCGTATGCTACTATGGCCAAGACGGCCCATGAGTTTGTACGTGTGCGATGTATATTCCGCCACCTTTATGATTTTGATATGACTGTTCTGCACGGGCGACTGCTTAAGATGAGCGTTCGATTAATGTTGGTGTGACGTCTGTTGTAACTTTCAGTTTGAACAACGTAGGTTAAGTTTGAATGAGTCTGAATACGATGATCTAGTTGTGAGTTCGTTTGGGGTGACAGAATATTCCCGTATGCTTGATTCTGATTACGAATTCGCTTAATACGCCTTTGTACGTCTGACTCCGACCTCAGATTTGTTTGACATACTTTTGTACTTCTGATTGTGACCATGAAACCGTCCGCCATAGTCGAGTACGTCTGCCTCCGATTACGAGTTCGTTCGATATGCTTCTAGGCGTCCGGTCCTAGTTCTGAATCCGTTGATGTGGAGTGTTGGGTATGATTCTGGATTCGTTGGTGTGAACTTTCTGGTATGAGGTGATTTTGAATCCGTTGGTGTGAGGTGTCCGGTATGAAGTGGGATTACGATAATGTGGTAGAGAACTCAGTAGTGTGATAAGGAATGACATTAGCTATGATGTCTGGAAAGCGTTTGTCCGTTACAGAAGATAGCGTGTGGCCCTTAATAAAACAAAGACTCAGTTTGAAATCTCGCCTGAAGGAGTATTATTATATGACGGCAGATTCTGTGTACCGGACGTTGCGGGCTTACGACAGCAGATTATGGGCGAGGCACATGAGGCACGGTATTCTGTTCATCCTGGTTCCACTAAGATGTATGGTGATCTCAGGTGTTTGTATTGGTGGGACGGCATGAAGAAAGATATTGCCGAGTTTGTTAGTCAGTGCCCGAACTGCCAGTAAGTTAAGATTGAGCATCAAAAGCCCGGTGGATTGTTACAGGAGATGGAAATTCCAGCCTAGAAATGGGAGATGATTAATATGGACTCCATTGTTGGGTTGCCGCGTACTCTACGCAGGTATGACTCTATTTGGGTTATTGTGGACAGGCTGACGAAATCAGCCCATTTCCTTCCGGACCGGACTACTTATTCGGCTGAGGACTAGGCCAGATTATATATCAGAGGGATAGTCAGACTTCACGGAGTCCCTGTATTATTACTGACGGAGGTGCCCAGTTTACAGATTATTTCTGGAGGTCATTTCAGGAGGGATTAGGGACTCAGGTGAGCCTCAGTACAGCTTTCCATCCTCAGACCGACGGGCAGGCCGAGCGCACTATTCAGACGCGCGAGGATATGTTGCGGGCCTTCGTTATTGATTTCAGGGGCAGCTGGGATGATCACTTGCCGCTTATAGAGTTTGCTTACAATAACAATTATCACTCCAGCATTCAGATGGCCCCGTACGAGGCCCTTTATGGTAGGAGATGCAGATCTCCTATTGATTGGTTCGACGTCGGCGAGACTAAGTTGATTGGGCCAGACGTGATCCAGGAAGCTGTAGATAAAGGGAAGCCTATTCGGGAGCGACTATTAGCTGCTCAGAGTCGACAGAAAGCTTATGCTGATAGACGACGTCGACCGTTAGAGTTCCAGATTGGCGACTGGGTATTCCTGAAGGTGTCGCCCATGAAGGGCGTTATGAGATTTGGCAAGAAGGGTAAGTTGAGTCCGCGGTACATCTGGCCATACCAGATTGTTCGGAGGATAGGCGCGGTTGCCTACGAGCTAGACTTGTCATCCGATTTGGAGGCCGTGCACTCGGTGTTTCATGTGTCTATGCTGCGGAAGTGTATTGGTGACCCTTCCAGGATATTCCCAGTAGATGATCTTCATGTGACGGAGCAGTTGTCTTATGACGAGCAACCTATATCTATTTTGGATCGTCAGGTGAGGAGATTGCGCACTAAGGAGGTGCCTTCTGTCAAAGTTCTATGGCGCAATAATAACCGGGAAGAGATGACTTGGGAGGCGGAGGATGAGATGAAGAAGCGATTCCCCCCGTTTATTCCCTATGCCTCTTGTAATCTAAACTTTTGAATTTGTTGTATTAATGAACGGATGGACCATGTGTGCTATGAATAGGAATGGTTTTCCCGTCATGTTTGTGAGCCTTCATAAGAGTTATTTAACATTCGGGGACGAATGTTCTTAAGGGGGGGAGAATGTTATGTCCCGTATTTTCGTATAGTTGGAAATCGAGAAATAACTACGATTGGTGAGTTATAAGGAAATATTTTGATTTTTGTGAATATGACTATGTTGGTTATGGAATCATTAATGTCAAGACCTCGGGGAAGGCCGAGGGTAAATTTGAAATTTCGGAAATTAGTTTCGGGAATTACAAAACGGGACTTTTATGAATTGGGCCAAGAAAATATAAAGCAAAATTGAGGCCCAAAAATCTTCAAGTGGCCGGCCAAGGGAGCAAGGTCCAAGCCCATTTTATTAAGGTCATGTGCTATGCACATGACCTATAAGTGGATATATATCATGTTTGGTTCTTAGAATTATCAAGAACAAGAATAAAAATTGAAGAACTCCACAAAAAAAAGGGCTCTCGGCCGTGACTAAGAAAAGAGAAAGAAAAAATTTCTCCAAGCCTTGTTTGTGATCCAAAAATCCTAATTTCTACATAGTTGTGAAGTACTCAAGGCCCTCTTCAACGGGGTATAATTAGTTTGGCACAAGGACTACGTTTACGACAAGTCGGGTTTTCAAGAAAAGGTAAGAATTTTGCCCCTTTAATGTTATAGAATTGATATGAATATGCTAAGGATTGGAAATAGACGAGAATCCCGTAACTTGGATGTAAATAGAAAGTCGTGGGTGTGTGTGTATGTGGTGTGTTGGCCGTGGGCCATAGGGAGGAGAAAATGATGTGAATTGATCTTGTTTAGTTGGTATAATGTGTTGTTGTGATTCTTATGTCGTAAATGATTGATTGATGAATTAAATTGGCGTTGGAAAATGATTTTGGATATTATCGGAAAGCGTATACCTTCGGTATCATTATGTATATCATTGTATATTTAGGGTGCTAGAGACTTTAAATATGAATTTATAATGATGTTAATGAATTCGGAATGAAACGACGTGAGTTAGAATGTGCGTCGTGAATTTTTGATGTTTTTGAAGAATTATGGAAAGTAATGGATTTTGAGGCAATTTCGTGTATGGCTTGGATTGTATTTAGGATGTGATTGTATAAGTTTGAATGAGGAAATGAATACAATTATGTAGATATAGAGTTGGAGTTTTGGAAGTTTGAATGAAGGTTGCCAACTTAAGTAATAAAGTTGAACTTTGAACCTAGAGTGGTTTGATTATTGCTTGTGTTGTTTGTTGATGTGTGGGCTGTTGTGATTGATGAATTTGGAGCCGAGCTACGCCTCGGGGATGTTAGATTTATAGGGGAAATGCTGCCGAAATTTCGGTAGGCAAATATGAAGTTAAAGGCATTTTTAAGCCTAAGAATCTCAATTGGTAACTTTGACCATTTGCAGATTTTTGACGAAACGGGACTGGACTTTCGGGAGAGCTTACGACGTCTGTGAGGTATGTAAAGCTTACCACTCCTTCATTTGGCATATCCTAGTATGTTAGTCGAATATGAGACCTTCCGGAGCATTTCGGCTCCTCGAAACCCGATCCACAGAAAAGTTACTATTCCTTCAATCCTATTGAAGCCTAAGGGCTCTATTTTGGCTAGAATGCCACCATTCGTCCGAAACCTATCGAAATGTGGTCGGGTGATTTAGAAATGATTATGTATGACCCCTTTGGCCTATAAATGTTCGAAAAATATGTTCGCCGCCTCAATTTGACTCGAGGTGGGCCCGTTAACCCCGAGACGCCCTATCTGTCTTATTGGGCTGTCCTTTTGAATGAAGTTTGAAATGATGCTTTCGATTTTGGGACTTCCTCCTACGGGATATATATTTTGAATATTACGATGCGCTAAGTTATGTTTTGAGCTATACGTACTAGTTTGGAAACGTTTTGTGAAATGAAACCTTGTTATCGGCTAAGTATCCGATTACTTTGTACTATGAAATGACTTACAAAATCATTATGCTTTGGAAAGCTATTTTGAAATATATTTTGCATTTGTTTGCTCACGACTCCGCTCGTGCCTTATTATGACTTCGTTCACCGGTTCCCGGGCCGGTTTTGATTCGTGCGCTTTATGATAATTCGGCTGTATGCTGTGTTACGGTTCCCGAGGCTTCGCCATAGGGCCGGGTTCCGTTTGGAGTTATGCTGTGATATGGCTCGTGATGCGATACGCTCACCTATGATTATGTTTGTGTTCGGGGATGTACGGAGATTTGAAACCTTCTGGTGTTATGCTGTGTGTGGCGCCAGCGTCGGAGTGGCGACCACGTTCTTGAGCTTTGCATGATTTTCGCCTGCATTATGTATATGTACACGATTTGATACTGATTTCGACACTCCGGTTTGTACTCCACTTTGTCTTTTGATTTGCTTCCGGTTTTGATCCATATTTCTGTACTTCGTGCTTTACATACTCAGTACATATTTCGTACTGACCCCCCTTTCTTCGGGGGCTGCGTTTTATGCCCGCAGGTACAGAAGCTCGTTTGGGATGATCCTCCGGTTTAGGCTACTCATTCTGCTATTTTGGAGTACTCCATCTGATCCGGAGTCCACTTTGGTATAGACATTCTCTGTTATGCATACACTGTGTTCATTGACTATTTGGGTACGGCGGGGCCCTGTCTCGCCATCTGTCTTTGTTTTGAGTTCGTAGAGGCCTGTAGTCATATATGTGGGATAAGGGTCCTATGTATGGTTGTTCGATTTTGTTTTCTGGTCTTAAAGCGGTCCGTTTGTTATGATGGCCCCAAATGGCCCTTATGCTTATGTCTGCACTGTTGACCGGCGATGTCTATTCCGCCGCTCCGTTTGTATTTGATAGGGCATTTTGATTTGGTATGACCGCTTAAGACATGTTTTTGACATAAAGTATGTTTGATATGATTTTCGAAAAACTCTGAAAGGAATTTGGATCTGGAAATAAACATGCGATTTGGTCTGGGTACCCAGGTAGGGTGCCAGTCGCGGCCCACGGGGCTGGGTCGTGACAATTATTAAGCCGGAAGCGGCTGCCGGAAGGGGCCATCATGACTACGCCGGAAGCGGTCGTCCGAAGGGACTATTGTGTTATTAGCCGGAAGCGGCTACGAGTAGGATATTCTATATTAATATTTATATTTATATTTATATTGTGTATGCTAGAATTTGTGTAAGGGACCACACGACATGGTTCAAAATGTTATTCCAGGTTACTCCCGGTTTGATTCCTAAACTTGTTTATTGCTGTGTTTTCCTTGTTTATGATTCAGCACTGCTTTACATATTCAGTACATATTCCGTACTGACCCCCTTTCTTCGGGGGGCTGCGTTTCATGCCCGCAGATGCAGATACTCGCTTCGGTGACCCGCCAGTTTAGGACTCCCTTTCCGCTATTCTGGAGAGCTCCGTTGTTCCGGAGCCTAGATTTTGGTACAGACTCCCTTTTGTTGTATTTATGTATATGTATATGTTGTCTAAGGGTACGACAGGGCCCTGTCCCGTCATATTTCACTGTTGGAGTTCTTAGAGGTCTATAGACATGTATGTGGGTTGTGCTCCGATGCGATCAGTTGTGTATATGATCATTATGTGGGTTCCGTCGCTATAGAATCCTTGCCGGCTTGTATTTATTGTTATATTGTTGTAGCAGCCTTGTCGGCTCGCTTGTGTTAGCGTATCGTAGTGGCAGCCTCGCCGACTTGCGTATGTGAATATGATGCAATAATGTTGACAAGTACGTATGGGTGTCCAGCTCGGGCAATAGTCATGGCCCACGAGGCTGGGTCGTGACAAAAGTGGTATCAGAGCAGTTCATCCCCGGAGTGTCTACAGACCGTGTCTAGTAGAGTCTTGTTTATCGGTGTGTTGTGCACCACATCTATAAACAGGAAACTACAGGACATTTAGGGTGTCGTCCTTCCTTCTTATCTTAGATCGTGCGATAGAGCTATATTATCAGGGTAATCCCTTCCGAACAGACTACTATGTTTATAGCTATGCCTCCAAGAAAAGCGACAGCAGCCCAGAAGGGCAAATCAGTTGTGGATGAGGCAGTTAGCCAGGCCCCTAGGGCTACCAGAGCTCAGACTTACGCTGGGATACGCATTGAGTCTCAGAGTTCTCCTACTTCCCCACCTCTGGAGGAGCTCAGAGGGGCACCTGATCCAGCCCCAGCTCCAGCACCAGTACCAGTACCTCCAGTCCCTCAGCCGGATGCTCAGGGTCAGGGGATAAGAGAGATGAGAGATGCTATACGTTTGTTGACTCAAATACTTGCTACCCTGGCTGAACGACAGGATAGGGGTCATGAGTATCCAGATAGGGCTGCTAGTGCCAGGGCCCGGGATTTTCTTACATTAGATCCCCCAGAATTTAAGGGCACAGACCCTGACGCTGATCCTCAGGAGTTCATAGATGGTATGCAGCGCACCTTAAATGTGATGAAGGCGTCAGCTACATAATCTGTTGAGTTAGCTGCTTATAGATTGCAGGGTATAGCAATTAATTGGTTTCAGTCATGGAGACTATCGAGGGGTAGGGATGCTCTTCCGCCGACTTGGCAGGAATTCTCAGATGCCTTTTTGCGTCATTATATGCCACCCGAGTTGAGACGGGCAAGGGTCGATAGGTTCCTTAATTTGCGACAGGGTAGCATGTCTGTTAGAGAGTATAGTGTGGAGTTTGACCCCTTCTATAGTACAGGAAATGGAAGACAGAGTTCACCGATACGTGATGGGATTAGAGCCGGGGTTGCAGGAGGCTTGTATGGCTGTAGTTATATAGCCAGGTATGGATATAGCGCGTATTCAGGCTTATGCTCAGGGGTCATAGGATCGTAGGCACCTGCGAGAAGCTACCTTAGAGCGGAGTGGCAGTTAGTCCAAGCGGGCCAGGTCAGAGGGTCAGTATAGAGGTTCCACTAGCGAGAGCCGACCTCAGTATGGTGCACCTCTACAGTTTCGAGGATCTCAGCGGGGTAGGGAGACTTTCCTCAGGCAGGGATAGAGTTCTTATGCGTCGGGTTCTCAGCAGCAGGTGGGGTCAGGGCAGGAGGTGATGCCCCCTCCTCGATGTGCGACTTGCGGGAGACATCTTATAGGACGATGTCGACAGGGTGTGTGTTATACTTATGGTGATCCGAGGCACTATGCTAGAGATTGCCCACAAGGAGTGGGTCATATTGTTCCTGAGAATTCGGTAGCAGCGTCGTCACCCTCAGTGAGAGCCCTAGAGATGGGACCCCAGACTTCTCCCGTCCGAGGTTGTCACACCCTAATCTTGATAGGGCATGATGGGCACCCGACCCTTATTTAGGGCTGAGCGAACCCGCTGACTCTTATTACACACATAATATCTTTGGACTCTTGAATCAAATAAAAATGAAATACATAGTAAAGGCTTTCAGAAACGTTCTTTCCGTCGTTCTCAAATCATGTAAAATTTGTAATAATATGGAATTTGTAACATAACGCAAAATGGTACATTGGCTTGCAGAGCCGCTCACAAGACTGACGACCCACATACGTGACTCTGTCTGCAAAGTCTCTAACATCAATCAGGAATCATAACATATGTACTCTGACTCGGCAACACTCCGAAAGGAAATGGAGCTCGCCAATCCCGCTGGAACATCTTCTAACAATGTCTTCTACTCATCTGTGTGTACCTGCGTGGCATGAAACGCAGCCCCCGAAGAAAGAGGGTCAGTACGAAATATGTACTGAGTATATAAAGCATGGAGTACAGCAAACAGAACCATAATCGGAACAAGAAGTACAGAAAGTAAGTACATTATCCAAAATATCAAAATGCTTACTTTTAAAACAAAAATCATGCATGTCGAAGGGATATGTCACACCTGGCCCATTATGGGACTCGGTGGACACAACATGGTCGCCACCCCGTCACTGGCGCCATAACACATCATACTCCAGAATTGGGAATAGCTCCGTAACACATCATACTCCAGAACACATCATACTCCAGAATATATATACATACCGTACCCGGCCCTCTAATGAGGGACTCGGTGAACAATGCAGTGGAGTGCGCACGATAACATATCCTGGCTCGGGCTCAGTGAAGGACATATTGAGGCATCCACGAGCAGAGTAGTGAGAAACTATATGCACATAAATCAATTTTTAAGACTCGATAGATAAGTACACTGATCGACACTTGAGGGATCATAAATACGTTTCAAGTCAATCCGAGTTAGCATGAGAAAGTTATGGACATCATTTACTACCGAACCCTCTACGAACGTTTTAAAGAAATCCAAGACCGTCTACAAAAGTTAGGGACATTAATACTTATAGAACTCTTTTAGGAACAGAAACTCTTTATGCTTTATTCGTTAATTAATCACACAATAAACTCGACTATACTAAGCATGCTCATGAAACGAAGTGAATAAGAATCATAAACAAGCTCATAATTAAAGAATAGAGTTACCCCAAGGTGCGTGTCATACCTTACTTAGCTCTAGGACATGCCAAAAGAAAGAAAGGGTAAGCCTTACATACCTGGAAGATGATTCTCGACTTTCAACATACTTCCCGTCTCGCAACTCGCTTAAGAATTATTCGTAGCCTCGTAATCTACATATGGAATTATTCATAATATCATTAGGATCATCGTCGTACGTTCGTCTCGAAACATTAATTAAAACCCTTTTAAATTCTGCCGAAATTCGGGCAGCATTTTCCCTGTTTATATGCCTAGCCCGAGATTCCAATTCAATATCCAACAACATCAACAACAATGCCAATAGTAGTAATTCTATTTCCAAAACCAACGTATGCCATAAAATAGCCCGCACACAATTTTCTAGATTTCTCAACCCACCAAATTTGCGATATAAATATTTAATAATTTTATTTCCGTAAAGAAGCCAGAATTATCACTAACAACATCAATAACAACGTCCTCCACATTTTACAAGTTAAATACATTTATTTTCATCCATAATTCCCTTCAGATCTCGTTCCATAATTCACAACGCCAATAAATGAATTTATCGGGCTATTCTCTCCGTGCTAATCCGTTAAAACTCTAAATAAACTCGTTAACAATGAAAAGGAACCTTAATCATACCTTAATCATGCAGCCACCACGTTATCACTCTTCCCCTTGGTTTATTTTTAGCCCAAATTGAAGACGACGCAGCGTACAACACTTTTCTCTTCACGGGCTTCGGGATTCGGGACTCAGATTTTTATCAAAATTGGTTTTTCTTCTCTCCAAGGCCCTTCTCTCTCTCTCTCTCAAGAATTTTATGGTGTTGTGGTATGAAAATTTAGGAGAAAAGGGCTGATATTTCACTTAAATAGGCATGGGTCATGGGCCTAACCCGGTTGGGCCCGGATTGGGCCTAGCCCACTTACCTTTCTGCCTTAAAACATCCGTGTCTCTTTATCCCGACATCACCTATGGATCCACAACCTATGGTTGGAAAGATAATTCAATTATCTACAACTTTCATTCTGGGAGGTTTCCCAAATTCCCAAACACTGATGGGGTTATGGCCTCCCGAAGTCAGATCACCCAAAAACGTAACTTAAAAATATTTGTTTGGAGGGCTTCCACTTTGATTTGGCTCAAGGGTCCTTCTTGAGTTGTGTTTAACTTCACATATGTGATTCATATAACTTGTCACGTGTTCCAAAAAAATCTCGATGTGTGGGCCCCACCTCCGCTTATGAATAATCTGACGTGCAAGAATACGAAATATAATACTATCAACGTGATTGTCAATGTTTGAGGGAGCACGTGTCACGCTCAGGCTCTGAAAATGCGGAGTATAACAGAGGTAGGGGCAGAGGTAGAGCATCTAGCTCCAGTACTGGACCGCATCGTATCTACGCTCTAGGTGGGAGACCGGATCTAGAAACACCGCAGGATGCACCACCAGGTATACCCTTCTTTAGATAAACTATTGGTGGACTTAAACTATATACGAACTGTCCCTTATCACTATGATATGATATATTGTGGCCATGTGAGGCACTAGCGGGTTTGCTCAGCCAAAATATCCATTATATAAGACCTATTATAAACATTCGAGGATAAATGTTCCAAAGGGGGAGAGGATGTTACACCTCGGGGTTGAACGCTGAGCTCCGTAGGCGTCAACCTCCCCTCAATAGGACATTGGGGGTAAGGAAATACGGACGTTTCAAGTTGGGATGGTAGGCTAGGAAATAGCCTGCGCGAACGTGCCGGGTAGTGGCGCGAACGCATCACCACTTAGCGCGAACGCATCACCACAGGGCGCGAACGCGCTGAGTAAAAATTTCAGGCTTGGGACAGGGATGCAGATTTTATGATCCAAACATAAGACTACATATATATATGACATTTGGAAACCGTATAGTGCAAATTAGTTCATACATTGCGTGATGCGAAGCCCTCATTGCGATAGGCTAAGTGGGGCCCACACGTCGGAGTTTTATAAAGGACATATGATGAGACATATGAATAGTATATGGAAAGTTGAGTGTAGGTCCTCCAAAAGGACGATTTAAGGGAACGTTTTCGGATGATCAAACTTCGAGGGGCCGAAACGATATTATAGTTTTGGAATTTCGAAAAGCACCAAGAATGAAAGTTGTAGATAATTGAATTAGCTTTCCCACCATAGGTCGTGGGCCCTCACACGATATCAGGATCAGGAGTTATGACCTTTTTACTGAACGAACGTCTAGTCAGGAAATTTAACTCTGCGCGAACGCGCAGAAGCTTTTTATGTCGGTTCTGGGCAGAACCCAGAACCTTATAAAAAGGGGTAAACCCCCGAGTTTTTCATAAAATACACTAAAAAACCTCCCAAATTTTCTACAAAATTCCCCAACATTTCCACACCCACTTTTTAGCCCAAACCAGGTATAATTTCCCAATTCCAGTCCGGATAGCGTATAGTTTTCGCTGCAGAATCGTATAGCGACGTGTGGTGGCCTAAACTTAGCGTGGAAAAGTGAATATAAAGCAATATTAAAGGCAGAAAGGTATGAATCTCTTACTATTAACGCTAGTCTTGGTTTACTATGGGAATAGAACGATTAGGTAGCCGTATAACGGAGTAGTTGGTTGAAAAATCGGATAAATATAATATGGGGTGTCTTATGGAGTATGTTGATGTTATTGTTTTTATTTTTGTTGGTTGCTGGTAATTATAATTTCGGGCTAGGGATATAAACAGGGGAGGTGCTGCCGAAATTTCGACAGATCTTAGAAAGAGTTAATTTAAAGGCTTAGGATAAGCATTTGGTAACGAGCCTAACGATAGTATGAATTCCCTTTATTGTAGATTTGTGAGATCGAGAAGTTGAAATTGAGCGATAAATAAGCTTCAAGGTATGTAGAGTTGTCCTTTCTTTCTTTTGGCATGTCTTAGATTTAAGTGATGAATGATATGAATTTGGGGTAATTCTATTCATAAGTTCCGAGTGTGATTCATGATTCTTAATCACTTCTTGGTGCGAGAACTCTTAAGTGATTGAGCTCCCCTCTTCAGTTCCCTATACGATGAATATATATAAGCTCCTATTCTGTTTCGAAGGGAACACCCATAAGGTTCTAGTTGAGTTGTGCATATGGTTTTACTAATGATTTCGAGGAAACTATTTTTATACTAAAGAAAACATAAAGCTTCATTTTCAAAACCACTCCGAAGGGGGTGCGAGATTTTACTATTTCATTTCGTTTACAATTTATGTTTACATTCCATAGCATCATCTCTTTGTATGGGTATTTATAGATTAAGTTATGTTGATATGGTTGTGATATTAAGCCGGAAGCGGCTGCCCGAAAGGGCCATCATTATTAAGCCAGAAGCGGCTGCCCGAAGGGGCTATCGTTATTAAGCCGGAAGCGGCTGCCCGAAGGGGGCCATAATGACTACGCCGGAAGCGGCCGTCCGAAGGGACTATTGTGTTATTAGCCAGAAGCGGCTACGAGTAGGATATTCTATATTTATATTTATATTGTGTATGCTAGAATTTGTGTAAGGGACCACACGACATGGTTCAAAATGTTGTTCCAAGTTACTCCCGGTTTGATTCCTAAACTTGTTTATTGCTGTGTTTTCCTTGTTTATGATTCAGCACTGCTTTACATATTCAGTACGTATTCCGTACTGACCCCCTTTCTTCGGGGAGCTGCGTTTCATGCCCGCGGGTGCAGATACTCGCTTCGGTGACCCGCCAGTTTAGGACTCCCTTTCCGCTATTCTGGGGAGCTCCGTTGTTCCGAAGCCTAGATTTTGGTACAGACTCCCTTTTGTTGTATATATGTATATGTTGCCTAAGGGTACGACGGGGCAAAAGATAATTATATACACAAAAGAATGAGTACCCAAAAGATATGGCTCCGAAGGAAATGGAGCTCTCTATGTAATCTCCAAATAGGCAGCTATGGATCAAGTCTGTCTCCCTGTGCACCTGCGGGCATGACGCAGCGTCCACAAACAAAAGGACGTCAGTATGAAGAATGTACTGAGTATGTAAAGGGTGATTAACATCAATATAGAAGCATCATAGACAATATATGAAGTGGCACAGGAGGGAAGACAATAATATCATCATCATGGCACTTACCTGCCTTTCGTAGGAACTTTCCATTTCTCATGCGTATTTCGTAATAGTACTCGTACCCTACTTGGGCTCATATTCGCATACATGTCCTTATTCGTATTCGTATACATAGTCTTTTCACATTCATATTCATATTATAAGCATAGCCATACACTTATATACATACATAGCGTGCCCGACCAAAAGGTTCGGTGTTTCACACGTACTTAGCCAACCAAGGATCAATGTTGTTTCTACCTGGCCCTACCAAGGCTTCAGGGTTATCCGTACCATCTACAGAGGTGTGCGCGCATTACGTAATCGTATACATACTTTATACATAATCATATACATATATCCTACCCGACGTTATAAGCTCGGGGTATCATTATAGCCCTTCATAGGCACATATAAGTATAATAGCCCGTAGGCACCTTTGGCATCATTATTATTATCGTCATCACTATCTTCGTCATTATTGCTACATCCATATCTTAGGCTTACTCGACAAATGAGGGGCGTAGTACAATCGTAGTACATGTTAAGGATCGTGAGCTTATGAGCTCGGAGTGTCAATCACTTGAATACAACATACTCATATAGAGGAATTAGAAGTTTGGCCAAGAATCATGCCTTATGAAGGAAGGGTTATCCTTACATACCTTTTCGTCGAACTATTCTACACTTGCACGTACTCCTTGGATGCTCACGTTTCTACCTTTATTAAAGTCGTACCATCATTAGAATTGACAATTAGCACACATGGATAAAACTAGAGAAAATCGGACAGCATTTCCTTTATTTATACGACATTCCTCCATATCGTAATTCAACTTCCAAACGTCAACAATACATTCACAACATCATAATAATAGCCTTTAGTCATCTACATCATCCACATTCTTAATTCACTTCCATTTATCCCTATTTATGGTCACAACACCCAACTTCGTCCATTCATATACAATGTCTATTTCATGATCTTAACGTCATTTATAACACATTCATATCACAACACAACAACAATCATGATTCAATTCAAACTATGTCTCAAAAACGTCACTATTCATCATTCATAACCCATTTTGCTATTCTCTTCTAATGACCAAGCATTTTAACTCTCAAATACCTTAAACAACATATAATATCATGAATCTTACCTTAGATGTTGTAGGAACAAGCTTTAGTTGATAATATTCCACTTTGAGCAAAACCCTAGTTTTTTCTCCATTTGGATTTCTTGACTTTAGATGATCCTTGATGGGTTCTTACTCTTGATTCACTTATTTAATGTTGTTGATGGCTTATAATCCTTGAAAACTAGTATAATAAATGTAGAGAGATATTTTAGAGAGAGGGATGAAATGTTGAAATGATTTCATGAACTTGGTCCTTTATTTAATAACATTCCACTGATCTGTCGGGTTCCATTATACGGTCTGTATAATGGTTATACGGTCCGTATAATAGACCGTGAAATGGGTCTGCCTGCACCCCCTTCACTGTGACCATTTGACGGTTCGTTATACGGTCCGTATAAATTTATACGGTCCGTATAACTGACCGTAAAAATTCCACCAGCAACCAACCTCCACTGTGATGGTTTTACGGTCCATTCTACGGTCCGTATAATGAGCCGTAAAACTCATCAGTTCACTGAACTTATTCTCATCACTTCGTTTGATCTCCGATCCTGGCGGAACCTTCTTAACACTTGTTCAACACTTCAATACCAATCTAAGGGACGTTATAACTCTTTACCAAAATGCCCTTAATTCATCATTAACCCGATACTCGTATTTCACTAGTTCATTCACTTGCATACCAACGGAAGATTTTCCGAGGTGTAACATTCTTCCCCCCTTAAGAACATTCGTCCTCGAATGTTAAGCACTCGGGGATTCTATAGAAATTTCGCCAGAGTTTCCCCTATAATATGGCACTACCAACCTGTCATAACAACCCATAATATCGATGCCTCACAGGGCCACAACACAATAGCATTTAAAATTTGGCCACACACGACCCAAAAGCATAAAAAGGAAATCATGCATACCTTATGATTTTGACGTCTCATCTTGGCCCTCGTCCAAAGGCTGAAATAAATGTGGGTATTTGGATTGCATACTCTCTTCTGCTTCTCACGTCATTTCCTCTCGATTGTTGTTCCTCCATAAGACCTTAACTGAGGCCACTTCCTTGTTTCTAAGTCTCCGTACTTGCCTATCTAGTATGGCAATGGGTATCTCTTCATAAGTCAATTTCTCTGTTACTTGCACATCATTCACTGGGACGATCCTAGTAAGATCTCCAACACATTTCCGAAGCATCGAAACATGAAATACTGGATGAACTGACTCCAAGTCTGGAGGTAGATTTAACTCATAGGCCACTTTTCCTATCTTGCGTACAATTTCGTATGGCCCAATATACCGGGGACTGAGCTTCCCCTTTTTGCCAAATCTCATCACGCCCTTCATCGGCGACACTTTCAAGAATACCCAATCTTTCACTTCGAACTCTAAGTCTCTTCGACGATTATCCGCATAGGACTTCTGACGACTTTGAGCCGCTAGCAACCGATCTTGTATGAGCTTAACTTTCTCTATTGCTTGCTGGACCAAGTCTGGCCCTATCAACTTAGTTTCTTCGGTTTCAAACCACCCAATTGGGGATCTATACTTTCGCCCATATAGAGCTTCATACTGTGCCATTTGAATGCTGGAATGGTAACTATTATTGTAAGCAAATTCAATGAGTGGCAAATGATCATCCCAATTTCCTCCAAAATCTATCATACATGCTCGCAACATATCTTCAAGAGTCTGAATGGTACGTTCGGCCTGCCCATCGGTCTGTGGGTGAAACGCCGTGCTAAGGCGCACTTGGGTCCCTAAACCCTCTTGGAAAGACTCCCAAAACTTAGCTGTGAACTGAGTCCCTCTATCGGAGATAATAGATACCGAAACGCCATGGAGTCTCACTATCTCTTTAAGATAAAGCCTCGCATAATCTTCTGCCACATAGGTCGTCCTAACCGGTAAGAAATGAGCTGACTTTGTGAGTCTATCCACAATCACCCATATGGAATCATACTTACGTCGAGAACGGGGTAACCCTGTAATGAAATGCATATTAATCACTTCCCATTTCCAAGTTGGGATTTCTATAGATTGCAATAATCCACCCGGCTTTTGGTGTTCAATCTTCACTTGTTGGCAATTAGGACACTGAGCTACTAATTCCGCTATATCTTTCTTCATTCCATTCCACCAGTAATAGAATTAAGATTATGATACATTTTCGTCGCTCCGGGGTGAACGGAATAACGGGAACAATGAGCTTCCCTCAATATTTGGTGACGTAGACCTACCACATCGGGAACACATAACCTGCCTCGACATCGGAGAACTCCGTCTTCCGAAATATCAAATGACTCCTCCTCCTTCTGAGGGAGTGTATCTCTGTACTGCATTAGCATGGGATCCTCATATTGTCGCTCTTTTACTTCCGCTACTAGCGATGAAACTGCTGAATTCTGAATAGTGGTCCCCCGGCTACCTGAGTCCATCACTCGGACTCCTAGGCTAGCTAGCTGTTGGAGCTCACGGGTCATTTCTCTCTTCTCTTGTCGCACTTCACATAGACTTCCAATGGATCTGCGGCTAAGAGCATCAGCCACAACGTTGGCCTTTCCGGGGTGATACAAGATATCAACATCATAATCTTTTAGCAACTCCAACCATTGTCGTTGCCGCAGATTCAACTCTTTCTGCTTGAAAATATACTGGAGACTCTTATGATCTGTATAAATATCCACATGGACACCATATAAATAATGTCTCCATATCTTTAATGCATGGACCACCGCAGCCAATTCTAAATCATGTGTTGGATAATTCTGCTCATGTTTCCGTAACTGCCTTGAAGCATACGCAATCACCTTATCGTGCTGCATCAATACACAGCCTATCCCAACACCTGAAGCATCACAATAAACGACATACCCCTCCAATCCCTCTGGAAGTGTCAAGACTGGGGCAGAAGTCAATCGCCCCTTTAACTCTTGGAAACTACGCTCGCAAGCATTTGTCCATTGAAACTTTGCCGATTTCTGTGTCAACTTTGTGAGTGGGGCAGAAATAGAGGAAAAACCTTCAACGAATCTCCTGTAATAACCTGCTAAGCCCAGAAAGCTACGAACCTTTGTAGGAGTTGTGGGCCTTGGCCAAGTCTTCACGGCCTCAATCTTTTGGCTATCCACTCGAATACCATCGGCTGCAACAATGTGCCCTAAAAATGCCACCGAGTTCAACAAAACTCGCATTTGGAAAACTTTGCAAATAATTCTCGGGTTCGAAGAACTCCAAGGACAATATGCAAATGATCCGCATGTTCTGCCTCGGATCTAGAATACACCAAGATGTCATCAATAAATACTATCACAAATAAATCCAGGAAGGGCCTGAACACATTATTCATCAAATCCATGAATACCGCCGGCGCGTTAGTTATCCCAAATGACATTACTCGGAACTCAAAATGACCATATCTTGTTCTGAAGGCTGTCTTAGGGATATCTTTCTCCCTAACTCTCACTTGATGATACTCTGACCTCAAATCAATCTTCGAAAACCATTTAGCACCTTGCAATTGATCAAACAAGTCATCAATCCTCGGGAGAGGATATTTATTCTTAATCATCACCTTATTCAATTGCCGATAATCAATGCACATTCTCAAAGAGCCATCCTTCTTCCGGACGAACAATGCGGGTGCTCCCCACGGGGATGAACTAGGCCTAATGAAGCCTTTTTCAAGCAAGTCTTTCAATTACTCCTTCAACTCTTTCAACTCTGCGGGTGCCATCCTATGGGGAGGAATAGATATGGGTTTAGTGTCTGGCAACACATCAATCGCAAAATCGATCTCTCGCTAGGGAGGAAGGCCTGGAAGCTCTTCCGGGAACACATCCGGAAATTCGTTCACTACCGGAACTGACTGAAGAGTCGGCGACTCAACTTCTACATCTTGAACTCGCACTAGGTGATAAATACACCCTTTCGTGATCATCTTCCTTGCCTTTACATAGGAAATAAACCTACCTTTTGGTGATGCCGCATTCCCTTTCCATTCTAAGACTGGTTCTCCCGGAAACTGGAAACGAACCATCTTCATTCGGCAATCAACATTGGCGTAACAAGAAGACAACCAATCCATGCCCATAATAACGTCAAAATCTACCATTTCTAGCTCATGCAAATCAATCATGGTACGACGATCACAAATCACAATCACACAATTCCTATATACTCGGCTAGCTATTACCGAGTCACCCACGGGTGTAGACACCTCAAAAGGTTTGATAGACTCCGGCTCAATTATAAATCGACCCGCAATATATGGAGTAACATATGATAATGTGGAGCCCGGATCAATCAAAGCATATACATCATGAGAGAATACCGATAATATACCTGTGACCACATCAGGAGAAGACTCAAGATCTTGGCGTCCAGCCAAAGCATAAATACGGTGCTGAGGACCGCTAGTACTGGGAGCTCTGCCTCTACCTCTACCATGGACAACTGGCGCATGTGAACCTGGCCCTGTAGGGCGTACAGATGCCGAAGATCCGGCTACCGATCCTGATGGCTGGGTCTTACCTCTACCATGCACTGAGGGACAATCACACATAATATGGCCCGATCGACCATATGAATAGCAAACATCTGAACCCAATCGGCATTGACCCCAATGCGACTTCCCACACTGGGAACATCGTGGTATAGGTGGCCTTGACTGGCCTGAATCACCTCTAAACTGGGACCCCGGATAACTCTGACTCGGCCCTGAACGAACAGATCTATCAAGGCCCTGGTCTGGAAACCGTGGAGGTGCACTGGTCATAGAATAGCCCGAATGTCTAGGGAACTGTTGCCTGTGTCCGCCTCTGGACTCACTTATTGGGCCCGAAGACCGGGCCCTCTTGCTATGTCCCCTATCCTGTTCACGTTCACTTCTCCGCTGCTGTAGGCTTTCCTCTAAGTTCTGAGCATGTGCCTGAATATGTGCAATATCCATACCGTCCTGAAGGGACGCAGTCAAGCATTTGTCCATCAGATGGGGCCCTAGGCCCTTTACAAATCGGTGTACCCTGTCGCCCATATCTGCTACCATGGCCGAAGCATACCTGGCCAAGGAGTTAAAATGGATGCTATACTCTAGGGCACTCATACTGCCTTGCCTCAAATTTAAGAATTTATCGGCCCTACCTCGCCGAACTTCTGGGGGCATATAATGACGGAGAAAAGCATCAACAAACTCTTGCCATACCGGGGGAGGTGCATTAGCTCCCCGCGAAGCCATCCATACTGTATAACACTTGATCGAGACATCTCTCAATATATAGGACGCTAGCTCTACCGACTCGGTGTCTGAAGCATGTATCAACCGGAGTATCCTTAGCATACCATCAATAAAGTCCTGGGCATCCTCCTCCGATTTTGACCCAAAGAATTCTGGAGGGTTCAAAGTAATGAAATCACGGGCTCTTGCACTAACAGCCCTATCACCATACCCTGAACTGTGCCTCTGAGCCTGGGCCGCAACCAATTGAGTCAATAAAGTAATGGCCTCTTTTACATCTTGGCCCGAAGCATTTGGTGGAGGTGGTAGAGCTGGGGCTGAGGCTCCCACATGCTCCTCGGTAATAGGCACTGTCTGGGAGGACTGAGATTGAGCCGCACTCTGGGACTCATCTTCCTCTACTACCAGTGGCAGTGCTCTTTCAGCCCGTTTTTCTGCCACCGTCTTGCCCTTTTGGGCTGCTGTAGCCTTTTTCTTTTTAGTCATCTCTGAAATACACAACACACGATTTAGGAACAAGAATTTCTTACATCATAGCTCTATCGCACGATTCTTATGAAGAAAGAAGGTCATATATTCCTAAAATGTCTGCAGCTTCTTGTTTATAAGTGTGGCGCGCAACACACCCATAACCAAGACTCTACTAGACACGGCACGTAGACACATCCTAGGACTGAACTGCTCTGATACCACCTTTGTCACGACCCGACTCGGGGCCGCGACGAGCACCCGGTGCTAACCCACCCGAGCACCCTCTTAGCTTACTCTTATACTTACATCTAGGTGAGCCACATAATTATACATGCATTTCCATTCATTCATCAACTAGTCCCATTTGGACAACAACCCATTTATATCATCGTAAGCATTTATGCCACATCAATGTACATTGGCCCACGTGGCCGACAAAATGATATACAAAACATAGGCCAACAAGGCCAAACACATCTACCCAAACACACACATATCTACGAGCCTCTAAGAGTATAACATATCACATTAGCGGGACAGGACCCCGCTATGCCCATAATTATATACACAAAAGAATGAGAACCCAAAATATATGGCTCCGAAGGAAATGGAGCTCTCTATGTAATCTCCAAATAGGCAGCTATGGATCAAGTCTGTCTCCCTGTGCACTTGCGGGCATGACGCAGCGTCCACAAACAAAAGGACGTCAGTACGAAGAATGTACTGAGTATGTAAAGCGTGATTAACATCAATATAGAAGCATCATAGACAATATATGAAGTGGCACAGGAGGGAAGACAATAATATCATCATCATGGCACTTAACTGCCTTTCGTAGGAACTTTCCATTTCTCATGCGTATTTCGTAATAGTACTCGTACCCTACTTGGGCTCATATTCGCATACATGTCCTTATTCGTATTCGTATACATAGTCTTTTCACATTCATATTCATATTATAAACATAGCCATACACTTATATACATACATAGCGTGCCCGACCATAAGGTTCGGTGTTTCATACGTACTTAGCCAACCAAGGCTCAATGTTGTTTCTACCTGGCCCTACCAAAGCTTCAGGGTTATCTGTACCATCTGCAGAGGTGTGCGTGCGTTACGTAATCGTATACATACTTTATACATAATCATATACATATATCATACCCGGCGTTATAAGCTCGGGGTATCATTATATCCCTTCATAGGCACATATAAGTATAATAGCCCGTAGGCACCTTTGGCATCATTATTATTATTATCGTCATCACTATCTTCGTCATTATTGCTACATCCATATCTTAGGCTTACTCGTCATATGAGGGGCGTAGTACAATCGTAGTACATGTTAAGGATCGTGAGCTTATGAGCTCGGAGTGTCAATGTTATGTCCCGTGTTTTCGTATATTTGGAAATCGAGAAATAATCAAGACTTGTGTGTTATAAGGAAATATTTTGGTTTTTAGTGAATATGACTATGTTGGTTATGGAACCATTTATGTTAAGGCATCGGGGAAGGCCGAGGGTAAATTTGGAATTTTGGAAATTAGTTTCGGGAATTACAAAACGGGACTTTTAATGAATTGGGCCAAGAATTGGACAACAAAAATTGAGGCCCAAGATTGTGGGGTGGCCGGCCACTTGGCTTGGCCCAAACCCATTTTTTTTAATGTCATGTGCTATGCACATGACTCTTATATAGATATATATCATTTTGGTCTTTAGAATCTTCAAGTAAACCAATCAAACAAAAAAAAATATTTGAAGAGCACCTCAAAGGGGCCTCTCGGCCGAAACCCCTTAGCCAACACAAAAAACTTTCCTAGCTTTGTTTCCAATCTAAAAATCTTGTTCTTCGTGTATTCATAGAGTATGCAAGACGCTCTCCGACGTGATATAATTAGTTAAGCGAAAGAACGACGTTTGCGGCAAATCGGAATTTCAAGAATAAGGTATGATTTCTATGTTTTTATGTTATGAAATGGGTATATATGTGGGAGTGATTAAAGTTGCATGAAGATTATGGAATTGTGTTGTGTTGAGCATGGCGGTGTGTGTGTGAAGGGTGTGTTGGCCGTGAGCCATATTGGTGTGGGAGGAGTAGTGAATTTGATCTTGTTTAGTTTGTTCAATGTGTTGTCGTGGCCTTTATGTCGTAAATGAACGTTTAAGGAATTGAATTGGCGTTGGAAAAGGATTTCGGATCATTACGGGAAAGTGTATACCTCTTGTATATTTGCGTATATCATTGTATATCTTTAATACTAAAGACTTTAAATATGACTTATGGTTGTTGTTAATGAACTCGGAATGAAATGATGCAAGTTAGTATGTTCGTCGGAATTGTTGACGTTTTGAAAGGAATATGGAAAGTGACGAACTTCTTGAATCTATGTATAATGTTGGAACATAATTGGGATGTGATTGAATAATCTTGAATGATTGAATGAATACAATAATGTGGACATAAGTTTGGAATTGTGAAGTTTGAATGAAAGTTGCCAACTTTTATAGTAAAGAAGAATATTGGAGTTAGAATGATTTAGTTGTGGTTTATGTTGTTTGTGACGTTTGGCTTGTTGTTGTTGATGTTCATTGAGCCGAGCTAAGTCTCAGGGGTGTTAGATATATAGGGGAAGTGCTGCCGAAATTTCGGTAGACAAAAATCAAGTTAATGGAAATATTAAGCCTAAGAATCTCTAATTGGCAACTTTGGCCATTTGCAGATTCTGGACGAAACGGGATTTGATTTTGGGGAGAGCATAAGACGTCTATAAGGTATGTAAAGCTTCCCACTTCTTCGTTTGGCATGTCTTAGTGTGTTAGGTGAATTTTGGAACCTCCGGAGCCTTTCTGCTCCTCGAAACCCGATCTACAAAACGACTACTATTCATTCAATTCAATTGGAGCCTAAAGGCTCTATTTTGGCTAGAATGCAACCAAATGTTCGAAACCTATCGAAATGTGATCGGGTTACTTTGAAATCATTATGTATGATCTTCTGGCCTTTAAATGTTCGTAAATTATGTTCGCCACATCAATTTGACTCGAGGTGGGCCCGCTAACCCCGAGACGCCCTATTTGTCCTATTGGGCTGTCCTTTTGAATAAAGCTTGATATGATACTTTCGGTTTTGGAACTTCCTCCCACGAGATATGTATTGAATATTATGATATGCTAAGTTACGTTTTGAGCCATACGTACCATTTTGGAAACGTTTTGTGAAATAAAACTTTGTATCGACCAAGTATTCGGTTATTTTGTACTATGAAATGACTTATGAAATCATTATGTTTTGAAAGGTTATTTTGAAATATGATTTGCATTTGTTCACTCACGACTCCGCTCGTGCCTTACTATGACTTCGTTCACCGGTTCCCGGGCCGGTTATGATTCGTGCGCCTTATAATAATTCGGCCGTATGCTGTGTTACGGTTCCCGAGGCTTCGCCATAGGGTCGGGTTCCGTTTGGAGTTATGCTGTGATATGGCTCGTGATGCGATACGCTCACCTATGATTATGTTTGTATTCGGGGATGTACGGAGATTTGAAACCTTCTGGTGTTATACTGTGTGTGGCGCCAGCGTCGGAGTGGCGACCACGCTCCTAAGTGTTTGCATGATTTCGTTTGCATTGTATATACGTATATGATTTTGATACGGATTTTGACATACCGATTTGTATTCCATTTTGTTATCTGATTTGCTTTCAGTTTTGACCCATATTTCTGTACTCCGTGCTTTACATGCTCAGTACATATTTCGTACTGACCCCCTTTCTTCGGGGGCTGCGTTTCATGCCCGCAGGTGCAGATATTGGCGATCCTCCACAGTAGGATTCCCCCTTTGCTATTCCGGAGTACTCCTCTTTGATCCGGAGTCCACTTTTGGTACAGACTCCTTTTGCTTTGTATATATTCTGTACATTTGACTATTTAGGTACGGCGGGGCCCTGTCTCGCCATATGTCTTTGTTTTGAATTCGTAGAGGCCTGTAGTCATACATGTGGGGTGAGGGTCCTGTATATGTTGGTTTGTTTTCGTTTTCTGGTCTTAAAGCGGTCTGTTTGTTATGCTGGCCCCAAATGGCCCTTATGCTTATGTTTGCACTTTTGACCGGCGATGTCTATTCCGCCGCTCAGTTTGTATTTGATATGGCATTTTGATTTGGTGTGACCGCTTAAGACATATTTTTGATATAAATTACGTTTGATATGATTTCGTAAAATTCTGAAATAAGTTTGGATTTGATAATGAATGTCTGATTCGGTCTGGGTACCCCGGTAGGGTGCCAGTCGCGGCCCACGGGGCTGGGTCGTGACAAAAGTGGTATCAAAGCAGTTTGTCCTCGGAATGTCTACAGGCCGTGTCTCGTAGAGTCTTGTTTATCGATGTGTTGTGCACCACACCTATAAACAGGAAGCTACAGGGCATTTAGGATGTTACTTTCTTTGGAATCTTAGATCGTGCGATAGAGCTGTGCTATTAGGGTGATTTTGATCTGACTCGCCTTTGTGTTTGCAGTGATGCCTCCGAAGAAGGCAACAGCGGCCCAGAAGGGCAAAGCAAGGATGGGAGAGACTAGCCAGGCACAGCGAGCTACCCGGGCTCGTGTTTATGATTTGCCTGAGGATGTGCCTCATTCTGAGGGGTCTGCTACACCCCCACTAGTACAGCCTGGAGCAGGACCTTCAGCAGCTCCAGAGGTCCGTGTACCCGCACCTGAGACTCCAGCTCCTCAGCCAGGGGCGGAGGATAGGACCCTGAGAGAGGCTGTACAGTTGCTGACTACATTGGTGGCAGGACAGGCTCGCAGACGCGGGCGGAGGGACGACGACGACGATGACAGGCGGGACAGCCTGAGAGTTCGGGAGTTTTTGTTATGTGACCCTCCAGAGTTCTTCGGGTCTAAGCCCGACGAGGACCCCCATGACTTTATTCGGGGGATGCGACGCTCACTGGACTTGGTCAGGGCTTCAGAGAGCGAGTCGGTTGAGCTGGCTTCGCACAGGCTTCGAGATGTGGCTACCCACTGGTACGAGACTTGGGAGCTGTCTAGAGGAGATGGTGCCCCTCCAGCCACTTGGGATCAGTTTGTGACAGCATTCACCCGCCACTTTTTGCCCCCAGAGTTACGGCGGGCACGGGCTGATCGATTCTTACGTCTGCAGCAGAGGGGTCGGAGTGTTCGCGAGTATAACCTTGAGTTTGATTCTCTGGCCCGATATGCACCGGCCGTGGTAGCAGATATGTCCGATAGGATGTACATATATGTTATGGGATTGGACCGATATTTGGTTGATAGCTGTATGGCAGTGTCATTGCAGGCAGATATGGACATTGCCCGACATCAGGCCTATGCGATGGGTATGGAGGACCGTCGCAGGTCTGATCCTTCCGGCAGAGATTGAGATAGGAGGCCGCCCAAGAGGGCTAGGTCCGCAGGTTATTCTGGAGATTCCCGAGGCGGACAGCCTCAGCAGCAGCAGTCAGATAGACCTTTTCCTCCCTCCGGCCGGAGTACTCAGTCAGGAAGCCGGAGATTCGATAGTACGGGACCGTCTGGGGCCGGTCAGAGCTCCAGAGTGGCAGGCTCGCAGGTATCCAGGGGCCCCGTTGTCCTCATTGCGGGAAGTCTCATCCCGGGGAGTGTTACCGAGCGACTGGAGCTTGCTTTTCGTGTGGTGGTCAGGGACACTTTATGAGAGATTGTCCTTTGGCTAGCAGTTCTGGTAGTGCTGCTCAGCAGACAGGGTCAGCCGCCGGTTCTTCATCTGTTCCATCTGTTGCACCCCCTGGAGGGCGAGGTATGCCAGCACCGACAGGACGCGGTCGAGACCGCGGTGGCGCTTCAGGTTCTAGCGGTCCCTCGAACCGCATATATGCTTTGGCCAGCCGCCAGGATCAGGAGGCTTCGCCAAACGTCGTCACAGGTACATTACTGGTTCTCTCCAGATCTGTATATGCATTGATTGACCCTGGCTCTACTTTATCATATATTTCCCCGCTCGTTGCTAGTGAGATTGGGATAGTGTCTGAGCCTATAGAGCCATTTGAGGTAGCTACGCCAGTTGGGGATTTTATTGTAGCGAGACAGATCTATAAAGATTGTTCTGTGACCATTTATGATCGTAGCACTAAGGCTGATTTGATAGAGTTAGACATGCTTGAGTTTGACGTCATTATGGGCATGGACTGGTTGTCTTCCTGTTATGCTAATGTCGACTGCCAGAAAAAGGTAGTCCATTTTCAGTTTCCAGGGGAACCAGTCATAGAGTGGTTCGGATCTACAGCATCGCCGAGGGGTAAGTTTATTTCATACCTCAAGGCTAAGAAGATGATCCAGAAGGGGTATATCTATCATTTGGTTCGGGTGCACGATACTGCCGCGGAGGTACCTACCCATCAGTCTGTTCCGGTCGTCAGTGAGTTTCCAGATGTATTTCCTGACGAGCTTCCTGGCCTTCCGCCTGAGCGGGAGATTGATTTCACTATAGAGCTGATGCCGGATACGCAGCCTATATATATCCCTCCGTACAGGATGGCACCAGCTGAGCTGAAGGAGTTGAAAGAGCAGCTGAAAGATTTATTGGATAAGGGCTTTATCAGACCCAGCACATCACCCTGGGGAGCGCCGGTATTGTTTGTCAGAAAGAAAGACGGGTCACTGCGGATGTGTATCGACTACCGGCAGCTAAATAAGGTGACTATTAAGAATAAATATCCCCTCCCCCGGATTGATGATTTGTTTGATCAGCTGCAGGGTGCTAAGCATTTTTCAAAGATAGATCTGTGCTCAGGTTATCATCAGGTGCGAGTACGGGAGTCAGATATCCCGAAGACTGCTTTCAGGACCCGATACGGGCATTATGAGTTCAGAGTTATGTCTTTCGGGCTGACTAATGCTCCAGCAGTATTTATGGATCTGATGAACCAGGTATTTCGACCTTTTCTGGATATGTTTGTTATTGTGTTTATTGATGATATCTTGATTTACTCGCGATCAGCCGAGGAGCATTCAGATCATTTGAGGACGGTACTTGGCATTCTCCGTCAGCAGAAGTTATATGCTATATTCTCTAAGTGTGAGTTCTGGTTGACTTCTGTGGCATTCTTGGGCCATATTGTCGGCGCAGATGGTATTCGGGTCGACACGCAGAAGATTGCGGCTGTGCAGAATTGGCCCAGGCCTACTACTCCGACAGAGGTGCGCAGTTTTCTGGGTTTGGCCGGGTATTATCGCAGGTTTGTGGAGGATTTTTCTTCTATTGCAGCACCACTGACGAGGCTTACTCAGATAGCAGCAAACTTTCAGTGGACAGATGCCTGTGAGCGCAGCTTTCAGATGCTGAAGGAGAGATTGATTACAGCACCAGTTCTGGCTCTTCCAGAGGGATCTGACGGGTATGTTATCTATTGTGACGCCTCTGGTATTGGGATAGGTTGTGTATTGATGCAGCACGGTCGAGTCATAGCCTATGCTTCCCGGCACCTCAGACCGCACGAGAAGAACTATCCCACTCATGATCTTGAGTTGGCCGCGGTGATTCATGCTTTGAAGATTTGGCGGCACTATCTATATGGGGTCCATGTTGATATCTATACGGACCATAAGAGTCTCCAGTATATTTTTAGGCAGAAGGAACTAAATCTGCGGCAGCGGAGATGGCTTGAGCTACTAAAGGATTACGACGTTGATATTCTGTACCATCCGGGGAAAGCCAATGTGGTAGCGTTTGCACTTAGCCGCAAGTCTATGGGCAGCTTGGCTGATGTACCGTCGGGTAAGAAAGATTTGGTTCGTGACATTCGTCAGCTGGCCATCCTCGGAGTTCGTTTGGCGGATGCTGGAGATTCTGGGATTTCTGTTCGTCCGGTTGCTGAGTCATCTATTATTCAGGAGGTAAAGCAGCGCCAGTTTGAGGATCCTCTTTTGATTCAGTACAGAGATGTGGCCCTTAATAGAGCAAAGACTCAGTTTGAGATCTCGCCTGAAGGAGTATTATTGTATGACGGCAGATTCTGTGTACCGGACATTGCGGGCTTACGACGGCAGATTATGGGCGAGGCACATAATGCACGGTATTCTGTTCATCCTGGTTCCACTAAGATGTATCGTGATCTCAGGTGTTTGTATTGGTGGGACGGCATGAAGAAAGATATTGCTGAGTTTGTTAGTCAGTGCCCGAACTGCCAGCAAGTTAAGATCGAGCATCAGAAGCCCGGTGGATTATTACAGGAGATGGAAATTCCAGCCTGGAAATGGGAGATGATTAATATGGATTTCGTTGTTGGGTTACCGCGCACTCCACGCAGGTACGACTCTATCTGGGTTATTGTTGACAGGCTGACGAAATCAGCCCATTTCCTTCCGGTTCGGACTACCTATTCAGCTGAGGACTATGCCAGATTGTTTATCAGAGAGATAGTCAGACTTCACGGAGTCCCTATATCTATTATTACTGACCGAGGTACCCAGTTTACAGCAAATTTCTGGAGGTCATTTCAGGAAGGATTAGGGACTCAGGTTAGTCTCAGTACAGCTTTTCACCCTCAGTCCGACGGGCAGGCTGAGCGCACTATTCAGACGCTCAAAGATATGTTACGGGCCTGCGTTATTGATTTCAGAGGCAGCTGGGATGATCATTTGCCGCTTATTGAGTTTGCCTATAATAATAGTCATCACTCCAGCATTCAGATGGCACCGTATGAAGCCCTGTATGGCAGGAAATGCAGATCTCCTATTGGTTGGTTTGACGTGGGCGAGACTAAGCTGATTGGGCCAGATGTGATCCAGGAAGCTGTAGATAAGGTAAAGCTTATTCGAGAACGATTATTGGCTGCTCAGAGTCGACAGAAAGCTTATGCAGATAGACGACGTCGACCGTTAGAGTTCCAGATTGGCGACTGGGTATTCCTGAAGGTGTCGCCCATGAAGGGTGTCATGAGATTCGGTAGAAAGGGTAAGTTGAGCCCCCGGTACATTGGGCCGTATCAGATCGTGCGAAAGATAGGCGAGGTCGCCTATGAGCTAGACTTACCATCCGACTTGGAGGCCGTACACCCGGTGTTTCATGTTTCTATGCTGCGGAAATGTATTGGTGATCCTTCCAGGATATTCCCAGTTGATGACATTCAGGTGACGGAGCAGTTATCTTATGACGAGCAGCCTGTATCTATTCTGGATCGACAGGTGCGGAGATTACGCACTAAAGAAGTGCCCTCCGTTAAAGTCCTGTGGCGCAACAACAATCGGGAGGAGATGACTTGGGAGGCGGAGGACGAGATGAAGAAGAAATACCCCCATTTGTTCCCGACGTCCACAGGTAATCTAAACCTTTCAATTTATTATGTTGGTTGAAAAAAAAAAAAATAATTTTGTATGCCGCTAATAATAAAGAACTCCCCCGCCTGGGTCATAAGACTTGATAAGGTTAATTTAACATTCGGGGACGAATGTTCTTAAGGGGGGGAGAATGTTATGTCCCGTGTTTTCGTATATATGGAAATCGAGAAATAATCAAGACTTGTGTGTTATAAGGAAATATTTTGGTTTTTAGTGAATATGACTATGTTGGTTATGGAACCATTTATGTTAAGGCATCGGGGAAGGCCGAGGGTAAATTTGGAATTTCGGAAATTAGTTTCGGGAATTACAAAACGGGACTTTTAATGAATTGGGCCAAGAATTGGACAACAAAAATTGAGGCCCAAGATTGTGGGGTGGCCGGCCACTTGGCTTGGCCCAAACCCATTTTTTTTAATGTCATGTGCTATGCACATGACTCTTATATAGATATATATCATTTTGGTCTTTAGAATCTTCAAGAAAACCAATCAAACAAAAAAAAAAATTTGAAGAGCACCTTAAAGGGGCCTCTCGGCCGAAACCCCTTAGCCAACACAAAAAAATTTCCTAGCTTTGTTTCCAATCTAAAAATCTTGTTCTTCGTGTATTCATAGAGTATGCAAGACGCTCTCCGACGTGATATAATTAGTTAAGCGAAAGAGCGACGTTTGCGGCAAATCGGAATTTCAAGAATAAGGTATGATTTCTATATTTTTATGTTATGAAATGGGTATATATGTGGGAGTGATTAAAGTTTCATGAAGATTATGGAATTGTGTTGTGTTGAGCATGGCGGTGTGTGTGTGAAGGGTGTGTTGGCCGTGAGCCATATTGGTGTGGGAGGAGTAGTGAATTTGATCTTGTTTAGTTTGTTCAATGTGTCGTCGTGGCCTTTATGTCGTAAATGAACGTTTAAGGAATTGAATTGGCGTTGGAAAAGGATTTCGCATCATTACGGGAAAGTGTATACCTCTTGTATATTTGCGTATATCATTGTATATCTTTAATACTAAAGACTTTAAATATGACTTATGGTTGTTGTTAATGAACTCGGAATGAAATGATGCAAGTTAGTATGTTCGTCGGAATTGTTGACGTTTTGAAAGGAATATGGAAAGTGACGAACTTCTTGAATCTATGTATAATGTTGGAACATAATTGGGATGTGATTGAATAATCTTGAATGATTGAATGAATACAATAATGTGGACATAAGTTTGGAATTGTGAAGTTTGAATGAAAGTTGCCAACTTTTATAGTAAAGAAGAATATTGGAGTTAGAATGATTTAGTTGTGGTTTATGTTGTTTGTGACGTTTGGGTTGTTGTTGTTGATGTTCATTGAGCCGAGCTAAGTCTCGGGGGTGTTAGATATATAGGGGAAGTGCTGCCGAAATTTCGGTAGACAAAAATCAAGTTAATGGAAATATTAAGCCTAAGAATCTCTAATTGGTAACTTTGGCCATTTGCAGATTCTGGACGAAACGGGATTTGATTTTGGGGAGAGCATAAGACGTCTATAAGGTATGTAAAGCTTCCCACTTCTTCGTTTGGCATGTCTTAGTGTGTTAGGTGAATTTTGGAACCTCCGGAGCCTTTCTGCTCCTCGAAACCCGATCTACAAAACGACTACTATTCATTCAATTCAATTGGAGCCTAAAGGCTCTATTTTGGCTAGAATGCAACCAAATGTTCGAAACCTATCGAAATGTGATCGGGTTACTTTGAAATCATTATGTATGATCTTCTGGCCTTTAAATGTTCGTAAATTATGTTCGCCACCTCAATTTGACTCGAGGTGGGCCCGCTAACCCCGAGACGCCCTATTTGTCCTATTGGGCTGTCCTTTTGAATAAAGCTTGATACGATACTTTCGGTTTTGGAACTTCCTCCCACGAGATATGTATTGAATAATATGATATGCTAAGTTACGTTTTGAGCCATACGTACCATTTTGGAAACATTTTGTGAAATAAAACTTTGTATCGACCAAGTATTCGGTTATTTTGTACTATGAAATGACTTATGAAATCATTATGTTTTGAAAGGTTATTTTGAAATATGATTTGCATTTGTTCGCTCACGACTCCGCTCGTGCCTTACTATGACTTCGTTCACCGGTTCCCGGGCCGGTTATGATTCGTGCGCCTTATAATAATTCGGCCGTATGCTGTGTTACGGTTCCCGAGGCTTCGCCATAGGGCCGGGTTCCGTTTGGAGTTATGCTGTGATATGGCTCGTGATGCGATACGCTCACCTATGATTATGTTTGTATTCGGGGATGTACGAAGATTTGAAACCTTCTAGTGTTATGCTGTGTGTGGCGCCAGCGTCGGAGTGGCGACCACGTTCCTAAGCGTTTGCATGATTTCGTTTGCATTGTATATACGTATATGATTTTGATACGGATTTTGACATACCGATTTGTATTCCATTTTGTTATCTGATTTGCTTTCAGTTTTGACCCATATTTCTGTACTCCGTGCTTTACATGCTCAGTACATATTTCGTACTGACCCCCTTTCTTCGGGGGCTGCGTTTCATGCCCGCAGGTGCAGATATTGGCGATCCTCCACAGTAGGATTCCCCCTTTGCTATTCCAGAGTACTCCTCTTTGATCCGGAGTCCACTTTTGGTACAGACTCCTTTTGCTTTGTATATATTCTGTACATTTGACTATTTGGGTACGGCGGGGCCCTGTCTCGCCATATGTCTTTGTTTTGAATTCGTAGAGGCCTGTAGTCATACATGTGGGGTGAGGGTCCTGTATATGTTGGTTTGTTTTCGTTTTCTGGTCTTAAAGCGGTCTGTTTGTTATGCTGGCCCCAAATGGCCCTTATGCTTATGTTTGCACTTTTGACCGGCGATGTCTATTCCGCCGCTCAGTTTGTATTTGATATGGCATTTTGATTTGGTGTGACCGCTTAAGACATATTTTTGATATAAATTACGTTTGATATGATTTCGTAAAATTCTGAAATAAGTTTGGATTTGATAATGAATGTCTGATTCGGTCTGGGTACCCCGGTAGGGTGCCAGTCGCGGCCCACGGGGCTGGGTCGTGACAGTCAATCACTTGAATACAACATACTCATATAGAGGAATTAGAAGTTTGGCCAAGAATCATGCCTTATGAAAGAAGGGTTAGCCTTACATACCTTTTCGTCGAACTATTCTACACTTGCACGTACTCCTTGGATGCTCACGTTTCTACCTTTATTAAAGTCGTACCATCATTAGAATCGACAATTAGCACACATGGATAAAACTAGAGAAAATCGGACAGCATTTCCTTTATTTATACGACATTCCTCCATATCGTAATTCAACTTCCAAACGTCAACAATATATTCACAACATCATAATAATAGCCTTTAGTCATCTACATCATCCACATTCTTAATTCACTTCCATTTATCCCTATTTATTGTCACAACACCCAACTTCGTCCATTCATATACAATGTCTATTTCATGATCTTAACGTCATTTATAACACATTCATATCACAAAACAACAACAATCATGATTCAATTCAAACTATGTCTCAAAAACGTCACTATTCATCATTCATAACCCATTTTGCTATTCTCTTCTAATGACCAAGCATTTTAAATCTCAAATACCTTAAACAACATATAATATCCTGATCTTACCTTAGATGTTGTAGGAACAAGCTTTAGTTGATAATATTCCACTTTGAGCAAAACCCTAGTTTTTTCTCCATTTGGATTTCCTGACTTTAGATGATCCTTGATGGGTTCTTACTCTTGATTCACATATTTAATGTTGTTGATGGATTATAATCCTTGAAAACTTGTATAATAAATGTAGAGAGATATTTTAGAGAGAGGGATGAAATGTTGAAATGATTTCATGAACTTGGCCCTTTGTTTAATAACATTCCACTGATCTGTCGGGTTCCATTATACGGTCCGTATAATAGACCGTGAAATGGGTCTGCCTGCACCCCCTTCACTGTGACCATTTGAAGGTTCGTTATACGGTCCGTATAACTGACCGTACAAATTCCACCGGCAACCAACCTCCACTGTGATGGTTTTACGGTCCATTATACGGTCCGTAAAACATTCTACGGTCCGTATAATGAGCCGTAAAACTCATCAGTTCACTGAACTTATTCTCATCACTTCGTTTGATCTCCGATCCAGGCGGAACCTTATTAACACTTGTTCAACACTTCAATACCAATCTAAGGGACGTTATAACTCTTTCCCAAAATGCCCTTAAGTCATCATTAACCTGATACTCGTATTTCACTAGTTCATTCACTTGCGTACCAACGGAAGATTTTCCGAGGTGTAACATTGTCACGACCCGACTAGGGGCCGTGACGAGTACCCGATACTTGTACCGAGAACCCCTTATTCATCTTGCGACCCTTAGCTCTTAGCAAGCCGTATAAACAGTACCATGTTTTTTTTTTTGAACATCAACGAACATTAACATTATCAGCGTTATTATATATCGTGTCATAGTATGTCAGGCTGTAGTATATCATATCATAGCATGGCATGTTATAGCGTGTCGTGTCATAGCATAGCGTGTCATAGAATGTCTTACCATAGCATAGCATGTCATATCATGTCCTGTCGTGGCAGATCATAGCATATCATGTCATAGCATATCTTATCATAGCATGTCTGGTCATGACATGGTAGGTCATATCATAGAGCCGAACAATGTCGGCTCACCCACATAGCGCCGATATACACCGGCTCACCCATATATCCCGCGTCCGGGATGATAAGCCAGCTGATCAGGTAGCAATGAAACATGTTTCCCTTCCCATTCCCCCATGTATCCCTTCCCCCCAGCCCAGGTTCATATACATAGCTTGCATATATGTACTTTGTACGCATATACACATCTTATATACGTACACATATTTTTGTATTCATATACGTAGCTTGTATACATATACATGTCTTATATACATTTACTTATCTTATATACATATACATATTTTATATACTTATATATATATATATATATATCTTATATACATAGAGATGTTTTATATATATATATATACATATCTTATATAAATATACATGTTTTATATAAATATATCATATAAGCACACAAGGGAGCCCAAGGGAAAATCATGTAGCCCTCGGAGTGACGTAAGGTCGGTGACCTCCGATTACATTATGGAATACTCATGATCGCTCTTGTCTCACCCCGAAGGGACGAATATTTTAAGGTGAGATGGTCAACGGAGAATAGTATTATAGTAAACGTAGAATGAAATCGTGAGCGTCATAGATGACAGTTCATAGGCTTGGAAGTCTTTAGAAAGTGAAGTCATAGCTAGGGAATATAAATAGGATTCAAAAATTAGTTTATCATTTTCATGTTTACATAAGATACTTAGCTTAGTCATCTTAGTCATAGAGTCGTTCTGGTAGTACGTATTATAGGTATATCCTCTTATCTAACATCATTGTTATCATTATCGTCATGGAAGTGCCCTCGTTAGAGGAGTCATAGTACTTATCATTGGTAACGAAATCGGGATTAAAGTTTCCCTTTAGATTCACTTTAAGTAAGTCAAGCAAGACTATAAGGAAAATCCGAGAGTAACGGGCCCACCTCGGGCCGGATGAGGTAGCGTGTACGATTTACGTATGTTACGTGTCATAGCGTTACTTGTGAGGGTCTTAGGGTAATCGGGTCCCATTTACACAAGTTCTAAGGGTGTAGGGGGTTTTTCCAACAATTGGCACACTTTCTAGTTCAATTCTATGGAACAAAGAGTGGAAAACTTAGAGTAAGAATCTTAAGGAAACACTTGGCTACCAATATTTCGGCAGCATCTCCTCTGTACATACACCATCCTCAACATTCAACACAGCCAAATTCTCAACCAACACAATCCGGGAATTCAAACCCGGCCAAACTATTAACATAATCAACAATCGCACTAGCAATTCACATATTTCCTTCAATATACATAATCTCCCAATTATCAATACTTCACCAAAGTTATCAAACCTTTATTTGCGATATGAAATCTACGATGATTACAACTTCATTTTTATTATGGAATCCATGACAACAACAATCAAACACTACATAAAAATCAATTCGATTGTCCAACACAACAACACTACATTCGGCCACCATTATCAATCAACACAACAACCAAAATACTAACTAGCATTTGCTTACCATTTCTTCATGCTTCAACACATATACACTACTATACATACAATATACACGGCCATGCACACACCATATACCTCACGGCCACAACACAACATCAATATTCTCCAAACTCATTCAACTTCCATTTTCCACATATCATTCACAACAATAACAACCAAACACTAGTTAAAACAATTGAAGCATGGCTCCTACACATACATATATGTACACGGCCATATATTATATTCTTCTACTTCATGAATTTCATCTATTTAAGCATACTACAACACATATAAACCATGTATAACATATAAAACAAGATTGAAATTCACCTTTCTTCTTCAACTTCTTCACTTGTCTATGATTGGAAACTTGTATGATTATGAGTTGTTCTTGCTCCAACAACAACTCTACCTTGTTAAGCACCCTTTGCTTGGTAGGAAATGACTTTTGGAGAATTTTTATCAATTTTTCCTTGGAATTTCTACTATGGCCGAATGGCCTTGGGGTTTGTCTCCTCTTTCTTTTGTTCTTGCTTCACCTTGAATTTTCTAGAACTTGTTATGATAAAGATGACTTAGTCATATTATTTATCCTCAAATTTAATAAATTATGGGCCAAACCAATACACATGGCCGGTTGGGCCTCTCTTTCCCCTTAAAATAAATGTCAAGCCCACTTTGTATTTTGGCTAGTTCTTATAATTTATGAAAACAATTTTTTTCCAACTTCCAATTTTGCCCTTCGTCGTCCTCCATATTTCCACTTCAAATTTTTTTATAAACAACTTGTACACCAAATAAGATCAAAATTATAATCTTGCTCTTAATCTCCCGCAATTACCTTAAATTATCCGAATGCAAAAAAAAAATGCGGGATATAACATCCTCCCCCCCTTTAGAACATTCGTCCTCGAATGTTAAACTAGCCTCATAGTGTATTGTAACGCTTCGGGGAGGTCTCCTCTGTAGATACCTCATGTCACTTAGCAGATCCATCTTAGGAGCTTAGGTTGCCTTTTGCGATATTTATGGATGTAATCCCTTCTTCGTGGCGTCCGTCGCGTCTATCCCCTCACTAGACATGTTCCCATACATCGCCACACCGAGGATTTCTTACCTTAATTAGTGTGGACTCAATATCGGTCACACCCTGCGACATCTGTACCCTTTTCCTTCATCCTCAAATCTTTCTGTTGTCATGGCTTCCCCTTTTCCGTTAGTTTAGCCCGTCTCGGCCTATATGACTCATACGGGGTTTCTAACCACTCTCCACACCCCAATTTACTCTGGGATACCTAGTTTTACGCTCGTCTCTTGTTTCCACATTTATGAAATTTTCGGCATATTTCCCAGGGGGTCACCCATCGTGGAATTACTCCCACCTGAGCACGCTTAACCTTGAAACTTTAATGCATTTCAGTGTCTCGGTGTTAGTATTTTTACTTCCGCTTCCCCGTACTACCTACATCACATAATATGGGGAAAGTTGGGGTCTTGACAATGTTCAAAAGGCACTCGTAACGCATATTTCTCTTTTAATGACTATTTTAGCCTTCGTGGTCACTAATATTCACTTTTTACTCGTGTGTATGGTTGCTCTTGTCCTGCATTTTTCCGAATTCTTTATATGTTCCGTAATACACGGGACGGTGCAAGATAAAGAAAAATCCAATTCAATTTAACTCCCATATATTATAAAAAAGATGCCGGACGTGTACCTGTGGCCGCATCGGTGGAAGGTCCAGTATCCTGCCGCCCTGTCAATGCATATATGCGGCGTGAAGGACCGGCTGAGCTAGGCGTCCCTCCTCTGCCTCGGCCACGACCTGCTGGAGCCTGGAAGGCCTGTCCCGGAGGGCGCACGGACGGTGACGAATCCACAGCTGATCCGGCAGGCTGAACTCTGCTTCCCTCATTCCTTAGCGGACAATCTCGCATCAAATGGTCGGTCCGTCCGCAAGCATAACATGCACTTGTGTCCCGGTAACACTGTCCCGAGTGTTGCCTGCCACACCGGGTACACCGTGGCGGGGGTGGCATTATCCTACTGGATTCAGCTATATACTGGGACCCCGAAGATCTAGTGTCCTGACCTGCTCCCGAATAAGTAGAACGGTCAAATCTCCTATCCGCAATTCGAGGAGGTGCACTGGCCGCCGGTTGGTCTGAGTACCCGAATTGCCCCTATGCCTGTCCCCCTCTGTACTCGCTCCTAGTCCTGGAAAACCTACCCCTTTTTCTGGAACCCTTATCTGGATAACGCTCCTCTCTCCGTGGCTGATATTACTCCTCCAGATTTTGGGCATGGGCCTGGATGCGGGTAATAGTCATCCCATCCTGGAGTGAAGCCGTCAAGCACTCCTTAACCAAATGTGGCCCTAGCCCACTCACAAATCGGTGCACATGGTCTCCCCTATCAGCGATCATGGCTGGGGCATACCTGGCTAACGAGTTAAAACAGAGGCTGTATTCTCGAACGCTCATATTTCCCTATCTCAGGTTCAAGAACATATCGGCTCGAGCTCGTCGAACCTCTGGCGGTAGGAAATGTCGTAGGAAAGCCTCAGTGAAATCCTGCCAAACCGGAGGGGGTGCATTTGCTCCCCTCGATGACATCCAGTTACCGTACCACAGAACTGCCACATCCCGCAACCTGTATGAAGCCAACTCTACGGACTCCGTATCCGAAGCATGTATAATTCTCAGAGTCCTCAACATCTCGTCTATGAAACTCTGCGGGTCCTCCTCTGGTTTTGATCCATAGAATTCTGGCGGCTTCAGGGTAATAAAGTCTCAGGCCCTTGCCCTTACCGCCCTGTCTCTCGTGTATACATCTTGCCGCTGAGCTTGTGCGGCGACTAACTGGGTCAATACCTGGATGGCCTCTGCCATCTGCTGGCCCGGAGCTGCTGGCGGTGGAACTGGAGGTGCGGGGGCTGGAGCTGGAACTCTTTCCTGCTCTGCTGGTGCAGGGGGAGTGGGAAAAGTCTGAGGGGGAGCTTCATTATGAGATTCTGCTTCTTCTAGCTCCCGTTCGACACTCCTCCCAGCCACCGTCTCGCCCTTCTGGGCTGCCTTAGCTTTCTTCTTCGGCAGCATTACTGAAACCATAACATAGGATTAGGAAAGGAATATGGAAACCTGGTAGCATAGCTCTATCGCACGATCTTGAGTACAAAGAAGGTCATATTTCCTAAATGCCCTGTAGCCTCCCGTCTATAAGTGTGGCGCGCTACACACCCATAAACAAGACTCTACTGGACACGGCTCGTAGACAAACCCTAGGACCGAACTGCTCTGATACCATTTCTATCACGACCCGACTAGGGGCCGTGACGAGTACCCGATACTTGTACCGAGCACCCCTTATTCATCATGCGACCCTTAGCTCTTAGCAAGCCGTATAAACAGTACCATGTTTTTTTTTTTGAACATCAACGAACATTAACATTAGCAGCGTTATTATATATCGTGTCATAGTATGTCAGGCTGTAGTATATCATATCATAGCATGGTATGTTATAGCGTGTCGTGTCATAGCATAGCGTGTCATAGCATGTCTTACCATAGCATAGCATGTCATATCATGTCCTGTCGTGGCAGATCATAGCATATCATGTCATAGCATAGCTTACCATAGAATATCTTATCATAGCATGTCTGGTCATGACATGGTAGGTCATATCATAGCGCCGAACAATGTCGGCTCACCCACATAGCGCCGATATACACCGGCTCACCCATATATCCCGCGTCCGGGCACCCCGCGTCCGGGATGATAAGCCAGCTGATCAGGTAGCAATGAAACATGTTTCCCTTCCCATTCCCCCATGTATCCCTTCCCCCCAGCCCAGGTTCATATACATAGCTTGCATATATGTACTTTGTACGCATATACACATCTTATATACGTACACATATTTTTGTATTCATATACGTAGCTTGTATACATATACATGTCTTATATACATTTACTTATCTTATATACATATACATATTTTTTATACTTATATATATATATCTTATATACATATAGATGTTTTATATATATATATATATATATACATAACTTATATAAATATACATGTTTTATATAAATATATCATATAAGCACACAAGGGAGCCCAAGGGAAAATCATGTAGCCCTCGGAGTGACGTAAGGTCGGTGACCTCCGATTACATTATGGAATACTCATGATCGCTCTTGTCTCACCCCGAAGGGACGAATACTTTAAGGTGAGATGGTCAACGGAGAATAGTATTATAGTAAACGTAGAATGAAATCGTGGGCGTCATAGATGACAGTTCATAGGCTTGGAAGTCTTTAGAAAGTGAAGTCATAGCTAGGGAATATAAATAGGATTCAAAAATTAGTTTATCATTTTCATGTTTACATAAGATACTTAGCTTAGTCATCTTAGTCATAGAGTCGTTCTGGTAGTACGTATTATAGGCATATCCTCTTATCTAACATCATTGTTATCATTATCGTCATGGAAGTGCCCTCGTTAGAGGAGTCATAGTACTTATCATTGGTAACGAAATCGGGATTAAAGTTTCCCTTTAGATTCACTTCAAGTAAGTCAAGCAAGACTATAAGGAAAATCCGAGAGTAACGGGCCCACCTCGGGCCTGATGAGGTAGCGTGTACGATTTACGTATGTTACGTGTTATAGCGTTACTTGTAAGGGTCTTAGGGTAATCGGGTTCCATTTATACAAGTTCTAAGGGTGTAGGAGGTTTTTCCAACAATTGGCACACTTTCTAGTTCAATTCTATGGAACAAAGAGTGGAAAACTTTAGGTGCGGATTCCGGGGAACCGAGTTGTTCCCGAGGCTCGTACCCAACTTATTACAACTAAGACATTCCATAGAAAGAAGGGTGAAGCCTTACATACCTCTTTCCGCTCCTTTAGCTATTCCAAATTCACGTTGCAATCTCGTCGAAATATTCAAATTGGTCATTTTTACCCAAAACTCTCATTAGCATACTTAGAGTAAGAATCTTAAGGGAACACTTAGCTACCGACATTTCGGCAGCATCTCCTCTGTACATACACGATCCTCAACATTCAACATAGCCAAATTCTCAACCAACACAATCCGGGAATTCAAACCCTGCCAAACTATTAACATAATCAACAATCGCACTAACAATTCACATATTTCCTTCAATATACATAATCTCCCAATTATCAATACTTCACCAAAGTTATCAAACCTTTATTTGCGATATGAAATCTACGATGATTACAACTTCATTTTTATTATGATATCCATGACAACAACAATCAAACACTACATAAAAATCAATTCGATTGTCCAACACAACAACACTACATTCGGCCACCATTATCAATCAACACAACAACCAAAATACTAACTAGCACTTGCTTACCATTTCTTCATGCTTCAACACATATACACTACTATACATACAATATACACGGCCATGCACACACCATATACCTCACGGCCACAACACAACATCAATATTCTCCAAACTCATTCAACTTCCATTTTCCACATATCATTCACAACAATAACAACCAAACACTAGTTAAAACAATTGAAGCATGGCTCCTACACATACATATATGTACACGTCCATATATTATATTCTTCTACTTCATGAATTTCATCTATTTAAGCATACTACAACACATATAAACCATGTATAACATATAAAACAAGATTGGAAACTTGTATGATTATGAGTTGTTCTTGCTCCAACAACAACTCTACCTTGTTAAGCACCCTTTGCTTGGTAGGAAATGATTTTTGGAGAATGTTTATCAATTTTTCCTTGGAATTTCTACTATGGCCAAATGGCCTTGGGGTTTGTCTCCTCTTTCTTTTGTTCTTGCTTCACCTTGAATTTTCTAGAACTTGTTATGATAAAGATGACTTAGTCATCTTATTTATCCTCAAATTTAATAAATTATGGGCCAAACCAATACACATGGCCGGTTGGGCCTCTCTTTCCCCTTAAAATAAATGTCAAGCCCACTTTGTATTTTGGCTAGTTCTTATAATTTATGAAAACAATTTTTTTCCAACTTCCAATTTTGCCCTTCGTCGTCCTCCATATTTCCACTTCAAAATTTTTTATAAACAACTTGTACACCAAATAAGATCAAAATTATAATCTTGCTCTTAATCTCCCGCAATTACCTTAAATTATCCGAATGCAAAAAAAACAATGCGGGATATAACAAACATGGGGTGGCCGGTCAGACGTGGTGCCCTGCCATAGGAGCAACTGGTGTGCCTTCAGGGACCGCCTCCCCGTATATCAAAAACTCTGGAGGGATTGTCGCTGGGTCCTCCGAGGGGTCAGTCTCGATAGAATAACTGAGGCTCCTCCTACTCGGTCCTGGAGCCTGGGATCCCGAATTTACCCTAGGGGCTGGCCTCTTCTTAGCACCCCCATTGTCTGAAGCTGGTCTCTTCATCTCTCACAAATCTGCACCTACCTACAGGAAAAGAGGTCAGAGATAATCGTTCCTAGGCTCAGGCTCTATCGCATGATCTAAGACAGAAGGAAATATAATATCCTAAATGTCCTGTAACTTCCTGTTTATAGATGTGGTGCACAACACACCGATAAACAAGATTCTACTAGACACGGTCTGTAGACACCCCGAGGATGAACTGCTCTGATACCACTTTTGTCACGGCCCAACCCCGTAGGCCGTGACTGGTGCCCGAGCTAGACACCCATACGTACCTGTCAACATTATCAAGCCGATACTATAGACCCTCAACCATCGCATCGTATTCACATACGCAAGCCGACGAGGCTGCCACTATACATGTTATTATTCACATACGCAAGCCGACAAGGCAGCCGCTACACATCAAAACATTACGCCAGCCGACAAGGCTGCCACTACGAAACGATAATAAAAGCAAGCCGACAAGGCTGCTACAACAATATGACAATATATGCAAGCCGGCAAGGCTGCTACAGCGACAGAACATCCATAATGACCATACAGACATAACTGATCATATCTGAATACAACCCACATACATGTCCACAGACCTCTAAGAGTTTCAACAGTGAAATAAGACGGGACAGGGCCCCGTCGTACCCCTAGACAACAGATACATATATACATAAAAAAGGGTCTGTACTAAAATCTGGGCTCCGGAACAACGGAGCTCTCCAAGATAGCAGAAAGGGAATCCTACGCTGGCGGATCACCAAAACGAGTATCTGTACCTGCGGGCATGATATGCAGCCCCTCCCGAAGAAGGGGGTCAGTACGGAATATGTACTGAGCATGTAAAGCATGAAATACAGTAAACAGAATCATATCTTAAATGAGGAGTACAAAATACGAGTATAATAACCAAAATACCAAAATGCTTGCCTTTGAAACATAAATCATGCATGTCAATATCATATATCATACTCAACCCGTTATGGGACGTAGTGACATAATTAGATAATCATCCTATACATATGCATATATAACATGTCCTGGCCCTATAGTGAGGGACTCGGTAAATAAAATCATATCATCATCATGCATATATATAACGTGTCCCGGCTCTCTAGTGAGGGACTCGGTGAATAAAATCATATCATCATCATGCATATATATAGCGTGTCCCGGCCCTCTAGTGAGGGACTCGGTGAATAAAGTCATCATATGCCATCCTGGCCGCCATCACCGTATCATCATATCATCATGTCATCATATCATCATATACATATACATATAACGTGTCCCGGCCCTCTAGTGAGGGACTCGGTGAATAATGCAGTGAAGCTGTGCACGAAAACGTATCCTGGCCCGGGACTCAGTGAAAGACATATTGAGACTTGCACGAGTGGAGTAGTGAGCAACCATATGCAAATTAAAACATTTTCAAAGACTGAATGGAATAATCAACACGAGCTATCATTTAAAAATCAGGACAACAGTCATATTAAATACCTTTCGAATGTCACTCGGAACATATCAAATAACTCTTGAATGTCATCATAAAGTATATCAAAAGGGAGCGCTTAGAAATCATAGTCATATGTCAATGAAGTATGAACCTGTTATAGAAGTCCGAGCATTAGTTATCATAGAATTCCTAAGAATAGTGTTATATCCCGTGCTTTCACACCTTTGGAAAATTGGAAATAATTTGGACTTGTAGGAAATAAGGTCATATTGAATTTATGTAACCCATGAGTTGTTCATGAAAGAATATTAATGTGGAAGTGTTGAAGAAGGCCAAGGGCAAAAATTGGAATTTCGGAAATTAGTTTCGGGAATTACAAATGGGATCTATAAGTCATTGGGCCAAAATAATTGAATGAAAAATTTAGGCCCAACACTTAAGGGATGGCCGGCCATGTAGGCCCAAAACCCACCAATTAAATGAATATTTTCCATGTGTTGGAATTAATATATGAATCCCTTATCTATTGGAATATTCAAGAAGCATAGAAAAGAAAGAACAAAACAAAAGAAGAGCAAAAATTGAAGGGAATTCGGCCAAACCCTCACAAATTCACCTTCAAAAATCTTCCTCCAAAAATTATTATCTTGTGGTTTGTCTACTAAATTAAGTGTCCTTTACAACTTGGTGTAGTTGGTTTGGAAGGAAGAGGACTTGTTTCTTCAAATTGACAACTCACTCAAGTGAAGAAGATTGGAGAAAAAGGTAAGAACTCATCCCTTTTTATTATGTTATGAAGGTTTGTTTGTGTTGTAGTATGTAGGGATGAGTAGAAAGTATGGAAATATGGAAGTTTGCCAAGTGGGTATATAGATATATATGTAGCCGTGTGTGTGCAATGTGGTGTAGGCAAAAATGAGTTGAATTTTATGTTGTATTCTAATTGTGGTTATGGTGGGAATTATATTGGAAGTGGAAGTTAAATTAATTTGGTTGAACTTGTAAAATGGGCACTTGGCCGTGTGGCACTTCTTGAAGAAATGGGAATGAATTAATGTTGTTTAATATGTTAGTGGTGTTGTTGTGATCCTTGCAATGTAGATGAAGGTAAAATGATGTAAGTTTGCATTGAAATGGAATGTAGTGGCTTATGTCATTTTAGAATGATTTTATGACATTATGAAAATAAAGTTATTAAGTTGCAAATTATGATGAGTATTGATGAAGTTGGAAGCTAGAAACATATTATGAGTATGTTTGTTAAAGATTAGAAGTTTCGGACGAGTTATGACTTTAGCGGGAAGTTTTTATATTATGTATATCGTATGAATATTTTGTGGAAATGCTATGAAATGCTTTTAAACTATGTTGTGGTGATCTAGATTGATAATGAATGTGAAATCGTTGAGCTTAGTTTGAAAGTTAAGGTTAAAGTGAAGGTTATGGCATTATGTCGGCAAGTAGAACTACTTATGTCATATTGTGTTTTGTATTGATTGTGGTTGTTGTGGGTGTTGTTGTTGGGTTGTTGTTGATTGATTTGGCCGAGTTGAATTCTCGGGGGTGCTATATGTATAGGGGAAATGCTGCCGAAATTTCGGTAGACAAATAAGAGTTGAATTGAATTTGTAGCATCTATAACTTACAATTGGTAAATGTGACCATTTGCAGATTTTCGACGAAACGGAGAGTGAGCTTGGATAGGCTTAAAAAGCTCAAAAGGTATGTAAAGCTACCCCGATCCTTCTTTTGGCATGTCTAAGTGTTTTAGGATCGGATTCGGGCCTCAAAAGACCTTCTTGGCCATCGGAATCCGCAAGAGAAAATCTCAGTTTTTCCCTCAGTAGAATTGAACCATTTTGATATGCTTTTCCTGAAAGTATGTAGACTTTCTCTAGACTCCTTGAAAAGCTATAGAATGTCCGTAGAACCTTTATAGGTGACCCCATAAGCTCAAAGGGCGTAATTTGAGCCCACCGCCTTGCTTGTTCCGAGGTGGGCCCGCTATTCCCGGTTTTGCCCTTAATGTACTAAAGTCCCCTCTTTGAACGATTTTTGAAAGAAATGTTTCGACTACCCTTTTAATTACCTAACTAATATGGTTTTAAATATTCCATTAAGTCTGCTAAATTGTTTTGATACTCGAAACTCATTTACTATGATTCCTTCCGACTTCATCGGATCGGTTTGTCTTTGATATGCCTCATCGAGTCTATGGAAACATTTATGATATTTTACTTGCATTAGTTTCTCACGACTCTATTCGTGGATACCCCAATGTTTCCCACACTGAGCCCGGGCCAGGATATGTTGTCAAGCGTGATCCTATGCATTGTTCGCCGTGCCTCGATGTGAGGGGGCAGGTATACGCGTACATGGGTTTGTGGAGTATGCTGTGCCATGTACGCTTGTTCTGATATGATTTACTATGGCCATCTGCTATGATATGTTATGTCATGGGGTTATGCCCCTATTCTGATTCTTCTGTGTTGTGGCACCAGCGTCGGGAGGGTGGCCACGTTCTGTCGGCCGAGTCCCTTGGCAGGGGCCGGATTTGATATGACATATGTTCTGTACACACTCTGCATGTTTTGGAAATATGTATCTGATACTTTGGATTTTCCATTTACTTTCCGTATGTTCTGCACCAGTTATGATTTTGTTTCTGCAACTCAGGCTTTACATATTCAGTACATATTTGGTACTGACCCCCTTTTCTTCGGGGGTTGCGTTTTCATGCCGCGCAGGTACCGACGACAGGTTTGCTGATCCGTCTGCTTAGGATCTCATTCTGCTATTTTTGGAGCGCTCTTTTATTCAGAGCCATCTTTTGGTATAGTCTGTCACTTCTATATATGTATATTCTCGTTCATGGGTACGGCGGGGCCCTGTCCCGTCATAGGATTCTGTCGGTTTGTTAGAGGTCTGTGGACATGTTGTGGGTTGGGATCTTTCTGTACAGTTGGGTGCTTATGTTGTGTTTGGGCGATCCCATTCGCCGCGGCGGCCGGTCCGCATATATTTAGATGTTGCTTTGTTGGCCCTGTGTGGCCTTTGTTGGTATTTTCTGCGTGCAGGATATTTGGGATAGTCCATAAAACAAAGGAAACTCTGCCAAAATTTTTCTAAAAATTAGCTAAATTTGAAATGAAGCCTTGTCGGCTTCTGCCTTATACTAGAATAAGTTTTAGTGCCCAGATCGGGCACTAGTCATGGCCTACGGGGTTGGGTCGTGACAAAAGTGGTATCAGAGCGGTTCGTCCTCGGAATGTCTACAGACCGTGTCTAGTAGAGTCTTGTTTATCGGTGTGTTGTGCACCACACCTATAAACAGGAGGCTACAGGGCATTTAGGATACTACCCTTCTTTCTGTCTTAGATCGTGCGATAGAGCTGTGTTATCAGGATGATTCCTCCCTAACGAATTGTTACATTTGCAGTTATGCCTCCAAAGAAGGCGACAGCGGCCCAAAAGGCCAAGGCAGCAGCTGTGGGAGAGACTAGTCAGGCCCAGAGGGTTACCAGGGCCCATGCTCATATTGCTCCTGATATTTTGCCCCCGGCAGAGGGCTCTTCCACCCCGCCACACGTAGAGGATATTGGAGCAGCAGCGGCTGCAGGTCGAGGGGCGGCTCCACCGCCAGCTCCCGAGATTCCAGTACCTGAGCCTCCAGCTCCACGGCCAGGGACTGAGGATCAGACTATGAGAGAGGCAGTCCAGCTATTGACTAGACTTGTGGCAGGGCGCCAAGTATTTTTCGAAGATAGATCTTCGGTCTGGCTATCATCAGGTACGGGTACGGGAGGCCGATATTCCTAAGACAGCATTCCGGACCAGATACGGGCATTATGAATTCAGAGTTATGTCTTTTGGGCTGACTAATGCTCCTGCGGTATTCATGGATTTAATGAACCGGGTATTCAGGACATTCTTGGATATGTTCGTAATTGTATTTATCGATGACATTCTGGTCTATTCTCGGTCCGAGGCAGAGCACGCAGATCATCTGAGAGCGGTATTAGGGGTACTTCGGCATCAGAAATTATATGCCAAATTTTCTAAATGTGAATTCTGGCTGGCTTCAGTGGCATTCCTGGGCCATATTATTACAGCTGATGGTGTCCGGGTGGATACACAGAAGATTGATGCCGTGAAAAATTGGCCCAGACCCACGACGCCCACAGAGGTACGTAGTTTCCTGGGGTTAGCAGGCTATTACAGAAGATTTGTGGAAAAGTTTGCTTCGATTTCAGCGCCTTTGACAAGGCTAACTCAGAAGGGAGCCAGGTTCCAGTGGACTGATGCTTGTGAACGAAGCTTCCAGTTGCTGAAAGAGAAGCTGACCACAGCCCCAGTTCTGACTCTTCCAGAGGGACCCGATGGATATGTTATTTATTGTGACGCTTCTGGCGTGGGATTGGGCTGTGTATTGATGCAGCACGGCAGAGTTATAGCTTATGCTTCTCGGCAATTGAAAAAGCATGAAAGGAATTACCCTACTCACGATCTGGAGCTTGCGGCGGTGATCCATGCCCTGAAGATATGGAGACATTATTTATATGGCGTTCATGTTGATATCTATACAGATCATAAGAGTCTCCAATATATTTTCAGGCAGAAAGAGCTTAATTTGCGGCAGCGGAGGTGGCTGGAGCTCCTGAAAGACTATGATGTGGATATTCTGTATCATCCGGGCAAGGCTAATGTTGTTGCAGATGCGCTTAGCCGGAAATCTATGGGCAGCTTGGTCGATTTACAGCCAGACAGGAGAGAGATAGTACGTGACATTCATCAGTTGGCTAACCTTGGGGTTCGTCTGGTCGATTCTGGAGGTACACAGATTTCTGTCCGAGGGGTTTCTGAATCATCTATTAAGGAAGATATCAAACGGCATCAATATGAAGATCCTGTTTTGGCACAGTATAGAGACACAGCCTATGATAAGGAGAAGACTCCGTTCGAGTTCACTCCGGACGGGACTTTATTATTTAGGGGCAGGTTGTGTGTACCTGATATTGCAGGCCTTCGGCAGCAGGTTATGAGCGAGGCACATTATGCTCGCTATTCGGTCCATCCTGGGTCTACGAAGATGTACCATGATCTCCGATGCTTATACTGGTGGGATGGCATGAAACGGGACATCGCAGAGTTCGTCGCCCAGTGTCCCAATTGTCAGCAGGTCAAGATTGAACACCAGAAGCCGGGTGGACTGTTGCAGGAAATGGAAATTCCGACGTGGAAGTGGGAGATCATTAATATGGACTTCATTACAGGGTTGCCTCGCACTCCACGGAAGTATGATTCCATCTGGGTTATTGTTGATAGGCTGACAAAATCAGCCCATTTTCTCCCCGTCAGGACTACTTATTCCGCCGAGGATTATGCCAGGCTTTATATTAAAGAGATAGTGAAGCTTCATGGAGTTCCTATATCTATTATCACTGACAGAGGTGCTCAGTTCACGGCGAACTTCTGGAGATCTTTTCAGGAAGGATTAGGGACTCAGCTGAGCCTGAGCACAGCTTTCCATCCTCAGAGTGACGGACAGGCTGAGCGCACTATCCAGACGCTTGAAGATATGTTGCGAGCCTGTGTTATTGATTTCAGAGGTAGCTGGGAGGATCACTTGCCATTGATTGAATTTTCTTATAATAACAGCTACCATTCCAGCATCCAGATGGCTCCGTACGAGGCTTTATATGGTAGGAAATGCAGGTCACCTATTGGCTGGTTTGATATTGGCGAGACAGAATTAATCGGCCCAGATATGGTCCAGCAGGCAGTTGATAAGGTGAAACTTATCCGAGAGCGACTATTGGCAGCCCAGAGTCGACAGAAATCATACGCTGATAAACGGCGTCGTCCTTTAGAATTCCAGGTTGGTGATTGGGTATTTCTAAAGGTATCGCCTATGAAAGGCGTAATGCGATTCGGCAGAAAGGGTAAGCTTAGTCCGCGTTATATTGGGCCTTATCAGATTATTAGAAAAATTGGGAATGTCGCCTATGAGTTAGATTTGCCATCTGATTTGGAAGCGGTACATCCGGTATTCCATGTGTCTATGCTCCGCAAATGCATTGGTGATCCCTCCAGAATATTTCCTGCGGATGATATTCAGGTGACGGAGCAGTTATCTTATGAGGAGCAGCCCGTAGCTATTTTGGACCGTCAGGTACGGAGGCTCCGTAATAAGGATGTAGCCTCTGTTAAGGTACTGTGGCGGAACGAGAATCGGGAGGAAATGACCTGGGAGTCCGAGGAAGAAATGAAGAAGAAATATCCTCATCTGTTCCCTATGCCCACAGGTAACCTTGAATCCCTACTTAATTTCATTTCAATGCCAATCGTATGTCATATGTGTTGTTTGTAACCATGAACTCCCCCAAAGTGTTTTCAAACCCTATAAGATTAATTTTACATTCGAGGACGAATGTTCTAAAGGGGGGGAGGATGTTATATCCCGTGCTTTCACACCTTTGGAAAATTGGAAATAATTTGGACTTGTAGGAAATAAGGTCATATTGAATTTATGTAACCCATGAGTTGTTCATGAAAGAATATTAATGTGGAAGTGTTGAAGAAGGCCAAGGGCAAAAATTGGAATTTCGGAAATTAGTTTCGGGAATTACAAATGGGATCTATAAGTCATTGGGCCAAAATAATTGAATGAAAAATTTAGGCCCAACACTTAAGGGATGGCCGGCCATGTAGGCCCAAAACCCACCAATTAAATTAATATTTTCCATGTGTTGGAATTAATATATGAATCCCTTATCTATTGGAATATTCAAGAAGCATAGAAAAGAAAGAACAAAACAAAAGAAGAGCAAAAATTGAAGGGAATTCGGCCAAACCCTCACAAATTCACCTTCAAAAATCTTCCTCCAAAAATTATTGTCTTGTGGTTTGTCTACTAAATTAAGTGTCCTTTACAACTTGGTGTAGTTGGTTTGGAAGGAAGAGGACTTGTTTCTTCAAATTGACAACTCACTCAAGTGAAGAAGATTGGAGAAAAAGGTAAGAACTCATCCCTTTTTATTATGTTATGAAGGTTTGTTTGTGTTGTAGTATGTAGGGATGAGTAGAAAGTATGGAAATATGGAAGTTTGCCAAGTGGGTATATAGATATATATGTAGCCGTGTGTGTGCAATGTGGTGTAGGCAAAAATGAGTTGAATTTTATGTTGTATTCTAATTGTGGTTATGGTGGGAATTATATTGGAAGTGGAAGTTAAATTAATTTGGTTGAACTTGTAAAATGGGCACTTGGCCGTGTGGCACTTCTTGAAGAAATGGGAATGAATTAATGTTGTTTAATATGTTAGTGGTGTTGTTGTGATCCTTGCAATGTAGATGAAGGTAAAATGATGTAAGTTTGCATTGAAATGGAATGTAGTGGCTTATGTCGTTTTAGAATGATTTTATGACATTATGAAAATAAAGTTATTAAGTTGCAAATTATGATGAGTATTGATGAAGTTGGAAGCTAGAAACATATTATGAGTATGTTTGTTAAAGATTAGAAGTTTCGGACGAGTAATGACTTTAGCGGGAAGTTTTTATATTATGTATATCGTATGAATATTTTGTGGAAATGCTATGAAATGCTTTTAAACTATGTTGTGGTGATCTAGATTGATAATGAATGTGAAATCGTTGAGCTTAGTTTGAAAGTTAAGGTTAAAGTGAAGGTTATGGCATTATGTCGGCAAGTAGAACTAGTTATGTCATATTGTGTTTTGTATTGATTGTGGTTGTTGTGGGTGTTGTTGTTGGGTTGTTGTTGATTGATTTGGCCGAGTTGAATTCTCGGGGGTGCTATATGTATAGGGGAAATGCTGCCGAAATTTCGGTAGACAAATAAGAGTTGAATTGAATTTGTAGCATCTATAACTTACAATTGGTAAATGTGACCATTTGCAGATTTTCGACGAAACGGAGAGTGAGCTTGGATAGGCTTAAAAAGCTCAAAAGGTATGTAAAGCTACCCCGATCCTTCTTTTGGCATGTCTAAGTGTTTTAGGATCGGATTCGGGCCTCAAAAGACCTTCTTGGCCATCGGAATCCGCAAGAGAAAATCTCAGTTTTTCCCTCAGTAGAATTGAACCATTTTGATATGCTTTTCCAGAAAGTATGTAGACTTTCTCTAGACTCCTTGAAAAGCTATAGAATGTCCGTAGAACCTTTATAGGTGACCCCATAAGCTCAAAGGGCGTAATTTGAGCCCACCGCCTTGCTTGTTCCGAGGTGGGCCCGCTATTCCCGGTTTTGCCCTTAATGTACTAAAGTCCCCTCTTTGAATGATTTTTGAAAGAAATGTTTCGACTACCCTTTTAATTACCTAACTAATATGGTTTTAAATATTCCATTAAGTCTGCTAAATTGTTTTGATACTCGAAACTCATTTACTATGATTCCTTCCGACTTCATCGGATCGGTTTGTCTTTGATATGCCTCATCGAGTCTATGGAAACATTTATGATATTTTACTTGCATTAGTTTCTCACGACTCTATTCGTGGATACCCCAATGTTTCCCACACTGAGCCCGGGCCAGGATATGTTGTCAAGCGTGATCCTCTGCATTGTTCGCCGTGCCTCGATGTGAGGGGGCAGGTATACGCGTACATGGGTTTGTGGAGTATGCTGTGCCATGTACGCTTGTTCTGATATGATTTACTATGGCCATCTGCTATGATATGTTATGTCATGGGGTTATGCCCCTATTCTGATTCTTCTGTGTTGTGGCACCAGCGTCGGGAGGGTGGCCACGTTCTGTCGGCCGAGTCCCTTGGCAGGGGCCGGATTTGATATGACATATGTTCTGTACACACTCTGCATGTTTTGGAAATATGTATCTGATACTTTGGATTTTCCATTTACTTTCCGTATGTTCTGCACCAGTTATGATTTTGTTTCTGCAACTCAGGCTTTACATATTCAGTACATATTTGGTACTGACCCCCTTTTCTTCGGGGGTTGCGTTTTCATGCCGCGCAGGTACCGACGACAGGTTTGCTGATCCGTCTGCTTAGGATCTCATTCTGCTATTTTTGGAGCGCTCTTTTATTCAGAGCCATCTTTTGGTATAGTCTGTCACTTCTATATATGTATATTCTCGTTCATGGGTACGGCGGGGCCCTGTCCCGTCATAGGATTCTGTCGGTTTGTTAGAGGTCTGTGGACATGTTGTGGGTTGGGATCTTTCTGTACAGTTGGGTGCTTATGTTGTGTTTGGGCGATCCCATTCGCCGCGGCGGCCGGTCCGCATATATTTAGATGTTGCTTTGTTGGCCCTGTGTGGCCTTTGTTGGTATTTTCTGCGTGCAGGATATTTGGGATAGTCCATAAAACAAAGGAAACTCTGCCAAAATTTTTCTAAAAATTAGCTAAATTTGAAATGAAGCCTTGTCGGCTTCTGCCTTATACTAGAATAAGTTTTAGTGCCCAGATCGGGCACTAGTCATGGCCTACGGGGTTGGGTCGTGACAAATAGGAGCGGGTATATATCGACTATTATTCAACGTACAGAAAACTGAAGAGGGAGGCTCACTCACTTGAAAATGGTAATATCAAGAAGTGAATAAGAATCATAAATGTCACTCAAAACTTATGAATGGAATTACCCCAAAGTTCATATCATTCATCACTTACATCTAAGACATGCCAAAAGAAGGAAGGGACAGCTTTACATACCTGTTAGCGGCTATTCGTAACCCGTTCGTCTCACTGCTCTTTTAGCCTATTTAATATAAGAGTAACGTTATCGTTAGTAACTATATTTTTTAGTTCACAAATCTATAGCCCACTTCTCATAGAACCTATATTTCAGCTTATATATCCTCGTTTAGGGTTTTCTATTATCTAAAGACTTAGCGAAAATCCGGCAGCACTTCCCCTATATATTTGCCTATCCTAAATTTCCAATTGCCCTCCTGTTAACACAGAAATACCAACAAAAACATATGGGTATAGTCATATCTTCAATTCTTTCAATTCCATAAGGATAACACCATGTTCATATCAATACAACCTCAACCTTAACTTTCTAATTCTTTCATTCCTTCACCATATAATCCACAATAACAACAACTATAATGCAACTTAAATTTAATTTACCATGTCTAATTAAAGCAGCCCTCTACACGGCTCAATTTACATTGCAACATCAACATCTACAACTTCTCACATTCATCACAATTTACAAATTTATACATGTTTAATCACCTCCAAAACGTGCTAAAAAAAGATTAAATCGTCTATAGAAACATCATATACTTCGCACACTGCATTCGTCTATCTACCGGACGACGACATGAAATTCTCGAGGTGTAACAAGACTATGATGGGATGTTTGCTCCAGTGGCCAGAATGGAGGCAATCAGGATTCTAATAGCTTTTGTATCCCATATGGAATTCATGTTATTCCAAATGGATGTCAAGAGTGCCTTTCTGAATGGGTATTTAAATGAAGAAGTGTTCGTCAAGAAACCTCCTAGCTTCGAAAATCATGAACATCCAAAACATGTGTTTAAACTTGACAAAGCTTTATATGGTCTGAAACAAGCCTCTCGAGCTTGGTATGAAAGATTATCAATTTTTTTGCTTGAAAATGGTTTCACCAGAGGAAAGATTGGCGACACTCTGTTCTTGAAGAAGAGAGGAAGAAGTCTCTTGATTGTACAAGTGTATGTCGATGACATCATCTTTGGAGCCACAAATGATTCACTGTGTAAGGACTTTGCAAAGATGATGGGAAGTGATTTCGAGATGAGTATGATGGGTGAGCTTAACTTCTTCCTTGGTTTGCAAGTAAAGCAGACTCCAAAAGGTTCTATGATCGGTCAACAGAAGTACATCAAAGAGTTGCTCAAACATTTTGAATTGGAGAATTCCAAGCCTATCGACACTCCGATAGCTACTGCCACTCGACTTGATATGGATGAATCTGGTGATCCTGTAAATGAGACAATGTACAGATGTATCATAGGATCTCTTCTGTATCTAACAACCAGCAGGCCTGATATTTTATTTAGTGTCGGATTATGTGCTAGATTTCAGTCGAGTCCCATGAATCTCACTTCAAGACTGCTAAGAGAATTCATAGATATCTCAAGGGAAGACCAGACATTGTCCTTTACTATCCCACAGGAGACAGCTTCGCATTGGTTGGATATGCAGGCGCTGACTATGCTAGTTACTTGGTCAACAGAAAAAGCACATCCGGAATGGCTCATTTTATAGGATCGTGTCTGATATCTTGGGGTACGAAGAAACAACACTCAGTTTCTCTTTCAACTGCCGAAGTCGAATATGATGCTGCTGCTTCTTGTTGGGCTCAACAGTTGTGGATCAAGCAACAACTTGAAGACTTCGGTGTTCTCACTGACTGTGTTCCCTTACTATGTGACAATACAAATGCACTCAACATGGCAAAGAATCCAGTTCACCATAAACGAACCAAACACATCGATGTCAGACATCACTTTCTAAGAGATAATGTTGAACGAGGTCTGATACGTGTGGAGTTCTGCAAGACAGAGGACCAAGTTGATAACATCTTCACAAAAGCATTGATTAGGGAGCATTTTGAAAGAAATCGTTTGGAGCTAGGCTTGATCAATCCTAACTAAGCCTCCAAAATATTTTTGGCTATGTAGAGGGGAGAGCTGCAATGAAATAAAGTGTTTTTCAACAAACATCCAACTTATTTTTACCTGTTATAGGTGTATATGCATAGTAATCTTGGAAGGAAAAGTTGGCGTACGAGACAGTGCACATTTCAGAGTTTCTGCCAAAATCTATCAAGAAACGGCCTAGAGACCTGGTCTTTGAGGCTCAGGTTAGCAACTTACTCAAAGATTGTATAAATCTTGAAATTGTTACATGTGGCAAGTCATCCACGTACCATCCTACTAAACTATCAAAATATTCCCATTAATACGTGCCTATCATTTCTCTCTCCTCCCACTAATCTAAAACCCTGCTGAATGACGCATTGTCTCTCCCTCTCTAGCAGTCATCCCTAACAACTTTTGTGGCTCCTTCCGAATCCGTAAAAGTCACACTCCTAGAAAATTCATAGCTTCCCTGACCGCCTCCAACTCAATCAACCCAAATAGTGAAATGATAGATCGAACTGCATCTCCATGCAATTCTCTCTCCAACAAAGACATAGACAACTTGTCTGCACAGTCAGATGGTGTTTCTCTAAACAGGGGATGAGTGAATCAGATCTACTACAAAGTGAAGCTGAAGTTCTGGTTATCATGGCAAAAATCTTGCAAGCTATGAGACATGATGAAAGTGTAGTCAGTGGCAGGGAGTGTAAGGTTTCCTTCTTATCACAGGATTCGGAGAGGGATTCAGTCCATCTGGAAGGGAATCCAAATCTTTAACTGGTATTGTGCTAAATGTAGCGGTTAACGCTTCTACATGTGCTGATGTTGCGGTAAGTGCTCTCGAGCGAGCACAACCTCAGAAAAGGCAACTGGAGGTAAATCTGACTAAGGATGGAAGTACCTTGTGCACTGCCAAAACACAAATTACCAGACCCTGTTCCTCATGGAGAAGCATAGGTCACGGTCACAGTCACAGGGCACGTGTACCAGGACTCCTTTCCAAATGCGAGAGAATGACCTTGCAAGTAAACTTTGGTGTCATCTGCAGGAATCGGGTCTCTCTAGTGATTTGGAAGATACTAGCTCTGAAATTGCACGTCTACAAGCTCTGAATGCGTGACTACAACAAAATATTGATATTCCTCGTGATCAGATGCTGCAGGATCAATACACTAGTAGTGAGCGTATTGGCTGGCTCTTACAGACCTTTGTTCCATCATTTTCTTCTCCTGCTTCTTCCTGAGCCGATTTATTTTCTCGTACATTTCTACACTCCTTTTCTTAGCATATGGCTTGGATTTAAGATAATTTTATCCTTATATGTTCCATTGTTTGGCTGCTAATTTTCCCGGTATTCTGATTTGTCTATCACTCTATTTTGTGAGTTATCTTTTGCCATATTGTTCCCATATTGTCTGTGCTGTGTTTCTCGAGTGGCTCTGAGTTTATGCAACTGAACTTTTTGATTTTCTTATGTTAGCTTGACTCTTTTCAATGATGCCAAAAGAGGGAAGAAAATAAAGGAAGAACACAAATGATCTTGGGGGAAGAAATGCTGAACAGAGGGGGAAGAGATACTGGGGGAAAAATGCTGAACAAAACAATATATGTACTGATAATGTGGAGATTTGGTTTTCCAATTGATTTTTTTTTGTTTTTGCTAACATGTTGCAGGTGTCTTGAAAATGATGGTCTGCTTCGCAGGGGGAACAAGTGGGATGCTGGTTCTCAGGGGGAGCATCATCTATAAGTTTGTCATCATCAAAAAGGGGAAAATCGATAAAGTGTACCCTATGATCCTATGTTTTTATGATTGAAAAACTGATGGGGAACTGACAAGTGACCTGGTGTGCGATCTGTTTTGAATATACCGTGCGCACTCAGTGGTATAGCTTTAAACAACTATAAAGCTAGAGCGTACAACAGCAGTGTTGTAGCCCATGTCTCGGGTCAAACTTTGGTTGAGAAGTCTCCATCACATCTCACATGTTCCCCAATACATATTCAACATGTCCCAACATATTGGGAATCACTTGGAAAACCTAAAAATCACTTAAAAACTGTAGCCATCACAAGATTCCCAAGTGTTCAACTAACGGAGTTGAAAACAAACTGAAGGACCAAATACTAACTCTGAAGATATCAAAGTCTCTTAGTTTGTCTTAAGCTTTGTTTCATTTGTACATAAATTGTAAACCTACTCTTCTTGTTTGAGAAGCTGTTTGTTGGTATTTATAAGTCTCAAAGTCAACTTGTTTGAAGTGTGTTTCCAAAAGCTCTGGAGTGGTACACTAGGCTAGAGTTAGTCTAGGTGTATTAGTGGTCCTTAGCTAGAGTTAGCTAAGTGGAGTGGCTTGCAATCGGTGTATTGCAAGTGTGGAGGGATTATGGGGGTTAGTTTCTATGTTGCATAAGCGTTATTGTAAGGGTGAGGGATTATGGGATTTCATTCCTAGCTTACGCTAGAGTTGTAACCTAAAGTTGCTCGTGTAGTGGAGTTGAAATCCTACTGGGGTAGGTCGTGGTTTTTAATCCCTTGAGCAAGGAGTTTTCCGCGGTAAAACCCTATGTCCTTTACATACTGCATTGCATAAGGGAACTGGTACATAACCAGGTCCCTCCATATTGTTTGGTGAACGCACAACCTATATCACATTTAACTCCAACGTAGGCTTCATCTAATTTTGCAAATTTCCACTTCTTATCCATTTTTTCTCCAAATCTCTTTAATTTCACATCGCTTTATTCATACACAATAAACTATAATATTAAGCACAAAGCAATATAATTGGTACTCCAAAAATGATTAAAAGTACTAGAATATGAGGTAACAATGGGTAAATATATGTATTATTCGCTGAGTATCACCACCCCACATTTAAACTCTTTCTCGTCTTCGAGCAAGCATTAAAATCACTCTCAATAAATCAAGCACAGGAGCACCACCACTTTGGTTGATACCAACAATTAGGCCCTATAGCAACTCAACTCATCAAATATACACTTCCTGATCATCATGCAAGATATACAAGTCAACTCACAAACAACAAACGTCTAACCTCTTAACCTCAGAGACAGACTTTCTCATCAAATTTAAGCTCTCTCACCTACTCTGTCAAAGAAATCTAATAACATCACCTATCTATCATGAAACAAGTGCTCTCACCAAAATAAATAGTCCATACACTCAAATCACGGAATCTGATGTAATTTAAGGACTTAGCATCAAAGCACAACTCTCACATTCACATAGAAAATCACATGTATGCACAAAGAACCATGTACTTTGCCATTAACGGGTTGTAATGTTGGCTAGGGGACGCGTAGGAGAACTATATAATAGTGACTTACCCCTCCCTAAGCACTTTGCACTTTTAGACATCATCACCCATTATTTTCATCTCTTAACTTTAATTTTTAGCCCTCTCTTCATCAATTGTTTAAAAAATATTCCCCCCATAACAAGAACGTTTCAACCAGGTTTTTTCTTCCAGCAATTTTTTTTTAAAATGTCACATTATTTCTAAGAGAGCCTATTCATCACCTTGCTTTCTATTACTGATCACCATTTTTTCCACTTGACCATCGCTTTCTTCAAATTGATCAATTATATCACAGTGTAAGCTACTGTGGTCAAGGAAGTATGGTGCAAAAACTAGGGATTCAACCAAAAGGATCAAGACAAAAATACGGCTAACAAACAAAAGGCTACAAGCTCAAAGGGCTAACTAGTGGTACAGTTTCTGAAAAGGATAAAGTTCACAAGACATACCAAAGAAAGCCTATTATCATCTTCTAAAAGAGCAATACATTTTATTTCGCTTCAATAACATGCAGGGCAAGTTCTAGACTAAGATGCAAAACATGGAATAAATGTAGAAAATTCTCACCACACATGACACAAGTATCAATCAAGATGGATCAATTCTACTTTAGGACGTATGGGATCATGACGAACTAAAAAAATAAGAACAAGCTATATATGGAGTCACAGCCATGAGTGTAGGTGTCAGAAAGTCTGCTATCTTTTTCATTACTCAAGCACTCACAAGAAAGTACTACTCAAGCTCAGACCTAAATATACTAGTATCAACCAAGTCACACGGTCTTTCTCTCTCTCTCCTTTACTACTCCTAAAAAATTAATCCTAAAAGAAAAAAATAAAAATACCTGGTTCAAAGGACCCCTCTCGAGAAAGAACCGATGCCATAAGAAAACCCAAGGAGTGGATGATCTATGCCGCTAATGAGGGACAAATAAGCTATAGAAGAAAAATAAAAAGAAAGAACAAATTAAAATCTTCTTGAATTTTTCTTGGTTTTCGATTTTTATTTTTTATTTTTATAAATATATAAGGTTAAGAAATAAAAAAAAATCTATGGCATAATCATCCTTGATGTCACACCCTAACAGTGGTAGGGCATGACGGGCACCCGACTCTCATCTGAGTCGAGCGAACCCTTAGACATTCTCTCTATCAAAGCTTGTCATTTCAAAAACTTTAAAAAAAACATAAAACTTTTCCAAATAGAAATCATCATCTTTATAACGATTATGAAAACCTTCAATCAAATAAGTACTTTAACCAATTGAAATCATCTAAAATAGATACTCTTTTAAAATCCACAAATGACCCAACTGACATCACTTTGTCGACATCTCGACAAACATACCACAGGACACTGTCTGCAGAAGTCTCTAAGAAGTAAACTGAACATTATGAGTCAGGACAGGGCCCTGACATACCCATAATCATACATATTGATACATGACTCAGTACAACTCCAGAATGAGGTGGAACTTGCCAATCCCAACTGACGTCCAAGCATCCTAGCTATACACTTAACCTGCCAAACAATCTGGGGCTGCGGGCACGAACGCAGCGTCCCCAGGCAAAAGGACGTCAGTAAGGACAATGTACTGAGTATGTAAGGTGGTAACAAGTCATAATCATAATTTGACTTAGGAGAGAAGAAATCGCAACCTAACTCAATACCTGCAGCCTTCGCTGGAAGAAACATAAATGTGCACACGAAGTCTCAACATAATCCTTAAGTAAATAATGCAATCAAACACATATGTGCTTCCGACATCTTAACAGAATATTCCCTTCGGACAGACGCTTCCGGCTAGTATCACAATAGTCCCTTCAGACGGCCGCTTCCGGCATAATAATGATGGCCCCTTCGGGCAGCCGCTTTCGGCTTAATAACGATGGCCCCTTCGGGCAGCCGCTTCCGGCTTAATAACGATGGCCCCTTCGGGCAGCCGCTTCCGGCTTAATATCAACTCAAACTCAATACACAAATATCAATTTCAATTCATATCATAAGTCACTAATCAAGTCATCACAATTCAGTTATTAGCCTTAGTGTTTCATAAGAAGTTATCAAATTTGTATCTCACTAGACTTAGGAGGACATACTTCCACGTTTAAGGGTAGAATTGTTATGAAATTCTTACTACTTATATTCTAATCAATTTCATCTTATTGCCCTACCCTAAGAATAAATGATCATATCAATATAAAGGGATGATACTATGGAATGTAAACAGAAATCGTAAATGAAATGAAGTAGTAAAATCTCACACCTTTTTCGGAGTGGTTTTGAAAATCAAACTTTATGTTTCCTTTAGTATAAAACTCATTTCCTCGAAATCATTAGTAAAACCATATACACAACTCAACTTGGAACCTTGTGGGTGTTCCCTTTGGAACATAATAGGAGTACAATATCAATAAGCCATCACAAGAAAAATTTGGACATTATTTGTCTAAGAATGGAATCATATGGAATACATATAGAATGAATAACAACAAGAATCATGCCAAAGGAAGAAAGGTTTGCCTTACATACCTTTGCCGCTTTCCAGCTAACCACACCCCATCTTCAGGTCATGCTAATCTATCAACAATACCAATTTACCAACAATAAATCCAATATATATCCTTATAATCAATCTCTTAAACTTATCTTTATTTCTAACGGAATTTCGACAGCATTTCTTTTATGAACTCGACAAACCCAAGAATCCAATTCAGCTAAATTAACAAAAACAAGAACCATCTCAAAATAAGCCTTTTTAAACTCAAATTATCAACTCCCAAGGATATACACCAAAACGGCCCGGTATACGCTTTGTATACGATATCTTCATACACTTTATTCTCCCAAATTCAAGAACAACAACTTATCAACAACATCAACAACAATATCAACAATTATTTTAAATCAATATCCAACTAATCCTATCCATTTAATCATACCAAAACATCCCCCAAGTCATTTGATAACCAAAAATTATAACGAAACTTTCAATGTCACTTTCTCTATTCTAACCCGTCAAATCTATGAATGATCAGGGTAAGAACATCATTAAAATCTTAAACATACCTTATATGAGCAGCCACCACGAAAACAACATCCCCCAAGTTCAATTTTTAGCTTAAAACGACGGCAACAACTTGTACTACAATTTACTCTTAACGAGCCTCAGAATTCGGGACCTCGAACATGATCAATTCTCCACTTTCTCTCTCTAACGCTCCTCTCTTTTTATCTAAAATATTCTGGACGTTTGGTATGAAAATGAGGCAGATAAGGCTGAAAATTTCCCTTAAATAGCAAGGGAAGTAGGCCTGACCCGACTTGGAATCGGGTTGGGCCGAGCCCACTGCCCAGCTTGACCTTTCTGCCTTAAAACATCAATAACTTTTTATCCCTATGTTACATGCAGGCCCATGACCTATGGTTGGAAAAACATTTCAATTATCTACAACTTTCATTTTAGGAGTTTTCCCAAATTCCCAAATAAGGATAGGGTTATGGCCTCCCGAAGTCAGATCACCCGAAAACGTAACTTAAAAACATATTTTTGGAGGGCTTCCACTTTGATTTGGCTCAAGGGTCCTTCTTGAGTTGTGTTTAACTTCACATATATTATCAATATAACTTGTCATATGTCCTTTATAAAATCTCGACATGTGGACCCCACCTCAGCTTACGATTACGAGGGCTATATATCTTTTAACGTATCATTCCAATCGTATTGTACGAATTCCAAATATCATACTCATGCTATCCTCATGCTAATACAATAGAATTTCATCCTTTATACTTGTAATATTTGCTCCTCCTTGAGCTCACATTAAGCCGTCTGCAGCCTTAGTAACATGAAATTTTATGGGGCGTAACATCCTTCCCCTCTTAGAAACATTCGTCCTCGAATCTTAAATAAAGACTAATACTCGTATCCAATTCCTATGCTTATTAATATCACTCAACCCTTCAAAATTCCTAAAGTCCTTTTCAATACTTATCTTTCCTCTATAAGCTTCAACTTCCCTTAACCTCATTGATGCTTTCAGTTATATTGATTTCTATAAGGGACACATTACTCCCTTTCCTCAGACACATGTAATCTTGTTTCTTTCTCTTCCTTGTTTCATTCTTTATTCGTTTAAGCTTACTCCTTTTTTTTTTATAATAACTCACCTCTCGAATGACTCCTTGATTATCATTGCTTCACCTCTTAAGTCTTTTCTCATAATCTTATCACATTATTTGAATCACATTAATCTTAGTTCATCAACCTTACTTCTAATCCCCGAGAGAACTTAACTTAACCCTCGACTCACTTCTATATCCATGAGTAATTTCAACCTAACTCTCAAACTCATTCTGAACCCTTCTCATAACCCACCTTTCAGCTGATTTACAACTATTATTAATCTTTCATTCTTAAGTTTACACTTGTGTATCTTACGGATCATAGCACACATATATATACTGATCACAATCAATTTTAACAAAATTTTGGCAGAACCTCCTCTGTAATTTGTACTACCCACCTGTACACAGCTAACCAGCAAGCCTCACAGGGCAACAATTAAAATATATCAACATGCCTCACAAGGCCACAAACATATTACAACACCCTATACATACCTGTACAAATGCTCTTCACAATGGCATTCTCAATTCGATAAGAAGCATATCTTTCTTACTGTAATCCTTAACCTGTAGCACTTACCTTAAATAGCAATCTTTAATCATCAGAGAACTTACCTTTCTTACGAGCAATTCCAATTTCGCAATCATAACTGCACTTTACAATCACTTAATCAAAATTCAAATCTTAAAGTTAGCGGCAAGGATTCAAGGCCTATAACACAACTCTATAGCACAACTTATGGTCTGAATGAAGGGAAACCATCCTAGATGCCCTGTAGCCTCCTGTTCATAAGTATGGTCGACAACACACCCATGATCAAGACTCTACCTGGCACGACATTGCAAACAACCCCTAGAACGAACTGCTCTGATACTACTTTGTCACACCCTAACAGTGGTAGGGCATGACGGGCACCCGACTCTCATCAGAGTCGAGCGAACCCTTAGACATTCGCTCTATCAAACCTTGTCATTTCAAAAACATAAAAAAAAAAACATAAAACTTTTCCAAATAGAAATCATCATCTTTATAACGATTATGAAAACCTTCAATCAAATAAGTACTTTAACCAATTGAAATCGTCTAAAATTGATACTTTTTAAAAATCCACAAATGACCCAACTGACATCACTTTGTCGACATATCGACAAACATACCACAGGACACTATCTGCAGAAGTCTCTAAGAAGTAAACTGAACATTATGAGTCAGGACAGGGCCCTGACATACCCATAATCATACATATTGATACATGACTCAGCACAGCTCCAGAATGAGGTGGAACTTGCCAATCCCAACTGACGTCCAAGCATCCTAGCTATACACTTAACCTGCCAAACAATCTGGGGCTGCGGGCACGAACGCAGCGTCACCAGGCAAAAGGACGTCAGTAAGGACAATGTACTGAGTATGTAAGGTGGTAACAAGTCATAATCATAATTTGACTTAGGAGAGAAGAAATCGCAACCTAACTCAATACCTGCAGCCTTCGCTGGAAGAAACATAAATGTGCACACGAAGTCTCAAAATAATCCTTAAGTAAATAATGCAATCAAACACATATGTGCTTCCGACATCTTAAAAGAATATTCCCTTCGGACAGACGCTTCCGGCTAGTATCACAATAGTCCCTTCGGACGGCCGCTTCCGGCATAATAATGATGGCCCCTTCGGGCAGCCGCTTCCGGCTTAATAACGATCGCCCCTTCGGGCAGCCGCTTCCGGCTTAATATCAACTCAAACTCAATACACAAATATCAATTTCAATTCATATCATAAGTCACTAATCAAGTCATCACAATTCAGTTATTAGCCTTAGTGTTTCATAAGAAGTTATCAAATTTGTATCTCACTAGACTTAGGAGGACATACTTCCACGTTTAAGGGTAGAATTGTTATGAAATTCTTACTACTTATATTCTAATCAATTTCATCTTATTGCCTTACCCAAGGAATAAATGATCATATCAATATAAAGGGATGATACTATGGAATGTAAACAGAAATCGTAAATGAAATGAAGTGGTAAAATCTCACACCCCTTTCGGAGTGGTTTTGAAAATCAAACTTTATGTTTCCTTTAGTATAAAACTCATTTCCTCGAAATCATTAGTAAAACCATATACACAACTCAACTTGGAACCTTATGGGTGTTCCCTTTGGAACATAATAGGAGTACAATGTCAATAAGCCATCACAAGAAACATTTGGACCTTATTTGTCTAAGAATGGAATCATATGGAATACATATAGAATAAATAACAAAAAGAATCATGCCAAAGGAAGAAAGGTTTGCCTTACATACCTTTGCCGCCTTCCAGCTAACCACACCCCATCTTCAGGTCATGCTAATATATCAACAACACCAATTTACCAACAATAAATCCAATATATATCCTTATAATCAATCCCTTAAACTTATCTTTATTTCTAACGGAATTTCGACAGCATTTCCATTATAAACTCGACAACCCCAAGAATCCAATTCAGCTAAAGTAACAACAAGAAGAACCATCTCATATAAGCCTTTTTAAACTCAAAGTATCAACTCCCAAGGATATACAGCAAAACGGCCCGGTATACGCTTTGTATACGATATCTTCATACACTTTATTCTCCCAAATTCAAGAACAGCAACTTATCAACAACATCAACAACAATATCAACAATTATTTTATATCAATATCCAACTAATCCTATCCATTTAATCATACCAAAACATCCCCCAAGTCATTTGATATCCAAAAATTATAACGGAACGTTCAATGTCACTTTCTCTATTCCAACCCGTCAAATCTATGAATAATCAGGGTAAGAACATCATTAAAATCTTAAACATACCTTATATGAGCAGCCACCACGAAAACAACATCCCCCAAGTTCAAGTTTTAGCTTAAAACGACGGCAACAACTTGTACTACACTTTACTCTTCACGAGCCTCAAAATTCGGGACCTCGAACATGATCAATTCTCCACTTTCTCTCTCTAACTCTCCTCTCTCTCTATCTAAAATATTCTAGACCTTTGGTATGAAAATGAGGCAGATAAGGCTGAAAATTTCCTAAAATAGCAAGGGAAGTGGGCATGACCCGACTTGGAATCGGGTTGGGCCGAGCCCACTGCCCAGCTTGACCTTTCTGCCTTAAAACGTCTATACCTTTTTATCCCTATGTCACATACAGGTCCATGACCTGTGGTTGAAAAGGCATTTCAATTATCTACAACTTTAATCTTATGAGTTTTCCCAAATTCCCAAATAATGATGGGGTTATGGCCTCCCGAAGTCAGATCACCCGAAAACGTAACTTAAAAACATCTTTTTGGAGGGCTTCCACTTTGATTTGGCTCAAGGGTCCTTCTTGAGTTGTGTTTAACTTCACATATAATATCCATATCACTTGTCATATGTCCTTTATAAAATCTCAACATGTGGACCCCACCTCATCTTACGATTACGAGGGCTATATATCTTTTAACGTATCATTCCAATCGTATTGTACGAATTCTAAATATCATACTCATGCTATCCTCATGCTAATACAGTAGAATTTCATCCTTTATACTTGTAATATTTGCTCCTCCTTGAGCTCACATTAAGCCGTCTGCAGCCTTAGTAACATTAAATTTTATGGGGCGTAACACTTGAGCTCAAAAATCGGAAGTACCCACCCTGCACTTAAAAGTATGCATCATCCTCGATCCATGTAAAGTAGAGAAAAATAAAAAAAAAGGATGAGAAATACTGTCACGACCCGACTAGGGGCCATGACGGGGTCCTGTCCCATCCATATGTCTAGTACTCTAGTAGAGGTTCGTAGATACTCATGTGTGGGTAATATGGTCTCACGATGTCCTCATTGTATAAATACATATATGTATTATTTTGATAGCCGAAGGGCTAATGTATATATAAGTAATTATGTTTCCAAATGAAAAATGATTTTCCTATGATTTGAGTATGAATTTAATAAATGAACGGTTAATGAGTTTGATGAGTAATAGAATGAGTGGTGCTCGGTGGTTAGCCCCGGGTACCCGTCATGGCCCTTAGTCGGGTAGTGACAAAGGTGGTATTAGAGCAGTTCAGTCCTAGGAAGTGACTACGAGCCGTGTCTAGTAGAGTCTTGTTTATGGTGCGTTCCGCGCCACACTGATAAACAGGAGGCTACAGGGCATTTAGGAAAAATGACTATCTTTCATCTTAAGAGATCGTGCGATAGAGCTGTGTTATAAGATTTTCTCCTCCTTAATAGTGTGCTATGATTTCATAAATGTCGCCAAAAGGAAAAGCTACAGCCGCCCAGAATGGCAAGAATACACTGAAAAGGCGGGTAGAAAGAGAGCTGCCAATGAATGTAGAAGAGGGCGATTCACATAATGAGGCTCTATCTAATACTTCATCCACCCCGCCCAATGTAGAAGAACAAGAGGGAGCTTCAGTTGCAGCTCCTATGCCTCCAGTTCCTCCACCGACTGCTTCGGGTCAACAAGTGACCGAGGCTATTCATTTATTGACGCAGTTAGTTGCCTCCCCGGCACAACGGCAGAATGCGAGTCCAAGTGATCGGGAAACTAGTACCAGGGCCCGCGACTTTATGAGTTTGAATCCTCCGGAGTTTTTCGGGTCAAAGTTGGATGAAGACCCGCAAAGTTTTATTGATGAAATGTTAAGGACGTTGAAGATTATTCATGCCTCCGAAACTGAATCTGTGGAGTTGGCATCCTATAGACTCCGAGATGTGGCGGTATTATGGTACAATAATTGGATATCGTCAAGGAAAGAGAATGCGCCTCCTCCCGTTTGGCAAGAATTTGCAGACTCCTTCATCCGCCATTATTTGCCACCCGAGGTCCGCCGAGGTAGAGCAGATAGGTTCTTAAATTTGAAACAAGGAAATATGAGTGCCTGGGAGTATAGCCTTCAGTTTAATTCCTTGGCTAGATATGCCCCAACTATGGTGGCCGATATGGGAGATAGAGTGCACAGATTTGTGAGTGGCTTAGGGCCACATTTATTTAAGGAATGTTTGACGGCCTCGTTGCAAGATGGGATGGATATTTCCCGCATTCAAGCCCATGCCCATAATTTAGAAGGACAACAACATCCACAAAGGGGTGATCGTGATATTGACAGGGGGAAAAGCAAGAGGGCAAGATATATAGGGTCAGGTAGTGATTATAGAGGGGGATAAAGCCAGACATATCCCAAACATTCAGGCCATTCAGCGACTAGTACGCCGCCACGATTTGCAGGAAGGAGATTTGATTGCTCATTTCGTTCAAGACAGGGTCAGAGTTCAAGGGCCTCAGATTCTTAGTTTGGGGGAGATTATAGTCAGAGGAGACCCCCAGTACCGCGATGCAGCCAGTGCGGTAGACTACATTCCGGACAGTGTCGCCAAGGTTCAGATGCTTGCTATGCATGTGGCAAGGTTTGGCACATGATGCGAGATTGCCCGTCGATGAGTGGTAGAGTTCGGGTTCAGCTCATAGGATCAGCGGGTGGTTCATCTTCAGTGCGCCCGGTAGGGCAGACTTCCCAGATTCCAGCAGGCCGAGGTAGAGACAGAGGGGGAGCATCTACTTCAGGTGCCACTCACCCTCGTATGTATGCTTTAGCCGGACGACAGGATCTTGAGTCCTCCCCGGATGTAGTTACAGGTACATTATCTGTATTTTCCCATGATGTGTATGCATTGATAGATCCAGGTTCTACCCTATCTTATATTACTCCGTATATTGCGGGTCGTATTGGGGTGAAACCTGAGCCAATAAAACCTTTTGAGGTATTTACACCGGTTGGTGATCCCGTGATAGCTAGACAAGTGTATAAAAATTGTGTAATTGTGATATGCGACCGCCAGACTAAAGCTGATTTAGTTGAACTAGAAAAGTTAGATTTTTATGTGATTATGGGTATGGATTGGTTGGCCTCATGTTATGCCAATGTTCACTGCCGAATGAAAGTGGTTCGATTTCAATTTCTGGGAGAGTCCGTGCTTGAATGGAAGGGTAATACAGCATCTCCACGAGGTAGGTTTATTTCCTACCTTAAGGCAAGAAAGATGATAGCTAAGGGATATATTTATCATTTAGTCCGAGTTCATGACACCGAAGCAAAGTCGCCAACTTTCCAATCTATTCCTGAATGTGTTTCCGGATGAACTTCCAAGCCTTTCTCCGAAAAGGGAGATTGATTTTTCCATTGATGTGTTGCCAGACACCAAGCCTATTTCTATTCCTCCTTACCGAATGGCTCCAGCAGAATTGAATGAATTAAAGGTACAGTTGAAAGATTTGCTAGAGAAGGGGTTTATTAGACCCAGTTCATCACCGTAGGGAGCACCAATCCTATTCGTGAGAAAGAAAGATGGTTCCCTACGGATGTGCATCGATTATAGGCAGTTGAATAAGGTGATGATAAAGAACAAATATCCTCTCTCAAGGATTGATGATTTGTTTTATCAACTGCAGGGTGCCAAGTGGTGTTTCAAAATAGACTTGAGGTCAGGTTATCATCAAGTGAGAGTTAAAGAAGAAGATATTCCTAAAACAGCTTTCAGAACAAGGTATGACCATTACGAATTTCGGGTGATGTCATTTGGGTTAACTAATGCTCCGGCAGTGTTCATGAATTTGATGAATAATGTATTCAGGCCTCTCTTGGATTTATTTGTGATAGTATTCATTGATGACATTCTGGTATACTCTCGCACAGAATCAGAACATACAGACTATTTACGTATTGTTCTTGGAATTCTTCAAACCCGAGAATTGTATGCAAAATTTTTAAAGTGCGAGTTTTGGCTGAACTCTGTGACATTTCTGGGTCATGTTATTTCAGATCACGGCATTCGAGTTGATACTCAAAAAGTGAAGCTGTGAAGACTTGGCCAAGGCCTACGACGCCTACAGAAGTCCATAGTTTTCTGGGATTGGCAGGGTATTATAGAAGATTCGTAGAAGGATTTTCCAGTATTTCATCCCCATTGACGAAATTAACCCAAAAGTCAGCTAAGTTTCAGTGGAATGCTGCTTGTGAACGCAGTTTCCAAGACTTGAAGGACAGATTAACCTTAGCCCCAGTCTTGACACTCCCAGAAGGGCCAGATGGTTATGTTGTATATTGTGATGCTTCTGGTGTTGGGTTAGGATGTGTGTTAATGCAGCACGACAAAGTTATTGCTTATGCTTCGAGACACCTACGAAAACATGAAAAGAACTACCCAACTCATGATCTCGAATTGGCTGCAGTTATTCATGCATTAAAGATGTGGAGACATTACTTGTATGGTGTACATGTTGACATCTATACAGATCACAAGAGTCTTCAATACATTTTCAAACAGAAGGAGTTGAATCTGCGGCAGAGGCGGTGGTTAGAATTATTGCAAGATTATGATGTGAGCATTTTTTACCACCCCGGAAAGGCAAATGTAGTAGCTGATGCACTTAGCCGCCGATCAATGGGTAGCCTATGTGAAGTTTCTCCGGAAAAGAAAGAATTAATTCATGAGATCCACCAATTAGCTAATCTTGGCGTACGTGTAATTGATTCAGGTAGTGCAGGGATCGATATTAATGATTCCACAGTTTCGTCCCTAAATATGGAAGTAAAAGAGCGTCAATATGAAGACCCTCAGTTTAGCCATTATAGGAACACACTTCATGGAAAAGAAAAGTCTCTATTTGAAAATTTTATGGATGGAATTCTTAGATACCGAGGCAGGCTATGTGTTCCGAATGTTGCAGAATTGCGCCGTCGAATTTTAGAAGAAGCTCATTATTCTCGGTATTCTATTCACCCAGGTGCAACGAAGATGTATCATGATCTCAAGTTGATATATTGGTGGGATGGAATGAAGAGAGACATAGCATAATTTGTAGCTCAGTGTCCAAATTGCTAGCAAGTGAAAATCGAACATCAAAAGCCAGGAGGGCTAACAAGCAATGGAAATCCCTACTTGGAAATGGGAAGTGATCAACATGGATTTTATTGTGGGGTTACATCGTTCCCGAGGAAAGTATGATTCTGTATGGGTGATTGTGGATAGATTGACGAAAGCACTCATTTTCTTCCAGTCAGAACCACATACTCGGCAGAAGATTATGCAAGGTTGTATCTCAAAGAAATTTTGTGACTCCATGGTATTCCGATATCCATTATCACAGATAGAGGAGCGCAATTTACAGCCAAGTTCTGGAAATCCTTCCAAGAAGGTCTAGGTACTCAAGTGAAGCTTAGCACGACATTTCATCCGCAGACTGATGGGCAAGCCGAACGTACTATTCAGACCCTGGAAGATATGCTACGGGCATTTGTATTAGATTTTGGTGGTAGTTGGGATGACCACTTACCTCTAATCGAGTTTGCATACAACAATAGCTACCATTCCAGTATCTAAATGGCTCCGTATGAAGCTTTATATGGAAGGAAGTGTAGATCCCCAATTGGATGGTTTGAAATAGGGGAAGTACAGCTAATAGGCCCCGAGATGATTCATCAAGCAGTGGAAAAAGTCAAAGTGATCCCAAATCGATTATTGACAGCCCAAAGTCGCCAAAAATCTTATGCGGACAATCGCCAGTGAGACTTAGAATTTCAAGTTAATGATTGGGTATTCTTGAAGGGGTCACCGATGAAAGGTGTGATGAGGTTTGGCAAGAAAGGAATGTTAAGTCGTCGATACATTGGACCCTATAAGATTATCCGCAAGATGGGTCAAGTATCTTATGAATTGGACTTGCCTTCAGAACTCGAATCATTCCATCCAGTTTTCCATGTCTCCATGCTCCGTAAGTGTGTTGGAGATCCTACGAGGATTGTTCCAATAGATGATGTTCAAGTGACAGAAAAGCTAGTCTATGAAGAAATGCTCATTGCCATATTAGACAGGCAAGTACGAAGACTTCAAAATAAGGGAGTAGCCTCAGTTAAAGTCTTATGGCGAAATAACAACCGAGAAGAAATGACTTGGGAAGAAGAAGAGAGTATGAAATAAATACCCGCATTTATTTCAGCCCCCAGAAGAGAGCCACGATGAAACACCAAGATTTTGAGGTATGTATATTTTCTTTTATGCATATGGGTCGCGTGTGGCCAATTTATATTGTTATTGTGTTATAGCCCTGTAAGGCAATGTTATTATGGGCTGTTGTGACAGGATGGTAGTGCCATATTACAGGAGAAACTCTGGCGAAATTTTCGTATAATTCCCGAGTGCTTAACATTCGAGGACGGATGTTCCAAAAGGGGGGAAAAGTGTTACACCTTTGAAATTTCATGTCGTCGCGTAGTGAAAGAACCAATGTGAGCTTAAGGGTAACAGGAAATTCTTAAGACTATAAGACGGATAATTAGTGATCTTAGAATGCAACGTTAAGAATTTGAAGTCACATGAATTGACAAGTCACATGAATTGACAAAAATAAGGAATGATAGGGACAAGTGGAGTATAAGTGGGCTTTAGGAAAGGTTTCATAAAATTATTGCATTAGGAAATGTTTGGAAGGCCTTGAGGATGAGTTATAGGGATGTTTAGATCATTAATGAAGTATTAAACAAGTGTTAAGAAGGTCGTATAGGATTGGAGATCAAACGAAACGACGAGGACATCTTCGGAAAAACTTTGAGTTACACGACCACCTTATACGGACCGTGGAACTTTATACGGGCCGTATAAGGGTCCGTATAACCCAACAGCAACAATGTTTTCCATGGTGGTGAACCACAGACACTTATACGGACCGTATAATGTTATACGGACCGTATAAGTGGTGTGTATAATGCCCGACGGACTGATTAAGTTGCAACTATAAATACGTGTTCCCACTAATTTTCTCATTCTTTCCACTTCTCTCCAAGCTTCTAGAATATTCCATACATATCACTTTCAAGAATACAAAGGGAAATCAAAGGTTCATACCATAAATTCAAGTGAATAGAGTGCAAGGAAGCTCTTTGGGGTTGCTAGAGTCAAGAAATTCCTTGGAAGTTGAAGCTAGGGTTTTCTTCAAGTGAAGTATAGCCAACCAAAACCCGTTCCTACACATTCAAACGTGAGTTTTATGATTATTCCATGTTTTTTAGGGTATTGAAAAGTTGAAACACTTGGATTATGGAAGAAAATGGAAAATGGGTTACAAAATATGAGATTAGTGGCAATTTTGAGTAGTAGATTAATATGAATCATGATTCTTGATACGTTGTGATTGTAATTACGTTAAGAATGATGTTGGGAGCATGAGAGAACCATTAGATGAGAATGAATGTGACGTTGTATTATGATTATGATTATGGATGACCTTGAGAGGAAATTGTGGGGATTGAATAGTGATGAATTTGACTAAATTCATTGATGATGATATTATGAATGTTATTATCGACGTTTGGGAGTTGATATATGATATGGAGAAAGTAGTAGAAACAAAGGAGATGCTTCTCAATTTTCTATAGCTTTAGTTCAAACACGCTTATGTTATCGATTATCTAATATGAGTATAAACTCTCTTGAAGGTAGAAACGTGAATATTGGAGAGGAACGTTCAAGCGATAGAGTAGTTAAACGAAAAGTTATGTAAGACTAGTTCCTTCTTTCTAAGGCATGATTCTTACGACATGATATTCTCTATCTTTTCATGACTTTCCTACATTCCGAAAATTATGAGACAATCTTAGTAAAGAGCTTCATATGAGACAAGATAAGAGATATGTTACAAACATGATAAGGATGATGATAAGTCTAAGTCTAAAGAGTCTAAGGCCCATGATATTATGGTTCTATAAAGCTAATGATTCTTATTAAGATTCACTAATGTTGTTCATTGTATACACTCACCTTATATGCTAATTCCTTCAAGGTGAGGTAGAATGCTTACGAATGCTCCATAACGTAATCGGGGGTTCACGACCTTATGTCACCCCAATAGAGTATAGTTCTCTTAAGTTCCCAGTCCTGCATTATGATAATAGTATGATGAGAATATGATAAGTCTATGAGATGTACATGATGATATTACATCGTGCCTACATGGCCGGGCAGACACCGCTAAGGCGGGCAGCGTATACACCATGCCTAGATGGCATGGGCAGATGATTATCACACCAGACGCAGAAGGCCTGGATGCGGGATAATGATTATCACACCATACCTATATGGGCGGGCAGCTTATACATATATGCATTCATGATATGATGATTATTGTGAAGTAAGTTAGTATGCATTATTCAAGTTTCAAGTGACAGTCAGTTATAGATCGCTCTTCACTCGATGTCTCCGTATTTCATTGATATATCATTATTTTTCATGCCTTACATACTCAGTACAATATTCGTACTGATGTCCGTTTTCTTTGGACGCAGTGTTAATGCCCACAGGTAGACAGGGAGACGATGCAGATCCATAGGAGCCATTAGCAGATTTACAGGAGCACTCCATCATTCCGGAGGTGCTATTTGGTTTATTCTTTTGTGTACATATACGTAATTTGGGCACGACGGGGTCCTGTCCCATCCATATGTCTAGTACTCTAGTAGAGTCTCGTAGATACGCATGTGTGGGTTATATGGTCTCACGATGTCCTCATTGTATAAATACATATATGTATTATTTTGATAACCGAAGGGCTTATGTATATATAAGTAATTATGTTTCCAAATGAAAAATGATTTTCCTATGAATGTAATAAATGAACGCTTAATGAGTTTGATGAGTAACAGAATGAGTGGTGCTCGGTGGTTAGCCCCGGGTACCCGTCGTGGCCCCTAGTCGGGTCGTGACAAATATGCCCTGAGACCCTTTAGGGCCTAGCTAGCAACATAATCCTTAACATCAAGGGTCGGAATGACCTTAAACTTAAGCTCAAACATGCTCCTTAGCTTTCAATGTTACACATCGAAATTTGTTTGTGTCGTTTGCGTTGTAAGTAAACTAACGTAAGCTCGAAGAGGCCATAGAACTCTTATAAGGTAAATGAATACTCTTAACAAGTGTTAATCAAGTGTATAAAAGTTCTGTGACCAAGCAAATCGAAGAAAATAAGTTTGACGAAAATTGGTAAAAGTTGGCGAAATTTTGGACAGAAATTTTGAGTAAGTTTTGGAGGGGTATATCTTCTAGTATATTAGGAGTTTTGAAGTGAAACAAAAGCCTAAATTGAATATAGTCGAGTCTAGTTTCCAATGTAATAAACCGTTCGTCCATACGACATTGGAGTAGAGAGATATTCGCATTTTTGCGAGACTGTGCAGTCAGCCTCGCTGGGACCCACTATGGCAGTGGCAACCTTCTTGCCTATTAAATACGTTTTAAAAGGTCATTTTAAGTCATTTTCACTTGAAACCTTTTCCATAAGATTCTAAGACCTTCCCAAGTCATATCATAAAGTCCCTAAGCCAAAAAAAATAGGGTTTGACCCAAGTTCTATCTCAAAAGTTCCAAGAGAGCATGAAGAAGCACTCTTATGGTGTTGGATGCAAGTTGAAGCTTGAGTTCTTGTTGTTGTTGCCAGGTTTAGAGGATTATTAGAGGTGAAGCAAGCTTATTAAAGGTAAGAATATTCCTCTCCTCCATGTATTTCAGCCTATAGAAGTCGTGACTAACTTGTGCAGTTAAAAACTTGTGAAATAAAGTTCGAAAATCATTGTTGTGATGTTGTTAGTTGCTAAACTCTTTTTAAGTTGTTCTTGTGGTATTTTATGGCTTGAAATTGATGGAATAACTTGGATATTCTATTTTTGATGTTTTTCTTATTGTTTTGGTGTTGGTTTGAATTGGAAAGAGGTAAAAGATATAGGAGAAGTGCTGCCCGATTTTCTGAAAATCATAGGTATGTTGTTCTTGTGTTGTTGGACTGTTTTGAAGTATTACGTAGATGTTATTGTGGCTGGAAATCAGAGTAGATAATATTACTATGGTGAACTTGATGTTGTGGTACATGTCCATGTGTTTGTATGAGGATTTGATTGAAGAATTGGAAGTAAACTTGAAATAGAATTTATAGAATAAGATGTTATGCATATGGGCTGCTTTGGAAGAATCTATCAGATGGCTTTTGATTTAACTTAGTATGGAAACATGAATATGCATTATGATTGATGTGGCGTTGTTGTATTAGATTGAGTTGAGTTGAGTGGAAGTAAATTCCGGCAGATTTTAAGAGGGTTTAATTTAAAGACTTAAGATAGGCATATGACAATAAGTCTAACAATAGTATGATTTCTCTTTAATGTAGAATTACGAGCTTGGGAGAATAAGCATTAAATAGTAGGGGATCAATCAGGTATGTTAAGGCTAGTCTCTTTCCTTCAAAAAGCATGACTCCTACGTTAAGATAATATATGTTTTCCATAACATCCTTGTTCCCGAAAAGCTAGAAGTTCATGATTCTCAAGGTTTTTTTGATATTAAAGACAAGATGTTTTCTATGAGGACCATGATAACAATGATGAACTCTTTCTTGTGAATCCATACATGTCTTCCATAATGTCCGTATTTCCACAAGCGAGAGATTCATGATTCTTAAAATTTCTTATGATGCAAAAGATGATTATGTTTTCATGATGATGATGATGATCCTATTTCTAGAAGTTCCAAAGTTATGATTTTAATGTTATTATGAGATTATTGAGCTTACTTCATGATTTCCATGATTTTGTTCATTCTTGTTGATCTCACCTTATAATCATTGTTCCTTCAAGGTAATATATAGCGATGATGATTGCTCCATAATATAATCGGGGGTTACCGACCATACGTTACTCCGACAAAGTGGTAACGTTTATTTGGGCTCTCATGTATGCTGCTTATATTATATATGTATATGATATATATATATATATATATATAGATATATAGATAGATATATAGATAGATAGGGGATATGGGGAAAAGGGAGAGGCGTCATATATGCATAGCCACCTGATCAGTTGGTATATTATGATATCGTCCAGGACGAGGGATGCCCGAACGCGAGATATATGGGTATGGATCGGGCTGCACGTTCCGCAGAAATATATATATATATCACGACCCAACCGGAGGGCCATGACTGGCACCCGGTGCAAACCCACTCGGGCACCTCTTATCGTACATTTTCATTCACATCTAGGTGAGCCACTTGGCTTACTCATAATTTACATACATCAATAGTGCTAATCTCGTTGGGCAACAAAACATTTATATCATCATCAATAACAATGCCCATGTCCATATACACAAGCCGACGAAGCTATCAAAATGATATACAAAAATATGAGCCAACAAGGCTGCAAGACATCTAACCATACACAACTGTCTACGAGCCTCTAAGAAGAGTAGATAACAACATATAGGCAGGACAGGACCCTGCCATGCCCGTATGTATGTACACAAAAGAATAATACCCAAAGGCTGTAGCTCCGGATGAAATGGAGCTCCTCTATGTAGTCCCTGAAAAGAAATCTATGGATCAAGCCTGTCTCCGTGTCCACCTGCGGGCATGACGCAGCGTCCACAAACAAAAGGATGTCGGTACGAATAATGTACTGAGTATGTAAAGCATAATCAACATCATAGTATGAGAATAATATGGGAGAATCAAGAGGTAATTGAGTCATTTGTACCTTTAGTGGCCTTCATCATATCTACTTACTTGTCTTTCATAGGGACCTTCCATTTCTAATTCTTACTCATGTACATACATACATATATATATTAGTATTCGTATTCGATATTCATGCTCATATCATACTCGACCATAAAGGTTCGGTGGTTCACATACCTGGCCATGACAAGGCTCGGTGATTATACATACATGCCTTTACCAAGGCTCAGTGTTATCAGTACCCAACTGCAGAGGTGCGCGCACGATAAGTATCATATCCGACCATATAAGCTCGGTGTTACATAATAGTCATACATACTTAGACACGTATACATAGAAGTCCATAAGTATCATCAACATCATTGCTATCATCGTCTCTGTTACATCTATCCTTAGAGGATCAATTATCATATAAAGCAGGTACTAGTAATGTGAAAGTATCGAGAATCATAAGCTTTGGAAATCTTAGAGATAAAGTCATTTGGAAGACATTATGGAACTCATGAAAGGATATATAGAAAAGGAACCATGCCTTAATGAAAGAAGGGTTAGCCTAACATACCTCTTTGTCTTCTTAAATAATTAATGTTCACCGTCGAATCTTGAACAATCTACATTAGAAGGATTCATACCATATTTAAGCCTTAGCGATGTTCTTAAATTCAAACCAGAATAATTCATGATCTAATGAAAATTGGGCAGCATTTCCCCTATTTCATCAACTTCCACCATATTACAATACAACTCCCAAACATCCCTAATATTCCCACAATATCATAATCAAGTAATCACATTCCATTAAGCCTTCAATATTCATCCTTATGTTCAACTTATACCAACGACCTCACACCCATTTTAGCACATTTTCATACAATGCTTCCTTATCACTATTACTACCTTCTATAACAAGGTTATACACATATCATACTAAGAATTATGACTAAAGTTAGCTTACTACTCAAAAACATCATAAAAGTCACATTTAGCCCTCATTTTGTACTTTCTTCTTCTACCCAAGTTGTTCAACAACCAAGCATTTTTAATAATGTGAAATAAGCATGAAAACTAACCTTTTCTCTCATGGGAATGATCTTTGGAGCAGCTATCAACTTAGGTGAAAACCTTAGCTTCAATACCCAAGAATCTTTTATAGTCTACTAACCCTGGGAAGCCTTCTAAGATATGAACACTTTGATTCTTGCCTCTTGATCTTTGTTTTCTGTTTGATTGGGGTATAATATACTTGGATAAGGGTGGAGATGAAAAATGAAATAAATGAACCAAGGTCTTCTATTTATACAAAAAGTAAAAATTCAGCCCGATGGACTTATACGGACCACTTATACGGTCCATATAAGTGGACCGTATAACACCACCATGGAAAAGTCCCTTTCTTTAAAGGTCAGTTATACAGACCCTCCTTATACGTATCGTATAAAGTTATACTGACCATATAAGGAAAACACTACATACCTTAGGATAATGGCATCTCTGCCTGGGTCTCCTCTGGGGGTGAAAATAAATGTGGGTACCTGAGCTTCATGTCTTCTTCCACTTCCTAAGTCATTTTCTCTCTATTATTATTTCTCCATAAAACCTTTACTGAAGCTACTTCTTTGGTTCTGAGCTTCCGTACTTGCCTATCTAAAATGGCAATGGGGACTTCTTCATAAGACAATTGTTTAATAACTTGGACATCATCTATTGGTACAATTCTAGAAGGATCTCCAATGCACTTACGACGCATCGATACATGGAAAACTGGGTGAACTGACTCCAGGTCAGAAGGCAGATCTAATTCATAAGCCACCTGGCCTACCATACGTATAATCTTATAAGGTCTAATGTATCGGGGGCTGAGCTTTCCCTTCTTGCCAAATCTCATTATGCCCTTTATTGGCGACACCTTCAGAAATACCCAATCTTTCACTTGGAACTCTAAGTCCCTTCGACGATTATCCGCATAGGACTTTTGACGACTCTGGGCTGTTAATAATCTATCCTGTATAAGCTTAACTTTCTCTATAGCTTGCTGGACCAAGTACGGCCCTATCAATTTGGTCTCTCCGACTTAGAACCACCCAATTTGAGATCTACACTTTCACCCATATAAAGCCTCATATGGGGCCATCTGGATGCTAGAATGATAGCTATTGTTATAACTAAATTCAATAAGTGGTAAGTGATCATCCCAATTACCTCCTGATATTTGGCAGAAATATTTATGTTTCTTGTCATTTAACATCCTATTCTTATGACTTTTGTCGCTTAATCTATGATGAAATCGTCATATTTGAACTTGATGTCATTATATTTCATGTGTATAGGTATGATAAAGACAAACGATGGAAAACCGGGCTAAAAGTGATTGATTTTGGAGCATATGATGATTACATGAGGTGATAAGTCGAAGACCACAAGTGGTGAACTAAAAGGAAAAAATTGAACTGAAGGTCTCGCTTTTCATCCGCATCGCGTGAAGAAAGCGGACAAAACAAGCTTCTGACCAAAATTCATGCTACCAGGCTTGCGTTATCCATCCGCATCGCGGAAAGAAAGCGAGTTTCTACGCAGCTTTCCCGGTTCGACTGGAATTAGGTTTACTTATTTTTTGTTTTTACCCAAGACTATATATAGATGTTTTATTAGCTGAAAACGGTGTGCTGGGATATTCTAAGACTTGTAAGCTGCCATTTCTCTCTAGGTTTATTTTATTTTTTCATATTTTCAACCCTAGTTTCTTCATGAATTCTTGTTTTTCATTAAGAATCATGAGTAGCTAAATTTCTTAATTCTAGGGTTGTGGCGAAAGACATGATAGTTGGTTTGGTGACTATTTCTATCAATTAAATTTCCATATTTTGGGTTGCTTATTTATTCTTGATATTAATTGTTTGATTATCTGGCCAATAGTTAGACACTATCTGTGCTGCGTGAATTAGACTTGAGAAAGGTAGTTCACGTACATAATTCGAATAAATAGAGTTTATTCGATTTAATCATTTCACTACTGAGGATAGAGCTATACCCTTTAGCCCTACTTAGTTGAATACAGAGAATTAAATGCGTTCTTGTTACCTCTGATGACCATAGAGATATAGGTGTTACAGTAGCTTCTATAGGCTTGTGAGTAATTTGAGAGAATATCATAAAGTTATAATTAACCTGTCAACTAGTAACCCAGGAAATAAAATAGGTGGAATTGTCCGAAGATCAGCTGGATTGTCGAACGCTATGACCCTAGATGTTTCTCTCATTTGATAAATCTTACAGTCTTTGTCAAAATACTCTCAGTCACAAAAACACCCATCACAAATTATTTACTTTTCAGTCTTAGTTTATTTACAACAAATAGCTTGATTTTTAGTTCCTTGAATAGTTTTATTCAAATTTGAATTAGTTCAACAGTAGAATCTAAGTCTCTGTGGGATCGATATCTGGACTTAAAAGATCTATATTACTTGTACGACCGCGTATACTTGCGTGTGCGTTTGGGAGCAACAAGTTTTTGGCGCCATTGCCGGGGACTTAGCAATATTACTGTTTTTCTAATTTGAATTTTGAATTTCTATTCAAGTTTTTATTTATTTATTTATTATTTTATTTTATTTTTAATTTAATATTTTTGTTAGTTTGCTTGACATGGCATTTTAGAGTAAAGGTTAGTCGAATATTTGTTGTTCCTATTTTGGTGATCTTTGTCTGATTTGTCGAGGGCCCCACTTATGGCAACACTGTCAAAATATTTTCGGCAACGGGTTGTGTGCACCTTCCCAATCTTTTGAGTTGAATATTTGTAATATATGTGGTGGTCAAGACGGTCATTGGAATAGTTGTCCTAACTCTTACTCCCCATCCCCGAGCCTCTACTATGATTCTTCTGTTATTTGTGATGTTGACAGGAGTAACGAAGTGAAGGATGCGGAAAGTCTTGCTCGGGTTAGCGATATGATGATGGAGCATGATGCATTAATGAGTAAACATACAGCAGAAATGTGGAAATCCATAGAGAGGATTCGTGCCAAACTCACAGAGATGCAGGCCAAGGTTGAAACTTGTAATGATCTGCAAGTTTTAGACTTAGCCAATACTCAAGAAGAACCTCAAGCAGAAGAAGAGACCGAGTTCCTGCAAAGAGATAGTTTTGAAGAAGCAGAGGTAGTGAGTCAATCTTGGCTAACGGAACAAGCTTAACAAATGAAACTGCATGGGTTTCTCCGTGATGGTCTTACAAAGATGGCTACAGAACTGAGCTCGGACAAGAGATAGACCGATTTGGCTCAGATATCCATGGCTTAAAGGAACAAATGAATAAAAAGGTTGAGGCGTCTGATGCCCAACTACATATTACCTTGGATAGTGGCCAGCATGTGGAGAAGATAGAGGAATTCCAACCATTCCATCAGATCTTTGTTGGTGATGTCAATGTTGAGGAAGTGTACAAAAGTGATGATGTTAAAAATAAGGTAGTTTTAGAGTTGGGGCGTGTTGGTCCTCATTCTAAACATTTTTCTACATTATGCGTGATTGGCGACATGGAAATCTAGCCCTCTACGCCAATGAAGAAGTGTATAGATGAGGAACAAGAACCTTACATCCTGAAATTTGCCACACCGAAAAAACATAACGACATTTCTCACTTAAGGGTCAAGAAGTGCAAGAAGCAACATCTATTTCTTGGTTCCTTTATTTTTCACACCACCGCCCCAAAAGCGTGATAGAAAATTTGAGGCAAAATTAGGGGTGAAATTCATTTGTTCGAGGTGGAGGAAAAAGTTGATTCACGTCGTGCCACGATGATTAGGGGAAGTCTGAGTACCCGAAGTTAAAGCTGAGGAGCATGCCAGAGTTTGAAATGTGGGGTCATTCGCCCCTTGATGATGAGAGCATGTAGCTAGAACCTAGTGGGCCCAGGGAGTATTTCATACCTTACTTACTTTTAATTTTTCCATCTATATGCATTGAGGGTATTGCATGATTTTAAGTGTGGGGTGGGAAATACGTCCTTGATTTTGTAATAACATTTTGAGGTTGCGGATGATGATTAGTATGCCTTAGGATTTTTTTTAGTAGTTTTGAGTCTTAGTGTCGAAAAAAAAATAGAAAAAAAATTGCAAAAAGATTTTAGGTTCTTTATTTTTCTTTGATAACCTTTTAAGTCCCTCATTAGTAGGCATTCATCATCCACCCCCTTTGGTTTTTCTATGGCCTCGGTTCTTTCCCGAGGGGGGCCTTTGAACCGGGCGTAGGTGGATTTTTCTTTTATAGTCATAGAAAGGGCTTTTCCTGATGACAGGTGGATGACAACCTGCTTGAGAGAAAATCAGTCCTTAGGATAGGCGTATTCAAATGCTAGGTGCATGGGTTAGGTGAAGTATTGGCATATGAGTGATCTTATAAATATAAAAAAATTGTGAAAGCATGCCTTGAAATTGTATCACTTTTCTTGAAAGCACTTGCAAATTGTTCTTGTTTCACTCGTTATGACCCACTTGGCATTGTTGATTTTTATTGTTTTTTGATTCGAGGGACAACCGGATCCCTCTTGCGTTGATTGTGTGGCATGTGTGTGTAAGGTTTTGCATTTATATCCATGTTTGGTATTGACATCTAGAACTTACCCTGTGTGTTCACAAAGCGAAATGAAGTTCGGTTGAGCCTAGGAAATGATAGAGGCGTTTCTTTGATTAGTCACTAAAAAGCCTAAAACGTTTATCCTATCAACTTGTAAATAGCACCCTAGTTAACCCTTTTGAGCCTTTAGCCTCTTCGTTGATAGCAGTAATTAGCCTTTACCCCTTCGTTCTATAAAACTTGATGCTTGATCCAAATACTCTATAAGCAGTTTAATCATTTACATATATAATGGGAATTGGGATGTGAATGAAACAGGAAAAATGGTTGTTAATTGTAATCTAAGAAGACTATGGGCGCACCGAATGAAAAGAACTAATTCGCTTTTAGTTGGGAATTGAAAAAAAAATCTGAAAAAGACAGAAAAAATGTAGCGCAAAAGTTTCCCTTCTAACTTGTGTAACTTTTAAAAGAGTGGTGCTTAAACAATGAAAAATGGGTGAATTGGGAGAAATTTAAAGGTTGGTTGGTGTGGACTATGGGCTAATGAAGAAACTATGCAAGAATGATAGAAGTATATGTATTAAAGTGCTTAAGAAGGTTAGTCACTATTATCAAAATAATTCCTACCCGTCCTTATCCTACATTACAACCCTCAAAGTCGTACTTGATTCTACACCAACCAACCTTTAGTGGAGTGGTTACACTAAGGGCAAGCCTATGGTACGTCGTACTTTGCATGTGATATTCTTTGTGAAAGTGAGCTTAATTATTGATTATATGTCCATTGATTTAAACATATGTGATTCTTGAGAGATATGGACTACTTTCTTTTGGTGACGGCACATAATTGGAAATAGAGTGGTGAAGTGTTGATTTCTTGATCATAAGGTTGCTTATATGCTTTAAAGTGGTATCGTTGGGTCAATTGGTTTTAAAAGTGAAGTGTTTTCCAGGAAGGTGGTCATTGGTGCTACAAATGAGGGTTTTAAATCTTTGGCATGACTTTCCTAACGTGGCCCGTTGTTTTGGTTTTGAAATCTTTCTTTTGAGATAGCCATACTAGCCGAATCCCGTTGCAGACCTATTTGAATGAGTTGAGCTAGAAGTGTAGTTTGGTGTTGGTTTGTGTTTGCTCGAGGGCGAGCAAAGTCTAAGTGGGGGTTGGTGATATTTGGCACAAATATCTATGTTTCTTGTCATTTTACATCCTATTCTTATGACTTTTGTCACTTAATCTATGATGAAATCGTCGTATTTGATGAAGACAAACGATAGAAAACCGGGCTAAAAGTGGTTCATTTTGAAGCATATAATAATTACACGAGGTGACGAGTCGAAGACCACAATTGATGAACTAAAAGGAAAAAATTGAAGAAAGCGGACAAGACAAGCTTCTGACCAAAATTCACCATTAGGCTTTTCTTCTGCTATTTCTTCTGCATAGCAGAAGAAAAGCGGAACCAGGCTTGCGCTATCCATCCGCATCGCAGAAATAAAGAGAGTTTTTGCGCAGCTTTCCCGGTTCGACTTGGATTAGGTTTACTTATTTTTGGTTTTTACCCTAGACTATATATAGACATTTTATTAGCTGAAAACGGTGTGCTGGGATATTCTAAGACTTGTAAGCCGCCGTTTCACTTTCTCTCTCTAGGTTTATTTTATTTTTTCATATTTTCTACCCTAGTTTCTTCATGAATTCTTGTTGTTCATTAAGAATCATGAGTAGCTATATTTCTTAATTCTAGGGTTGTGGCGAAAGACATGATAGTTGGTTTGGTGACATTTCTATCAATTAAATTTTCATATTTTGGGTTGCTTATTTATTCTTGATCTTAATTGTTTGATTATCTGGCCAATAGTTAGACACTATCTGTGCTGCGTGAATTGGACTTGAGAAAGGCAGTTCACGTACCTAATAAGAATAAATAGAGTTTGTTCGATTTAATCGTTTCGCTACTGAGGATAGAGATGTACCCTTTAGCCCTAGTTAGTTGAATACGGAGAATTAAATGCGTTATTGTTACCTCTGATGACCATAGAGATATAGGCGTTACAGTAACATCTACATGCTTGTGAGTAGTTCGAGAGAATATCATAAAGTTATAATTAACCCGTCAACTAGTAACCCAGCAAATAAAATAGGTGGAATTGTCCGAAGATCAACTGGATTGTCGAAAGTCATGACCCTAGATCTTTCTCTCATCTGATAAATCTTACAGTCTTCGTCAAAATACTCTCAGTCACAAAAACGCCCATCACAAATTATTTACTTTTCAGTCTTAGTTTAGTAACAACAAATACCTTGATTTTCACTTCCTTGAATAGTTTTATGCAAATTTGAATTAGTTCAACAGTAGAATCTAAGTCTCTGTGGGATCGATATCTGGACTTAAAAGCTCTATATTACTTGTACAACCACGTATACTTGCATGTGCGTTTGGGAGCAACACCTCCAAAATCCAATATGCATGCCCGTAGCATATCCTCAAGAGTCTGAATGGTACGTTCCAGCTTGCCCATTTGCCTGTGGGTGAAATGCCATGCTAAGACTCACCTGAGTCCCCAAACCTTCTTGAAATTTTTTTCCAAAAATTGGCTGTAAATTGAGTCCCTCTAGCGGATATAATAGGTACTAGAACACCGTGAAGTCGCACTATCTCTTTAACATAAAGCTTTGCATAATCTTCTGCTACATACGTAGTTCTGATCGGTAAGAAATGAGCTGACTTCGTGAGTCTATCCGCAATCACCCTTATAGAATCATGCTTACGTCGAGAACGGGGTAAGCCTATAATGAAGTCCATGTTAATTACTTCCTATTTCCATGTTGGAATTTCTATAGCTTGCAACAATCTGCCCGACTTTTGATGCTTAATTTTCACCTGCTGACAGTTAGGACATTGAGCTACGAATTTCACTATATCTTTCTTCAACCCATTCCACCAATATATAGATTTAAGATCATGATACATCTTCGTTGCTCCGAGGTGAACGGAATAACGAGAGTAATAGGCTTCTCTCAATATTTGGTGGCATAATCCTGCAACATCAAGAACACATAACCTGCCTGACATCGGAGGACTCCATCTCCAGAAATCTCAAATGATGTCTTCTCCTTCTGAGGGAGTGTATTTCTGTAATGAATTAGCATGGGATATTCGTATTGACGCTCTTTTACTTCAACTATTAGGGACGAGACCTCTGAATTTTCAATGATAGCTCCCATACTACCTGAGTCCACTACTCGAACTCCTAGGCTAGCTAACTGCTGGAGCTCACGAGTTATCTCTCTTTTCTCTGGCTACACATCGTATAAACTTCCCATGGATCTACGGCTAAGAGCATCAGCCACAACATTTGCTTTCCCGGGATGATACAGGATGTCAACGTTATAGTCTTTCAACAATTCCAACCACCGCCGTTGCCGTAAATTCAATTGTTTTGCTTGAAGATATACGGAAGGCTCTTATGATCTGTATAAATATCAACGTGGACGCCGTACAAATAATGTCTCCACATCTTCAATGCATGAATCTCTGCAGCTAATTCAAGATCATGGGTTAGACAATTCTTTTCATGTTTCCGTAAACTGGCTTGAAGCGTACGCAATCACCTTACCATGTTACATAAACACACAGCTCAATCCAATGCCTAAAGCATCGCAATAGACATCATAACCTTCTGATCCTTCTGGAAGAGTCAGTATCGGGGCAGAAGGTAATCTATCCTTTAGCTCTTGGAAACTACATTCACAAGCATCTGTCCATTGAAATTTAGCTGATTTCTGGGTCAGCTGAGTGATGCAAAAATAGAAAAACCTTCTACAAATCTCCTGTAATAACCTGCTTAGCCTAGAAAACTACGAACTTCTGTAGGGGTTCTGGGCCTTGGCCAAGTCTTCACAGCGTCAATATTTTAGCTATCTACCCGAATACCATCGGCTGGAATAATATGCCCCAAAAGGGTCACTGAGTTCAACCAAAACTCACACTTAAAAAATTTGGCAAATAACTCTAGAGTTTGAAGAACTCTAAGAACAGTACATAAGTGATCCGCATGTTCTGCCTCGGACCTAGAATATACCAGGATATCGTCGATAAACACAATCACAACTAAATCTAGGAAGGGCCTAAACACATTGTTCATCAAATCCATAAATTCTGCCGGTGCATTAGTTAGCCCAAACAACATTACCCGAAACTCAAAATGGCCGTATCTAGTTCTGAAGGCTGTCTTGGGAATATCTTTCTCCCTAACTCGCACTTGATGATACCCGGACCTGAAATCTATCTTTGAAAACCATTTGGCGCCTTGTAATTGGTTAAATAAGTCATCAGTCCTTGGAAGCGGATATTTGTTCTTGATTGTCACCTTATTTAACTACCAATAGTCAATGCACATTCGCAAGGAGCCATCTTTCTTTCACACAAACAACACGGGTGCTCTCCATGGGGAAGAACTAGGCCTAATAAATTTGTTTTCAAGCAAGTCCTTCAACTGCACCTTCAACTCTTTCAACTCTGCGGGAGCCATCCTATAATGAGGAATGGATGTGGGTTTTGTATCCGGCCGCACATCTATAGCAAAATGAATCTCCCGCTCTGGAGGGTGGCCTGTAAGCTCTTCCGGGAACTCACTCACCATGGGGACAAACTGAAGAATTGGCGATTCAGCTTCTACATCTTGGACCCGAACTAGATGGTAAATACAACCTTTTGTGATCATTTTCCTTTCCTTTAGATAGGAAATAAACCTACCATTCGGGGACGCGGTATTTCCAGTCCATTCTAAAACTGGCTCTTCCAGAAACTGGAAGCGAACCATTTTCATTCTACAATAAACATTGGCATAGCAAGAAGCCAAACAATCCATGCCCATGATAACATCAAAGTCCACCATTTTTAACTCATGTATATCAACCATTGTACGATGGTCACAAATCACAATTACACAATTTCTATATACTCGACTAGCTATTACCGGTTCACAAACGGATGTAAATACCTCAAAAGGTTTGATCGACTCCGATTTAACCCCACATAGACTCGCAATATATGGATTAACATATGACAACGTGGAGCCTGGATCTATCAAATCATATACATCATGAGAGAATACCGATAATATACTTGTGACGACACCGATAATAGTAGTTTGGAATGAGTCATGAATATTGATATGTTGTGATTGTAAGTATGCTATAAGTGACATTTAGAACATGGGATAAGTATTATATGTGAGAAAACGCAATAGTGAACTATGACCATGATTATGGAGGAATTGAAGTGAAATTGTGAAATGTGGATAATGTAGATGAATGATGATTGTTGCTTATAATATTGTGAACGTTGTTATGGATGTTTGGGAGTTGATATGTAATATGAGAAAAGTTGTATAAACAAAGGAAATGCTGCCCAATTTTCTCTAGCATTAGTCAGCACGTTCATTTAATCGATTAGCTAATGTTGATGCGAATTCCCTTGAAGGTAGAAATGTGAGCGTTGAAGGAGAATGATCAAGCGATAGAATAGCTAAGCAAAAAGGTATGTAAGGCTAATCCTTTCCTTCTATGTCATGACTCCTATGGCATGAATCCTCCTATTCTTCCATAATCTTCCTAAATAAAGGAAACTATGATTCCATAACTGTAACGAGCTATATATGTATAAGATAAAGAAAAGAGATACTATACGATCGTGATAATGATGATGAGTTTAAGTATAAAGAATCCTAGAGTAATATAAGATGTCCATGAAGTTAATGATCCTAAGTATGGTTCCATTGATGCTTTTCCTTGTGTACACTCACCTTAAAATGTTAGTCCCTTCAGGGTGAGCTATGATGATTATTGTCACACCCTCATCTTGATAGGGCATGATGGGCACCCGACTCTCATCAGAGTCGAGCGAACCCTTAAACGTTCGCTTTACCAAAACCTGTCATTTCAAAAACTTTTAAGAACATGAAACTTTTCCAAATAGAGGTCATTGCCTTTATACAGATTATGAAAACTTTTAATCAATTACGTACTTTAAACCAACTGAAATCATCTGAAAAATACATACTCTTTTAACATCTATAAAAGATTCGCACTTCTCGACGCCCTATCCACAGGACACTGTCTCCAAAGTCTCTAACATGTACAGAATACCATGACATAAGTACTTTGACCCGGCAACACTCCGAACTGAGATGGAGCTCGCCAATCCCGCTGGAACACCTTTAGCAAAGTCTTCTACTCATCTGGTGTACCTGCGTGGCATGAAACGCAGCCCCCGAAGAAAGGGGGTCAGTACGGAATATGTACTGAATATGTAAAGCAGTAACAAATCTAACCATAGCTTAATTTAGGAGAGAAAAAATTGCAATCAAACTCAATACCTGCAGCCTTCGCTGGAAGAAGCATAAATGTATACACGAGGTCTCAAAACAATCCTTAAGTAAATAATGTAAGCGAACACACATTCCTTAAGTAGATGATGCAATCTAACACACTTGTTGCTTCCGACATGCTAACAAAATAGTCCCTTCGGACGGCCGCTTCTGGCAAAGTAATGATGGCCCCTTCAGGCATGCCGCCGGCATAATAATGCTAGTCCTGGCCCCTTCGGGCATGCTGGTTCCGACATAATAATAATAATGATGGCCCTCTCGGGCAGCCGCTTCCGGCTTAATAACAATGATGGCCCTTTCGGGAATGCCGCGTCCGGCATAATAATGATAATGGCCCCTTCGGGCATGCCGCTTGCGACATAATGATAACGGTCCTGGCCCCCTCGGGCATGCCACTTGCGACATAATAATAATGACGGCCCCTTCGGGCATGCCACTTTCGGCATAATAATAATGATGGTGGCCCCTTCGGGCAGCCGCTTCCGGCTTAATAACAATGATGGCCCCTTCGGGCATGTATGTAAATATGCACATGCATGAAAACCTTTGAAAACCATCGAAAGACTCCCTTCGGAGCAACTTTAGTTTCCAAACGGGAACTTCTTCCCTTTCTCAAAACTATCATGTATCACTTTAAATGATCCATAACATAAACTGAGGCCATACGTTATATAGCACACTCAGACATAAGCTGAGGCCTTAGCACACTCAGGCATAAGCTGAGGCCATAGCACACTCAGGCATAAGCTGAGGCCATAGCACACTCAGACATAAACTGAGGCCGTAGCACACTCAGGCGTAGGCTGAGGCCATATATTATATAGCACACTTAGTCACGTCATGAAACCATCCAATGGCTTAGGCTAAAAAATCTCGCACCCCCTTCGGAGTGGTTTTGAAAGTCTAAATAGTAAAATCTCGCACCCCCCTTCGGAGTTGTTTTGAATGTCTAATTAATAAAATCTCGCACCCCCTTCGGAGTGGTTTTGGAAACCGATTTTATGCTTCCTTTAGTACAAAACTAATTTTTCTCGAAATCACTAGTAAACCCTAAACACGTTTCAAGTTAATCCGAGTTGGCATAAGAAAGTTAACAACCATATGCATGAGCAGGGTAGTGAGAAACTAAATGCACGTAAATCAACTTTTAAGACTCGATGGATAAGTATACTTATCGATGCCTGAAGACTCAGAAACAAGTTTCGGGTCAATCCGACTTAGTATAAGAAAGTTATGAGCGTTTGAAGTATAGAACCTTCTACGAACGTTTCAGAAGCTATATTTGGAAAATTAAAGCAACAATCATACCAAGTACCTTTCAAATATCGTTATGGACATCATTCTTTATAGAAACCTCTACGACCATTTTAAAGCAATCCGAGACCGTCTACGAAAGTTACGGACTTTACTACTTACAGAGCTCTTTAGACTTTTCTTGTTATTCAATCACACAATAAGCTCGGCCATACTAAGTATAGTCACATCAAGAAGTGAATAAGAATCATTAACAAGCTCAGAATCAAGAATAGAGTTACCCCAAGATAAGTATCATCGCTTACTTAGCTCTAGGACATGCCAAAAGAAAGAAAGGTTAGGCTTTACATACCTGTTCCACGTCCTATTAGCTACGCTTATTTGTCGAAGCTCGCTATCGCTAGTCTACATTCAAGAAGATTACACAATCATTAAACACATTGTCACACACTTGCCTTAGTCTTTCAAATAAAGTCATTTATAATCTGCCAAAATTTCGGCAGCATTTCCCCTGTAAATACACCATCCCCGAGAGTATCAACAACAATATCAACTCGGCCAAATTATCAACAACAATATCAAAAATCATATGTCCAACTTCAACAATTAATTCAAAATACATTCTAACATTAGTAGCTCCTTTTACATAATTCGACGACATTTCAGTTATATTCAATTCAATCACATACAATCAAGCCAACATAAATGCTCACACGTTCAAATACTTGCCCAAGACCTTACAAACAAGGCTCAAGAACACTTCAAACAATCCGCGCAATGACCAAAACAACCCAACCAATGCATAATACCACCCGAAACCTCACAACACCACCAAAGACAACAACACATCCTTTTCTTCAAAATTCATGAACTACACCAACAATCTACACATTAACAACTTCCTTCTCATAATTACATGAAACCATATTAAAATTGCATTAACCCCTACAACACCCACAAACAATTTCAATGCCAACTTGAATCATTAAATCTTCATTTTCATCATGGAATCCACAACAACAACAATCAATATACTAAATAAAATCAATTCGTCACATCTTATCAACATGGCTCCTATTCGGCCAACACCCACACACATATATTTCATGAATTTCATCCACTTCTACATACTATAACATGCACAAATCATCCATAACACATGTAAAAGAGTATTGAATACATACCTTTCTCCATTTATCTCTTCTTTCTCGGCTAGAGTCCACAACTTGCACAACAAATACTTTGCTCACTCCAACAATTACTCCATGTTAAAGAGGACCTTCCAATTAGTAGAAAAGCTAGAAGAAAATATTTTTTTGATTAAGATTTTTGGACCTCAATTTTAGCTCCACCATGGCCGAATGGCCCTTGTCTTTTTTTTTTCTCCAAGATTCTACAAGTTTCTAAGGGGGTGAAGATGATAATATGACTAATAAGTCATCTTTTGGGCTATTTATTTTATGCCTCCATGTGGGCCTTGGCCCACACCATACTTGGACGGCCAAATGGCCCATTGAGTCAAGCCCACTTTTTTTTTTTGTTTTGTAATTCATGAATTTTTTTTTCCAATTTCCAAATTTGCCCTTAACCTTCCTCCGTATTTTCTGTGAGCCGTCTTGCGAATTTCCCTTTTTTCCCCTAGTCTTTCTTAATATTTCCACATCAAAACGTTCATGAACAACTTGTGTGCTAACAAGGTCAAAAATGTAGCCTTGCCCTTAACTGCCCACAATTATCTCGAATTATCCGAATACGCAAAATACGGGATATAAAAATTATGATCACTCCATAATGTAATCGGGGGTTCACGACCTTATGTCACCCCGACAGAGCCTTAACTGCCTTCAAGTTCTAATGTATGTTTTAATGATAAATGTATAATGATGTTAAGTTATGACAAGGTCATGATATGCCTATGAGATGTATAATAATGATAAGTCTATGATGTGCACACGATGATACAATTCCACCGTGCCTAAATGGCCAGACATGTCACCGCAAAGGCGGGCTGCTTGTGATTCCACAGTGCCCAAATGGCCGGACATGTCACTGCTAAGACGGGCTACTTATGCTTCAACCATGCCTAGAAAGCCGGATATGATCACCACTAGTGGGCGGCGTATGATGGTTGCCCAGACGCGGGTTAACGATGATGGTATATATGATATGGGGATGTATGTGCTATGCTGATATATGTAATACGATTATATATGATATATGTATGAAATGCATCCATTCTTAAAGGTTGAGCAGGTTATATCTTCATCTTATGTTTTATGATTTCTCTATTATACCCATTTCATTCATGCCTTACATACTTAGTACAATGTTCGTACTGACGTCCGTTTTCTTTGGACGCTGTGTTCAGGTCCACTGGTAGACAGGGAGGTGATCCTGACTCGTAGGAGCTACTAGCAGACTTTGAGAGCACTCTATTGTTCCAGAGGTGACATTGATTTATTCTTTTGTGTATATATATGTTTTGGGCATGACGGGGTCCTGTCCCGTCCATATGTCTAGTACTCTAGTAGAGGCTCGTAGATACGCATGTTTGGGTAGTATGGTCCCACGATGTCCTTATCGTATGTATATTATTTTGATAGCCGAAGGACTTATGTATATAAAGGTAATTATGTTTCAAGGTGAAAAATGGTATTCCTATGATTTGAGTGTAAGATTAATGAATGAACGCTTGATGTGTATGATGGGTAAAGGTATGAGCGGTGCTCGGTGGTTAGCCCCGGGTACCCGTCATGGCCCCTAGTCGGGTCGTGACAAAAGTAGTACCAGAGGCTACAGGACACTTAAGAAAAATGACCATTATTCTTCTTATAAGATCGTGCGATAGAGCCGTGTATAAGATTTTCTCCTGCCTAATAGTGTGTTATGATTTCAGAGATGCCGCCAAAGGAAAAAGCTACAGCCGCCCAGAAGGGCAAGATTACGACGCAAAAAAGGGTACAAAGGGAGCCGCCAATGAATGTAGAAGAGGGTGAATCACATAATGAGGCTCCATCTAATGTCTCTTCTACTCCACCTATTATAGAAGAACAAGAAGGGGCTTCAGCTCCAGCTCGTATGCCTCCAGTTCCTCCATCGACTACTTCGGGTCAACAAGTGACCGAGGCTATTCATCTATTGACGCAGTTAGTTGCCGTCTAGGCACAGCAGCAGGGTTCGGGATCAAGTTGCAGGTCCGTTAGTACTAGAGCCCGTGATTTCATGAGTTTGAATCCTCCGGAGTTCTTCGGGTCAAATCCAGATGAAGACCCGTGAGGTTTTATTGATGAAATATTGAGAACCTAAAAAATTATTCATGCCTCCGAAACTGAGTCTGTGGAGTTGGCATCTTATAGACTCCGGGATATGGCGGTCTTATGGTACAATAATTGGATATCATCAAGAAAAAAGAATGTGCCTCCTCCCGTTTGGCAAGAATTTGTAGATGCCATCATCTGCCACTATTTTCCACCCGAGGTCCACCGAGCTAGAGCAGATAGGTTCCTAAATTTGAAGCAAGGAAATATGAGTGCCCGGGAGTATAGCCTTCAGTTTAATTCATTGGCTAGATATGCTCCGACTATGGTGGCCGACACGGGGGATAGAGTGCACCGATTTGTGAGTGGCCTAGGGCCACATTTGTTCAAAGATTGTTTAACGGCTTCATTGCAAGACAAGATGGATATTTCCCGCATTCAAGACCATGCCCAGAATTTAGAAGAACAACAACATCCGCAAAGGGGTGATCGTGATATTGATCGAGGGCAAAGTAAAAGGGCCAGATCTATGGGTGTCGGTAGCGACTATGGAGGGGGATCAAGGCAGTCATATGCTAGAAACTCAGGCCGGTCGGCGACTAGTGCACCTCCACGTTTTGTAGGTAAGAGGTTTGACCGCTCTATTCATTCAGGGCAGGGTCAGAGCTTGAGATCTTCGGGTTCCCAGTTTTGGGGTGATTATAGCCAGAGGAGACCACCAGTCCCATAATGTAGTCAGTGCAGAAAATTACACTCGGGGCCATACCGCCAGGGTACAGATGCTTGCTATGTTTATGGACAGACTGGGCACGTGATGCGTGATTGTCCCTCGAGGTATGGTAGAGGTGGGGTTCAGCCCACAGGATCAGCAGCTGGTTCCTCTTCAGTGCGCCCGGTAGGGCAGACTCCCCAGATCCCAGTAGGTCGAGGTAGAGGCAGAGGGGGAGCTTCTATTTCAGGTGCCACTCAGCCCCGTATGGTTTAGCCAGATGACAGGATCTTGATTCCTCCCCGGATGTGGTTACAGGTATATTATCCGCATTTTCCCATGATGTGTATGCATTGATAGATTCGGGTTCTACCCTATCTTATATTACTCCGTATGTTGCTGATCGTATTGGGGTGAAACCTAACCCAATTAAACCTTTTGAAGTATCTAATCCGGTTGGTGATCCTGTGATAGCTAGACAAGTGTACAAAAATTGTATAATTGTGATATGTGACCGCCAGACTAAAGCTGATTTAGTTGAGCTGGAAATGTTAGATTTTGATATGATTATGGGTATGGATTGATTGGCCTCATGTTATGCTAACGTTGATTGCCGAATGAAAGTAGTTCGATTCCAATTTTCGGGAGAGACCGTGCTTGAATGGAAGGGTAACACAACATATCCAAGTAGTAGGTTTATTTCCAACCTTAAGGCAAGAAAGATGATAGCTAAGGGTTATATTTATCACTTAGTCCGAGTTCATGAAACTGAAGGAAAGTTTCCAACTTTCCAATCCATTCCGGTAGTGAATGAATTTCCAGATGTGTTTCCAGATGAACTTCCAGGTCTTCCTTCGGAAAGAGAGATTGATTTCGCTATTGATGTGTTGCCAGATACTAAGCCTATTTCTATTTCTCCCTACCGAATGGCTCCGACAGAATTGAAAGAGCTAAAGCTACAGTTGAAAGATTTGCTTGAGAAGGGGTTTATTAGACCCAGTTCATCACCGTGGGGAGCACCAGTCCTATTTGTGAGGAAGAAAGATGGTTCCTTACGGATGTGTATCGATTATAGGCATTTGAATAAGGTGACAATAAAGAACAGATATCCTCTCCCAATGATTGATGATTTGTTTGATCAATTACAAGGTGCCAAGTGGTTTTTCAAAGTAGACCTAAGGTCAGGTTATCATCAAGTAAGAGTTAAAGAAGAAGATACTCCCAAAACAGCTTTCAGAACGAGATATGGCCATTATGAATTCCGGGTGATGTCATTTGGGTTAACTAAAGCCCCAGCAGTGTTCATGAATTTGATGAATAATGTATTCAGGCCTCTCTTGGATTTATTCGTAATTGTATTCATTGACGATATTCTAGTATAATCTCGCACGGAATCAGAACATGCAGACCATTTATGTATTGTTCTTGGAATTCTTCGAACTAGAGAATTGTATGCAAAATTTTCAAAGTGCGAGTTTTGGCTGAATTCTGTGACATTTTTAGGTCATGTTATTTCAGATGATGGCATTAGAGCTGATACTCAGAAAATTGAAGCTGTGAAGACTTGGCCAAGGCCTACGACGCCTACAGAAGTTCGTAGTTTTCTGGGATTGGAAGGTTATTATAGAAGGTTTGTGGAGGGGTTTTCCTCTATTTCAGCCCCATTGACAAAGCTAACCCAGAAGTCAGCTAAATTTTAGTGGAATGATGCTTGTGAGCGTAACCTTCAGGAATTTAAAGATAGGTTAACTTCAGCTCCAGTATTAACACTCCCAGAAGGGACAGATGGTTATGTTGTGTATTGTGATGCTTCTGGCATTGGGTTAGGATGCGTATTGATGCAGCACGGTAAAGTCATTGCTTATGCTTCGAGGCAGCTGCGGAAACATGAAATCAACTACCCAACTCATGATCTCGAATTTGCTGCAGTTATTCATGCATTAAAGATATAGAGACATTACTTGTATGGTGTGCATGTTGATATCTATACAGATCATAAGAGTCTTCAATACATTTTCAAACAGAAGGATTTGAATCTGCGGCAGAGGCGGTGGTTAGAATAATTGATAGATTATGATGTGAGTATTTTATACCAACCCGGGAAGGAAAATGTAGTAGCTGATGCGCTTAGCCGCCGATCGATGGGCAGGCTATGTGAAGTTCCTCCGGAGAAGAAAGAATTAATTCATGAGCTCCACCAACTAGCTAATCTTGGAGTACGTCTAATTGATTCAGGTAGTGCAGAAATTGGTATTAATAATCCCACAGTTTCATCCCTGAGTATGGAAGTGAAAGAGCATCAATATGAAGATCTTCAGTTGAGCCATTATAAAGACACATTTCATGAAAAAGAGAAGTCTCCATTTGAAACTTCTATGGATTGAATTCTTAGATACCGTGGCAGGCTATGTGTTCCGAATGTTGCAGAATTACGTCGCCGAATTCTAGAAGAAGCTCATTATTCTCGGTATTCTATTCATCCAGGAGCGACAAAGATGTATCATGATCTCAAGTTAATTTATTGGTGGGGTGGAATGAAGAAAGACATAGCAGAATTTGTAGCTCAATGTCCAAATTACCAGCAAGTCAAAATCGAACATCAAAAGCCAGGAGGATTATTGCAAGCAATGGAAATCCCTACATGGAAATGGGAAGTGATGAACATGGATTTTATTGTGGGTTTACCCCGTTCCCGAGGCAAGTGTGATTCCATATGGGTGATCGTGGAAAGAATCACGAAACCAGCTCATTTTCTTCCAGTCAGAACCACATACTCAACAGAAGATTATGCAAGGTTGTATATCAAGGAGATTGTGTGATTCCATGGTATCCTGGTATCCATTATCACAGATAGAGGGGCATAATTTACAGCCAAGTTCTGGAAATCTTCCCAAGAAGGTTTAGGTACTCAAGTAAAGATTAGCACGGCATTTCATCAGCAGACTGATGGGCAAGCCGAACGTACCATCCAGACCTTGGAAGATATGCTACGGGCATGTGTACTAGATTTCGGTGACAGCTGGGATGACCATTTACCTCTTATTGAGTTTGTATACAACAATAGCTACCATTCCAGTATCCAAATGGCTCCGTATGAATCTTTATATAGGAGGAAGTGTAGATCCCCAATTGGATGGTTTGAAGTAGAGGAAGTACAGCTAATAGGTCCTGAATTGATTCAACAAGCAGTAGAAAAGGTCAAGGTGATCCGAGATCGATTTTTGACAGCCTAAAGTCGCCAAAAATCATATGCGGACTACCGTTGACGAGACTTAGAATTTCAAGTTGATGATTGGGTATTCTTAAAGGTGTCGCCAATGAAGGGAATGATGAGATTTGGTAAGAAAGGAAAGTTAAGTCCTCCATACATTGGACCTTACAAAATTATCCGCAAGGTGGGTCAAGTACCTTATGAATTGCACTTACCCTCAGAGCTCGAATCAGTCCATCCGGTTTTTCATGTCTCAATGCTTCGTAAGTGTATTTGTCACGACCCGATTAGGGGCCGTGACGGGTACCCGGGGCTAACCGCCGAGCACCACTCATTTCCTTACTCGTCATAGTCATTACACACTTCTTTACCATTCATATACTCATAATCATAAGCCAACCATTTTTCATTTGAAAACATAAGTAATTTTATATACATAAGCCCTTCGGCTATCAAAATAATAAGATATATACAATCATAGCATCGTGAGACCATACTACCCACACATGCGTATCTACGAGCCTCTACTAGAGTACTAGACATATGGACGGGACAAGACCCCGTCGGGCCCAAAATACACATATATATATATATATATATATACACAAAAGAATCAACCAAATAGAACCTCCGGAATAATGGAGTGCTCCTGTAACTCTGCTGAGGACTTCTACGGGTCTGGATCACCTCCCTGTCTACGTGTGGGCACGAACACAGCGTCCAAAGAAAACGGACGTCAGTACGAACATTGTACTGAGTATGTAAGGCAAGAACGAAATAAAAATAATAGAAGAATCACGAGCCATGAGAGGAAGGTATAACCTGCATGAGCTTCCTAGATGAATACATTTCATACATATATCGTATATTTGTATAATCATAGTACATATGTCATCGCAGCGCATATATCATTATATCATAATCCTCATCGTTAACTCGCGTCCGGGTAACCATCATATGCCGCCCACTAGTGGTGTCATGTCCGGCCCTCTAGGCGCGGTGTAATCATAAGCAGTTCGCATTAGAGGTGACATGTCCGGCCATCTAGGCACGGTGTAATCATAAGCAGCCTGCATTAGCAGTGACGTGTCCGGCCATCTAGGCACGGTGTAATCATATCGTCATATACCCATCGTAACTCAACATTTTCATACATAGCGTAGGTATGTTATAAACTTACATTATTGATCATCTCATAGACATATCATGACTTAGCATCATTATACATTTATCATTAAGAACATTCACTAGAACATGAAGGAAACTATGGCTATGTCGGGGTGACATAAGGTCGTGTACCCCCGATTATATTATGGAGTCATCATCAACATCGTATCTCACCTTGAAGGAACTAACAATTTAAGGTTAGTGTACGCAAACAGAAGCATCGATGTAACCATACTTAGAATTATTAGATTCATGGACATCTTATATTACACTAGGATTTCTCATACTTATATTCATCATCATCATTATCATGCTCGTATCGTATTTCTTTTCTTAATCATGTGCGTATGTAGCTTTGTATATTCATGGACTCATAGTCTCCATCGTATAGGATGATCATGGAAAATTAGGAAGATTCATGCCTTAGAAGGAAAGGATTAACCATACATACCTTTTTCATTTAACTAATATATCGCTTGGTTGTTCTTCTTTGATGCTCACGTTTCGACCTTCAAAAGAAGTCGCATGAACATTAGCCAATCGATTACTTAAACATGCTTACTAAGGCTAAAGAAAATTGGGTAGCACTTCCTTTGTTTATACTACTTTCCCCATATTATATATCAACTCCCAAACATTCATAACAACATTCACAATCTAATAGACAACAATCATCATTCATCTACATTATCCGCATTTCACAATTCCTCTTCAATTTCTCCATAATTGTGGTTATAGTTCACTATCGCGTTTTCTCCTATATAATACTTATTCCATGGTATAAATTTCATTCACAACATGCTTACAGCCACAACATACCAATATTCATAATTCAATCCTAATTTTTACCCAAAAATGTCACTATTCACACATTCATGACCCATTTCCTATATTTTTCTACAATCCACGTGTTTTTAACTTCCAACACCTTAAACAACCAAGAATGATCATAAAACTCACCTTAGATAATGAATGAATATGCCTTGAGTGGGAATTTCTCCTCTTGTAAAAAAACCCTAGCTCACTTCCTTTGAGATTTCTTGGCTTAGATAGACCCTAGTCAGCTTTATGCACTTGATTCACTTGAATTCTTGATATTGATCTTTGTTTTCTTTTGTATTCTTGTAGATGAAGTTTGTGGAACCTTCTAGAGGTCTTTAGAGATGAAGAAGTGTGTGGGAAATGAAATTAATGAAGCGGGATCACATGTATCTATAATTGAACTTACTCAGCCCGTCGGGATTTCCACGGACACTTATACGGTCCGTGGAACATCGTACGGCTCATGCAAGTAGTCGTGGTTCACCACTAGGAAACCATCATCTCTGCTGGGTATTATACGGACCAGTATACGGTCCGTGGAAATTTTCAAGGTCCGTGCAACATGGTCGTGGAACTCACAGCTTTTTTCCGAAGTTGTCCGCGTCGTTTCGTTTGATCTCCAATCTTTATACAACCTTATTAACACTTGTTTAATACTTCATTAATGATCTAAACATACCTATAACTTTCCCTAAAGGCCTTACCAAACAATTCTTGATGCAATAATTTACAAAACCTTTCACAAATCCCACTTATACTCCACTTGCCCTTACCGACCTGATTTTTTTTTGTCAATTCATATGACTTTAGAATCTTAACGTACACATTCTAAAACCACTAGATATCATTCTTATGACCTTAAGAACTTCCCGTTACCCTTAATCTCGCGTTGGCTTATTCACTACATGACGACATGAACTTTCCGAGGTGTAACATTCTTCCCCCCTTTTGGAACATTCGTCCACCAATGTTGGGCACTCGGAATTCTACAAAATTTTGCCAGAGTTTCCCCTGTAATATGGTACTACCACCCTGTCACAATAGTCCATAATAATATTGCCTCACAGGGCCACAATACAATATCAATATATTTATGGCCACACACGACCAAAAGCATGAAAAGAAATCATACATACCGTATAATGTTAATGTTTCACCTTGGATCATCTTCTGGGGCTTGGAATAAGTGAGGGTATGTGGATTTCATTTTCTCTTCGGCTTCCCAAGTCATTTTTTCTCGGTTGTTATTTCGCCACAAGTCTTTGACTGAAGCTACTTCCTTATTTCGAAGTCTTCGTGCTTGCCTGTCTAAGATGGCAATAGGCACCTCTTCATATGCTAGCTTTTCTGTCACTTTGACATCATCAATCGGAACAATCGTTGTAGGGTCCCCAACACACTTGCGGAGCATCGAGACATGAAAAGCTGGATGGGCTGATTCAAGCTCTGAAGGCAAGTCAAATTCGTAGGCTACATGACCCACCTTGCGGATAATTCTATAGGGTCCAATGTATCGAGGACTTAACTTCCCTTTCTTTCCAAATCTCATCACCCCTTTCATTGGCAACACCTTCAAAAATACCTAATCGTCAATTTGAAATTCCAAGTCTCGCCGGCGGTTGTCCGCATAAGATTTTTGGCGACTTTGGGCTGTCAACAATAGATCTCGGGTCACCTTAACTTTTTCTACCACTTGCTGAATCAATTCAGGACCCATTAGCTGTACTTCTCCTATTTCAAACCATCCAATTGGGGATCTACACTTCCTTCCATATAAGGTTTCATACGGAGCCATTTGGATACTGGAATGATAGCTATTGTTATATTTAAACTCAATCAGAGGTAGGTGATCATCCCAACTACAACCAAAATCTAGTACACATGCTCGTAGCATATCTTCCAAAGTCTGAATAGTACGTTCATCTTGCCCATCCGTCTGCGGATGAAATGTCGTGCTAAGCTTCACTTGAGTACCTAGACCTTCTCGAAAAGACTTCTAGAACTTAGCTGTAAATTGGGCTCCTCTATCTATGATAATGGATAGTGGAATACCATGGAGCCGTTGAGATACAACTTCGCATAATCTTCTGTTGAGTATGTGGTTCTGACTGGATGAAAATGAGCTGCTTTTGTTAATCTGTCCACAATCACCCATATAGAATCATATTTTCCTCGAGAACGATGTAACCCCACAACAAAATGCATGTTGATCACTTTCCATTTTCAAGTAGGGATTTCCATTGCTTGCAATAATCCTCCTGGCTTTTGATGTTCGATTTTCACTTGCTGGCAATTCGGACATTGAGCAAAAAATTCCGCTAGGACTCTCTTCATGCCATCCCACCAATATATCAACTTGAGATCATGATACATCTTGGTTGCACCTGGGTGAATAGAATACCGGGAGTAATGGGCTTCTTCTAGAATTCGACGGCACAATTCTGCGACATTCGAAACACATAATCTGCCTTGGTATCTAAGAATTCCATCCATGGAAACTTCAAATGGGGACGTATCTTTTCCATGAGAAGTGTCTCTCTAATGGCACAATTGAGGATCTTCATACTGACGCTCTTTCACTTCTATATTCAGAGATGAAACTGTAGGATGATTATTACCAATCCCTGCACTACCCGAATCAATTACACGCACCCCAAGATTAGCTAATTGGTGGAGCTCATGAACCACCTCTTTCTTTTCCAGAGGAACTTCACATAGGCTACCCATTAACTGGTGGCTAACCGCATCAACCACTATATTTGCTTTTCCGGGGTGGTATAGAATATCCACATCGTAATCTTTCAATAACTCTAACCACCACCTCTACCGCAAATTTAACTCCTTCTGTTTGAAAATGTACTGAAGACTCTTGTGATTTGTATAGATATCAACATGCAAACCATACAAATAATATCTCCACACCTTTAATGCATGAATAACTGCAGCTAACTCGAGATCATGAGTTGGATAGTTCTTTTCATATTTCTGCAGCTGTCTCGAAGCATAAGCAATGACTCTACCGTGCTGCATTAACACACATCCTAACCCAACTCCAGAAGCATCACAGTACACAACATAGCCATCAGGGCCTTCTGGAAGTGTTAAGACTGGAGCTGAGGTTAATCTGTCCTTCAATTCTCAGAAGCTGTGTTCACAAGCATCATTCCACTGCAATTTAACTGACTTCTGGGTTAGCTTCGTCAATGGGGATGAAATAGAGGAAATTCCCCTACGAACCTTCTATAGTAACCTGCTAATCCCAGAAAATTATGGACTTCTGTAGGCGTCGTAGGCCTCAACCAAGTCTTCACAGCTTCAATTTTCTGAGTGTCGACTCGAATGCCCTTATCTGAAATAACATTGCCTAGTAATGTTACAGAGTTTAGCCAAAACTCGCACTTTGAAAATTTTGCATATAATTCTCGGGTTCGAAGAATCCCAAGAACAATACGTAAATGATTTGCATGTTCTGATTCTGTGCGAGAGTACACCAGAATATCATCGATGAATACTATCACGAATAAATCCAAGAGTGGCCTGAATACATTATTCATCAAATTCATGAACAATGCCGGAGCATTAGTCAATCCAAATGACATCACTCGGAATTCATAATGGCCATATCTCGTTCTGAAGGCTGTTTTGGGAATATCTTCTTCTCTAAATCTCACTTGATGATGACTCAACCTCAAGTCTATTTTAGAAAACCATGTGGCACACTGTAGTTGATCAAACAAATCATCAATCTTTGGGAGAGGATATTTGTTCTTTATCGTCACCTTGTTCAACTTCCTATAATCGATGCACATTCGTAGGGAACCATCTTTCTTTCTCACGAACAAGACTGGTGCTCCCCACGGTCATGAACTGGGTCTAATAAACCCCTTTTCAAGCAAATCTTTCAACTGTGCCTTTAGCTCTTTCAATTATGCCGGAGCCACTTGGTAAGGAGGAATGGAAATAGGCTTGGTGTCCGACAACACATCAATGGCGAAATCAATATCTCTTTCGGGAGGAGGCCTGGAAGTTCATCTGGAAATACATCCAGAAATTCATTCACTACCAGAACGGACTGGAAAGTTGGTGACTTTGCTTCGGTGTCATGAACTCAAACTAAGTGATAAATATAGCCTTTAGCTATCATCTTTCTTGCCTTAAGGTAGGAAATAAACCTACCTTTTGGAGATGTTGTATTACCCTTCCATTCAAGCACTGGCTCTCCCGGAAATTGAAATCGAACCACTTTCATTCACCAATCAACATTAGCATAACATGAAGCCAACCAATCCATACCCACAATCACATCGAAATCTAACATTTCCAGCTTGATTAGATCAGCTTTGGTCTGGCGATTACATACCACAAGTACACAGTTTTTATACACTTGTCTAGCTATCACGGGATCACCAACCGGAGTAGATACCTCAAAAGGTTTAATTAGCTCAAGTTTCACCCCAATACGACCAGCAACATACGGAGTAATATAAGAGAATGTAGAACCCGGATCTATCAATGCAAACACATCATGGGAAAATACAGATAATGTACTTGTAACCACATCTGAGGAGGACTCCAGATCCTGTCGTCCGGCTAAAGCATACACACGGGGCTGAGTGGTACCTGAATTAGATGCTCCCCCTCTGCCTCTACCTCGACCTGTTGACATCTGGGGAGTCTGCCCTACCGGGTGCACTGAAGAGGAACCAACTGCGGATCCTGTGGGCTGAACCCCACCTCTACCATACCTCGAGGGACAATCTCGCATCAAATGCCCAGTCTGTCCACAAACATAACAAGCATCTGTGCCCTGGCGATATGGCCCCGAGTGTAATTTTCTGCACTGGCTACATCGTGGAACTGGTGGTCTCCTCTGACTGTAATCACCCCCAAACTGAGAACCCGAAGCTCTCGAACTCTAACCCTGTCCTGAATGAAAGGATCGATGTAATCTCCTACCCGTAAATCGAGGAGGTGCACTAGTCACCGACTGGCCTGAGTATCTAAAATGTGTCTGCCTTGATCCCCCTCTATAATCATTGCCTTCCCTCATAGATCTGGCCCTTTTGCTTTGCCTTCTATCAATATCACGATCGCCCTTTTGTGGTTGCTGTCGTCCCTCTAAGTTCTTGGCATGGGCTTGTATTCAGGAAATATCCATCCCATCTTGCAACGAAGTCGTCAAACAGCCCTTGAACAAATGTGGCCCCAAGCCACTCACAAACCTATGTACCCTGTCTCCCATATTGGCCACCATAGTCGGGGTATATCTAGCAAGAGAATTAAATTGAAGCCTATATTCCCGAGCACTCATGTTTCCTTGATTTAGATTTAAGAATCTATCCGCTCTAGCTCGGCGGACCTCGGGTGGAAAATAGTGACGGATGAAAGCATCTACAAATTCTTGCCACACGGGAGGAGGCGCATTTTCTTTTCTTGTAGCTAGCAAATTATTGTACCACAATACCGCCACATCTTGGAGTCTATAAGATGCCAACTCCACAGATTCAGTTTCGGAGGTATGAATAATCCTCAATGTTCTCAGCATCTCGTCAATAAAACCTTGCGGGTCTTCATCCAGCTTTGACCCGAAAAACTCCGGAGGATTCAAACTCATAAAATCACAGGCTCTGGTACTAGCTGCCCGATCACTTGAACTCACATTCTGCCGCTATGCCTGGGCAGCAACTAACTATGTCAGTAGATGAATGGCCTCGGTCACTTGTTGACCCGAAGTAACCAGTGGTGGAACTGGAGCTGAAGCTCCTCCTTGTTCTTCTACATTGGGCGGGGTGGAGGAAGTGCTAGATGGGGCCTCATTATGTGATTCGCCCTCTTCTACATTCGCCGGAGGCTCTCTTTCTACCCGCCTTTTCATTGTAGTCTTGCCCTTCTGGACGGCTGTAGCTTTTCCCTTTGGCGGCATTTCTAAAATCATAACACACTATTAAGAGGGGAAAATCTTATAACACAGCTCTATCGCAGGATCATTTAAGATGAAAGATGGTCATTTTTCCTAAATGCCCTGTAGCCTCTTGTTTATTGATGTGGCGCGCAACATACCATAAACAAGACTCTACTAGACATGACTCGTAGACACTTCCTAGGACCGAACTGCTCTGACACCACTTTTGTCATGACCCGACTAGGGGCCGTGACGGGTACCCGGGGCTAACCGTCGAGCACCACTCATTTCCTTACTCGTCATAGTCATTACACACTTCTTTACATCGTACGGCTCGTGCAAGTAGTCGTGGTTCCCCACCAGGAAACCATCATCTCTGCTGGGTATTATACGGACCAGCATACGGTCCGTGGAAAGTTTCACGGTCCGTGCAACATGGTCGTGGAACTTACAGCTTTTTTCCGAAGTTGTCCGCGTCGTTTCGTTTGATCTCCAATCCTTATACAACCTTCTTAACAATTGTTTAATACTTCATTAATGATCTAAACATCCCTATAACTTGCCCTCAAGGCCTTACCAAAAAATTCTTGACGCATTAATTTACAAAACCTTTCACAAATCCCACTTATACTCCACTTGCCCTTATCAAATTGATTTGTTTTTGTCCGTTCATATGACGTTAGAATCTTACCGTATGCATTCTAAAACCACTAGATATCCGTCTTATAACCTTAAGAACTTCTCGTTACCCTTAAGCTCGCGTTGGCTTATTCACTACATGACGACATGAACTTTTCGAGGTGTAACAGTATTGGAGATCCTGCTAGGATCGTGTCGGTAAATGATGTCCAAGTGACGGAAAAGCTAGTCTATGAAGAAGTGGCCATTGCCATATTAGACAGGAAAGTACGGAGACTTCGAAATAAAGAAGTGGCCTCAGTTAAGGTCTTATGACGAAATAACAGCCGAGAAGAAATGACTTGGGAAGCGGAAGAAAATATGAAATCCAAATACCCGCATTTATTTCAGCTCTCGGAAGAGATCCAAGACGAAACATCAAGATTAGGAGGTATGTATGTTTTCTCTTTATGTATATGGGTCGTGTGTGGCCAAACTATATTATTATTATGTTGTGGCCCTGTGAGGCATTGTTATTATGGGCTGTTGTGACAGGATGGTAGTGTTATATTACAGGGGAAACTTTGGCAAAATTTTCGTAGAATTCCCGAGTGCTTAACATTCGAGGACGAATGTTCCAACAGGGGGGAAGAATGTTACACCTCGAAAAATTTCCCGTTAATGTACCGCGAATAAAATAACGAAGGGCACGAGGTGTACGATGTTTCGATAAGTAAGAAATTGAATTTGATGATCCTAATTGAGATTTCAAAGACATTCGAAGTAAGAGAAGAAAGTTTTCCAAGAAAGATAAGGTATTCGTTATGTATTAAGAAGGATTTATGAGTACCGAGTTAGTGATGGCTTAAGGATGTTTTGGAGAAGAGTTATAACATCCCTTAGATTGGTAATGAGGTATTAAACAAGCGTTAAAAAGGTTCCATAATAATTGGAGATCAAACGAGTCGACGAGAATGAATTCCGGAAGGTTGGGCAACATACAGGCCGTATAAAACATACTGGCCATATGTTCTGCCCAGAATGGGTCTTTCATTGGACCAAATATACGGCCAGACATACGGCTAGTAGAAAAGATACGGACCGTATGTTGGTCCGTAGATTGGTGTCAGGACAGATTTTTAAAAATGATATAAGGACCGAACCCCATCCAATTTATTTCATTTCTCCTCTCCACACTTCAAGAATATTCTAGAGAGCTCTCCACTCTTCATCCACAAGAACTCAAGAGAGATTTGTGATCAACTTCATAAACCAAAAAAATCAAGTGTATGAAACTCATTGAAGTTCATCCAAGCCAAGAAATTCCAATGGAAGTGAACTAGGGTTTTGGTCTAAGAGGAGTATTTCCTCTCAAGGCTTATTCCTACACTATCTAAGGTACGTTTTATGATATTTCCATGTTGTTTAAGGTAATGAGAGGTTGAAAGACTTAGATTATGAAAGGAGATAGAAAATGAGTCACAAAGATGAGAATAATGAGATTTTGAGTAGTAGTTTGGAATGAGTCATGAATATTGATATGTTGTAATTGTAAGTATGCTATAAGTGGCATTTAGAACATGGAAAAAGGATTATATGTGAGAAAACACAATAGTGAACTATGATCATGATTATGGAGGTATTGAAGTGAAATTGTGAAATGTGGATAATGTAGATGAATGATGATTGTTGCTTATAATATTGTGAACGTTGTTATGGATGTTTGGGAGTTGATATTTAATATGAGGAAAGTTGAATAAACAAAGGAAAGTCTGCCAATTTTCTCTAGCATTAGTAAGCACGTTCATATAATCGATTAGCTAATGTTGCTGCGAATTCCCTTGAAGGTAGAAACGTGAGCGTTGAAGGAGAACGATCAAGCAATAGAATAGCTAAGCAAAAAGGTATGTAAGGCTAATCCTTTCCTTCTATGGCATGACTCCTATGGCATGAATCCTCCTATTTTCCCATAATCTTCCTAAATAAAGGAAACTATGAGTCCATGACTGTAACGAGCTATATATGTATAAGATAAAGAAAAGAGATACGATACGAGCATGATAATGATGATGAGTTTAAGTATAATGAATCCTAGAGTAATATAAGATGTCCATGAAGTTAATGATCCTAAGTATGGTTCCATTGATGCTTTTCCTTCTGTACACTCACCTTAAACTGTTAGTCCCTTCAGGATGAGATATGATGATTATGATCACTCCATAATGTAATAGGGGGTTCACGACCTTATGTCACCCCAACATAGCCATAGTTGCATTCAAGTTCTAATGTATGTTTTGATGATAAATGTATAATGATTCCAAGTTATGATAAGGTCATGATATGCCTATGAGATGTATAATAATGATAAGTCTATGATGTGCACACAATGATACAATTCCTCCGTGCCTAAATGGCCGGACATGTCACCGCAAAGGCGGGCTGCTTGTGATTCCACCGTGGCCAAATGGCCGGACATGTCACCGCTAAGGGAGGCTTCTTATGATTCCACCGCGCCTAGAAGGCCGGACATGATCACCACTAGTGGGCGGCGTATGATGGTTACTCAGACACGGGTTAACAGTGATGGTATATATGATACGGGGATGTATGTGCGATGATGATATATGTAATACGGTTATATATGATATATGTATGAAATGCATCCATTCTTAAAGGTTAAGTAGGTTATATCTTCATCTTATGTTTTATGATTTCTCTATTATATCTATTTAATTCATGCCTTACATACTCAGTACAATGTTAGTACGGACGTTCGTTTTCTTTGGATGCTGTGTTCATGCCCACAGGTAGACAGGGAGGTGATCCAGACTCGTAGGAGCTACTAGCAGACTTTGAGAGCACTCCATTGTTCCGTAGGTGCCACTGATTTATTCTTTTATATATATATATATATATATATATATATGTTTTGGGCATGACGGGGTCTTGTCCCGTCCATATGTCTAGTACTCTTGTAGAGGCTCGTAGATGCGCATGTATGGGTAGTATGGTCTCATGATGTCCTTATCGTATGTATATTATTTTGATAGCCGAAGGGCTTATGTATATAAAGGTAATTATGTTTCAAGGTGAAAAATGGTTTTCCTATGATTTGAGTGTAAGATTAATGAATGAACGCTTGATGTGTACGATGGGTAAAGGTATGAGTGGTGCTCGGTGGTTAGCCCCGGGTACCCGTCATGACCCGTCATCACTTCTTTAACCAAGATTTCAATGTAATACTTCATCATGAAAACATTACTACCAATCCTTAGCCATCATTATTGATTATCTCTTATAAAGGAAAAACGATTATGATTTCATGTACGTATATAGAGGATAATACAGTCAAGGTTTAGTGTGGGCTTGTCCCCTCACGCACACCACCATAATCAAAACAAGGAATAGAGTTCAAAAGATTAAAAAGTTCACCTTATAGGATTAAAAAGTGAATAAATCATGGATTCTATCTTATAGGACAACCTACACTAGTATAAACCCTTTCAATAACATCACAAAATTCAAGGATCGTACTTTATTGAAGGAATATTAACTTCTCCAAACGTCCTTTTCTTCTTCTCTTTCTCGTGTTTCAAGAATCTAGGGTTTTTGGAAGACGAACTAGTGTTAATTTAATGTTAGATTGATTAAGTAATGATGGGAATTGATCAAGAACATACCTTATATGTTTTGGGGATGTTTTAGGTTTGTTACCTCTCAGGAAGTCGGCCAAAACAAAGTGGGAATGAATATAACGAAGTTAGGCCTTTATAAAATTCGGGAAAAACTCCTAGTATCCATTTCGACGGCATCAAAATTTTGAGGTTGCTAAAATTTTGGCTTGGGGCGCCGCGCACACCTAATGTTCGCACTGCACAGATGATGCTCCGTAAAATGGGCATAACTCCTAGTATAGAGCTCTGTTGGAGCTAGGGAACCTACCTTTTGAAAGGTGTTTTAAAGATATACAACTTTCATTAAGGAAGGTTTCCCAAATTCCCAACCTATTTGCACGAAAATGGCTTAGAAGCCAGACCTACTCAAATTTAGACGAGCTTGAGAACTTTTACGAACTTCAGTATTTGGTATTGATCTTAAATCAACTAATTCTAGCCAAACTCATATTGATAGGACTTCATATGCCTAAAATGTCACAGTACTTCTCATTTAATACATTAACACCTGACTCAAATTTACGGAGTGTTACAGCCAAGTTCTGAAAATGTGAATTTTGGCTAAATTCTGTAACTTTTCTAGGGCATATTATTTAAGCTGACGGTGTTCGAGTAGATACCCAGAAGATTGAAGCTGTGAAGAATTGGCCGAGGCCAACAACGCCTATGGAGGTTCGTAGTTTTTTGGGGTTGGCCGGTTACTATAGAAGATTTGTGGAAGGATTTTGTTCTATTTCGGCACCACTGATGAAGCTGACTGAAAAATCAGCAAAATTCCTATGGACCGAAGCATGTGAGCGCAACTTTTAAGAGTTGAAGGATAGGTTAACTTCGGTCCAAGTTCTAACACTTCCAGAGGGATCAGAGGGCTATGTTATTTATTGCGATGCTTCAGGTATAGGGCTAGGCTGTGTGTTGATGCAACATGGCAAGGTTATTGTCACGACCCGACTAGGGGCCATGACGGGTACTCGAAATTGACTACCGAGCACCTCACGTTAGTCTAATCGTCATACTCAACCTGAATATATATAATCTCCCTAGCAACACAAGTCTATATACATAAGCCCTTACGGCTGCAAAAATGATATACAAGAGTAAAATGTGCTCATCATGGGACATCGACTACCCACACGTACGTATCTACGATCCTCTACTAGAGTACTAGACATAAGGACGGGACAAGGCCCCGTCATGCCCAAAAAATATGTACATAAAAAAATGTATATCTAACAGCACATCCGAAATAATAGAGTGCTCCTGTGAGTCCGCTGATCAGCTACTAGGAATCAAGTTCACCTCACTGTCTACCTGTGGGCATGAACACAGCATCCAAAAAGAAAGGACGTCAGTGCAAACATGGTACTGAGTATGTAAGGCATGAATAATAAGAGCATAATAAATAAACAATGGAACACGAGCTGAACCTATAACCTGCTTAACCTTTTAAGGGAAACACATGTACGCACATCATATATATTATAATCGTTAACCCGCGTTCGGGTAACTATCACACGCCGCCCACTAGTGGTGTCATATCTAGCCATCTAGGCACGGTAGAATCGTATGCAGACCGCCTTCGCGGTGACATGTACGGCCATCTAGGCACGATGGAATCGTAGCATCATATACGTCCCATAACTTATCATAACCTTATCATGAAGCATACATTAAAACTCAAAGATAATCTATAACCATATCGGGGTAACGTAAGGTCAAGAACCCCCAATTCCATTATAGAGTAATTATGATCATCATACCTCACCTTGAAAGAACTAGCATCATAAGGTGGGTCTACCAACAATGAATAACCTCAAGAATCGTGTAAGGATCATTACCTTCATGGAATTATCGTATCATAAGCTTTAGTGTTTTCTAGGCTTAGACTCATCATCATCATTATCATACTCTTGACATATCTCTTATCTTTGTCTCATAAGAATCTTTTTTATAAACATTGACTCATATCTTCTAGAATGTAAGAAGGTCATGGAGAGATAAAGGGAGTCATGTCATAGGAATCATGTCTTAAAATGAGAAGGGACTAGCCTTACCTACCTTTAGGTTTTGCTAACTTTATCACTTGAACGCTTCCCTCCAATGTCCACGTTTCAACCATCAGGAGAGTTCGTACTAAAATTAGATAATCGAAGACATACTTAGGCTTAAGCTAAAGCTAACAAAAACTGGGTAACATCTCCTTTATTTTGATGAATTCCTCCACATAATAAATACCTCCCACAATATCAATAACTAAAACCTCATCAAGCTAGATATTATCAAATCCTCAACATTCCCTATCCATCCTTCATAATCCTAGCTATGGCACCATACCGTATCCCTCCTCATACAATGCCCTTACGACATTTTTAATACTATTCATAGCAAAATTATATTCCTGACATGTCAAGAGCTATGATTTAAGTCAATTCATGATTCAAGGATATCATTATTTTCATATTTGCACTCCATATTCTCCTCCTTTCCCTAATCCAAGTCTTTCAACCCCTCAATACTCTCAATAATATGAAATAAACATAAAACTTACCTTAATCACATGGAATAAGCCTTGAGTCACTCTACTCCATTAGAACGAAATCCTCTACTTGTATGCCAAAGGGATTCTTACTCTTCACAAACCCTAATAGGCTTCCTAGTATATGAATCTCTTAAATCTTGGCTTTTGATCATGATTTATTGGTATAGATTTGTTGTAGAAATAGAGGGAGGTTTTGGAGAGTTCTAGAGAGATATAGAATCTATTTTTGGAGTAAATAATGGAATAAAATGTGGGATCTTATATTTATGACCAGGGCTGGAAAGTTCCAGATCCGCGGGTCGACGAGCAGGGTCGATGGTCATCGATGTGTCGACGGTCCGTCGGCATGCCCCATCGATCTGCCACCTGAAATATTTGATTGTAGAACCTCATCGACGATGATAAACGACGGCTCATCAACGTGTCGACGGTCCGTCCCTTGGGCCATTGACGTTGACTGGTTTCAGTAGTTTTCTGGACTGCTTCGTTTTGCTCCGATTCGATTCGTTTCACTTCTAATTCCCTCATAATGCCAAGAATGCATACTTATACTCATGTACACATACAAAATATCTCGTGAGCAAAGCTCTGGTGCGGACTATCAAACCGAAGGTATACACCACCAATAAGCCAAAATCTCCTTGCAATAAAACGGGAGGAGTAACATTCCTCCCTCCTTTAAAAACATTCGTCCTCGAATAATAAGTTCTCGGGAATCCAACAGAAATTTCGCCAGAGTTTCCCCTGTAATATGGCGCTACTATCTTGTCACAACAGGCCATAATAACATTGCCTCATAGGGCCACAACACAATAACAAGAAATTATGGCCATACACGACCAAAAGTATAAAGAGAAGACATACATACCTCATAATATTGAGGTCTCATCTTGGATCTCTTCCGGGGGTTGAAATAAGTGGGGGTACTTGGACTTCATGTTTTCTTCCTCCTCCCAAGTCATTTCTTCTCGATTATTATTCCTACATAAGACTTTGACTGAGGCTACATCTTTGTTTCTAAGCCTCCGTACTTGCCTATCTAGTATAGCAACAGGTACTTCTTCATAAGCCAACTTTTTTGTAACTTGAACACCTGCTACAAGCACAATTCTAGTAAGGTCTCCGAGACACTTACGGAGCATTGATACATGAAAAACTGGATGGACTGATTCAAGTTCTGGAGGTAAGTCTTGTTCATATGCCACTTGGCCTATCTTGCGGACAATCTTATAAGGTCCAATGTATCGAGGGATTAATTTTCCCCTCTTACCAAATCTCATTGTGCCTTTCATCGGTGATACCTTTAAGAATACCCAATCATCAACTTGAAATACTAAGCCTCGCCGACGGTTGTCCGCATAAGATTTCTGGCGACTTTGGGCTGTCAATATTTGATCTCGGATAAATTTGACCTTTTCCACCGCTTGTTGAAACAACTCAGGGCTTATTAGCTGTACCTCTCCTACTTCAAACCACCCAATTAGGGATCTACACTTTCTTCCATATAGGCTTCATACGGGGCCATTTGAATACTGGAATGATAGCTATTATTGTATACGAATTCAATGAGAGGTAAGTGGTCATCCCAACTACTACTGAAATCTAGCACACATTCACGTAATATATCTTCAAGGGTCTGAATAGTGCATTAGGCTTGTCCATTAGTTTGTGGATGAATCGCTGTGCTAAGCCCTACCTGAGTACCCAAACCTTCTTAGAAATAATTTAAAAATTTAGCTGTAAATTATGCTCGTCTGTCAGTAATAATGGACAACGGGACACCATGAAGTCGCACAATCTCTTTAAGATACGACCTTGCATAGTCTTCTGCCGAATATGTGGTTCTGACTGGAAGAAAATGTGCTGATTTTGTGAGTTTGTCCACGATCACCTATATGGAGTCATACTTTCTTCGAGAGCGAGGTAACCCTACAACGAAATCCATGTTAATCACTTCCTATTTCCAAGTTGGAATCTCCATAGCCTGCAATAATCCTCCTGGTTTTTGATGTTCGATTTTCACTTGTTGGAAATTTGGACATTGAGCTACAAATTCTACTATGTTCTTCTTCATTCCATCCCACCAATACATTAGCTTAAGATCGTGATACATCTTTATGGCCCCTAGGTGAATATAATACCGAGAGTAATGAGCTTCATCTAGAATCCGACGACGTAGTCCTGCAACATTTGGAACACATAGCCTGTCTCGGTATATAAGAACTCCATCTGTAGAAATTTCAAATGGCGATTTTTTTCCTGCTCATAAAAGGTATCACTATAGTGGCTCAGCTGGGGATCTTTATATTGACGCTCTCTGACATCCATATCTAAGGATGAAACAGTTGGGTTGTGAATACCAACTCCTGCATTGCCTGAATCAATTAGGCGAACTCCAAGGCTGGCTAGTTGGCGGAGCTCACGAATTAATTCTTTCTTCTCCAAAGGAACCTCACATAGACTTCCCATTGATTTACTGCTAAGTGCATCAGCTACTACATTTGCATTCCCAGGATGATATAAAAGTCTCACATCATAATCTTTCAGTAACTCTAACCACCGCCTCTGCCGAAGATTCAACTCCTTCTGCTTGAAAATATATTGGAGACTCTTGTGATCCGTATAAATATCAACATGAACACCATACAAGTAGTGTCTCCATATCTTTAGTGCATGAATAACCGCAGCCAATTCAACATCATGAGTTGGATAGTTCTTTTCATGTTTTCGCAACTGCCTTGAAGCATAGGCAATAACTCTACCGTGCTGCATCAACACACAACCTAACCCAACACCAGAGGCATCACAATACACAACATAACCATCTGGTCTTTCTGGGAGTGTCAGAACTGGGCCTGAAGTTAGTCTATCCTTCAATTCCTGGAAACTGTGTTCATAAGCATCAGTCTACTGAAATTTTGCTAATTTTTGAGTTAGCTTCATCAATGGTGATAAAATAGAGGAAAATACTTACACGAACCTTCTATAGTAACCTGCCATTCCCAGGAAACTACAAACTTCTATAGGTGTTGTGGGCCTTGGTCAAGTCTTCACAGCTTCAATTTTTTGAGTATCAGCTCGAATGCCATCAGCTGAAATAACATGGCCCAGAAAAGTCACAGAATTTAGCCAAAACTCGCATTTTGAAAATTTTGCATACAATTCTCGAGTCTGAAGAATTCCAAGGACAATACGTAAAGGGTCGGCATACTCGGCCTCTGTCCGAGAGTATATTAGGATATCATCAATACGATTACAAACAGATCTAAAAGAGGCCTGCATACATTATTCATCAAATTCATAAACACCGCCGGAGCATTAGTCAACCCAAATGACATTACCCGAAATTCATAGTGGCCATATCTCATTCGGAAAGCTGTCTTGGGAATATCTTCTTCTTTAACTCTCACTTGATGATAACCTGACCTCAGATCTATTTTGGAAAACCATTTTGCACCTTGTAATTGATCAAACAAGTCATCGATTCTTGGGAGAAGATATTTATTCTTAATCGTCACCTTATTCAACTGCCTATAATCAATGCACATCCGTAGGGAACCATCTTTCTTTCTTACAAATAGGACAGGTGCTCCCTACGGTGACGAACTTGGCCTAATAAACCTCTTCTCAAGAAAATCTTTCAATTGTTCCTTTAGCTCTTTCAATTCTGTAGGAGCCATTCGATAAGGAGGGATAGATATGGGTTGAGTATCCGATAGCACATCAATAGCGAAATCAAACTCTCTTTCCGGAGGAAGGCCTGGAAGTTCATTTGGAAATACATCTGAAAATTTATTTACTACCGGGATGGATTGAAAAGTCGGTTGCTTTGCTTCAGTGTCATGAACTCGAACTAGATGATAAATATATCCTTTGGCGATCATATTTCTCGCCTTGAGATAGGAAATAAACCTACCCCTTAGAGATGTTGTGTTACCTTTCCATTCAAGCACGGGTTCTCTCTGAAATTGGAATTGAACAAATTTCATTCGGTAATCGACATTGGCATAACATGAGGCTAACCAATCCATGCCCATAATCACATCAAAATCTAACATTTCCAGCTCAATCAAATCAGTAATAGTTCGATGATTACATACCACCACCACACAATTTTTGTACACTTGTTTAGCTATCACGGGATCACCAACCGGAGTGGATACCTCAAAAGATTTAATTGGCTCGGGTTTCACCCCAATACGACCAACAATATATGGAGTAATATAAGATAATGTAGAACCTGGATCTATCAACGTATAGATCTCATTAGAGAATATAGTTAATATACCTGTAACCACATCTAGGGAAGACTCAAGATCCTGACGTCCGGTGAGAGCATAAATACGGGGCTCAGTACCACCTGAAGTGGATGCTCCCCCTCTGCCTTTACCTCGTCCTGCTGGAATTTGGGGAATCTGCCCTACTAGGTGCGCAGAATAGGACTACCTCGATCCCCCTCTATAGTCGCTACCAGTATGCATAGATCTGACCCTCTTAATCTGCCCTCTATCACTATCACGCTCACCGCTTTGCGGATGCTGCTGCTATTCTAAGTTCTGGGCATGGGCCTGGATACGGGAAATATCCATCCCCTCTTGCAACGAAGTTGTCAAGCAATCTTTAAACAAGTGTGGCCTTAAGCCACTCACAAACCTATGTATTCTGTCCCCATATCGGCCAGCATAGTCGGAGCATATCTAGCCAATGAATTAAAGTGAAGGCTATACTCCCGGGCACTCATATTTCCTTGTTTTAAATTCAGGAACCTATCAGCTATGGCCCGACAAACCTTAGGTGGCAAATAGTGACGGATGAAGGCGTTTACAAATTCTTGCCAAACTGGAGGAGGTGTATTTTCCTTTCTTGAAGACATCCAGTTATTATACCAAAGAACCGCCACATCCCGAAGTCTGTAGGATGCCAACTCCACAGATTCAGTATCGGAGGCATAAATAATTTTCAATGTTCTCAACATCTTATCAATAAAACCTTACGGGTCTTCATCCGGCTTTGGCCCGAAAAATTCCGTAGGATTGAAACTCATAAAATCCCGGACTCGAGTATTAGTCGCCCTGTCACCGGAACCTGTACTCTGCCGCTATGCCTGAGCGGCAGCTAACTGCATCACTAAATAGCTTCGGTCATTTGTTGACCCGAAGTAGCCGGTGGAGGAACTGGAAGCATAGGAGCTGGAACTGAAGCCCCCTCTTACTCCTCCACATTAGGCTGAGTGGGAGAGGTATTGGATGGAGCCTCTGTATGAAATTCGCCTTTCTGTCATAGCCTTGCCCTCTAGGCAGTTGTAGCTTTTCTCTTTGGCGGCATCACTGAAACCATAACGTACTATTAGGGAGGAGAAAATCTTATAACATAGCTTTATGGCACGATTTAATATGAAGAAGAACGACCATTTTTCTTAAATGCCCCGTAGCCTCCTGCTTATAAGTGTGGCGCACTTCACACCCATAAATAAGACTGAACTGCACACGGCTTGTAGACACATCCTAGGACAGAACTGCTCTTATATCACTTTTGTCACGACCCGACTAGGGGCCATGACGGGTACCCAGAAATGACTACCGAGCACCTCACGTTAGGCTAATCGTCATACTCAACCTAAATATATATCATCTCCCCAGCAACACAAGTCTATATACATAAGCTCTCACGGCTGCAAAAATGATATACAAGAGTACAATGTGCTCATCATGGGACATCGAATACCCACACGTACGTATCTAGGAGCCTCTACTGGAGTACTAGACATAAGGACGGGACAGGGCCCTGTCATGCCCAAAACATATCTACATAAAATAATATATCTCAAACAGCACCTTCGGAATAATGGAGTGATCTTGTGAGTCAGCTGATCAGTTACAAGGAATCTGGGTCACCTCTCTGTCTACCTGTGGGCATGAACACAGCGTCCAAAAGAAAGGACGTCAGTGCAAACATGGTACTGAGTATGTAAGGCAGGAATAATAATAGCATAATAAATAAACAATGGAACACGAGCTGAAGATATAACCTGCTTAACCTACTAAGGGAAACACATGTATGCACATCATATATATTATCATCGTTAACCTGAGTCCGGGTAACTATCACGCGCCGCCCACTAGTGGTGTCATGTTCGTCCATCGAGGCGTGGTGTAATCATATGCAGCCCACCCTTGCGGTGACATGTCCGACCATCTAGGCACGGTGGAATCGTATCATCATATACATCTTATAACTTATCATGAAGCATATAGTAGAACTCAAAGATAATCTATAACTATATCGGGGTGACGTAAGGTCGAGAACTCCCGATTCCATTATGGAGTAATCATGATCATCATGCCTCACCTTGAAAGAACTAGCATCATAAGTGGGTCTAGCAATAATGAATAACATCAAGAATCGTGTAAGGATCATTAGCTTCATGGAATTATTGTATCATAAGCTTTAGGGTTTTCTAGGCTTAGACTCATCATCATCATTATCGTACTTATGACATATCTCTTACCTTTGTCTCATAAGAATCTTTTTTATAAACATTGACTCCTATTTTTTGGAATGTAAGAAGGTCATGGAAGGATAAAGGGAGTCAGGTCATAGGAATCACGCCTTAGAAAAAAAAGGGACTAGCCTTACATACCTTTACGTTTCGCTAACTTTATCACTTGAACACTTCCCTCCAATGTTCACGTTTCTACCTTCAAGAGAGTTAGTACTAAAATTAGATAATCGAAGACATACTTAGGCTTAAGCTAAAGCTAACGAAAAGTGGGTAACATCTCCTTTATTTTGATGACTTCCTCCACATAATAAACAACACCCCTAATATCAATAACAACAACTTCATCAAGCTAGACATTATCAAAACCTCAACATTCCCTATCCATCCTTCATAATCCTAGCTATGGCACCATATCGTATCCCTCCTCATACAATGCCCTTACAACATCTTTAATACTATTCATAGCAAAATTATATTCCTTACATATCAAGAGCTATGATTTAAGTCAAGTCATGATTCAAGGATATCACTATTTTCATATTTGCACTCCATATTCTCCTCCTTTCCCTAATCCAAGTCTTTCAACCCCTCAATACTCTCAATAATATGAAATAAACATAAAACTTACCTTAATCACTTGGAATAAGCCTTGAGTCACTCTACTCCATTAGAACGAAATCCTCTACTTGTATGCCAAAGGGATTCTTACTCTTCACAAACCCTAATAGGCTTCCTAGTATATGAATCTCTTAAATCTTGGCTTTTGATCTTGATTTCTTGGTATAGATTTGTTGTAGAAATAGAGGGAGGTTTTGGAGAGTTCTAGAGAGATATAGAATCTATTTTTGGAGGAAATAATGGAATAAAATGTGAGATCTTATATTTATGACCAGGGCTGGAAAGTTCCAGATCCGCGGGTCGACGAGCAGGGTCGACGGTCGTCGATGTGTCGATGGTCCATCGACATGTCCCGTCGATCTGCCACCTTAAATGTTTGATTGTAGAACCTCATCGATGGTGCTAGACGACTGCTCGTCAACGTGTCGACTGTCCATTCCTTGGGTCATCGACGCTGACTGGTTTCACTAGTTTTTTAAACTGCTTTATTTTGCTCTGATTCGATTTGTTTCAGTTCTAATTCCCTCGTAATGCCAAGAATGCATACTTATATTCATGTACACATACAAAGTAAAATATCTCGTGAGCAAAGCTCTGGTGCGGACTACCGAACCGAAGGTATAAACCACCAATAAGCCAAAATCTCCTTGTAATAAAATGGGAGGTGTAACAATTATCCCCTATGCTTCAAGGCAATTATGGAAAGACGAGAAAAACTACCCAACTCATGACCTAGAATTGTCTGCGGTTATCCATGCACTAAATATGTGGAGACACTATTTGTATGGTGTTCATGTGGACATTTATAGGGACCATAAGAGTTTCCAATATATATTTAAGTAGAAGGAATTGAAATTACGGCAAGGGTGGTGGTTGGAGCTATTGAAAGACTACGACATGAGTATCTTATATCATCCTGGAAAGGCGAATGTGGTAGCTGATGCTCTTAGCTACAAATCCATGGGCAACTTGTGTGATGTTCGGCCGGAGAAGAAGGAGTTAGTCTGCGAGCCTTGATAGCTTGCCAACCTAGGAGTTCGCTTAGTAGACTCGAGCAATGCGAGAGTTACTGTCCAGAACCCAACAGTGTCATCTTTAGTAGACGAGGTAAAACAGAGCCAAAATGAGGACGCCGTGTTGGTCCATTATAGAGATTTGCTTCCTCAGAAGGAGAAGTCACCATTTGAAGTTCCTGTGAATGGAGTTCTCAGGTGTCAAGGCAGATTATGTGTTTCGAATGTTGCAGGATTAAGTCGGCAGATCCTGGAGGAAGCCCATCATTCTCGTTATTCTGTCCACCAGGAGCGACAAAGATTTACCATGATCTTAAATCTACATATTGGTGAGATGGAATGAATAAAGATATAGAGGAATTTGTTGCCAAATGTCCTAATTGTCAACAGGTGAAAACCGAGCATCAGAAGCCTGGGAGATTGCTGCAAGCTATAGAGATTCCAACTTGGATTTGGGAAGTGATTAGTATGGACTTCATTACAGGATTACCTCATTCCCGGTGTAAGTATGATTGTATATGGGTGACTGTGGATAGACTCACAAAATCAGCTCATTTCTTGCTATTCAGAACTACATAGTCAGCAGAAGATTATGCAAAGTTGTATATCAAAGAGATAGTGCGACTTCATGGTGTTCCAGTATGCCATTATTACTGATAGAGGATCACGATTTATTGATAATTGTTTGAGATCCTTCCAAGAAGATTTGGGAACACAAGTGAGACTTAGTACAGTGTTCCATCCACAAACTGACGGACAGGCTGAGCGCACTATCCAAACCCTTGAAGATATGCTGAGAGTATATGTGCTAGATTTTAGAGGAAATTGGGTTGATCATCTATCGCTTACTGATTTCGTGTACAATAATAGCTATCACTCCAGTATTCAGATGGCCCCATATGAAGCTTTATATGGAAGGAAGTATAGATCGCCTATTAGATGGTTCAAAGTAGGAGAGACAAAGTTAGTAGGCCCAGATTTGATCCATCAAGCAGTAGAGAAGATCAAGCTTATTCGAGATCGATTACTAACAGGTCAAAGTCATCAGAAATACTATACGGACAATCGTCGACGAAACTGGGAATTCCAAGTTAACAATTGGGTATTCCTGAAAGTATCGCCGATGAAAGGTGTAATGAGATTTGCCAAGAAGGGCAAGCTTAATCCCCGATATATCAGACCCTACAAGATTGTGCACAAGGTAGGTCAAGTAGCTTATGAATTAGATCTGCCTCCGAATTTGGAGTCAGTCCACCCAGTTTTTCATGTGTCAATGCTTCGTAAGTGCATGGAAGATCCTTGCAAAATTGTGCCCGTGGAAGATGTCTAAGATACTGAGAAATTGTCCTATGAAGAAGTACCCATTGCTATTCTAGATAGGTAGGTTCGGAGACTCAGATTCAAAGACGTAGCCTCAGTTAAAGTCCTGTGGAGAAACAACAATAGGGAAGAAATGACCTGGGATGCTGAGGAAGATATGACGTCTAGGTACCCACATTTGTTTCCACCCCACAAAAGAGCTCCAGCCAGAGACACCATTATCCTCAGGTTTGTGATGCTTCTTTGAATGATTTCTTAGTCGTGTGTTGCCAATATGGGTATTGATTGTAGCTTTGTGAGGCGTTGTATATTTTAAGTTGTTGTGACAGGATGGTAGTGGTACAATTACAGGGGAAACTCTGGCAAAATTTTCGTACTAATCCCTAAGAGCTGAACATTCGAGGAAGAATGTTTCTACGGGGGAAGGAATGTTACACCTCGAAAACATTTCGCATCGTTTTGCATTGTAAGTAAACTAACATAAGCTCATAGAGGCCATGGAACCCTTATAAGATTAATGAATCGGAGTAGAGATAAACCATTCATCCATACAACATCGGAGTAGAGAGATATTCACATTTTCGCGAGACTGCACAGTCAGCCTCGCTGCGACCCACTATGGTGGTGCGACCTTCTTGCATATTAAATACGTTTTAAATGGTCATTCAAGTAATTTTCACTTGAAACATTTTCCATAAGCTTCTAATACCTTCTCAAGTCATATCATAAAGTCCCTAAGCCAAAAAAATAGGGTTTCGCCCAAGTTCTATCTCAGGAGTTCCAAGAGAGCAAGAAGAAGTACTCTTAAGGTGTTGGATGCAAGTTGAAGCTTGAGTTCTTGTTGTTGTTGCCGGGTTTAGAGGATTCTTAGAGGTAAAAAAATCTTAGTAAAGGTAAGAATATTCCTCTCCTCCATGTATTTGAGCCTATAGAAGTCATGACTAACTTGTACGGTTGAAAACTTGTGAAATAAAGCTCGAAAATCGTAGTTGTGATGTTGTTAGTTACGGAACTATTTTGAAGTTTTTCTTGTGGTATTTTATGGCTGGAAATTGATGGAATAACTTGAATATGCTATTGTTGATGTTTTTCTTATTGTTTTGGTGTTGGTTTAAATTGGAAAGAGGTAAAAGATATAGGAGAAGTGCTGCCCGATTTTCTGAAAATCATAGGTATGTTGCTCTTATGTTGTTGGACTATTTTCAAGTATTATGTACATGTTATTGTGGCTAGAAATCAGAGTAGATAATATGAATATGGTGAAATTGATGTTGTGGTACATGTCCATATGTTTACATGGGGATTTGATGGAAGAATTGGAAGTGAACTTGAAATAGAATTTATAGAATAGGATGTTATGCATATGGGCTGCTTTGGAAGAATCTATCAGATGGCTTTTGATTTAACTTAGTATGGAAGCATGAATATGCATTATGATTGATGTGGGGTTGTTGTATTGTATTGAGTTGAGTTGAGTGGAAGTGAATTCCGATAGATTTTAAGAGGGTTTAATTTAAAGACTTAAGATAGGCATATGACAATAAGTCTAATAGTAGTATGATATCTCTTGAATGTAGAATTACGAGCTTGGGAGAATAAGTGTTAAGTAGTAGGGGATCAATCAGATATGTTAAGGCTAGTCCCTTTCCTTCTAAAGGCATGACTCTTTTGTTACGATTCCATATATGTCCTCCATAACATCCTTGTTCCCGAAAAGCTAGAAGTTCATGATTCTCAAGGTTTGTATGATATTAAAGCAAGATGTTTTCTATGAGGACCATGATGAAAATGATGACTTCTATCTTGTGAATCCATACATGTCTTCCATAATGTCCATATTTCAACAAGCTAGAGATTCATGATTCTTAAAATTTCTTATGACGCAAAAGATGATTATGTTTTCGTGATGATAATGATGATGATGATAATGATCCTATTTCTACAAGTTCCAAAGTTATGATTTTATTGTTATTATGAGATTATTGAGCTTACTTCATGATTTCCATGATTTTATTCACTGTTGTTGATCTCACCTTATAATTATTGTTCCTTCAAGGTGAGATATAGTGATGATGAGTGCTTCATAATATAATCGGAGGTTACCGATCTTACGTCACTCTGATAAAGTGGTAACGTTTATTTGGGCTCTCATGCATGCTGCTTATATATATATGTGTGTGTGTGTGCGTGTGTGTGTGTGTATATATATGTATGTATATATATATTTATATATATGTATGTATGCATGTATACAGAGGATATGGGGAAAAGGGCGAGGCGTTATATACGCATAACTACCTGATCAGTTGGTATATTATGATATCGTCCCAGACATGGGATGCCCATATATGTATATATATATATATATATATATATATATATATATATATATATATATATATATATATATATATATATATATATATATATATGTATGTATGTATGTATGTATATATATATATTTATATATATATATATCTATGTATGTATGTATACAGAGGATATGGGGAAAAGGGCGAGGCGTTATATACGCATAGCCACCTGATCAGTTGGTATATTATGATATCGTCCCGGACGTGGGATGCCCGGACGCGGGATATATGGGTATGGATTGGGCTATACGTTCCGCAGGAATATATATATGGACCGGGCTACACATTCCGCATCAATATAAAATATTTATGGATCGGGCTGCACGTTCCGCAGCACTATTATGTTATACAAGTCTGAGAAACATCTTTATTAAAGGACTAAGCATGCATGATATTCGCCCTAAGAGGCAATCAGACATACATGATGTCCTTGTCTCATGTTTTGTTCTATGTCTCTTATTATGTTGTTATTCATGCCTTACATACTCAGTACACTGTTCGTACTGACGTCCTTTCCTTAGACGCTGCGTTTATGCCCACAGGTATACAGGTATCCCTAGGAGCTCCATCAGTGGCATCTCAGAAGTGTTCTAGTTGTTCCGGAGTTACAGTCTTTTGGTACTATTCCTTTGTACATATATACTTGGGCATGGCGAAATCCTTCCCCATCTTATGGGTTCATGTATGCTACTTAGAGGCTCGTAGACATACGTATGTTGTGGATGTTCGATAGTTTCTTCAGTTCCTATTGCTGTATAATATTTTAATATTTCAGTAATCTCGTTGGCTTATGCTTATGAACGTTGTTATTGATGGTTGTACCAAGTATGATATTCATGAGCAATCTAAGTGGCCCACTTAGAAATGGTTATGGAATGTTAGACTAGGGGTGCTTGCTAGACTAGTACCAGGTACTTGTCATGGCCCTCCGGCTGGGTCATGACATTCAACTTGGAGTGCTCAGACTTCCCCTAATCTGCAAAATAGAAACCAAACAAACCAAAATCTAACACTAAAAATAAAAATCTAAAACTATTACACATTGGGTTGCCTCCCAATAAGAGCCTTAATTAACGTCGTAGCACGACGTTAATCAATTCTTTTCCTCAACCTCGAACTTATGAATTGTACCCCCAATTTTGCATCAAATTTTCAACGCTTCTAGGGTAGTGGTGTGAAAATGGGAGGTGGTGTGAAAATAAAGGAACCAAGTAATAGGTGTTGCATTTAGAACTTCTTGGCCCTTAAGTGAAGAATGTCATTTTGTCTTTCTGGTGTGGAAAATTTTAGGATATCAGGCTTTGGTTCCTCATCTATACACCTCTTCATCAACATGGAGGGCTCGGTTTCCATATCACCAACCAAACACAATGTAGATAAATGTTTAAAATGAGGACCAACACCCCCCAACTCCAAAACTGCATTATTTTTGACATCCTAACTAGTATTCTCCCTCAACCTTAGCATCATCAACAATATTCTGGTCGAATGACTAGAATTCCTGTTTCTGCTCCAAATCCTGACTACTATCCACGAAAATCGGTAGTTGGGCATCAGACGCCTCAACCTTTTTATTTAATTGAGCCTGCAGGTCATGGATATTTGAGCCAAATTGGTCTATCTCTTGTCTTAGCTCAGCCCTGCCTTCTATCAATTGTATCGCCATGTCCATAAGACCATCATAGAGAAACCCATAAAATTTCATTTGTTGAGCTTGTTTCGTTAGCTAAGATTGGCTAACTATATCTGTTTCTTCAAAGCAATCTCCTTGTGGGAACTCGCTCTCTTCTTCTGTTTGAGGTTCGTCTAGGGTATTGACTAAGCCTGTAACTTGCAGGTCATTAAAAGTTTCAGCCTCCGCCTGCATCTCTTTGAGTTTGGCACGAATCCTCTCTATGGCCTTCCCCAGTTCTGCGGTTTGCTCTCTTATTAATGTGTTGTGCTCCACCACTTATTTCATTATATCTGTCACGACCCAACCTCGTGGGCCGCGACTGGTACCCTAACTGGGTACCCGTACATACCTACCCGACTGACTTTCGAATCATACGATTTTTTTTTTCTTTTTCAAAACAGAAGTTACAGAAGTAGGCCGGTACAAATGCGGCACGCGCACGACCATATATATATATACCTGAACATACAGACATTTACAGATAAGCCGATAAGGCTAACATACAGACGAAACCCGTAACCCACACATCTATCTACAGGCCTCTACAGACATACAGAATCATATGACGGGACAGGGCCCCGCCGTACCCAGAATATCCATACATACAGAGTGTACAGAAACAGAAGATATATACCAAAAATATACGCTCCGGATCAAAGGAGCTCCTCAAAACAGCTGGATCAGAAACCTATACTGGCGGCGTATCACCTGGCGCGTCTATACCTGCGGGCATGTAACGCAGCCCCCAAAGAACGGGGGTCAGTACGAAAAATGTACCGAGTATGTAAAGCAGAAATATAACAGATATAAGCATAGTCCGAACCGGAATCACAGAAATATAATGGACAGAACCATAAATCAGACTGACGGACAGAGTCATGATCCACACAGACATACAAAATCGTGTTCCATACAAATAAACAGAATTATGGTTCAGACAGACAGACGGAAACATAATACGGACAGACGAGCAGAATCAGAATCCATACGGACATACAGAATCAGAAGCCATACGGACATACAGAATCAGAAGCCATACGGACATACAGACATAGTCGTAATTCAGACGGACAGACAGAAGTATGTCGGACAGAATTATGCATGCAGAGTAGTACAGAGTCATACAGAATCATACAGAGGCATGTGCTTATATAAATACAGATGGCACACGCATACATTCATACAGATCCCGGCCCTGTCTGGGGGCGCGGTAACAGAACCCTGCCCTCTTAGTACGGGATGCGGTGGACAGACAGAATCAGATCAGATCATATGCCATCCTGGCCGCCATCCCCATACACAGATCATAATATCATACAGACATACAGATCCTGGCCCGCACGCCGAGGGACGCGGTGAACAATGCAGAGAAATATGCACGATAACAGAACCCGGCCCGGGTCGCAGTGAAAGAATGCATTGAGACAGACACGAACCGATAAATGAGAAACTACTTACATACAGACTCAATCAAACTGAAGGGTGCCAAACAGCGAGCCAAAATCAGAATATCCGGATAGTATGCATAGTACGCACCTATATCCTAGTTGGGAAGGCACGACAGATTATTATCAGAATTGGATTCTCAGATGTTCAGAAATCATGTTGTATAAATTACACAAAAATAGCCATATCATACACAAAATAATAGTCCAGAAGTTTTTATAGAAAATCGGACCAAAACGGAAGTATTTAAAATTTTATAGAAGATATCGGGCCTTGTGGGCCCGCCTCGGACCAACTAGAGGCTACATAGGTAAATTATTGCTAATAGACCTTATGAGGTCATCCATAGTCGTTTGGAAGTGTTCCGACTCCGTTTAAGGAAGTTTTGTACAAAACTTCACTTTAAAGGCAATTTGTAAGAAAATAGCTTCAATTGAATTGAAGGAATTGGAGCGGTTTTCCGTCTCGAATTCCGGGGAACGGAGTCGTACTTAAGGCTCGCGGCCGAGCCTACCACATCCAGAACATGCCTAGGAACATAGGGGAATGCTTCACATACCTCGATCGCGCCTTACGCTCGCTTGACGTCAATCCCAATTTCGTCAAAAATCTAGAAATGGTCAAGTTTACCATTTGTTAGTTTCAAACTTTTCAATAATCCAACTTAACACATACTTGCCTACCGAAATTTCGGCAGCATTTCCTCTGTATATAAGACATCCCCGAGACTTAGCTCGGCTCAATTCATCAACACAACAACCCAAAATGACATCAAAACAACAATAGACATTAAAACATACACTATGGCATCACTAGCCATCTTTCGACATAACGAAACATCTTTCGTTTCAAACTTACATTTCCAAACCAAACTTATCATTTTCATATTCATCAACCATCAAAATCATCACAACATACGTCGGAGGCATATCATACCATTTCCACACAATATACACAAGATATGCAAAACATACCAACTTTCCATTAAGCCACTACTTATCCAATTTTTCCTAACTTTCAACATACAAGTTAATTATACATTTCCATCTTCCAAATTCATCAACAATAATCATAATTTGCCTCTTGATACTTTCATTTCCATTTTTACATAAACCATAACAAAGTTGCATACTTTCCTACAACAACTTGATAACCATTTTTCCAAGACAACAAGGATTGTTATCTTTCCATTCACTTCACCATAACACACTTAACATACAAACAAGATCAAATTCATACTCCATCAACACATAACCATACCACACGGCCACCTCCTACATTCTTCAATTTTCACTAATTCATTCCACTTTCATTTTTAATACAATTTCCACCACACTACAACTAAATTACAACATGAATTCAAATCATCCAAGACATGTAATACATGTACATGTATTCGGCCAACAAGCATACTTTTCAACACACAAAATTTCCATGTTTTTCATTCATTCACACATACTACAACATACATATACCTTCCATAACATAACAAAAGCATAAAATCCTTACCTTTCTTCAAGTTCTTCACTTTGCACTAAACTTGTCCTCTTGCCAAACTAATTGTACCAAGTTGTAGAGGACTTTGCACTTAGTAGTATTCCCACAAGAATTGAATTTTAAACTCAAGGATTAGGCTCCAAGAATTTTCTTTCTTTTCTTTCTTTTTCTCCTCTCAAACCCGAAATGGTCTTGTTCTCTATTTCTTGATTTTTCTTGCTTTCTTGAACCTTCTATGGATATGCATAACCATATATAATATTACCTAATTAAAATCATGGACTTGGGCCCCTTTTTTTTACATAGCATGGCTGGTTGGGCCTTCCCTTTTGGGCCTTGTTTTATTAATTTTGTTGAGCCCAAATTGGTGGTTACATCTTGTAATTCATAAGGCAAGTTTCCAAAATTCCAATTTTGCCCTTGGCCACCTTTCGTAATTCCACACCATTGAATTCATGACCTACACATTCATACCAAGTAAGGTCCAATTGTGGCCTTATTCATCACAAGTCAATTTATCTTGAATTTTTCGAATAAGCGAAAAATGTCGGATGTAACAATATCTCTAACCCGAGCGAGACTTTTCGCATCCTTCACTTCATTAATCCTGTTAACATCCCAAACAACAAGAGAATCATAATAGGGGCTCGGGGATGCGGAGTAAGAGTTTGGACAGCCATTCCAATGGCCATCTTGACAACCACATATACTACAAACATTCCACTCAAAGGATTGGCCAACTGTGCGCAACCCATTCTCGGAAATATTATGACAGTGTTTCCACAGGTGGGGTCCTCCACAAATCAGAAAAGAATCACAAAAATAGGAACATAAAATTTTTATTCCAAGATGCCATGTTAAGAAAGATAACCAAAATATTAAATTAAAAATAAAAATAAAATAAATAAAAGAAACTTGAATAGACAAAATAAAAGTCTAATCTAGATAAATATTAATTTCTAAGTCCCCGGCAATGGCGCCAAAAACTTGATGCTCCGTAACGCACACACAAGTATACGCAGTCGTACAAGTAATATAGGATTAAAGTCTAGATATCGTACCCACAAGGACTTATGATTAACTATTACCTAAATTAAACTAATACTAATTGTCTAAACAAGAAATAAAATCCAAAGTTATATTTATAAACTAACTAAAAATAAAAGAAAGCAAATAATGAACTTCAACCAAGAAAGAGTAGATTTTTATCGGAGAGGAGATAGACCTACGGCTGTGATAACCAATAATCCAGTTGAGTCTTCTAATCGCACATCTATTCTATTTCCTGGGTTACTAGTTGGCGGGTTAATTATTGCTTTATGAGTATCTTCCAAGTTGCTTACAATCCTGTATGTGTTACTCTAGCACCTATATTCCTTTGGTCATCAGAAAATAACAAGAACGCATTTAAATCTCCATATTCAACTAAGCAAGACGAAAGGGTATATTCCTATCCTCTTTAGCGAAACGATTATATTGAACAAGCTCTATTTATTCTTATTACGCATGCAAATTTACTATCCCTAGTTCAATTCACAAGCCACAAATAGTGTTTATCTATTGGCCAGGTAATCAAACAATTAAGACCAAGAATAAATAAATAGCCCAAAGATGGAAAATCAATAAATATAAATGATAATCAAACATCAACTTTCATTTTTGAGTCAAAACCCTAGAACTATAAAGTTTAGCTCCACATAGACATCGAGGAAAAACAACAAATCATCCGAATAAAAATAAGCATTACAGATAAGCAAAAGTAAAACCCTGTAACTCCAACCTCCACGACAGCTCCAAGCTCTCTCTCTAGGTCCAAAGTTATGTAAAAACCCTGCCTTATGAACTATTTATATCTGTAGAAAAAAGCTCAGACAAAATAACCTAGTCCAAAACAAATTAGAAATAATTAACTCTCGAAACTTGATTCAGTGCTGAGCACTGACCAAGGTGAACAAATGGTTCGTTGTCTGCTTCGCTCCACCAACTTCCCACAACAATTAAATCTTCAAATCTGACACAATATTTGATGCCTTCAGTTTCAGCCACGTAAACAACACTCCACATCCTCCAATTTGCTTTCTATCGCGCCAAGTCTCTTTGCTTTCTTTCTTCTCTTCTTTTGCACATATTTAATTAAATCATATCACAATAATGTGGAAATCATTATCCATCATAAATCAATCACACTTGCATTTAAATACAACGTAGGCTTCATCCAATTTTGCAACTTTCCACTTTTTATCCAATTTTTCTCCAAATATCTTCAATTTCACATCGCTTTATTCCTACACAATAAAGTGTCATATTAAGCACAATGTAATATAATTGGTACTCAAAAGACGATTAAAAGTACTAGAATGTGAGGTAACAATGGGTAAATATATGTATTATTGGCCGAACATCAAAAAACACCCACATTATACAAACCAACCCCACGACCCCACTTCTTTCATATTTAAAAATAGAAAAGGCAGTTCATCTCAACCAAAATTTGCTCAAACCGTCCCATTTCTTCAGGTCTCTTCTTGCTCTTCAAAATCAAAACCCCATGATTTGTTCTTCCTCTTCACCGGACTATTCACTGTCTCCTCTCTGTCGTCGCTGTTGCTGCTGCAGTTTTTTTATAATTTCGAAGGTAAAGTTTTCTTTCCCTTGGTTCAAACATTAGGGTTTTGAAGTCAAAGCCTGAAAATGATTTTGGTTAGAGAAGAAGAATAAGAACATGGGTTTGTCCTCAATGTTGTTTATTTTGTTGTTCCATGCTTTAGAAACCCTTATTTGGGGTATTTGTTTCGCTTGTTGGGGTTTGTGCATTTGTAAATGGTGTATGTTGTTGTGAAATTATGATTTTTGGTTTTGGTTTTGATCTTGTTCTCCTTAGGGTTTCAAAAAAAGGGCTTTCTGTTTTGTTGATCTTTTCCAACAGTTGAGTAAGATGTTGCTGCAACTTCAGCACTTGTCTGACAGTTACAAACATCTGCTGAGGTTGCATGCTTAAAAAATCTGTATTTTCTTTAACTTGTGATGATTGTGTATGTGTAGTGAAATTACTATTGTTGGTGTTGTTGTTGTCCTGGTATGGTATGGTTTAGAAAAAGTTTGGATTTTATCCAACATGTGATGAACTGGGAGGCAACATATTCCTTAGCCGTTGGATAAAATCAAAACAGTTCCAAAACCCTATTTGGTGTATTTTGTTTAACTTGTTATGGCTATGTGTTTTTATTGAAATAGATGGTTTTGCTATTGTTGGTGGCTTTCTTGTCCTTGTATGGTATGGTTTAGGAAAAGTTTTGATTTTATCCAACAGGTGCTGAACTTGGGGGCAACGGATTCCTTAGCTATTGGATAAAATCAAAATTGTAACAACTCGTAGGGTCGTTATTGTGTTTTTTGACCATTTTGCCCGTTGACCCGCCCCCGAGCCCTATTAGTACCATTTTGACCCACAAGGTCAGGTGGCACGATTCCTTAGGCATCGATTTGAGTTTTGATGTGGCTTTTGGGAAGTTTGACTTTTAAGTGAAAACCATTTGATTCATAGTTGACTTATGGGTAAGTGAACCTTTTTGGAAATCCGATTTCAAGAGGTTCGAATAGTCTTTTAGAACTTGTGCGTATATTTGGTTCAGCTCCCAATGCACTCGGGTGTATTTTGGGACTTAGGTTGGGAAGTTGGATTTGAGGTATCGGGGGTTGACTCGGTCAACGAGACCTCCGTTTCGAATTCCGAGGCCATGAGTGCTCATAACATGTTTTTATGTGTGTTTGCATATGTGGTATGTGAGCAGATGGCCTCAGGTGATAGTTAGAATTTTGGGTTGAGATTGTGATTTTTGGGGAGTTTTTCTGGTTCTGGTGCCTCGCTATAGCAGTGCTAGTACCGTAGTAGCGGCACCGCTATAGCGGTGGCCATGCCGTAGAAAAGGCTAGTGCATATAATAACTGACCGCCGCAACAGTTGGGCATATACATTCATTAAATGAGTATTTAAAGCCCTAAGTTCCTCATTCTTTATTATTTAGACTTTAGAGTTATTGGGAGCATTTCATGGTGATTCTTGGGGGAAAACCTTTGTGGTAAGTCCTTCTATCTTCTTTGCTATTCCATTTTCCATAATCACCATAGGATTTCATTACAATGCTAGTTCACTAAGAGTGTAAGAATTAAAAGAGTGTTTAATGAGTTCTTCTTTCTAGGCTTTGTAATCTTCATTTATTGTGGGTTAACTTCATTAAGCTTGGAATTAATTACTAGAATCTATTATTGCATGATTTCTTCCTAATTAGTGGCTAATTTATGGGATTGGAAGTTAGGGTTTATACCCAAATTTTGGGGTTTTGCCTAGAATTCGAAATTGTGAGAATTGTTAATTGTTCTAGCTTGTTATTGATGGGAATTGATCACCTAGAGTGTTAATTTCATGTTGAGGCCTATAGATTCCTAATTTCGTCCTTCTAGTTCATAGAACCCATTCCATAGGTTGGGGATTTGGGTCTTGAATAGAAGTAGGGTTTGAATGATGTTTCTTTTTTATTCTAATTGCATATTTCGGATATGATTAGACTTGCATTATCACGACGCTCAAAGGAAAGGAAAGACTAAGGTGAGATTATTGGAGACTTTGTTGTTCGGCCTTCCAGGTAGGTTACGGTTTATCTTATGGTGAGACTTCGATTCGTGAAGTATATACTTGGATAATATTGTCGGAGAATGCATGTAAACTTTCGGGTATGAAGTTGGGTTAGATATTGCCTTAGGTTGGGCCTTGTTGTATGATTTGGGGCTAGCCACCCCATTGTGTTGTTGACTTATCTTGAAATATGCTTATTGGCTCGTTGCTACCGTGAGACATCAGATATTGGTGATTAATGATATATAATGGCTATGATATTGCGGTACCTTACTTGATTGATATTGATATGAGAATTGTGATTCCATTGTGCCTTATTGTGTAACCTTGTTATTGATATTACTTGTGTGCCATGTGTGGTATTATTTGAGATTGAATTGGTTTTTTATATTACATTGCATCGTATTCATACTTATTTCCATGATACATTGATATTGCATGATTATGGTACTGATGATGATAATTAAGAAAGTGTAGCCTCCGAGGTCTTTGTCGGAGAGCGTAAAAAAGAGATGCGAGTTCGTGATCTGAGGTCACTCACCGGAGTGGAATGAGTGTATGTTGCCCGACGTCTCTTGCCGGGAATGAGTGCTCGATGCCCGAGGTCTCTTTCCAGTAACGAGAAAGAGAGAGTGTTCGTGATCCGAGCTCTGTCAGTTTCGGAGCGAGTGGTATATGGACTTTGTAGGTCTCCCATCGGTTGTGCTGCCGAGATGTGATGTTCCATCATCTGAGTACATGTGTATCGGTGCATATGAATTGCATCCATATTTCCTACATTATTGCATTGCATCCATAGTTCATACATTATTGCATTGCATTGTACCTTTGGCTTCTTGTGATATTCTTGTGATATAGTTGTGATATACGGATTCAGATTGGATGTAATGTGATTTGGCACAGTTGGGTTTAGATGCTATAACGTAGGTGATGACTTGTACTTGATTACTGGCTCGTGTTGACTTATAGCTTTTTTATTTTACCTGTTTATCTTACTTTATTGTCTTGGAATATGTTAGCTAATCTTAGTCGGCATATGATACCTACCAGTACGTGTTGTTATACTGACCTGCACTTTTTGCATTCTTTTATGAATGGAGAGTATCAGGTGGGATCGATATCTACACCTCGTGGCTGAGACTTCAAGGCTACTGATTCGAGTCTGGTAGGGCGAGCATGTGGACGCTTCGCTACCCGAAGACTCTTATTCTATGATGTCTTACTTTGCTATTCTGAGACATTATTTGAGACTATTGATGTATTATTATTACTTCCAGACTTATAGATTTTAGTTATATGCTCTTGTATGACTAGACCAGATACTGGGGTGATTTTTTATTTACTTCTGCACTTATTATATATTTATATGTCAGACTTACGTTACTTATCTTCTTCCTTTATTTATATCGTGTTTGTGAATGTTGGGTTAGGGGTTCGCTTATCGAGGTGTTACAACTGTTTTATTTTTTCTAACAACTGAAGCATCGACTGCAACAATTGATTCACTTTTTGCAATAAGTTAATTACCTGTTGCAACATCTTCATCATTTGTTGCAACAGATTCTTCAGTTGTTGGAAAATCCATTTACTTGTTGTATTTTGTTTGATCAAATGATGCACGTCTTTTTCTCTGTTTACTTTGAATGATGCATTAATCAATTGAAACTGTTTTTTGTTTATCTCCTGTGTGTAGATAAAATGTCTTCAAGAAAAAGAAAAGAAGAGAAATCAACTGAGGTCATAGAGATAGTAAAAAAGCTAGGGTGCAAACATCATTAGAGGAGATTGCTCTTTTAGCAAATGTTATTTCTGAATCAACAACTGTAGAGGAAATAGATAGTCAAATGGACAAACAACCCTCAGAAAGAGAGGAAACCCAAGAGACCTCTTAGGTAGAAGTTTCTGGAGTTGGACATGATGAACAGACTGAAGATGGCCAAGAAGCAGGAGATAAAAATGAAGAAAGTAAAGAAGAACAAGAAGATGAAAAAAATTATGATGGAGATAAAGTACCTGAAGGAGATGAAGAAGATGAAGAAACTGAAAATGATAATGAAGAAGAAAATACGGATCACTTGTCGACGACCTTAGCTGAAATAAGAACAAAGAAGAAACATAATATGAATGCCAATATTTTTTAGGCTTCTAGTAGTATGGGCATAGATCCCAACAGACCTTCCATTGCCGAGGTCATCAAGAGTTTCGGTATTGTGACGTACAGTGTGAGGATGTCACAACCCATTTTAGCCTAGGTCATGCAGGCACCTACCATTCCCTCCTCGGTAGGTGAACCCTTAACTCAACATTCACAATCAATAAATATAGTAAATAGCGGAAGAAGTAAATGACGTAAGTCTCACAATATAGTATAATATAGATAAGTGCGGAAGTAAATGAATCCACCCCAGTATCTGGTCTAGTCATACAAGAGCATCTAAATACGAATAACTTTGGTCTGAATAATAATACATAAAATGTCGCAAATCATGTCTTGAAAGACAAGTAAGACATAAACAATAGAAGAGTCTTCGAGGTCAGCGGACGCCATGCTCACCCTGCAAAACTCAAGTAGAAGTTGAGGAGTCGATCAACCACGAGTCAAAGAAGTCGATCCGGCCTGATACTCTACATTCATAAAAGAATGCAGCAAGTGCAGGTCAGTACAAACAACAGTAGTGGTAGGCATCATAGGCTGACTAAGCATAGTTAACACAATTCAGAAAATAACGTAGATAAACAAGTAGAACAATTAAGCATGAAACAATATAATCGTAACCGAGCATCCATCAAAACCTATGTAAGTATCTAACCCCAATATAATAAGTCTGAGTATATCAATTCCTGGAACAATAGACACAATAGAATCAACAACACAATCCACCACAATACCGTCATCACGACATCTCACTCAAGTCATAATGCAATGCAATGCAATAATGGTATGAATGTGATGCCATGCCATGCTATGTAAATGAGATGTACACATGTACTCCGGATGAAAATATCGACGTCTCGGCAGCACAACCGAGTGTGACTCGCGAAGTTTGAGTGCCACCCATCCCGGATCTTTGCCAAACAGACAGACGGGACCCTGGCTAATTGCTCACAGGGGGAGTCTCACCGGCACCACTATGGGGGACCCGCGGAGCCCATGCACTAAAATCGAATACGGGATAACATCGGAAATGACTATGCACAATGATGCCCGAATATAACCATCGGACATCAGCCTCCTCACAATCACTCAAAAGAGTTGTCAAATATCTGTTTCATAAATCAACAATTCCGGAATTGAACCTCGGACATCAGCCTCCTCACAATCACTATTGTAAAAGAGTTTAGAAAGTCTCAGTTTCATATAAACAACGATTTCGGAATGGATCTTCAGACATCGGCCTTTTTCACAATCACTCAAGTAAAAGAGTTTATCAAATATCAGTTTCGCTCAATCAATGATACCGGATCATCACCGGGTATCGGCCATGCATGATAATATGAGAGAATGTGTGCAATGCATATGTCAATCATCAACAAGTAAGCTCAATATCACAAGTACCTCAACGGGGTACGCCAACAATATATCGCATCACAATACCAACAGTGGGTGTCACGACCCGACTAAGGGGGGACCATGACGGGTACCCGGAGCTGACTACCGAGCACCACTCATTAGACTATTCATTATACTCAACCTGATCATACATAAACCCCAAAGCTATACATAGATATAAATAAGCTCGTACAACTACAAAAATGATATACAAAAATGTACACTAATATTATCATGGGACACAATTTACCCACATGTACGTATCTACGAGCCTCTACTAGAGTACTAGGCATAAGGACGAGACAGGACCCCGTCGTGCCCAAATACGTACACAAAATAATGTATCAAAATAGAACCTCCGGAATAATGGAGTGCTCCTGAAAAACTGCTGATCAGCTCCTATGAATCTGGGCCACCTCCCTGTTTACCTATGGGCATGAACACAGCGTCCAAAAAGAAAGGATGTCAGTATGAACATTGTACTGAGTATGTAAGGCATAAACAACAATAATACATCGATGAAATAAGGAGACATCAAGTAAGGAACAACCTGTAAATGACAGTCACTTAAGACTGAATAATGCATGCTAACTTACTTCATAAACATCATCATATCATGTATGTTTATAGAACCTGCCCGACCATTTAGGTACGGTGTGATCATCATTAGCCCGCGTCCAGGCCTCCCACGCTCGGGGTGAACATCTCATGCCGCCTACTAGCGGTGTCTGCTCATGCCCTCTAGACATGGTGTATATGCCGCCCGCCTTAGCGGTGCCTGGCCAGCCATATAGGCGCGGTGTAATCGCATCATCGTATACTCATCATAATTGTTACGCCCCAGAAAATTTCATGTTACCAAGGCTACAGACGGCTTAATGTGTGCTTAAGGAGGAGAAAATATTACAAGTATAAAGGATGAAATTCTACTGTATTAGCATGAGGATAGCATGAGTATGATATTTTGAATTCGTACAATATGATTAGAATGATACGTTAAAAGATATATAGCCCTCGTAATCGTAAGCTAAGGTGGGGTCCACATGTCAAGATTTTATAAAGGACATATGACAAGTTATATGGACAATATATGTGAAGTTAAACACAACACAAGAAGGACCCTTGAGCCCAATAAAAGTGGAAGCCCTTCAAAAAGATGTTTTTTAAGTTACGTTTTCGAGTGATCTGACTTCGGGAGGCCATAAACCCATCATTATTTGGGAATTTGGGAAAACTCTTAAAATGAAAGTTGTAGATAATTTAATTAGTCTTCCAACCATAGGTCGTGGGCCTGCATGTGACATAGGGATAAAAAGTTATGCATATTTTAAGGTAGAAAGGTCAAGCTGGGCAGTGGGCTCGACCTAACCCGACTCAAGGTCGGTGGGAACCGACCCAAGAACCCTATATAAGGGCGAAATTCGTGCAATTTGTTGACATTTAACCCCAAAAAGAGCAGAACCTTTTAGAGAGAGAGGAGAGTTAGAGAGAGAAAATGGAGAATCGATCAAGTTCGAGGCCCCGAATCCTGAGGCTCGTGAAGGATAAAGTGTAATACGAGCTGTCGTCGTCGTTTTTACCTAAATATTGATCTTGGGGGATGATATTTTCATGGTTGAGCTGCTGCTAAGGTATGTATAAGATTCCTTTTATGCTATTAAAGTGTTTATTTAGAGTTTTAATGGATTAGAACGGAGGAAATAATGTTAAAAGATCGTTTGGCATTTTTGGGGAGTTTATGAAGGTGGGGCTATTTCAGTGGAGTTAAATGGATGGAAATATCTGAGTTATGATGTATATTGACTGTCGATATTGTTGTTTGATGTTGGAGATGATAATTTAGCTGAATTGGATTTCCGGGTTTGTCCAGTTTATAAAGGAAATGCTGTCGAAATTCCGTTAGAAATAGAGATAAGTTTAAGGGATTAATTATAAGGATATATATTGGATTGATTGTTGGTAAATTGATATTGTTGATAGATTAGCGTGACCCGAAGATGGACTGTGGGTAGGTGGAAAGTGGCAAAGGTATGTAAGGCAAACCTTTCTTCCTTTGGCATGATTCTTGTTGTTATTCATTCTATATGTACTCCATATGATTCCATTCTTAGACGAGTAAGGTCTAAATGTTCCTTGTGATGGCTTATTGATATTGTACTCCTATTCTGTTCCAAAGGGAACATCCATAAGGTGCCAAGTTGAGTTGTGTATATGGTTTTACTAATGATTTTGAGGAAATGAGTTTTATACAAAAGGAAACATAAAGTTTGATTTTCAAAACCACTCCGAAAGGGGTGCGAGATTTTAGTACTTCATTTCATTTACCATTTATGTTTACATTCCATAGTATCATCCCTTTGTATTGATATAATCATTTATTCGTTGGGTAGGGAAATAAAATGAAATTGAGTAGAATATAAGTAGTAAGAATTTCATAACAATTCTACCCTTAAACCTGGAAGTATGTCCTCCTAAGTCTAGTGAGATACAAATTTGATAAATTCTTATGAAAGACTAAGGCTAATAACTGGACTGTGACGAATTGATTAGTGACTTATGATATAAATTGAAAGTGATATCAGTTGAGTCATTTGTGGATTTTAAAAGAGTATGCATTTTAGATGATTTCAATGTGTTTAAAGTACTTATTTGATTGAAAGTTTTCATAATCGTTATAAAGATAATGTTTTATATTCTTAAAAGTTTTTGAAATGATAGGATTTGATAAAGCGAATATCTAAGGGTTTGCTCGACACTGATGAGAGTCGGGTGCCCATCATGCCCTAACGCTGTTAGGGTGTGACAAAGTGGTATCAGAGCAGTTCGTTCTAGGGGTTGTCTGCAAAGTTGTGTCAGGTAGAGTCTTGTTCATAGGTGTGTTGTCGACCACACTTATGAACGGGAGGCTACAGGGTATCTAGGATGGTTTTCCTTCATTCAGATCATAGATTGTGCTATAGAGTTGTGTTATAGGCCTTGAATCCTTGCCGCTAACTTTAAGATTTGAATTTTGATTAAGTGATTGTAAAGTGAGTGTTACATCCGACATTTTTGCTTATTCGAAAATTCAAGGTAAATTGACTTGCAATGAATAAGGCCACAATTGGACCTTACTTGGCATGAATGTGTAGGTAATGAATACAATGGTGTGGAATTACGAAAGGTGGCCAAAGGCAAAAATTGGAATTTTGGAAATTTGCCTTATGGATTGCAATATGTAGCTAACAAGTTGGACTTAAAAAAAAATCAATAAAACAAGGCCCAAAAGGGAAGGCCCAACCAGCCATGCTATGTAAAAAAAAGGGCCCAAGTCCATGATTTAATTAGGTAATATTATATATGGTTATACATATCCATAGAAGGTTCAAGAAAGCAAGACAAATCAAGAAAAAGAGAACAAGACCATTTCGGGTTTGAGAGGAGAAAAAGAAAGAAAAATTTTGGAGCCTAATCCTTGAGTTTAAAATTCAATTCTTGTGGGAATACTACTAAGTGCAAAGTCCTCTACAACTTGGTACAATTAGTTTGGCAAGAGGACAAGTTTAGTGCCAAGTGAAGAACTTGAAGAAAGGTAAGGATTTTATGCTTTTTGATATGTTATGGAAGGTATATGTATGTTGTAGTATGTGTGAATGAATGAAAAACATGGAAATTTTGTGTGTTGAAAAGTATGCTTGTTGGCCGAATACATGTACATGTATTACATGTCTTGGATGATTTGAATTCATGTTGTAATTTAGTTGTAGTATGGTGGAAATTGTATTAGAAATGGAAGTGGAATGAATTAGTGAAAATTGAAGAATGTAGGAGGTGGTCGTGTGGTATTGTTAGGTGTTGATGGAGTATGAATTTGATCTTGTTTGTATGTTAAGTATGTTATGGTGAAGTGAATGGAAAGATAACAATCTTTATTGTCTTGGAAAAATGGTTATCAAGTTGTTGTAGGAAAGTATGCAACTTTGTTATGATTTATGTAAAAATGGAAATGAATGTATCAAGAGGCAAATTATGATTATTGTTGATGAATTTGGATGATGGAAATGTATAATGAACTTGTATGTTGAAGGTTAGGAAAAATTGGAAAAGTAGTGGCTTAATGGAGAGTTTGAATGTTTGCATATCTTATGTATATTGTGTTAAAATGGTATGATATGCCTTTGACGTATGTTGTAATGGTTTTGTTGGATGATGAATATGAAAATGATAAGTTTGGTTTGGAAATGTAAGTTTGAAACGAAAGATGTTTCGTTATGTCGAAAGATGGCTAGTGATGCCATAGTGTATGTTTTAATGTCTATTGTTGTTTTGATGTCATTCTGGGTTGTTGTGTTGATGAATTGAGCCGAGCTAAGTCTCGGGGAGGTCTTATATACAGAGGAAATGCTGCCGAAATTTCGGTAGGCAAGTATGTGTTAAGTTGGATTATTGAAAAGTTTGAAACTAACAAATGGTAAACTTGACCATTTCTAGATTTTGGACGAAATTGAAGTCGACGCCAAGCGAGCGTAAGGCGCTATCGAGGTATGTGAAGCATTTCCCTTTGTTCCTAGGAATGTTCTGGATGTGATAGGCTCGACCGCGAGCCTTAATTACGACTCTGTTCCCCGGAATTCGAGACGGAAAACCGCTCCAATTCCTTCAATTCAATTGAAGCTATTTTCTTACAAATTGCCTTTAAAGTGAATTTTTGGACAAAACTTCCCTAAACGGAGTCGGAACACTTCCAAACGATTATGGATGACCTCATAAGGTCTATTAGCGATAATTTACATATGTTGCCTCGAGTTGGTCCGAGGCGGGCCCGCAAGGCCCGATATCTTCTGTAATACTTTAAATACTTCCGTTTTGTCCGATTTTCTCAGAAACCATCTGAACTATTATTTTGATCATGATACTACTATTTTTATGAAATTCTTACAAAATGATTTCTGAACATCTGAGAATCTGATTCTGATAATAATTTGTCGTGCCTTCCCAAGTAGGATATAGGCGCGTACTATGCATACTATCCGTATACTCTGATTTTGACTTGCCGTTTGGCACCCTTCAGTCTGATTGAGTCTGTATGTGAGTCTGTATGTATGTGGTTACTCATGGATCTGTTCGTGGCTGTCTCAATGCATTCCTTCACTGCGTCCCGGGCCAGGTTCTGTTATCGTGCATATTTCTCTGCATTGTTCACCGCGTCCCTCGGCGTACGGGCCGGGATCTGTTATATCTGTATGATTTTGATATATTGATCTGTGTATGGGGATGGCGGCCAGGATGACATCTGATATGATCTGATCTGATCTGATTCTGTCTGTCCACCGCGTCCCGTACTAAGAGGGCCGGGTTCTGTTTACCGCGCCCCCAGACAGGGCCGGGATCTGTATGTCTGTGTGCATGTGCCATCAGTATGTATATAAGCACATGCCTCTGTATGATTCTGTATGATTCAGTATGACTCTGCACTACTCTGCATGCATAATTCTGTCAGGTATACTTCTGTCTGTCCGTCTGAACTACGACTATGTCTGTATGTCCGTATGGATTCTGACTCTGTATGTCCGTATGGATTCTGATTTGGTACGTCCATATGGGTTCCGATTCTGTACGTCTATATGGATACTGATTCTGCTCGTCTGTCCGGATTATGATTCCGTCTGTTTGTCCGAACCATAATTCTGTTTATCTGTATGGACCACGATTCTGTATGTCTGTCTGGATCATGACTCTGTCCGTCCGTCTAATTTATGGTTCTGTCTGTTATGTTTCTGTGACTCCGGTTCGGACTATGATTGTATCTGTTATGTTTCTGCTTTACATACTCGGTACATTTTCCGTACTGACCCCCGTTCTTCGGGGGCTGCGCTACATGCCCGCAGGTACAGACGCACCAGGTGATACGCCGCCAGCGTAGGGTTCTAATTCTGCTGTTTGAAGAGCTCCTTTGATCCGGAGCGTATACTTTTGGTATATATCTTCTGTCTTCTGTATACTCTGTATGTATGGATATTCTGGGTACGGCGGGGCCCTGTCCCGTCATATGATTTTGTATGTCTGTAGAGGCCTGTAGATAGATGTGTGGGTTACGGGTTTCGTCTGTATGTTAGCCTTATCGACTTATATGTAAAAGTCTGCATGTTCAGGTATATATATATATATGTTTGCGCGCGTGCCGTATCTGTATCGGCCTACTTCTGTAATATCCGTTTGAAAAAAAAAATAAAAAAAATCTGTACGATACGAAATTCGGTCAGGTAGGTATGTACGAGTACCCAGCTAGGGTGCCAGTCGCGGCCACGGGGTTGGGTCGTGACAGTGAGTTATGATTGCGAAATTGGAATTGCTCGTAAGAAAGGTAAGTTCTCTGATGATTAATGATTGCTATTTAAGGTAAGTGCTACAGGTTAAGGATTATAGTAAGAAAGATATGCTTCTTATCGAATTGAGAATTCCATTGCGAAGAGCATTTGTATAGGTATATGTATAGGGTGTTGTAATATGATTGTGGCCCTGTGAGACATGTTGATATATTTTGATTGTTGCCTTGTGAGGCTTGTTGGTTAGCTGTGTACAAGTGGGTAGTACAAATTACAGAGGAGGTTCTGTCAAAATTTGGTTAAAAATTGATTGTGATCAGTATATATATGTGTGCTATGATCAGTAAGATACACAAGTGTAAACTGAAGAATGAAAGATTAATAATAGTTGTAAATCAGCTGAAAGGAGGGTTATGAGATGGGTTCAAAATGAGTTTGAGAGTTAGGTTGAAATTACTCGTGGATATAGAAGTGAGTCGATGGTTAAGTTAAGTTCTCTCGGGGATTAGAAGTAAGGTTGATGAACTAAGATTAATGTGATTCGAATAATGTGATAAGATTATGAGAAAAGACTTAAGAGGGGAAGCAATGATAAGCAAGGAGTCATTCGAGAGGTGAGTTAGTATAAAAAAGAGTAATCTTAAATGAGTAAAGAATGCAACAAGGAAGATAAAGAAACATGATTAAATGTGTTTGAGGAAATGGAGTAATGTGTCCCTTATAGAAATCAATATAATTGAAAGCATCAATGAGGTTAAAGGAAGTTGAAGCTTATAGGGGAAAGATAAGTATTGAAAAGGACTTTAGGATTTGTGAAGGGTTGAGTGATATAAATAAGCATAGGAATTGGATACGAGTATTAGTCTTTATTTAACATTCGAGGACGAATGTTTCTCAGAGGGGAAGGATGTTACGCCCGAGAAAATTTCATGTTACTAAGGCTGCAGACGGCTTAATGTGAGCTCAAGGAGGAGCAAATATTACAAGTATAAAGGATGAAATTCTATTGTATTAGCATGAGGATAGCATGAGGATGATATTTGGAATTCGTACAATATGATTGGAATGATACGTTAAAAGATATATAGCCCTCGTAATCGTAAGCTAACGTGGGGTCCACATATCGAGATTTTATAAAGGACATATGACAAGTTATATGGATAATATATGTGAAGTTAAAAACAACTCAAGAAGGACCCTTGAGCCAAATCAAAGTGGAAGCCCTCCAAAAAGATGCTTTTTAGGTTATGTTTTCGGGTGATCTGACTTCGGGAGGCCATAACCCCATCATTATTTGGGAATTTGGGTAAACGCCTAAAATTAAAGTTGTAGGTAATTGAATTAGCCTTCTAACCATAGGTCGCGGGCCTGCATGTGACATAGGGATAAAACGTTATGGATATTTTAAGGCAGAAAGGTCAAGCTGGGCAGTGGGCTCGGCCCAACCCGACTCAAGGTCGGTGGGAACCGACCCAAGACCCCTATATAACGGCGAAATTCGTGCAATTTGTTGACATTTAATGTTGCTCCCAAATGCACACGCAAGTATATGTGGTCGTACAAGTAATATAGACTGTTAAGTCTAGATATCGATCCCACAGGGACTTAGATTCTACTGTTAAGATAATTCAAATTCGAATGAAACTATTCAAGAAAGTGAAAATCAAGATTGGTTGTTGTGCTAAACTAAAAATGAAAAGTAAACAATTTGTGATTGGTGTTTTTATGACTGGTACTATGTTGACAAAGATTGTAAGAATTATCAGATGAGAGAAAGATCTAGGGTTATGGCTTTCGACAATCCAGTTGATCTTCAGACAATTCCACCTATTTTATTTCCTGGGTTACTAGTTAACGGGTTAATTATGCTTTATGATATTCTCTCGAACTACTCTCAAGCTTGTAGATGTTACCATAACGCCTATATCTCTATGGTCATCAGAGGTAACAAGAACACGTTTATTTCTCCGTTTTCAACTAAGTAAGGCTAAAGGGTATATCTCTATCCTCATTAGCGAAACGATTAAATCGAACAAACTCTATTTATTCTTATTACATACGTGAATTCCCTTTCTCTAGTTCAATTCACGCACCACAGATAGTGTCTGACTATTGGCCAGATAATCAAACAATTAAAACCAAGAATAAATAAGCAACCCACAATATGGAAAATCAATAGATAATAATCGTCATCAAATCAACTTTCAAGTCTTTCGCCACAACCCTAGAACTAGGAGATTTAGCTACTCGTGATTCGATCATAGACAACAGAAGCCATGAATAAACTAGGGTTGAAAAAGATGAAAAATAAAATAACCTAGAGAGAGAAAAAGGAGAACGGTGGCTTACAAATCCTTGAATAATCCCAGAATACCGTTCACAGTTATCAAAATGTCTATATATAGGCTAGGGTTAAAATAACAAATGAGGAATCCAAATCCTATCCTAATCGGGAAAACGTCCGCAGAGTTCCGCTTTCCTTCCGCATCGCGGAAGGATCGCGCAATGATCTGCAGCTTCTCGCCTTTTGCCCGCGATGCGGATCGCTCGCGCAACCTGATGTTTGAGTTTGGTTGTTTCGCTTTCTTCACGCGATGCGGATCGATAGCCTGAAGTTCTGAAGCTTCTCGCGATCCTTCCGCGATGCGGAAGGAAAGCGAGATCCCTTCAGTGGTTAACCCTTCTTTTTCTTCTTTGTTCGTCCTTTGCGGTCATCGACTCGTCACCTTAGCCATCAGCATATGCTACGAATGCCAATCATTTCAAGCACATTTTCCATCGTTTGTCGTCATCGTACCTATACACATGAAAATGTAACGACATAAGTTCAAATACGACGGTTACGTCGTGAATTACGCGATAAAAGTCATAAGAAGAAGTTGTAATACGGCACAAAACATGATATTTGTGCCAAATATCACCACCCCCACTTAGACTTTGCTCGCCCTCGAGCAAACACAAACCAACATCAGACTACATTTCTAGCTCACTCATTCAAACAGGTCTGCAACTGGGTTCGGCTAGTATGGCTAACTCTTGAAGCGAGATTTTTCAAAAACAAACCAGCGACCCAGATTGCGAAAGCCATGCCAAAGGTTTTAAAAGCCTCAGTTTCAGCAACAAGTACTTCTTTTCAAAGAAGACATTTCGAATTTCAAAACAGTTGACTCAACGACACCACTTTAACGCATATAGGTCATCTTATGATAAAGAAATCAACACTTCACCACTCTATTGCTAATTATGTGCCCTCACCACAACAAAATAGTCCATATCTCATCAAGAATCATATGTTTAACTCAATGGACCTGAAATCAATAAATGCACTCACTCTCACAAAGAACGTCACATGTAATGTACGACATACCATACGCTTGCCCGTAGTGTAACCACTCTACTAATACGAGTCAGACGAGCCTAGAATCAAGTAGGACTTCGAGGATTGTAATGTAGGCTACGGGACGGGTAGGAATTATTTGGATAATAGTGACTATCCTCCCTAAGCACTTTAATACTTATACATTCGTCATTCTTGCACTATTTCTTTATTAGCCCTTATTCAACACCAACCAACCTTTAAATTTCTCCCAATTCACCCCATTTTCTTTGTTTAAGCACCACTCTTTTTAAAATCACACAAGTTAGAAGAGAAACTTTTTCGCTACATTTTTTTTTTCAATTCCCAACTAACACGTGAATTAGTTCTGTTCATTCGGTGCTCCCATTGTCTTCCTAGATTACAGTTAACAACCATTTCCCCTCTTTTCGCCTCCCAACTCCCATTATGCATGTATTTGATTAAAGTTCTTCTGGAGTGTTTTGGATCAAATATTGAGTGCTATAGAACAAAGGGGTAATGCTAATTAACTACTATCAAAGAAAAGGCTAAAGGCTCAAAGGGGTTAACTAGGGTGTCATTTGCACACTGGTAGGATAAAGTTTTAGGCTTTTTAGTGACTAACCAAAGAAACGCCTCTATCACTTTCTAGGCTCAACCCAACTTCATTTCGCTTTGTGAACACACGGGCAAGTTCTAGATGTCAATACCAAACATGGATTCAAAAACGAAACCTTACTCACACATGGCACATAATCAACGCAAGAGGGATCCGGTTGTCCCTCGAAACAATCAAACACAATGAAAATCAACAATGCCAAGTGGGTCATACGAGTCAACACAAAAATCATTTTCAAGTGCTTCCAAGAAAAGTAATACAGTTTCACGGCATGCTTTCACAAAACATTTCAAGATTGCTCATATGCCAAGGCTTCCCCTATCCCGTGCACCTAGAATTTGAATGTACCTAGCCTACGGACTAATTTTCCCTCAAGCAGGTTGTCATCCACCCGTCATCAGGAACAGCTCTTTCTATGACAATAAAAGAAAAGAAAAACAAATCTACCTACGCCCGGTTCAAAGGCCCCCCCTCGGGAAAGAACCGAGGCCATAAGAAAACCAAAGGGGGTGGATGATGAATGCCTACTAATGAGAGGCTTAAGAAGTTATCGAAGAAAAATAAAGAAAATAAAATCTTTTTTTTTTCGACACTAAGATGCAAAACTAAAAAGAAATCCTAAAAAAAAAATCCTACGGCATACTAATCATCATCCGCAACCTCAAAACATGGTGTTACAAACCAGGGATGTATTTTCCCACCCCACACTTAAAATTATGCAATGCCCTCAATGCACGTAGATTTGAAAACAAATAAAGCACAAGCGAGGTAAGAAATACTCCCAGGGGGCCCACTAGGGCCTAGTCGTCCTCATCAAGGAAATCCTCATCATCAGCCGCACCCTCATCTGGCTCGGCGTCCTCTTCCTATTCATCGTCGTCGCCTTGCATTAGCGACTCTGCCTCCTCCTTCTCTTCTAATGCGGCCATTACTCGATCAGCCGAGTTCTCGTCCTCATCCGCGGGTAACGGAGATAGCTCGCCCACCAGCGCCCGAGAATGTTGAGTGTGTGGGTTATCAATAAAGACCCTTGTGAGATCAATATTAAAGTGCTCACTCGCAACCATCATCCCCGAGTACATCTGAGCTAGTACGGTGGACTGGACAGACCTCTCCTCCACCGGGGTCAAGTGATGTCCGGATACGCTTGCTGGGGCCATGACATTGGAGATTTCCAGCGGGTCAATGGGTGCCTCAAGTAATCTATCCGTAGAGTACGCTAACTCACCGTCGAGCCGCATTAGGTAGGAAGTGAGAGTGTTCCCATAACTTAGCCTTTTCGACTTCCCAGCACGCACTCGGCAGATTTCCTGTAGCATCCAATACCCTATGTTTACCGGCTGCCCTGTCATCAGGAAGTACACAATGCACACTCTCTCCCATTGTAACTCCGAGAAGTGATCAAGTGGCATTATTATCGCATTTAGAAGGCGCAGCCACACTCAGGACTCTCTACAAAAGTTGCTCATGCTCTTACTTCGGTGCTTCTGAAGAGGTCCTGAGTATCGTGCCCATTGAGCTTTTGAGTTTGCTCCACACAGAGTTTCCCGGATAGCCCTATAATCCGGCCTTTTGATGAACTCTAGTAAGTGCTCGACAGGCACATCCGGGACTCCGATTGCCCCGCACAAGGTTGATGCCGACAATGGTACCCAGTTTACTCGAATGTACACAAAATCTCGAGCCCGACGGATTGGTATGCTCGCATAAAGTTCCATGATCAAGTAGATGTTCACAGGTCCCGGTTGTTCGAACACAGACGTCCATCCCATGGCAACTATACGGTCGTGGATATCCCGAAAAGTCTTCTTCAGAGGGGCCCGACTGATTGCTCGCTCATGGTTGTACTCTTTCGAGGTGTCGAACCCCGCATACCACTCTGCTCCTTCCCCCGAGAGACGGGGGTTGGTTGTCCTTTTAGTTGCTGGAGGAATCACAACCGCGGGATGCTCTCCTTTACGGGAGGTTTGCCCCTGTTTCTCTTTGGGCGGGTTTTGTGCTCGCCCTCTTTTTGTACCTTGGGAGGAGGAGGCGACAGCGTTTCCCTTGGATTTAGTGTTAACCATTTTTACCTACAAAACAACGCATTACCAAACGAGAGGTTTAGGTTAGTCATGACGGGGTCGTGAAACAACCCCACACTTACTTCAAACTATATTGTGAAAAAAAAAACAAAAGAAGTTAACTACTCCTACAAGATCTAGCAAACAAAAACAAAGTACGCGATTGTTACGTTGCTTAGGACGAAACAGGAGTCATTATTTTTCAATCCGCCCTCATAATTCGAATTTGATGGTGAGATACATTTCACAAGGGTTCCTATGCTCGGTAAATGTTCCATTGCTACTCAAGATTTCACAATTTCACAAAAACCTGTTTTAGGACTTTTATCGAACACCTTGTGGGCGTAACATCATCCCTTAACTTTGAGTGACAATGGGGGGTTGAAGAACCCTCCTTTATGCAATGGGAGTCACATTGTAGCCACATTCACACCTATTACACAAGCAATACCAATCCCCGCCCACAATTCGCCCATACCTATATCCCTACTTTACACATACCAACACAATGACAAGGAGAGAGAAAATAGGGAAGATGAACACTTACCTTGTGGTGTTGATGTGGGATAGATTACAACTTGAAGTTGTTTGCGTGAGAGAGTGAGTGGGGATGGTTTTTTTTTTTTTCGTATTCAAGGGAATGGGAGGAGTTGGGGATTGTTGTATAATGAAAGTGAGGAGAGGGGGTCGTGTATACCCTATATTACGGAAACGAAATATACAAACCGGGTCGACCCGCGCGATCAGTCCGTAACTCCACGCGATATGTCCCCTTCGCGGGTATATCGCGCAAATCACTGGGCATTTCTGATTTTTGATGCGCGATTTTCCCGCATCGCGGGTCTATTGCGCAAATCACTGGGCACTTTGTCTGTTTTCTTCTTTTTCGCCTGCTTCCTGCAGTATGAACAAACGTGACTTATATCCTACAAAAAGTTGGGTTGCCTCCTAACAAGCGCCTTAGTTAAGGTCGTGGCACGACATTTTTTTTTTTTTTTTACCACGGGTTGCCTCCCGAGAAGGGCCTGATTTAACGTCGCGGCACGACGCAGGCTCTCCTCAAGCCTCTTCTAGATCGATGGTGGTCTTGGCGCGGTCAGTGGCCTCCCCGTAGTAATGCTTCACTCTCTGCCCGTTCACCAAGAATGTCTCATCTGAGTTGGGTCTTTTAAGCTCGACTGCACCATGTGCAGTCATGCGAACTACTTCGAATGGTCTGGACCATTTGCTCTTCAGCTTTCCCCCGAAAATCTTCAGCCTGGAGTTATACAACAATACTAACTGCCCAGGCTCAAAGTCACGAGATTGGATGTGCCTGTCATGAATTCTTTTAGTGCGCTCCTTATACATTTTCGCGTTTTCATAAGCATGATAGCGAAATTCCTTCAACTCGTGCAGGTGCAACAGTCTCTTCTCTCCAGCTTGAACCATGTCGAGATTCAGCTTCTTGATCGCCCAATATGCTCTATGCTCAAGCTCGACTGGTAGATGACATGCCTTACCAAAAACGAGCTTATAAGGGGATGTACCAATCGGAGTTTTGTAAGCTGTTCTGTATGCCCACAGAGCGTCATTGAGCTTTAATGACCAATCTTTTCTACTTACGCTCACAGTCTTTTCCAAAATCCTCTTGATTTCCCTATTCGATACCTCCACTTGACCACTCTTCTGAGGGTGATAAGCAGTCGCTATCTTATGTTTCACCCCATACTTGAGCAGCAATTTATCAAAGAGCCGATTGCAGAAGTGCGCACCTTCATCACTGATGATGGCCCGCGAGGTCCCAAACCTCGTAAAAATGTTCTTTTTCAGAAGTCGCACCACCACACCAGCATCATTGGTGGGAAGTGCAATGGCTTCCACCCACTTCGAAACATAGTCTACCGCCACCAATATATATTTATTTCCCTTGGATGGTATGAAGGGTCCCATGAAGTCTATACCCCACACATCAAACAACTCGATTTCTAAGATACCCTTCAAAGGCATTTCATGACGCTTGGAGATATTTTCGATCCTTTGGCAGCTATCACATGCTCGCACAAATTCATGAGCATCTTTGAACAAAGTTGGCCAGTAGAATCCGGACTGAAGTACCTTGGCCGTTGTTCGGTCACCAGCATGATGTCCTCCATAGGGTGATGAGTGACACTTTTCGAGAATCGCTGAAACCTCTTCCTCTGGAACACACCTTCTGATTAGCTGATCTGTGCCAACCCGGTAGAGATAGGGCTCATCCCACACATAGAAATGACTGTCATGCAGAATCCGCTTCTTCTTCTCGTGATTATTACCAGGGGGGTAAATCTCACTCACTATAAAGTACACCATGTCTGCATACCATGGCACCTCAGCTGATTTAAGAGCAAAAAGCTGTTCGTCCGAAAAAGTCTCATTAATCCCCACTGCTTCATCCACATGCTCGCGATCTTCTAACCTCGATAAGTGATCTGCCACCTGATTTTCTGTGCCCTTGCGATCTAAAATCTCGATGTCAAACTCCTGCAGCAACAGCACCCAGCGAATAAGCCTCGGCTTTGCATCCTTTTTTGAAAACAAGTAACGAACTGCCGTGTGATCAGTGTAGACAATCGCCTTTGTGCCCACCAGATATGATCGGAATTTGTCAAAGGCGTAGATAACCGCCAATAACTCCTTCTCTATGACAGTGTAGTTCATCTGGGCTGCATCAAGTGTTTTGCTGGCGTAATAAATAGGATGGAAGATCTTGTCCCTTTTCTGACCAAGGACAGCGCCCACAGCAAAATCACTTGCATCACACATGAGAATAAATGGTAGAAACCAATCGGGTGCGACGATAATAGAAGCAGATAGCAACCTTGTTTTCAGCTCATCAAAAGTCGTCAGACAGGCTTCATTGAACACAAACTTCACATCTTTCTCTAAGAGCTTGCACAGTGGATTAGCAACTTTAGAGAAGTCTTTCATGAACCTTCGGTAAAAGCCAGCATGCCCAAGAAAACTGCGCACTCCCCGAACTGACACGGGTGGTGGCAATCTTTCAATTGCTTCAATCTTCGCCTTGTCATCCTCTATTCCTTGGCCCGATATCTTGTGCCCAAGAACAATTCCCTCTCGAACCATGAAATGGCATTTTTCCCAGTTAAGTACAAAGTTTGTTTCTTCACAACGAGCTAGCACGGCATCCAAATGGTTTAAACAGTCATCAAAAGAATCTCCAAAGACAGAGAAGTCATCCATAAATACCTCCACATAAGTTTCCACCATATCGGTGAAGATAGCCATCATGCATCGCTGTAAGGTACTTGGAGCATTGCACAAACCGAAAGGCATCCTTCGGAATCCAAACGTGCCATATGGGCATGTGAAGGTGGTCTTTTCTTGATCCTCGGCCGCGATCATGATCTGGTTGTAACCTGAATAACCATCCAAAAAATAGTAATAATCGTGCCCAGCCAATCTGTCGAGCATCTGATCCATGAAGGGTAAAGGGAAATGATCTTTTCTGGTGGCGTTGTTCAACTTGCGATAGTCGATGCATATCCTCCAGCCCGTGACAGTTCGTTGAGGCACCAATTCGTTCTTTTCGTTTTACACCACAGTTATGCCCCCTTTCTTCGGGACACATTGTACAGGACTCACCCAATTGCTGTCCGAGATAGGGTAAGTAATGCAGCTGTCAAGCCACTTGATTACCTGTTTCTTTACCACCTCTTTCATGATCGGGTTCAGCCGCCTCTGACACTCAATATTGGGTTTGCTGCCTTCCTCCAATAAAATTTTGTGTATGCAAAACGAGCTACCAATACCCCGAATATCAGCTATCGACCACCCGAGGGCTCGGATTCGATATCTTAGCACTCGCAATACACGTTCCACCTGCACATCAGTCAAATAAGCAGAGAGGATTACGGGCAACGTGTCTCCACTACCCAAGAAAGCATAGCGAAGGTGAGGAGGCAATGGTTTCAACTCAAGAACGGGAGCCTCTTCAATAGAAGGTTTCGGCTTCTTCCATGACTCTGGTCTGTCTAGCTCCTCAAACGGTGTATGTGCTCGTAGATAAGCGCATGAAGTGTCAAGAATGCTAAGACACTCCTCCACTTCTGCATCAATCATCAAATCTCCCCCATACACCAAAGTTGACTCCAACGGGTCTCGCGATGCTAGGAAGTGATCCGATTCAGCATTTGTGAGCTCAGGTTCAACCACAGAAATCATCTTCAATTCCTCATAATGGGCTGAAAGTCTAGTGTCTTTAAACACATCAAAATTCGCCTCTTACCCATTAACTGTGATGGACATCTTTCCATCTCGCACTCGGATCACAGCATCAACAGTAGCCAAAAAGCCTCTCCCCATGATGAGAGGAACACTCTTATCTGCCTCATAGTCAAGTATCACAAAATCAACTGGCAGAATAAATGGGCCCACCTTCACAAGAACACTTCTTCTAGCTCTCTTCCATTCCTCAAGGTGACTGCTTTGCATTCTTTTGGATTCTTTTCAGTATCGCTCGGAAGAGCACCCGAAGGTCTGACATTCTGCATAAGAGCCATCTGCCCCATTTGACGCTCAAGCTCGTGAATGGACTTCTGCCTCTCACTCTGAATTTTCTAATTTTGCTACTGCATCGCCTGATTTTGAGCTATGAGCTGCTTCATCATTTCCTCTAAATTGTTGGCTAGTTGAGCTTGAGGTTGCTGATAATTGTTCGGCTTGTGTAAATCCTGCTTCCCAAATGGAGTGTTGTAATTATTCCCATAATAGTTTCCCCGATTGCCAATACCGCGATTCAGCTGCCCCACAAAATAGACAGACTCTGGATTCAATGGACAATTGTTATAATCATGAGGTTCACAACAACATACACAGGCTTCCTACTGAATGTGCTGAACTGGTTGAATCTGCTGAGCTTGAGGAAACACCCTCAACATCACATTAGTAAGAGTACCTATATCAGCCCGAATAGCTGCAACATCATCAACTTTAAGAACTCCAGCAGCTTTTTGTGGTAACGCCCGGCTAGTCTCGTTATACTCATGATGACCCTCAGACATCATCTCAAGGAGATCTTCCATCTCTTCATGTGTTTTGTTTAATATCTGACCTTGAGCTGAAGCATTCAGCAGGGCCCTTGATTCATGGTTAAGACCCTCCACAAAATAGTTGCCAATGATCTCCTTTGGCTGCATGTGATGGGGGAAATCTCGCAGATAGCCCTTATACCTTTCCCAAGCTTGTGGTAGAGATTCGGAATCTCTCCGAGTGAATTTAGCAATTCTTCCTCGCAGCTCCTTTGTCTTCTTGGGTGAGAAGAACCCGTCGATAAACTTATTTGATAATATCTCCCAAGAAGTGATAGAACCGGCAGGTAGATTTGTCAACCATTCCCTTGCTTCGCCAATAAGTGAGAACGGAAATAAGGACAGCTTCACATAATCATCGGGAACATCTCAATATTGGAAATTCTCGCTCAGTTCCACGAACTGCATTAAGTGCTTATGCGGGTCTTCAATAGATTTACCCATATACTGGCACGTATGTTGCACCAGCCGTACTGTTCCTTCTTTTAGCTCGAAATTTCTAGTAATGTCAGGCCTAACAATAGCTTTAGCAATGGTCGCCAGACATGGCCTAGCATAACTGGATAACAAAATTTGTTGTTCTTGCGCCCTCGCAGCTGCTCTCTCTGTTATATCCCGCATTTTATGCAATCGGATAATTCAAGACAATCGCGGGAAAACAACAAGCAAGGCAATATTTTATTTTGTTTGGCACATGAGTTGCTTATGAAAAGTCTAGAAGTGGAAATATGGAGAACGACGAAGGGCAAACTTGGAAGTTGGAAAAATTGCTTCCCTAAATTGCAAGAACTAGCTAAGAATATAAAGTGGGCTTGACATTTTTTTTAAGGAGAAAGAGAGGCCCAACCGGCCATGTTGATGGGTTTGGCCCATGATTCATTAATTCATGGTATTAAATAAGATGACTAAGTCATCTTTATCCCATAAGTGTTCTAGAAAATTCAAGAAAATTGAAGAACAAAAGAAGAGGGCAAAGCTTAAGGCCATTCGGCCATAGTGAAAAACCCAAGAAAAAAATTGCAAAATTCTTCCAAAAATCATTTTCCACCAAGTAGAGGGTGCACAACAAGGTGGAGTTGTTGTTGGAGCAAGAAAGGTTCAAAATCATACAAGTTGCCAAGAGTTAGGCAAGTGAGAAGTTGAAACAGAAAGGTAAATTCTAATCTTGTTTTATGTGTTATATATTGTGTATATGTGTTGTAGTATCCTAAAATAGATGAAATTCATGAAAGAGAGAAATATAGTGTATGGCCGTGTATGTATATATATGTGTAGGAGCCATGCTTCAATTATTTAATTAGTGTTTGGTTGTTATTGTTGTGAATGATGTGTGGAAAATGGAAGTTGAATGAATTTGGAGAGATTGTGGTGTGCATGGTTGATGTTAGCCGAGTGTGTGTGCATGACATAGGTGGCCGTGAACATGGCTTATGTAACCATGATTGTGTGTTGAATTGTTGAGGAACAATGAGCAAGTTATATTTAGTGTTTTAGTTGTTGTGTTGTAGATTGCATATTGCAAGTAAAGACTTGATAAGTTTGGTAAAGTATTGGTAATTGGAAGATTATGTATATTGAAGAATAATGTTCTTGCATGGATAGTATGTAATGATATTGGTATGATGTCGTTGGAACATATACTATAAGGTTGTTATCATGTTCATTGAAGTCGGAAGGTTTTGAAGAAAGTAATAAATTGAAATCATGCATCTTGGATGAAATATGTGAATTGCTAGTGCGATTGTTGATTATGTTAATAGTTTGGTCGGGTTTGAATTCCCGGATTGTGTTGGTTGAGAATTTGGCTATGTTAAATGTTGAGGATGGTGTATGTATAAAGGAAATGCGGTCGAAATTTCGGTAGCCAAGTATTACCTTAAGATTTCAACTCTAAGTATACTAATGAGAGTTTTGGGTAAAAATGACCAATTTGCAGATTTTGACGAAATTGTGACGTGAATTTGGAATAGCTATAGGCGCGGAAAGAGGTATGTAAGGCTTCACCCTTCTTTCTATGGCACGTCTTAGATGTACTAAGTCGGTTACGAGCCTCGGGGACAACCCTATTCCCCGGAATCCGCACCTAAAGTTTTCCACTTTTTGTTCAATAGAATTGAACTAGAAAGTGTGCCAATTGGGGGAAAAACCTCCTAAACCCTTAGAACTTGTATAAATGGGACCCGATTACCCTAAGACCCTCACAAGTAACGCTATGACACGTAACATATGTAAATCGTATACGCTACCTCATCCGGCCCGAGGTGGGCCCGTTACTCTCAGATTTCCCTATAGTCGTGGTTGACTTACTTGAAGTAAATCCAAAGGGGACTTTTGATCCCAATCTCGTTACCGAATGATAAGTACTATGACTACTCTAACGAGAATGTTTCTATGAGGATAATGATAATGACAATGTTAGACAAGAGAATGTACCTTTGATAAGTACGACCGGAACGACTCTATGACTAAGATGACTAAGCTAAGTATCTTATGTAAATATGAAAGTGATACACTAATATTTGAATCGTATTTATATTCCCTAGCTATAACTTTATTTTCTAAGACTCTAAAGCCTATGACTGTCATCTATGATGCCCACGATTTCATTTTTCGGTTACTGTAATACTATTCTCCGTTGATAGTCTCGCCTTAAAATACTTGTTCCTTCAAGGTGAGACAAAGCTATAACTAGCATTCCATAACGTAATCGGAGGTCACCGACCTTACGTCGCTCCGATGGATACATGATTTTTCCTTGGATCTTGTGTGCTTATATGATATATGTATATAAAACAGGTATATGTGTATGGATATGTATATATAAATAAGATAAGTAATTGTATATGAGATGTGTATATGTATAAAAGATAAGCAAATGTATATGTATATGTGTATGGGGAAAGGGGAAGGGCCACTGTTATATCACCACCTGATTCAGCTGGATTCCATCCTGGACGCGGGATGCCCGGACGCGGGATATGGGAGAGCCGTACGCGGCGTCTGTATATATATATATATAATGTATGCTACCTATCAATGATGTAATATGTTGGGACACCGTTGGGGAGGGGGCTTGGGAGAGCCGATTGTATTCGGCATCTGTAAATGTGAATAAAAGATATTGTTTACTGAATTGTACTGTTTTCTGTATACGAGAATAAGGGACACCGTGGGGGTGGAGCCGATTGTATTCGGCGTCTGTAAATGTGAGCAAAATGGTACCGTTACTGAAATGTACTGTTTTCTGTACTCGCGAATAAGTAATATATAAATGTTAATTCTTATGCTTATGAAAAGAAACGTTTCAAAGACGAAATGACAAGCCTACATGACAGCCAGCCTGAAAAGGGGCCTTCCTATGCACAGGTTACTTTCTCGCCTCGTTATATGCCCTGTGACTCCATGATATTATTAATCGTACTCTATGTCACTGCTTGTATTATTTTCTATGCCTTACATACTCGGTACACTATTCGTACTGACGTCCCTTCTTGTGGACGCTGCGTTTCATGCCGCGCAGGTCAGCAGACAAGTGGACTTGATCCTTAGGAGCTCTGCCAGCAGTACTCTACAGCGCTCCAGTCGTTGCAGAGCCTTATTTCAGTGGTACTATTTTGTGTATATATAATCTCGGGCACGATCGTACTCGGCCCTTTCTATGTATAAGTGTACTATGTCTAGAGGCTCGTAGGCAGATATGTATAGTCGGTCAAGTATAATTAGATATATGGTGTTTTGGCATGTTAATGTTGTTGTATAAAGTGCTAACGAAGTTTATTAGCCTATGTTCAGAATGACGCTGCTAATGTTAATGTTCAAAAAAAAAATATGGCTCTGTTTACACGGCTTGCTAAGAGGTAAAGGTAATATGATAGATAAGGAGTGCTCGGTACAAGTATCGGGTACTCGTCACGGCCCCTAGTCGGGTCGTGACAGAAGTGGTATCAGAGTAGTTCGGTCCTAGGGTTTGTCTACGAGCCGTGTCCAGTAGAGTCTTGCTTATGGGTATGTAGCGCGCCACACTTATAAACAGGAGGCTACAGGGCATTTAGGAAATGTGACCTTCTTTACATTCTGAAATCGTGCGATAGAGCTAAGTTGCCAAGCTTCCATATTCCTTTTCCTAAACCTATGTTATGGTTTCAGTAATGCCGCCGAAGAGAAAGGCTACGATGGCCGAGAAAGCCAAGAGGGTGGCGGCCAGCAGAGTTGAACGGGAGCTAGAAGAAGAAGAATCTCATAATGAGGCTCCCCCTCAGACTGTTCCTGCTCCACCTGCACCGGCAGAGCAGGGAAGAGCTCCAGCTCTAGCCCCCGCACCTCCAGTTCCACCGCCAGCAGTTCCGGGCCAGCAGATGGCAGAGGCCATCCAGTTATTGACCCAGTTAGTTGCCGCACAGGCTCAGCGGCAAGATATAGACTTGGGAGACAGGGCGGTAAGCGCAAGAGCCCGTGACTTTATTACCCTGAAGCCGCCAGAGTTTTATTAGTCAAAACCAGAGAAAGACCCGCAGAGTTTCATAGATGAGATGCTGAGGACTCTGAGGATCATACATGCTTCGGATACGGAGTCCGTAGAGTTGGCTTCATACAAGCTGCGGGATGTGGCAGTTCTGTGGTACAGCAGCTGGATATCATCGAGGGGAGCAAATGCACCCCCTCCGGTTTGGCAGGAGTTCACTGAGGCGTTCCTGCGACATTTCCTACCGCCAGAGGTTCAACGGGCTCGAGCCGATATGTTCTTGAACCTGAGACAGGGAAATATGAGCGTCCGAGAATACAGCCTCCATTTTAACTCGTTAGCCAGGTATGCCCCAGCCATAATAGCTGATAGGGGAGATCATGTGCACCGATATGTGAGTGGGCTAGGGCCACATTTGGTTAAGGAATGCTTGACGGCTTCACTCCAGGACGGGATGACTATTACCCGCATCCAGGCCCACGCCCAAAATCTGGAAGAACAGTACCAGTCACGGAAAGAGGAGCGTTATCCAGATAGGGGTCCCAGAAAAAGGGGCAGATCTTCTGGGGCTAGAAGCGAGTATAGAGGGGGGCAGGCACAAGAGCAGTCTAGGTATTCAGGCCAATCAGTGGCTAGTGCACCACCTCGATTTGCGGATAGAAGATTTGACCGCTCCGCCTATTCGGGATCGGATCAGGGTACTAGAGCTTCAGGATCCCAGTACAGAGCTGATTTTAGCGGGACGGGGCTTCCCCCGCCATGATGTGCTCGGTGTGGCAAGACACACTCTGGGCAGTGCTACCTAGACACCGGTGGTTGTTTTGCCTGTGGTCGAACTGACCATTTTGTATGTGATTGCCCACTAAAGGATGAAGGAGGCCGAACTCAGCCAGCCGGATCAACAATCGGTTCATCAACGACCGTGCGCCCTCGTGGACAGACTTCCCAGGCTCCAGCGGGCCGCGGCCGAGGTAGAGGAGGGGCACCCAGTTCAGCCAGTCCTCCGAACCGTATATACGCATTGGCAGGACGGCAGGATCCTGCACCTTCCCCAGATGCGGCTACAGGTACACTATCGGCATTTTCCTATTATATGTATGCGTTAAACTGATCCAGGTTCTACTCTATCGTATGTTACTCTTTGTGTTACTAGACATATTGGAAATTTGCAAACTCAGGACGAAAAGTGACCATACACATAGGAAAAAGGTGAATATTGAGGATTGCGGAGGTTAGAACTGTAAATAAAAGAAAAGATGTGTTACGCGGACGTTTCGAAACCTGCTAAGACCCCAACGCGTCCCATATTATGCGACATAAGTAGTACGGGGAAGTGGAGGTAGAAGTACTAACACCGAGACACTGAAATGCATTAAAGTTTCAAGGTTAAGCGTGTTCAGGTGGGAGTAATTCCATGATGGGTGACCCCCTGGGAAATATACTGAAAATTTCATAAATGCGGAAATAAGGGACGAGTGTAAGCGTAGACAGACCAAAGTAAATTGGGGTGTGGAAAGTGGTTAGAAACCCCATATGAGTTATGTAGGCCGAGATGGACTAAACTAACAGAAAAAGGGAAGTCATGACAACAGAAAGCTTTGGCAACGAAGGAGAAAAGTATAGATGTCACAGGGTGAGACCGGTGTTGAGTCCACACTAGCTAATACAAGAGATCCATGATATGGCGATATACTAGAACGTGTCTAGTGAGGGGGTAGACGCGGCGGGTGCCACGAAAAAGGGATTATAACCGTGAAGATCGCAAAAGGCAACCTAAGCTCCTAAGATGAATATGCGAGGCGACATGAGGCATCTGCAAGGGAGACCTCCCCGAAATAATATACTACGCTATGAGGCAAGTTTAACATTCGAGGACGAATGTTCTAAAGGGGGGGAAGGATGTTATATCCCGCATTTTATGCAATCGGATAATTCAAGACAATCGCGGGAAAACAACAAGCAAGGCAATATTTTATTTTTTTTGGCACATGAGTTGCTTATGAAAAGTCTAGAAGTGGAAATATGGAGAACGACGAAGGGCAAACTTGGAAGTTGGAAAAATTGCTTCCCTAAATTGCAAGAACTAGCTAAGAATATAAAGTGGGCTTGACATTTTTTTAAGGAGAAAGAGAGGCCCAACCGGCCATGTTGATGGGTTTGGCCCATGATTCATTAATTCATGGTATTAAATAAGATGACTAAGTCATCTTTATCCCATAAGTGTTCTAGAAAATTCAAGAAAATTGAAGAACAAAAAAGAGGGCAAAGCTTAAGGCCATTCGGCCATAGTGAAAAACCCAAGAAAAAAATTGCAAAATTCTTCCAAAAATCATTTTCCACCAAGTAGAGGGTGCACAACAAGGTGGAGTTGTTGTTGGAGCAAGAAAGGTTCAAAATCATACAAGTTGCCAAAAGTTAGGCAAGTGAGAAGTTGAAGAAGAAAGGTAAATTCTAATCTTGTTTTATGTGTTATATATGGTGTATATGTGTTGTAGTATCCTAAAATAGATGAAATTTATGAAAGAGAGAAATATAGTGTATGGTCGTGTATGTATATATATGTGTAGGAGTCATGCTTCAATTATTTAATTAGTGTTTGGTTGTTATTGTTGTGAATGATGTGTGGAAAATGGAAGTTGAATGAATTTGGAGAGATTGTGATGTGCATGGTTGATGTTAGCCGAGTGTGTGTGCATGACATAGGTGGCCGTGAACATGGCTTATGTAACCATGATTGTGTGTTGAATTGTTGAGGAACAATGAACAAGTTATGTTTAGTGTTTTAGTTGTTGTGTTGTAGATTGCATATTGCAAGTAAAGACTTGATAAGTTTGGTAAAGTATTGGTAATTGGAAGATTATGTATATTGAAGAATAATGTTCTTGCATGGATAGTATGTAATGATATTGGTATGATGTCGTTGGAATATATACTATAAGGTTGTTATCGTGTTCATTGAAGTCGGAAGGTTTTGAAGAAAGTAATAAATTGAAATCATGCATCTTGGATGAAATATGTGAATTGCTAGTGTGATTGTTGATTATGTTAATAGTTTGGCCGGGTTTGAATTCCCGGATTGTGTTGGTTGAGAATTTGGCTATGTTGAATGTTGAGGATGGTGTATGTACAGATGAAATGCTGCCGAAATTTCGGTAGCCAAGTATTACCTTAAGATTTCAACTCTAAGTATACTAATGAGAGTTTTGGGTAAAAATGACCAATTTGCAGATTTTGACGAAATTGTGACGTGAATTTGGAATAGCTAAAGGCGCGGAAAGAGGTATGTAAGGCTTCACCTTTCTTTCTATGGCATGTCTTAGATGTACTAAGTCGGTTACGAGCCTCGGGGACAACCCTATTCCCCGGAATCCGCACCTAAAGTTTTCCACTTTTTGTTCAATAGAATTGAACTAGAAAGTGTGCCAATTGGGGGAAAAACCTCCTAAACCCTTAGAACTTGTATAAATGGGACCCGATTACCCTAAGACCCTCACAAGTAACGCTATGACACGTAACATACGTAAATCGTATACGCTACCTCATCCGGCCCAAGGTGGGCCCGTTACTCTCGGATTTCCCTATAGTCGTGGTTGACTTACTTGAAGTAAATCCAAAGGGGACTTTTGATCCCAATCTCGTTACCGAATGATAAGTACTATGACTACTCTAACGAGAATGTTTCTATGAGGATAATGATAATGACAATGTTAGACAAGAGAATGTACCTTTGATAAGTACGACCGGAACGACTCTATGACTAAGATGACTAAGCTAAGTATCTTATGTAAACATGAAAGTGATACACTAATATTTGAATCGTATTTATATTCCCTAGCTATAACATTATTTTCTAAGACTCCAAAGCCTATGACTGTCATCTATGATGCCCACGATTTCATTTTTCGGTTACTGTAATACTATTCTCCGTTGATAGTCTCGCCTTAAAATACTTGTTCCTTCAAGGTAAGACAAAGCTATAACTAGCATTCCATAACGTAATCGGAGGTCACCGACCTTAAGTCGCTCCGATGGATACATGATTTTTCCTTGGCTCTTGTGTGCTTATATGATATATGTATATAAAACAGGTATATGTGTATGGATATGTATATATAAATAAGATAAGTAATTGTATATGAGACGTGTATATGTATAAAAGATAAGCAAATGTATATGTATATGTGTATGGGGAAAGGGGAAGGGCCACTGTTATATCACCACCTGATTCAGCTGGATTCCATCCTGGACGCGGGATATGGGAGAGCCGTACGCGACGTCTGTATATAAATATATAATGTATGCTACCTATCTATTATGTAATGTGTTGGGACACCGTTGGGGAGGGGGCTTGGGAGAGCCGATTGTATTCGGCGTCTGTAAATGTGAATAAAAGATACTGTTTACTGAATTGTACTGTTTTCTATATACGAGAATAAGGGACACCGTGGGGGTGGAGCCGATTGTATTCGGCGTCTGTAAATGTGAGCAAAAAGGTACCGTTACTGAAATGTACTGTTTTCTGTACTCGAGAATAAGTAATATATAAATGTTAATTCCTATGCTTATGAAAAGAAACGTTTCAAAGACGAAATGACAAGCCTACATGACAGCCGGCCTGAAAAGGGGCCTTCCTATGCACAGGTTACTTTCTCGCCTCGTTATATGCCCTGTGACTCCATGATATTATTAATCGTACTCTATGTTACTGCTTGTATTATTTTCTATGCCTTACATACTCGGTACACTATTCGTACTGACGTCCCTTCTTGTGGACGCTGCGTTTCATGCCGCGTAGGTCAGCAGACAGGTGGACTTGATCCTTAGGAGCTCTGCCAGCAGTACTCTACAGCGCTCCAGTCGTTCCGGAGCCTTATTTCAGTGGTACTATTTTGTGTATATATAATCTCGGGTACGATCGTACTCGACCCTTTCTATGTATAAGTGTACTATGTCTAGAGGCTCGTAGGCAGATATGTACAGTCGGTCAAGTATAATTAGATATATGGTGTTTTGGCATGTTAATGTTGTTGTATAAAGTGCTAACGACGTTTATTAGCCTATGTTCAGAATGACGCTGCTAATGTTAATGTTCAAAAAAAAAATAAAAAAAATATGGCTCTGTTTACACGGCTTGCTAAGAGGTAAAGGTAATATGATAGATAAGGAGTGCTCGGTACAAGTATCGGGTACTCGTCACGGCCCCTAGTCGGGTCGTGACACTCTCGCCCTGTTCATATGCATTTGTTGCTCTATCCCTTTCTGCCTGTTCAAGAGCAAGTCTTGCTGCTTCGTTAGCCATTTGTCTCTGTCGTCGGAAGGTTCTCTCGATTTCTTGATCCAGATCAACTAACGCCTATCCTGAACTTCTTGTGCTTGGAATAAACCAGAGAAGCCTGAAGAATCACAAGTAGAACAACGAAGAAAAGTAAAGACTTGAATAGAAAAACAAACCCAAATTAGAAAAACAGTAAATTTTTCTAAGTCCCGGGCAGCGGCGCCAAAAACTTATTGCTCCCAAACGCACACGCAAGTATACGTGGTCGTACATGTAATATAGACTGGTAAGTCCAGATATCGATCCCACAGGGACTTAGATTCTACTGTTAAGCTAATTCAAATTCGAATGAAACTATTCAAGAAAGTGAAAATCAAGATTGGTTGTTGTGCTAAACTAAAACTGAAAAGTAAACAATTTGTGATTGGTGTTTTTATGACTGGTACTATGTTGACAAAGATTGTAAGAATTATCAGATGAGAGAAAGATCTAGGGTTATGGCTTTCGACAATCCAGTTGATCTTCAGACAATTCCACCTATTTTATTTCCTGGGTTACTAGTTAACGGGTTAATTATGCTTTATGATATTCTCTCGAACTACTCTCAAGCTTGTAGATGTTACCATAACGCCTATATCTCTATGGTCATCAGAGGTAACAAGAACACGTTTATTTCTCCGTTTTCAACTAAGTAGGGCTAAAGGGTATATCTCTATCCTCATTAGCGAAACGATTAAATCGACAAACTCTATTTATTCTTATTACGTACGTGAATTCCCTTTCTCAAGTTCAATTCACGCACCACAGATAGTGTCTGACTATTGGCCAGATAATCAAATAATTAAAACCAAGAATAAATAAGGAACCCACAATATGGAAAATCAATAGATAATAATCGTCATCAAATCAACTTTCAAGTCTTTCGCCACAACCCTAGAACTAGGAGATTTAGCTACTCGTGATTCGATCATAGACAACAGAAGCCATGAATAAACTAGGGTTGAAAAAGATGAAAAATAAAATAACCTAGAGAGAGAAAAAGGAGAACGGTGGCTTACAAATCCTTGAATAATCCCAGAATACCGTTCACAGCTATCAAAATGTCTATATATAGGCTAGGGTTAAAATAACAAATGAGGAATCCAAATCCTATCCTAATCGGGAAAACGTCCGCAAAGTTCCGCTTTCCTTCCGCATCGCGGAAGGATCGCGCAATGATCTGCAGCTTCTCGCCTTTTGCCCGCGATGCGGATCGATCGCGTAACCTGATGTTTGAGTTTGGTTGTTCCGCTTTCTTCACGCGATGCGGATCGATACCCTGAATTTCTGAAGCATCTCGCGATCCTTCCGCGATGCGGAAGGAAAGAGAGGTCCCTTCAGTGGTTAACCCTTCTTTTTCTTAACCCCAAAAAGAGCTGAACATTTTAGAGAGAGAGAGAGAGGAGAGTTAGAGAGAGAAAATGGAGAATCGATCAAGTTCGAGGCCCCGAATCCCGAGGCTCGTGAAGGATAAAGTGTAGTACGAGCTGTCGTCGTCGTTTTAACCTAAATATTGATCTCGGCGGATGATATTTTCGTGTATGAGCTGCTGATAAGGTATGTATAAGATTCATTTTATGCTATTAAAGTGTTTATTTAGAGTTTAGAACGGAGGAAATAATGTTAAAAGCTCGTTTGGCATTTTTGGGGAGTTTATGAAGGTGGGGCTGTTTCAGTGGATTTAAATGGATGGAAATATCTGAGTTATGATGTATATTGATTGTCGATATTGTTGTTTCATTTTGGTGCTGATAATTTAGCTGAATTGGATTTCCGGGTTTGTCCAGTTTATAAAGGAAATTCTATCGAAATTCCGTTAGAAATAGAGATAAGTTTAAGGGATTGATTATAAGGATATATATTGGATTGATTGTTGGTAAATTGATATTGTTTATAGATTAGCGTGACCCGAAGATGGACTGTGGTTAGCTGGAAAGCGACAAAGGTATGTAAGGCAAACCTTTCTTCCTTTGGCATGATTCTTGTTATTATCCATTCTATATGTACTCCATATGATTCCATTCTTAGCCGAGTAAGGTCTAAATGTTCCTTGTGATGGCTTATTGATATTGTACTCCTATTCTGTTCCAAAAGGAACACCCATAAGGTGCCAAGTTGAGTTGTGTATATGGTTTTACTAATGATTTCGAGGAAATGAGTTTTATACTAAAGGAAACATAAAGTTTGATTTTCAAAACTACTCCGAAGGAGGTGCGAGATTTTACTACTTCATTTCATTTACCATTTATGTTTACATTCCATAGTATCATCCCTTTGTATTGATATGATCATTTATTCTTTGGGTAGGGAAATAAAATGAAATTGAGTAGAATATAAGTAGTAAGAATTTCATAACAATTCTACCCTTAAACCTGGAAATATGTCCTTCTAAGTCTAGTGAGATACAAATTTGATAACTTCTTATGAAAGACTAAGGCTAATAACTGGACTGTGACGAATTGATTAGTGACTTATGATATAAATTGAAAGTGATATCAGTTGAGTCATTTGTGGATTTTAAAAGAGTATGCATTTTAGATGATTTCAATTGGTTTAAAGTACTTATTTGATTGAAAGTTTTCATAATGATTATAAAGATAATGATTTCTATTTGGAAAAGTTTTATATTCTTAAAAGTTTTTGAAATGATAGGATTTGATAAAGCGAATGTCTAAGGGTTCGCTCGACTCTGATGAGAGTCGGGTGCCCGTCATGCCCTAACACTGTTAGGGTGTGACAATAATGCATGCATAAGAACTCAAAGACAACTATAACTCTGTTGGGGTGACGTAAGGTCGACAACCCCCAATTCCATTATGGCATAATCATGAGCATCCTGCCTCATCTTGAAGGAACTAACATTATAAGGTGAGTGTAACAACAATGAGCAACATCAAAGAATCATATAAGGCTCATTAACTTCATACTAGTAGCATATCATGAGCTTTAGGATCTATAGACTTGAACTCATCATCATCATCATTATATTCATAATACATTTCTTATCTTAATCTCATGTGAAGCTCCTTGTAACATAGACTCATATTTTCGGGATGTAAGAAAGTCATGGGAAGATAAAGGGAACCATGTAGTAGGAATCATGCCTTAGAAAAAAAAGGGCTAGCCTTACATACCATGATTCCTTTCTATTTGCCGACTATATGCTTCGTTCCATGTTCGTAATTCTACATTTAAAGGAATTCATCCTAGGATTAGATAGTCGTAAATATACTTAAGCTTAGGCTAAAGCTAATGAAAAACGGGCATATGTTGGAAGAATATGTTGTTTATTGTGATGCTTCAGGTGTTGGGCTAGGCTGTGTATTGATGCAGCACGGTAAAGTGGTTGCATATGCTTCAAGTCAACTGCGGAAACATTAGCAGAATTATTCGACCCATGATTTAGAATTGACTGCAGTGGTTCATGCATTAAAGATATGGAGACATTATTTATATGGTGTCCATGTGGATATTTATACCGATCATAAGAGTCTCCAGTATATCTTCAAGCAGAAAGAGTTGAATTTGCGGCAACGACGATGGCTAGAGTTGCTAAAAGATTATGATGTTGATATCTTGTATCACCCCGGAAAGGCGAATGTTGTAGCTGATGCTCTTAGCCGCAGATCTATGGGAAGTTTATGTGATGTACAACCAGAGAAGAGAGAAATGGCTCGTGAGTTCCAGCAGTTAGCTAACCTAGGAGTTCGAGTGGTGGACTCAGGTAGCAGGGGAACTACAATTCAGAATTCAGCAATCTCGTCGCTAGTAGCAGAAGTGAAGGAGCGACAATATGAGGATTCCATGCTAATGCATTACAGAGATACGCTCCCTCAGAAAGAGGAGTCATCATTTGATATTTCAGGAGGCGCAGTTCTTCGATGTCGAGGAAGATTATGTGTTCCCAATGTGGCAGGTCTACGCCACGAGATTTTGAGAGAAGCTCATTGTTCCCGGTATTCTGTTCCCCCCGGAGCATCGAAAATGTATCATGATCTCAAGTCTATATATTGGTGGAATGGGATGAAGAAAGATGTAGCGGAATTTGTGGCTCAATGTCCTAATTGCCAACAGGAGAAAATCGAGCACCAAAAGCCGGGCGGATAGTTGCAAGCTATAGAAATCCCAACTTGGAAGTGGGAAGTGATTAACATGGATTTCATTACAGGCTTACCCCATTCTCGGCGTAAGTATGATTCCATATGGGTGGTTGTTGATAGACTCACAAAGTTAGCTCACTTCTTGCCAGTCAGAACGACGTATATGGCGGAAGATTATGCAAGGCTTTATGTTAAAGAGATAGTGCGGCTCCATCGTGTTCCAGTATCGATTATCTCCGACAGAGGAACTTAGTTTACAGCTAAATTTTGGGAGTCTTTCCAAGAGGGTTTAGGGACCCAAGTGAGCCTTAGCACGGCATTTCATCCACAGACCGATGGACAAGCCGAATGTACAATTCAGACTCTTGAAGATATGTTACGGGCATGTATGATAGATCTTGGAGGTAGTTGGGATAATCATTTGCCACTCATTGAATTTGCTTACAATAACAGTTATCATTCTAGCATTCAAATGACACAGTTTGAGGCTTTATATGGGCGAAAATGTAGATCCCCAATAGGGTGGTTTGAAACAGGAGAGGCTCAGTTGATAGGGCCAGACTTGGTCCAGCAAGCCATAGAGAAAGTCAAGCTCATACAAGATCGGTTGTTAGTGGCTCAAAATCGTCAAAAGTCCTATGCAAATAATCGCCGAAGAGACTTAGAGTTCCAAGTTAAGGATTGGGTATTCTTGAAAGTGTCGCCAATGAAGGGCGTTATGAGATTTTGCAAAAAGGGGAAGCTTAGTCCCCAGTATATTGGGCCTTATGAGATTGTGCGCAAGATAGGCAAGGTGGCCTGTGAGTTAGATCTACCTCCCGATTTGGAGTCAGTTCATCCAGTTTTCCACGTCTCGATGCTCCGGAAATGTATTGGAGATCCTACCAGGATCGTCCCAGTAAATGATGTGCAAGTGACAGAGAAATTGACTTATGAAGAAGTACCCATTGCCATACTAGACAGGCAAGTACGGAGGCTTAGAAACAAAGAAGTGGCCTCAGTTAAGGTTCTATGGAGAAGCAGTAAACGAGAAGAGATGATATGGGAAGCAGAAGATAGTATCCGATCCAGATACCCACATTTATTTCAGCCCTTGGAAGAAGTCCAAGATGAGACGTCGCAATCATAAGGTATGCATGTTTTCCTTTTATGCTTTTTGGGTCGTGTGTGGCCAAATTTTTATGCTATTATGTTGTGGCCCTATGAGGCATCGATTTTATGGGTTGTTGTAGCAGGATGGTAGTGCCATATTATAGGGGAAACTCTGGCGAAATTTTTATAGAATTCCCGAAGGCTTTAACATTCGAGGACGAATGTTCTTAAGGGGGAGAGAATGTTACACCTCGGAAAATCTTCCGTTGGTACACAAGTGAATGACCTAGTGATGAGCACGAGTGTATGATGTTTCCATGAGTAAGAAATGACATTTGATGACCCTAAATAAGATTCCAAAGCAATTACGATAAGAGATAGGTTATGCTCCGCAATGACTAATTATAGGTTTTGGAAATGTGAAAAGTTGCAGGCTTGCATTCTGGCCAGTTGGTCGTAAAGTGAAATACGGACTGTAAAGTGGTATACGGTCCGTAAACTGCCATGTCGTATTTTGGCTTTCAAAACTTCAACTTTCTGCCAATTGATCAAATGGTTAAATACGACCCAAAATACGGACCGTAAAGTGGTTTACGGCCCGTAAACCGTGATCGTAAATCACCATGCTTCAGCCTGAGTTTCTGGTTCTGTTATGATTAAATACGACCATGAAGGACGGTCCGTAAACTGGAATACGGACCGTAAACCAAGTTTACGACCACTGTGCACTTCAAATCATATTTTCAAGTCATTAAATAAGGGGACCAAGGCTTATTCCATTTCACTTCTACATCACACCCCTTCTCTTTAAAAAATCTCTCTACATATATTCCACAAGTTTTCAAGGGTTTTTAGTGATCAAAAACACAATACAAGTGAATGAAGTGTAAGCAAACCCATTAAAGATCATTCAAGTCAAGAAATCTCATTGGAGATAAACGGGGGTTTTTGCTCAAGTGGAGTATTATCAACTAAGGCTGGTTCCTACAACATCGAAGGTAAGATTCATAACGTTTATGTGTTGTTTAATGTATTTGAGAGTTGAAATTCTTGGTCATTATAAGAATATGGTAAAGTGGGTCATGAATGATAAATAGTGACGTTTTGAGAAATAGTTTGAATTGAATCATGATTGTTGTTGTGTTGTGACATGAATGGGTTATAAATAACGTTAAGATCATGAAATCGGCATTGCATGTCAATGGACGAAATCGTGTGTTATGGTCTTGAATATGGAAAATTGGAAGTGAATTGAGAATATGGATAATGTAGATGACTAAAGGCTATTGTTATGATGTTGTAAATGTATTGTTAACGTTTGGGAGTTGAATTACGATATGGAGGAATGTTGTATAAATAAAGGAGATGTTGTCCGATTTTCTCTAGCTTTAGCCATTTATGCTAGTTGTCGATTCTAACGATAGCATGACCTTGATGAAGGTAAAAACGCAAGCGTCGAAAGGAAACGTGCAAGTGTTATATAGTCGAACGAAAAGGTATGTAAGGCTAACCCTTCTTTCATAAGGCATGGTTCTTTGGCCAAACGTCTAAATCTTCTATAAGCCTACGATTTCTTCAAATGATTGATCTTCTGAGCTAGTAAGGTCACGATGCTAGATATGCCACGATTGTACTAAGTTCCTCACATGACGAGTAAGCCCATAAGGTAGACATAACGATAATGATGATGATAGAAATGATGACGAGAATGAAACGATGCTAAAGTTGTTCATGAGCTATTATATGTATGTGTGCCTATGAAGGGCTATAATAAGACCCCGAGCTTATAATGCCGGGCAGAATATATGTATATGAATATGTATATAGTATGTATATGATTACGTAACGCGCGCACACCTCTGCAGATGGTACGAATAACCCTGATGCCTTGGTAGGGCCAGTAATGTATGACCTTGAGCCTTGGCTGGCCAAGTATGTATGAAACACCGAACCTCCAGGGTTGGGCATTCTATATATGTATATATGTATATGCTACGTATATGACATCAATATGAGTGCGAATATGTTATGAATATGAATATGAATGGAAACATGAATATGAATACGAAAATGAATGTGAAGGTAATTAAGTACGGATATGGATGTATATGGATACGCAATAGAAATGGAGTGTCCTTGTGGAAAACAAGTAAGTGCCATAACGACGATATTATTATCTCCCATCCCATGTTGTCCCATATGTTGTATATCATGCTTCTATATTATTGTTGATCATGCTTTACATACTCAGTACATTCTTCGTACTGACGTCCTTTTATTTGTGGACGCTGCTTCATGCCCGCAGGTGCACTGGGAGATAGACTCGATCCATAGCTTCATTATTCAGGGACTACATTGCGGAGCTCCATCTCATCCGGAGCCGCAGCTTTTGGTATAGATTCTTTTGTGTACATATTTATGGGCACAGCGAGGTCTTGTCCCGCTCATGTGATATGTTATAACCTTCTTAGAGGCTCGTAGATATGTGTATGTGGTTAGATGTGTTTGGCCTTGATGACCTATATTTTGTATATCATTTTGTTAGCCTTATCGGCTCATGTACATTGATGTGGCATCGACGCCTATGATGATATAAGAAATGTTGTCGTCCAATGGGACTAGTTTGATGGATGAAAGGAAATGTATGTCTAATTATGGGGCTCACCTAAATGTAAGCATAAGTGTAAGCTAAGGGGTGCCCGGGTGGGCTAGCACCGGGTGCTCGTCGCGACCCCCTAGTCGGGTCGTGACAAAAGTGGTATCAGAGCAGTTCAGTCCCCGGGTGTGTCTACGAGCCGTGTCTAGTAGAGTCTTAGTTATGGGTGTGTTGCGCGCCACACTTATAAACAAGAAGCTGCGGACATTTTAGGAATGATTGACCTTCTTTTTTCACAAGAATCGTGCGATATAGATATGATATAAGAAATTCTTGTTCCTTAATCGTGTGTTGTGTATTTTAGAGATACCTAAAAAGAGAAAGGCTACAGCAGCCCAAAAGGGCCAGACGGTGGCAGAAAAGCGGGCTGAAAGAGCACCGCCACCGGTAGTAGAGAAAAGTGAGTCCCAGAGTGCGGCTCAATCTCAGTCCTCCTAGACAGTTTCTATTATTGAGGAGCGTGAGGGAGCCTCAGCCCCTGCTCCAGCTCCTCCACCAGATGCTTCGGACTAAGAAGTGCAAGAGGCCATTAATTTGTTGACTCAATTGGTTACGGCCCAGACTCAGAGGTAAAGTTCAGGGCAAGGTGATAGGGCTGTTAGTGCAAGGGCCCGTGACTTCATTACTTTAAACCCTCCGGAATTCTTTGGGTCAAAGCCGGAGGAGGATCCTCAGGATTTCATAGATGGTATGTTGAGGACGCTTCGATTGATACATGCTTCGGACGCCGAGTCGGTGGAGCTAGCGTCATATAGATTGAGAGATGTCTCGATCCAATGGTACATGGTTTGGATGGCTTCACGGGGAGCCAATGCACCTCCCCCGGTATGGCAAGAGTTTGTTGATGCTTTTCTCCGTCATTATATGCCTCTAGAAGTTCGGCGAGCTAGGGCTGATAAATTCTTAAATTTGAGGCAGGGTAGCATGAGTGCTCTAGAGTATAGTCTCCGCTTCAATTCCTTGCCCAGGTATGCTTCAGCCATGGTAGCGGATATGGGTGACCGGGTACACTGATTTGTGAAAGGCCTAGGACCACACTTGATGGATAGATGCTTGACTGCGTCCCTTCAGGACGGTATGGATATTGCACGCATTCAGGTACATGCTCAGAACTTAGAGGAAAGCCTACAGTAGCGGAGAAGTGAACGCGAGCAGGATAGGGGTCATAGCAAGAGGGCCAGATCTTCAGGCCCAATGAGTGAGTCCAGAGGCGGACACAGGCAGCAGTTCCCTAGACATTCAGGCTATTCTATGACCAGTGCACCTACACGGTTTTCAGGCCAGAGCCTTGATAGATCTGGTCGTTCAGGGCCGAGTCCGAGTTATTTAGGACCTCAGTTCGGAGATGATTCAGGCCAGTCAAGGCCACCTATACCATGATGTTCCCAGTGTGGGAAGTTACGTTGGGGTCGATGCCGATTGGATTCAGACGTTTGCTATTCATGTGGTCGACCAGGCAATATCATGTGTGATTGCCCCTCAGTACATGGTAGAGGTAGGACCCAGCCATCAGGGTCGGTAGCCGGATCTTCAGCATCTGTACGCCCTACGGGGCCAGGTTCACATGCACCAGTCGGCCATGGTAGAGGCAGAGAGAGAGCTCTGTTATATCCGGCATTTTTGCATATTCGGAAAAATTCGAGATAACTTGGTTTGTAATGAATGAGGCTATATTTGGACCTTACTTAGTATGAATGTGCCGGCTATGATAACATTGGTGTACAAATACGAGAGAAGGCCAAGGGCAAAAATTGGAATTTTGGAAATTAGTTTCGGGAATTACAAAACAAGAATTTTAACCAATTGGGCTCAAAATATGAAAAGAAAAATGAGGCCCAATTGATAAGGGGGTGGCCGGCCATTGAGAGGCCCAAGCCCATGGAATTTTATTAATTTCCATGTGCTAAATTATAATAAAGGACCATATATGAGTCATCTTCAACTAGAAGCTTCAAGAAATCAAAAGAAATTGAGAGAAGAAGAGAAAAAAAAGGCTCACGGCCAAGTAGAGAAAAAGAAAAAAAATCTTGGAGCTCAATCCTTTGGTTCAAAAATCTATCTCTTTTGGAATTACTACTAAGTGCAAGATTCTCTACAAAGTGATATAATTATTTTGGCAAAAAGGTGACTTTGGTGGCAAGTGAAGAACTTGAAGAAAAGGTAAGAATCAATTCATTTTCTTATGTTATGAAGTTTGGTTTATGTTATAGTATGTAAAGATGAGTATAATTTATGAAAATATGGAAGTTTGAAAAGTGGGTGTGTTTATATGAAGGTGGCCATGTGTGTGTGTTAATGTATAGGTATGATGAGTTGAATTTTTGTGTTGTATTCTAGTTGTGGTTATGGTAGAATTTATATTGGAAATGAAAGTTGAATGAATTTGGTGGAAGTTGGAAATGTAGGAATATGGCCGTGAGGTGTAGGGGATTGAAATGGAAATGGATTGTTGTATTTAGTATGTTAATTGTGTTGTTGTAATCTTGTGATGAAAATGAGAAAAATTGTTGTTAAGTGGTTGTCGGAAAGTATGTGATTTTGTTATAGTTTATGTAATTATGAGAATGAAGTTGTAAGATGCAAATTGTTGTGGTTGTAAATGAAATTGAAGATAAGGATATGCTATGGATGTTTATGTTAAAGATTGGTAGTTTAGGTGGATTATGGTTTTGGGTGGAAAGTTGTATATTTTGTATATCTTGTGAATATTTTGTGGAAATGTTATGAAATGTTTCCGAATTGTGTTGCAATGATCTTGATTAGTAATGAATACGAGAATGTCGATATTGATTTGAAAATACGAAGTTGGAATGAAGGTTATGACATTATATTGGAAAGATGACTAGTTATGTTATATTGTGTTTTATATGATAATTGTTGATGTTGTTGGATTGTTGGGTTGTTGTTGATATATTAGGCCGAGCTAAGTCTCGGGGATGCTATATGTACAGGGGAAATGCTGCCGAAATATCGGTAGATAAATATGAGTTCAAGAGAACTCTTAGAAGCTATAACTCACAATTGGTAAATATGACCATTTGTAGATTTTGGGCGAAACGGGAATCGAATTTGAGCGAGCGTAAGGCGCAACTAAGGTATGTAAAGCTCACTCTTTCCTTCTTTTGGCATGTCCTATGTATACTAGGTCAAGACTTGAGCCTCGGGAACAATTCTGTCCATCGAAACCCGAGTTTGATTTTGAATACTATTCGTTCAATGTAATTGAACTATAATTCTTATGTTTTGTTGGAAAAGTGTCTAAACATCCATAACTTCCACAAGCGTATTCGGATTGCTTTGAAACTTTCTTGGATGACTCCATAGAGTCCAATGTTTGTAATTTATATCCGCCACCTCGACTTGACCCGAGGTGGGCCCACAAGTTCCGAAACTTCCTTCGCTTGTCGCACTTGAGCTATTCTTGTATGATATAAAAGTAAGTATTCTGATATTCTGGATAAGCTACTTACCTTCTGTATTTTTCATGATATACGATTCTTGTGTGATGCATTATTCTGGCATGTGTGACTTGTGTTTGGAAAGTGATAAAGTTAGCACTTGTGTTATTGTGCGCACTGTGTGGTATTGACCGCTGGACCCCTGACCGCGGTGTGTGCGACATTGACCGCTGGACCCCTGACCGCGGTATGCCGCACTATGTGATGTTGACCGCTCGACCCCTGACCGCGGTATCTGCGACATCGACCGCTGGACTCCTGACCGCGGTATGTCGGGTTTGGGATGCTAACCGCTGGACACTTGGTCGTGGTATGTGTGATAGTGACCGCTGGACTTTTGGCCGCGGTAATTGTGTGTTTAATTTTCTGTATGTATGAGACGGAGATGTTTTTCAAAAGAAAGCAAAGTATTTTGACATTTTGATTGCAGTATTTGTCTTCCGGAACCTTTTGTATGATTTGTACGTCAGATGCAATACTTTGGTATTCTAGCTATTGTGCTCACCTTCTGTACACTTTACTTCGGTTATGTCTTCATTTTCTGTACTTTATGCTTTGCATACTCAGTACATCTTTCGTACTGACCCCCTTTCTTCGGGGGCTGCGTTTCATGCCCGCAGGTACAGATTCACGTTTTGGTGACCCACCGGCGTAGGATTTCCCTTTTGCTGTTCGGAGTGCTCCCTTTGTTCCGGAGCCGACGTTTTGGGTACATACTCTTCTGATGTATATGTTTATGTTTATTGAGGGTACGGCGGGGCCCTGTCCCGCCATCTGATTCTGTTGTTCCGTACTAGAGGTCTGTAGACATAGACGTGGGTAATGTACAGTTTTGTTTGAACGCGTTGTGTAAATTGTGTTTGGGCGGCCCATCTGCCGTGGCGGCCCTATCGGCCGTGTGTATTTATGCTTTGGTAAGTTATGTATAGTATGATAGCCTTGCCGACTTCTGTGCAGTATATATGATTGTAGGCACCAGTGTGGAGCCACGTCTGATGTTCATTTGCGTACGAGTCGTCTGTATGCTGAATCTGGTAAATGAGCGCGTAGGGGTGCCCAGTTCGGGCACTAGTCACGGCCTATGGGGATGGGTCGTGACAAGCTCCCACTTCTAGCAGTCCTCAGCACCGTATTTATGCTTTTGCTGGACGCCAAGATCTTGAGTCTTCTCCTGACGTGGTCACAGGTATATTATCGGTATTCTCTCATGATGTGTATGCTTTGATTGATCCGGGCTCCACATTGTCATATGTTACTCCATATATTGCTGGTCGATTTAGAGTCGAGCCGGAGTCGATCAAACCTTTTGAGGTATCTACACCCGTGGGTGAATCGGTAATAGCTAGCCAAGTATATAGAAATCGTGTCATTGTGATTTGTGATCGTCGTACCATGATTGACTTGCATAAGCTAGAAATGGTAGATTTTGATGTCATTATAGGCATGGATTGGTTGGCTTCTTGCTATGCCAATGTTGATTGTAGAATGAAAATGGTTCTTTTCCAATTTCCGGGAGAACCAGTCTTAGAATGGAAAGGGAATACGGCATCACCCAAAAGGTAGGTTTATTTCCTACCTAAAGGCAAGGAAAATGAACACAAAAGGTTGTATTTATCATCTAGTGCGAGTTCAAGATATAGAAGCTAAATCGCCAACTCTTCAGTCGGTTCCCGTAGTAAATGAATTTCCGGATGTGTTCCCGGAAGAGCTTCCAGGCCTTCCTCCGAGCGGGAGATTGACTTTACTATTGATGTGTTCCCAGGCACTAAGCCTACATCTATTCCCCCATATAGAATGGCACCCGCAGAACTGACAGAATTAAAAGAGCAATTGAAAGACTTGCTTGAGAAAGGCTTTATTAGGCCTAGTTCATCCCCGTGGGGAGCACCCGTATTGTTTGTCTGAAACAAAGATGGCTCCTTTATAATGTGCATTGATTATAGGCAATTGAATAAGGTGACGATTAAGAATAAATATCCTCTCCCAAGGATTGATGATTTATTTGATCAATTGCAAGGTGCCAAATGGTTTTCAAAAATCGATTTGAGGTCCAAGTATCATCAAGTGAGAGTTAGGGAGAAAGATATCCCTAAGACAGCCTTCAGAACAAGATATGGTCAATTTGAATTCTGGGTAATGTCATTTGGGCTAACGAACGCGCCGGTAGTATTTATGGATTTGATGAATAATGTGTTTAGGCCCTTCCTGGATTTATTTGTGATCATGTTTATCGACGACATCTTGGAGTATTCTAGATCCGAGGCAGAACATGCGGATCATTTGTGTACTGTCCTTGGAGTCCTTCAAACTCGAGAGTTGTTTGCAAACTTTTCCAAATGCGAGTTCTGGTTGAACTCAGTGGCATTCCTCGGGCATATTGTTGCAGCCGATGGGATTCGAGTGGAGAGTCAAACGATTGAGGCCGTGAAGACTTGGCCAAGGCCCACAACGCCTACGGAGGTTCGTAGCTTTCTGGGCTTAGCAGGTTATTACAGGAGGTTTGTTGAAGGCTTTTCTTCTATTTCTGCACCGCTCACAAAGTTGACCCAGAAATTAGCTAACTTTCAATGGACAGATGCTTGCGAACGTAGCTTCCAAGAGTTGAAAGATAGGTTGACTTCTGCACCAGTCTTGACACTTCCAGAGGGATTGGAAGAATATGTTGTTTATTGTGATGCTTCAGGTTTTGGGCTAGGCTGTGTATTGATGCAGCATGGTAAAGTGGTTGCATATGCTTCAAGGCAACTGCGGAAACATGAGCAGAATTATCCGACCCATGATTTAGAATTGGCTGCAGTGGTTGATGCATTAAAGATATGGAGACATTATTTATATAGTGTCCATGTGGATATTTATACCGATCATAAGAGTCTCCAGTATATCTTCAAGCAGAAAGTTGAATTTGTGGCAACAACGATTGCTACAGTTGCTAAAAGATTATGATATTGATATCTTGTATCACCCCGGAAAGGCGAATGTTGTAGCTGATGCTCTTAGCCGCAGATCTATGGGAAGTTTGTGTGATCTACGACCAGAGAAGAGAGAAATGGCTCGTGAGCTCCAGCAGTTAGCTAACCTAGGAGTTCGAGTGGTGGACTCAGGTAGCAGGGGAACTACAATTCAAAATTCAGCAATCTCGTCGCTAGTAGCAGAAGTAAAGGCGCGACAATATGAGGATTCCATGCTAATGCATTACAGTGATACGCTCCCTCAGAAAGAGGAGTCATCATTTGATATTTCAGGAGACGGAGTTCTTCGATGTCGAGGCAGATTATGTGTTCCCGATGTGGCAGGTCTACGCCTCTAGATTTTGAGAGAAGCTCATTGTTATTCTGTTCACCCCGGAGCAACGAAAATGTATCATGATCTCAAGTCTATATATTGGTGGAATGGGATGAAGAAAGATGTAGCGGAATTTGTGGCTCAATGTCCTAATTGCCAACAGGTGAAAATCGAGCACCAAAAGCCGGGCGGATTGTTGCAAGCTATAGAAATCCCAACTTGGAAGTGGGAAGTGATTAACATGTATTTCATTACAGGCTTACCCCGTTCTCGGCGTAAGTATGATTCCATATGGGTGGTTGTTGATAGACTCACAAAGTCAACTCACTTCTTGCCAGTCAGAACTACGTATATGGCGGAAGATTATGCAAGGCTTTATGTTAAAGAGATAGTGCGGCTCCATGGTGTTCCAGTATCGATTATCTCCGACAGAGGAACTTAGTTTACAGCTAAATTTTGGGAGTCTTTCCAAGAGGGTTTAGGGACCCAAGTGAGCCTTAGCACGGCATTTCATCCACAGAGCGATGGACAAGCCGAACGTACTATTCATGTTACACCTCGGAAAAGTCCCCGTACATGTACAAGGAATAGAACGACAAGGGTATGAGTGTGGGGTGTTTTACTAAGCAAGGGGTGATGATTCGTGAATTTGTGGAAATGGAAAAGTTGTAGAATTTCATGCAGCCCAGTGGTCGTATAGTGATTTACGGCCCGTAAAGTGATTTACGGACCGTAAACCACCATCGTCCTCCAGCCTTTCAAATTCCAACTTTCTGTTAAAGTGTGGGAATGCTTAAATACGACTTGGAATACGGGCCGCAAACTGGTTTATGGACCGTAAACCTCGATCGTAAACTGCAGTATTCTTCAGTCAACTTCTCTATTTTGGACATGCTTAAATACGACCAGGGAGGACGGCTCGTAAACCAATTTACGGCTCGTAAACCAGTTTACGGCTCGTAAACTGTGGTTTACGACCACTGTTCACCCCGACTGGAATTCATTAAAGATCAAACTTTGAGTTATTAAAAGGGACCAAAGCCTCATTTTTCATCCATACAACCTTCAAGAACACTATAGAAGCTCTCCAAATATTCATCCACAAAATTCAAGAGATAAAAGGGAAACCAAGATCATCAACATCTAATTCATGAAAGCAAGTGCATGAGACTCTATTGGAAGTCATCTTCTTCAAGAAATCTCAAAAGGGTTGAGATAGGGTTTTGGTATAAAAAGAGTATTGTTGCTCAAGGCTTGTTCCACCATCATCCAAGGTATGTTTCATGACTATACCATATGGTTCAAGGTATTGGAAGGCTTAGATACTTGAAATGTATAAGAACATAGAAAATGGGCCTTGCATGGGTGAATAATGGCACAATTGAATAGTAGTTGAATGGAGTCATGAATGTTGATAAGCTACGGTTGTGAATATGTTATAAATAACGTCTAGACCATGAAATAAGTATTATATATGAGAAAACGTGATAACGAGCTATAACCATGGATGTGGAGAAATTGGAGGAAAATGGTAGATTTTTCTCAAAGTGTATAAGTGATGATTGTAGAAAGTAATATTGGGAGTGTCGTTACGAATGTATGAGAGTTGAAATGAAACATGGGAAAAGTATTAGAAATGAAGGAAGTTCTATCCAATTTTCCTTTGAAGTAGTAGTCCGTTCTTATAATTACTTAGCTAACGACGACATGAATTCTCTTAAAGGTATATACGAGTGCATTAAGTGAGAGCGAGCAAGCAATAAGAATTGTAAACGTCGAAGGTATGTGAGGCTATTCCCTTTCTTTCAAAGGCATGATCCCTAGCTTACGATTTCATAAATGCTCCCATCTTTTCCTTGCTATCAAAGGTTAAATAGTCTAAGATTCCGAAGCATGATTTCCTTCTTGATATTCCATAAATGTTTTCCAAAGTACTCCTATTTTCCAAAACCAAAGGTTGTGATTATGTGAGCGCTTATGATAACGACCGTGGATATTGTTTTCAATAACAATGATGATGTAAAAATTGAAAATATTATTATGCTGACCATGATGAGAGCAAATCTTATGTTTAAAAGTTTCAAGTTTACGATTTCAATGACTATATGAGGATGTCGAGCTATTTATTGATTTCTCAATTTATTCATGGATGGTGACTTTATTTCTAAATCTTCCAAAGTATATGAATGGATGCCTTATGAAGTTCATGATTTTATTCTATGCTTTCTTTTAATGATATTCTTCATTGATAGTCTAGCCTTATAATAACTTTTCCCTCGAGGTGAGACAAAGCGACAATGATTACTCCATAACATAATCGGAGGCTTTCGACCTTACGTCACTCCGACGTACTTACAGCTTTTCCTTAGGATCTCATGCATGCTAAGTATATGGTATAAGTATATGATATGTTTATGTATTCAGGGGATATGGGGAAGGTGAGGTGCTATAGACGCATAGCCACCTGGTCAGCTGGCTTATGATTTCATCCCGGACGCGGGATATATGGGTTATGGATCGGGCCGTACGTTCCTCGGCACTAACTTATTATATTTATGGATCGGGTCGTACGTTCCTCGGCACTAACATATGATGACATATGGATCGGGCTGCGCGTTCCGCAGCAATTTACTATATGATGCTTTATGAGTATGCATGCATGGATCCGCCTTAAGAGGCAAGCAGTTATCGATTAACTCCTTGTATTTACTTTACTTTCTTATTCTTACTTTATTTCTTGATGTATGCCTTACATACTCAGTACAATGCTCGTACTGACATCCTTTTCTTTGGATGCTGTGTTCATGCCCACAGGTAGACGGGAAAGCGGTCCAGACTGATAGGAGTCACTAGCCGAGCTGAAGAGCACTCCATCTCCCGGAGGTGCTAATTGGTTTTTCCTCTTGTGTATAAATTTGTATGTCACTCAATAGAGGCTCGTAGATGTTCGATGTGGGTTTTGTGGTTCCACAACGTGGGTAGTACGCATATGTATAAGTATATTGAAATATGTTTTTGTATCAACGCGTTATATTTTTGTAATGAAAAGCAAATCCTCTTTTTAAAGTTAACCGAAAATAGATGAATGATTGTTAAATGGGTTAGGTAAATGATAGCACGAGTGGTGCTCAGTGGTTAACCCCGGGTACCCGTCGCGGCCCCTAGCCGGGTCGTGACAGAAGTGGTATCAGAACAGTTCGTCCTAGGAAGTGTCTACGAGCCGTGTCTAGTAGAGTCTTGTTTATCGGTGTGTTTTGCACCACATCTATAAACAGGAGGCTACCGGGCATTTAGGAAACATGACCATCTTTCTTCTTAATAGATCGTGCGATAGAGCTGTGTTATAAGACTATCTCTCCCCTAACGGTGCGTTGTCATTTCAGCAAAACCGATGAAGGGAAAAGCTACGACGGCCCAGAAGGGCAAGATGGTGGTTGAAGAAGGGCTTGATCGAGAGCCGTCTACGGATATGGAGAAGGGCGAACCCCAGAATAACGCCCCACTTCGATTTTACCATACCTCACCCAGTTTTAAGGATCAGAGGGAAGCCTCGATCGTAGCTCCAGTAACCCCCGTTCCTTCGCAATATACCGCGGGCCAAGCGATGAGACAGGCCATTCTTTTACTGACTCAATTGGTAGCCGCTCAGACTCAGCGGCAGAATGCGAGTCACGATGACAGGGGTTGGAGAAAGGGAGTTAATTCCTTTGGGTCTGACCGTGAGATTAGAGATGCACCTCCACAGTTTCCCAGACACAGATTTGATGGACCTGCTTATTCAAGGTCATCCTAGAGTCTCAGAGTTTCTCGTACTCCGGTTCAGAGTGATTCCGGTCAGAAGAGGTCACCAGTACCACGATGTATTCAGTGTCGCAGGTTACATTGGGGACCGTGTCGCCAGGGCTCGGATGTTTGTTATGCCTGTGCTAGGCCAGGCCATTTAAAGCGAAATTGTCCATCACTATGTGGTAAAAGTGAGGTTTGGAGTACGAGAATGGTAACGGGCCCTTCATCATCGACACGCCCTCCAAGGTCAGGGCCACAGGGGCTAGTAAGCAGTGGTAGAGACCGAAGAACTCCTAGTCCAAGCGGATCCCAGCATCATACCCAGGCGTTAGCTGAACGACGGGATCCTGAGTCTTCCCTTGATATTACTCCAGGTATATTGCTGGCACCCTTTTATGATTAATGCGAATACATGTGCAAATAAGCCATATGGAAAATTTAATGTGACGGACTAAGAAGGATAACAGGTTGAGTATGCCTGCTTCATGAGGCTACCCAATGTTATGGGCAGGTTTGCAAATGAGATCAAGAAGTGTCACTTTATAGGGTGGATTATGATCTGGGTACAATGAGCCGTAACAAGAATTGTTATGTAAAGTATAGCGAGAAGACGCCTAAGGGCATGGATGATATCTTTAGTTGGGCGTATAAGGTCGAGACTACGGTAAAGATAAATAATGAAAGTAGGATAATTAGTAGGAGGAAGGTCAACGCGATAGGAGCGAGATGGGGGATGATCAGGACGGATAGAAATTAGTTGTAGGCAGCAAGGGATGGATTGACACAGGTAGTGTATCCTAAAGAACAAAGCGGTACTAAGTTAAGAATATGGTTCCTCATGCGAAGAGTCAAGGATCGATTATTAAGTGGGAGGAGATAAGATAGCAAAGAGGAAATGTACGAAGTACGAGTGCCTAAAGAATAGTGGCGTGGTAGTTAAAGGATAACATATCTCCTATAAATATCCCATACCAAGTTAGAACGAGTGAAGTGAATGAGGTAAAGAGTTGAAGAGAAAAAGATGATCATGAGTTATGGGTCTACTGTACGACGATGAAGCGACGAAGTAGAGTTATAACTAATAATGATAGTGGTACAATGCGGATATGAAATCGGTTCCAAGCGCAAACAAGAGTAAGAGAATAAGGAGGCATGGGGCGCATTAGCGGCGTAAGAGAGACCTAAGCCGTAGGGAAACGAAGATGGTGTTACAAGCAAATCTTGAGCGGCGAAGAAGAGGGCAAGTGACATCAGATGGGTGGCATGGATAGCTAGACCCACTATTAATATAAGCATCCCTATGGGGCAGGAAGTTTTTAATCGGAGCAGATTCAGATAGAGACACATAACTACTGGATGAGCTAAGTAACGTACGTTTTTGCTCGGAGTGTTATATCGGGTGCATTTCTTGGATATAAGACTGTAAGGCGAGTACGCTAAGACTCCACGACTCCACGTATGAATTGTTATAGCCATAGACTGTAGGGGACGGAATAAGTAAGGCGTAGTGTAGCCAGGAGTACGTGGATTCGAGATTTAAAGGTACGAGTGAAACCCTTAAAGAAGGCGGAAGCAAATAGAGAGGACACCAGGGTGAAGGTTGAAATGATGAACCCTACGGGAGTGTATTGACTAAAAGCGTTAGAATAAGGACACGCAAAAGCAAGAAGAAGGGGGAAGAAAAAGAGCCGTGAGTCGGAAAAGACAGAAAAACACTGGTGACGGGCAGAGGTGGACCCACAATTCTCTAAGATTATACCACCTCATCGTCCCTCTAAGTTAAAAATCTCAGATAAATTTGTAGCGAAGTATAAGGCCGATCTGTGAGAAGTTGTGTCCCATAAAGTCCCAAGTGGCGCAAAACGAGGAATAAAATTGCGATACTCTGATTGCGTGACATGGTTGGAGGAGAGTTGGAATCAGTTTAGGGAGTACTGATTAGTTACTATTACTTTTCCAGCAGAATGGAAACTCTCGTTTCTCTGTCCTTATATTGATTTAATGACTTCCGGGATTGAATACTCTTTTAGCCCAAATGAAAATATAACCCCGGAGAATGTTGTGAATATAGTGGGTGCCGGTAGCCCCAAGAAGAAGGCATGCAGGCCTGAGACATAGAATAATTCATGATATTAACATGGGTCTTATTGTGAAGTTACCCCGTTCTCGAGGTAAGGGCGTTAGATAAAAGGTCATTGAGAAGGATATTGACACTTAGATGAATATGACCATGGATACGGAATACAGATGAATATGACTATGGATGCGAAGACAGACATGGATACAGGTATACAGATGGATGGGTACGAATGCGAATCGCGCAAAAATAGTATGTAATTGGTAGATATTTACGCGTCGCCAATGAGGCCAAGTGAACACATAGGAGAGGAGTAAGAGGTAAAGTAAGGGTGAGAGAGTCATGATGCCCGGGGTAAGTTGAAGGAGGGTATATGGTAAACGGAACTGAAATGTCGAGTTGGAATTGCTGTGAGAGACAAATGGAATAATTGCTTGGGGCATAGTATAAGTACAGGTTACATACTCACCAAAGAAGGCGAGGATATGACAACCTGCGAGAGCGATATAATCACGGAATAAAGGGGGAGAGTTAGGTTCCGATGCATTAGATCCTATAAGATCGTATGCAACAAGCAAGGCAGCTTATAAATATGTTAGAACTCCCACTAGGAGCATGTCAATAAAATAATGCTCAAATGACAAGAAAGTTAATGTATGAGAAAGTACCCTTTGCCACATTAGATAGGTAAGTACGAGGACTTCGAAATAAGGAGGTTGCTTAAATCAGAGTTTGGTGGCAAAAACAATAATCGGGAAGAAATACTAGGGAAGCCAAAGTGAATGCGGAAGCCAAGTATCCGCACCTAGTCGAATCTCCAGGAAAAGTTCATGATGGTATGTATGCTTACTTTTGACTTCTGGGACGTGTGTGACCATGGACATGTTGGTATTGTGTTATACCCCTGTGAGGCGATGATATTATGGGTTATTGTGACAAGTTGGTAGTTCCATACGACAAAGGAAACTCCGACAAAATTTTCTTAGAATCCCCGCTGATTTAACATTCGAGGACGAATGTTCCAAAAGGGGGGAAGACTGTTACACCTCGGAAAAGTCCCCGTACATGTAGAAGGAATAGAACGACAAGGGTATGAGTGTGGGGTGTTTTACTAAGCAAGGGGTGATGATTCGTGAATTTGTGGAAATGGAAAAGTTGTAGAATTTCATGCAACCGAGTGGTCGTATAGTGATTTACGGCCCGTAAAGTGATTTATGGACCGTAAAACACCATCGTCCTCCAGCCTTTCAAATTCCAACATTCTGTTAAAGTGTGGGTATGCTTAAATACGACTTGGAATACGGGCCACAAACTGGTTTACGGACCGTAAACCTCGATCATAAACTGCAATATTCTTCAGCCAACTTCTCTGTTTTGGACATGCTTAAATACGACCAGGGAGGACGGCTCGTAAACTAGTTTACGGCTCGTAAATTGTGGTTTACGACCACTGTTCACCCCGACTGGAATTCATTAAAGATCAAACTTTGAGTTATTAAAAGGGACCAAAGCCTCATTTTTCATCCATACAACCTTCAAGAACACTCTAGAAGCTCTCCAAATATTCATCCACAAAATTCAAGAGATCAAAAGGAAACCAAGATCATCAACATCTAATTCATGAAAGCAAGTGCATGAGACTCTATTGGAAGTCATCTTCTTCAAGAAATCTCAAAAGGGTTGAAATAGGGTTTTGGTATAAAAAGAGTATTGTTGCTCAAGGCTTGTTCCACCATCATCCAAGGTATGTTTCATGACTATACCATATGGTTCAAGGTATTGGAAGGCTTAGATACTTGAAATGTATAAGAACATAGAAAATGGGCCTTGCATGGGTGAATAGTGGCACAATTGAATAGTAGTTGAATGGAGTCATGAATGTTGATAAGCTACGGTTGTGAATATGTTATAAATAACGTCTAGACCAAGAAATAAGTATTATATACGAGAAAACGTGATAACGAGCTATAACCATGGATGTGGAGAAATTGGAGGAAAATGGTAGATTTTTCTCAAAGTGTATAAGTGATGATTGTTGAAAGTAATATTGGGAGTGTCGTTACGAATGTATGAGAGTTGAAATGAAACATGGGAAAAGTATTAGAAAAGAAGGAAGTGCTATCCAATTTTCCTTAGAAGTAGTAGTCCGTTCTTATAATTACTTAGCTAACGACGACATGAATTCTCTTGAAGGTATATACGAGTGCATTAAGGGAGAGCGAGCAAGCAATAAGAATTGTAAACGTTAAAGGTATGTGAGGCTATTCCCTTTCTTTCAAAGGAATGATCCCTAGCTTACGATTTCATAAATGCTCCCATCTTTTCCTTGCTATCAATGGTTAAATAGTCTAAGATTCCGAAGCATGATTTCCTTCTTGATATTCCATAAATGTTTTCCAAAGTACTCCTATTTTCCAAAACCAAAGGTTGTGATTATGTGAGCGCTTATGATAACGACCGTGGATATTGTTTTCAATAACAATGATGATGTCAAAAGTGAAAATATTAATATGCTGACCATGATGAGAGCAAATCTTATGTTTAAAAGTTTCAAGTTTACGATTTCAATGACTATATGAGGATGTCGAGCTATTTACTGATTTCTCAATTTATTCATGGATGGTGACTTTATTTCTAAATCTTCCAAAGTATATGAATGGATTCTTTATGAAGTTCATGATTTTATTATATGCTTTTTTTTAATGCTATTCTTCATTGATAATCTCGCCTTATAATAATTGTTCCCTCGAGGTGAGACAAAGCGACAATGATTACTCAATAACATAGTCAGAGGCTTTCGACCTTACGTCACTCCGATGTACTTACAGATTTCCTTGGGCTCTCATGCATGCTAAGTATATGGTATAAGTATATGATATGTATATGTATTCAGGGGATATGGGGAAGGTGAGGCGCTATAGACGCATAGCCACCTGGTCAGTTGGCTCATGATTTCATCCAGGATGCGGGATGCCTGGACGCGGGATATATGGGTTATGGATCGGGCCGTACGTTCCTCGGCACTAACCTATTATATTTATGGATCGGGCCGTACGTTCCTCGGCACTAACATATGATGACATATGGATCGGGCTGCGCGTTCCGCAGCAATTTACTATATGATGCTTTATGAGTATGCATGCATGGATCCGCCTTAAGAGGCAAGCAGTTATCGATTAACTCCTTGTATTTACTTTACTTTCTTATTCTTACTTTATTTCTTGATGTATGCCTTACATACTTAGTATAATGCTCGTACTGACATCCTTTTCTTTGGATGCTGTGTTCATGCCCACAGGTAGACGGGAAAGCGGTCCAGACTGATAGGAGTCACTAGCCGAGCTGAAGAGCACTCCATCTTCCGGAGGTGCTAATTGGTTGTTCCTTTTGTGTATAAATTTGTATGTCACTCAATAGAGGCTCGTAGATGTTCGATGTGGGTTGTGTGGTTCCACAACGTGGGTAGTACGCATGTGTATAAGTATATTGAAATATGTTTTTGTATCACCCCGTTATATTTTTGTAATGAAATTCAAATCCTCTTTTTAAAGTTAACCGAAAATAGATGAATGGTTGTTAAATGAGTTAGGTAAATGATAGCACGAGCGGTGCTCGGTAGTTAGCCCCGGGTACCCGTCGCGGCCCCTAGCCGGGTCGTGAAAATTCAGACTCTTGAAGATATGTTACGGGCATGTTAGATAGATCTTGGAGGTAGTTGGGATGATCATTTGCCACTCATTGAATTTGCTTACAATAACAGTTATCATTCTAGCATTCAAATGGCACCGTATGAGGCTTTATATGGGGAAAAATGTAGATCCCCAATTGGGTAGTTTGAAATAGGAGAGGCTTAGTTGATAGGGCCAGACTTGGTCCAGCAAGATAAGGAAGGTGGCGTATGAGTTAAATCTACCTTCCGATTTGGAGTCAGGTCATCCAGTTTTCCACGTCTCGATGCTCCGGAAATGTATTGGAGATCCTACCAGGATCGTCCCAGTAAATGATGTGCAAGTGACAGAGAAATTGACTTATGAAGAAGTACCCATTGCCATACTAGACGGGCAAGTACGGAGGCTTAGAAACAAAGAAGTGGTCTCGGTTAAGGTTCTATGGAGAAGCAGTAAACAAGAAGTGATGACATGGGAAGCAGAAGAGAGTATGCGATCCAGATACCCACATTTATTTCAGCCCTTGGAAGAAGTCCAAAATGAGACGTCGTAATCATAAGTTATGCATGTTTTCCTTTTATGCTTTTTCGGTCGTGTGTGGCCAAATTTTTATGCTATTATGTTGTGGCCCTGTGAGGGGACCAAGGCTTATTTCATTTCACTTCTACATCACACCCCGTCTCTTTAAAACATCTCTCTACATATGTTCCACAAGTTTTCAAGAGTTTTTAGTGATCAACAACACAAAACAAGTGAATCAAGTGTAAGCAAACCCATTAAAGATCATTCAAGTCAAGAAATCTCATTGGAGATAAACTGGGGTTTTTGCTCAAGTGGAGTATTATCAACTAGGGATGGTTCCTACAATATCGAAGGTAAGATTCATGACGTTTATATGTTGTTTAAGGTATTTGAGAGTTGAAATGCTTGGTCATTATAAGAATATGGTAAAGTGGGTCATGAATGATGAATAGTGACGTTTTGAGAAATAGTTTGAATTGAATCATGATTGTTGTTGTGTTGTGACATGAATGGGTTATAAATAACGTTAAGATCATGAAATAGGCATTGCATGTCAATAGACGAAATCATGTGTTATGGTCTTGAATATGGAAAACTGGAAGTGAATTGAGACTATGGATAATGTAGATGACTAAAGGTTATTGTTATGATGTTGAAAATGTATTGTTGACGTTTGGGAGTTGAATTACGATATGGAGGAATGTTGCATAAATAGAGGAGATGTTGTCCGATTTTCTCTAGCTTTAGCCATTTATGCTAGTTGTCGATTCTAACGATAGTATGACCTTGATGAAGGTATAAACGCAAGCGTCGAAAGGAAAAGTGCAAGTGTTATATAGTCAAACGAAAAGGTATGTAAGGCTAACCCTTCTTTCATAAGGCATGGTTCTTTTGCCAAACGTCTAAATCTTCTATAAGCCTACGATTTCTTCAAATGATTGATCTTCCGAGCTAGTAAGCTCACGATGCTAGATATGCCACGATTGTACTAAGTTCCTCGCATGACGAGTAAGCCCATAAGGTAGACATAACGATAATGATGATGATAGAAATGATGACACGAATGAAACGATGTTAAAGTTGTTCATGAGCTATTATATGTATGTGTGCCTATGAAGGGCTATAAAAAGACCCCGAGCTTATAATGCCGGGTAGAATATATGTATATGAATATGTATATAGTATGTATATGATTAAGCAACGCGCGCATACCTCTGCAGATGGTACGGATAACCCTGATGCCTTGGTAGGGCCAGTAATGTATGACCTTGAGCCTTGGCTGGCCAAGTATGTATGAAACACCGAACCTCCAGGGTTGGGCATGCTATATATGTATATATGTATATGCTACGTATATGACATCAATATGAGTGCGAATATGTTATGAATATGAATATGAATACGAAAATGAATGTGAAGGTAATTAAGTACGGATATGGATGTATATGGATACGCAATAGAAATGGAGTGTCCTTGTGGAAAGCGAGTAAGTGCCATGACGACGATATTATTATCTCCCATCCCATGTTGTCCCATATGTTGTATATCATGCTTCTATATTGTTGTTGATCATGCTTTACATACTCAGTACATTCTTCGTATTGACGTCCTTTTGTTTGTGGACGCTGCGTCATGCCCGCAGGTGCACTGGGAGATAGACTCGATCCATAGCTTCATTATTCAGGGACTACATTGCGGAGTTCCGTATCATTCGGAGCCGCAGCTTTTGGTATAGATTCTTTTGTGTACATATTAATGGGCACAGCGGGGTCCTGTCCCGCTCATGTGATATGTTATAACCTTCTTAGAGCCTCGTAGATATGTGTATGTGGTTAGATGTGTTTGGCCTTGTCGGCCTATATTTTGTATATCATTTTGTTAGCCTTGTCGGCTCATGTACATTGATGTGGCATCGACGCCTATGATGATATAAGAAATGTTGTCGTCCAATGGGACTAGTTTGATGGATGAAAGGAAATTATCTCTAATTATGGGGCTCACCTAAATGTAAGCATAAGTGTAAGCTAAGGGGTGCCCGGGTGGGCTAGCACCGGGTCCTCGTCGCGACCCCCTAGTCGGGTCATAGCAAGAGGGCCAGATCTTCAGGCCAGAGCCTTGATAGATCTGCTCGTTCAGGGCCGAGTCCGAGTTATTCAGGACCTCAGTTCGGAGATGATTCCGGCCAATCAAGGCCACCTGTACCACGATGTTCCCAGTGTGGGAAGTTACATTGGGGTCAATGCCGATTGGACTCAGACGTTTGCTATTCATGTGGTCGACCAGGAAATATCATGCGTGATTGCCCCTCAGTACATGGTAGACGTAGGACCCAGCCATCAGGGTCGGTAGCCGGATCTTCAGCATCTGTACGCCCTACGGGGCCAGGTTCACATGCGCCGGTCGGCCATGGTAGAGGCAGAGGGAGAGCTCCCACTTCTAGCGGTCCTCATTACCATATTTATGCTTTGGCTGGACGCCAAGATCTTAAGTCTTCTCCTGACGTGGTCACAGGTATATTATCGGTATTCTCTCATGATGTATATGCTTTGATTGATCCGGGCTCCACATTGTCATATGTTACTCCATATATTGCTGGTCGATTTAGAGTCGAGCCGGAGTCGATCAAACCTTTTGAGGTGTCTACACCCGTGGGTGAATCGGTAATAGCTAGCCGAGTATATAGAAATTGTGTGATTGTGATTTGTGATCGTTGTACCATGATTGACTTGCATGAGCTAGAAATGGTAGATTTTGATGTCATTATGGGCATGGATTGGTTGGCTTCTTGCTATGCCAATGTTGATTGTAGAATGAAAATGGTTCTTTTCTAATTTTCGGGAGAACCAGTCTTAGAATGGAAAGGGAATACGGCATCACCCAAAAGGTAGGTTTATTTCCTACCTAAAGGCAAGGAAAATGATCACAAAAAGTTGTATTTATCATCTAGTCCGAGTTCAAGATATAGAAGCTAAATCGCCAACTCTTCAGTCGGTTCCCGTAGTAAATGAATTTCCGGAAGAGCTTCCAGGCCTTCCTCCCGAGCGTGAGATTGACTTTGCTATTGATGTGTTGCAAAGCAGTAAGCCTACATCTATTCCCCTATATAGAATGGCACCCGCAGAACTGAAAGAATTGAAAGAGCAATTGAAAGACTTGCTTGAGAAAGGCTTTATTAGACCTAGTTCATCCCCGTGGGGAGCACCCGTATTGTTTGTCTGAAAGAAAGATGGCTCCTTTAGAATGTGCATTTATTATAGGCAATTGAATAAGGTGACGATTAAGAATAAATATCCTCTCCCAAGGATTGATGATTTATTTGATCAATTGCAAGGTGCCAAATTGTTTTCAAAAATCGATTTGAGGTCCCTAAGACAGCCTTCAGAACAAGATATGGTCATTTTGAATTCCGGGTAATGTCATTTGGGCTAACGAACGCGCCGGCAGTATTTATGGATTTGATGAATAATGTGTTTAGGCCCTTCCTGGATTTATTTGTGATCATGTTTATCGACGACATCTTGGAGTATTCTAGATCCGAGGCAGAACATGCAGATCATTTGTGTACTATCCTTGGAGTCCTTCGAACTCGAGAGTTGTTTGCAAAGTTTTCCAAATGCGAGTTCTGGTTGAACTCAGTGGCATTCCTCGGGCATATTGTTGCAGCCGATGGGATTCGAGTGGAGAGTCAAAAGATTGGGGTCGTGAAGACTTGGCCAAGGCCCACAACTCCTACGTAGGTTCGTAGCTTTCTGGGCTTAGCAGGTTATTACAGGAGGTTTGTTGAAGGCTTTTCTTCTATTTCTGCACCGCTCACAAAGTTGACCCAGAAATTAACTAAGTTTCAATGAATAGATGCTTGCGAACGTAGCTTCCAAGAGTTGAAAGATAGGTTGACTTCTGCACCAGTCTTGACACTTCCAGAGGGATTGGAAGAATATGTTGTTTATTGTGATGCTTCAGGTTTTGGGCTAGGCTGTGTATTGATGCAGCACGGTAAAGTGGTTGCATATGCTTCAAGGCAACTGCGGAAACATGAGCAGAATTATCCGACCCATGATTTAGAATTGGCTGCAGTGGTTGATGCATTAAAGATATGGAGACATTATTTATATAGTGTCCATGTGGATATTTATACCGATCATAAGAGTCTCCAGTATATCTTCAAGCAGAAAGAGTTGAATTTGTGGCAACGACGATGGCTACAGTTGCTAAAAGATTATGATGTTGATATCTTGTATCACCCCGGAAAGGCGAATGTTGTAGCTGATGCTCTTAGCCGCAGATCTATGGGAAGTTTATGTGATCTACGACCAGAGAAGAGAGAAATGGCTCGTGAGCTCCAGCAGTTAGCTAACTGTTACACCTCGGAAAATTTCCCGTTGGTACGCAAGTAAATGAACTAATGATGTGTGCGAGCAGTGCGAGTGTATAATGTTTCATGGTAAATGTATGTAAAGGGATGTGGATGATTAGAATGAAAAGAAGAGAAATGAGAAAAATTGAAAGTTGGCAAAACTGCCCAGTGGTCGTATAGTGCAAAATACGGACCGTAAAGTGCAATACGGTCCGTAAACTTGACGTCGTAAACTGGCATGTCAACTTCAACTTTCTGCCAGCTGAGGAACTGGCTAAAATACGACCTGGTGGACGGACCGTAAAGTGATTTACGACCCGTAAACCATGGTCGTAAATCACCATGCATGCAGGCCAAAGTTTCTGGTTCTGCTTAAGCTTAAAAACGACCACGAGGGACGGTCCGTAAACTGTAATACGGACCGTAAACCTCCATGGACGACCACTGTTCACCCAGCACAGATTTTTCAATTCATTAAATATGAGGATCAAGACTTGTCTTATTTCATTTACAACATTACACCACTTCTCTATAGAACTTCTCTCTACATTTATTTTATGAGTTTTCAAGGATTATAAGTCATCCATAACATTAAGACAAGTAAATCAAGGATAAGGGAATCATCAAGGATCATCCAAGTCAAGAAATCCAAATGGAGAAAAACTAGGGTTTTGCTCAAAGAAGAGTATTATCAACCAAAGCTTGTTCCTACAACTTCTAAGATAAGATTCATGATTTTTACAAGATGATTGAGGTATTGGAGAATTAAAATACATGGATTGTAGAAAATGTGGTCAACTAGGTCATGAATGATGCATAGTGACATTTTGAGAAATAGTTTGAATTGACTTATGAATGTTGTTGTGTTGTGATATGAATGTGTTATAAATGGTATTAAGATCATGAACTAAACACTTTAGACGAATGGACGAAGATGGGTGTTATAATCATGAATGTGGGTGAATTAGAGGCAAATTGAGGAATTCTAGATAATGTGGATAATGTGAATGACTAATGGCCATTGTTATGATATTAATGAAGGTATAAACGCTAGCATTGGAGGGGAACGTGCAAGCATAGAATAGTTCGACGGAAAGGTATGTAAGGCTAACCCTTCTTTCATAAGGCATGGTTCTTGGCCAAATTCCTAAATTCCTCTATATGAGTATGTTGTCTTCACTTGGTTGACATTCCGAGCTCATAAGCTCACGACCCTTGATATGTACTATGCTTACACTACGTTCCTCGTATGACGAGTAAGTCTATAATGTAAATGTAACAATAATGATGAGGATGGTAATGATGATGAGAGTAAAACGAGACTAGAGATGCTTACGAGCTATGATATATGTGTATGTGTGCCTATGAAGGGCTATAATAAGACCCCGAGCTTATGATGCCGGGTAAGACTATATGTATATGACTATGTATAAAGTATGTATACGATTATGAAACACGCGCACACCTCTACAGAGGGTACGGATAACCCTGATGCCTTGCTAGGGCCAGGTATGTATGACCTTGAGCCTTGGTTGGCCAAGTATGTATAAGACACCGATCCCATGAGGTCGGGTATGCTATGTATATGAAATGACTATGTATATAATATCAATATAAATGTGAAAAGACTATGTATAGAAACACGAATAAGGATATGTATACGAATATGAGCACAAGTATGGTACGAGTATTATTATGGGATACGAACGACGATGTATGCAAGTAAGCGACATGATGATGATATTACTGTCTCCCCTCCTATGCTATCTTCATATGATATCTATTATGCTTCTATATTGATGGTGATCATGCTTTACATACTCAGTACATTCTTCGTACTGACGTCCTTTTGATTGTGGACGCTGCGTCATGCCCGCAGGTGCGCAGGGAGACAGATTTGATCCTTAGCTGCCTATTCGGAGATTTCATAGAGAGCTCCATTTCCTTCGAAGCCATATCATTTGGGTACTCATTCTTTTGTGTATATAATTATGGGCATAGCGGGGTCCTGTCCCGCTAATGTGATATGTTATAGTCTTAGAGGCTCGTAGATTTGTGTGTGTGTGTGGGTAGATGTGTTTGGCCTTGTCGGCCTATGTTTTGTATATCATTTTGTCGGCCACGTTGGCCCGTGTATATGGATGTAGCATAAATGCCTATGATGATATAAATGTGAGGTTGTCCGTATGGGACTAGTTGACGAATCAATGGAAAGAAGTAGTGCGATAGAGCTATGATGTAAGAAGTTCTTGTTCCTAAATCGTGTGTTGTGTATTTCAGAGATGCCTAAAAAGAAAAAGGCTACAGCAGCCCAAAGGGGCAAGACGGTGGCAGAAAAGCGGGCTGAAAGAGCACCGCCACCGGTAGTAGAGGAAGATGAGTCCCAGAGTGCGGCTCAATCTCAGTCCTCCCAGACAGTGCCTATTACTGAGGAGCACGTGGGAGCCTCAGCCCCAGCTCCAGCTCCTCCACCGAATGCTTCGGGCCAAGACGTAAGAGAGGCCATTAATTTGTTGACTCAGTTGGTTGCGGCCCAGACTCAGAGGCCAAGCGCAGGGCAAGGTGACAGGACTGTTAGTGCAAGGGCCCGTGACTTCATTGCTTTGAAACCCCCGAAATTCTTTGGGTCGAAACTGGAGGAGGATCCCCAGGACTTTATTGATGGTTTGGTAAGGACGCTCCGGTTGATACATGCTTCAGACACCGAATCGGTGGAGCTAGCGTCATACAGATTGAGGGATGTCTCAATCCAGTGGTATACGATTTGGATAGCTTCGCGGGGAGCCAATGCACCTCCGCCGGTATGGCAAGAGTTTGTCGATGCTTTTCTCCGTCACTACATGCCTCCAGAAGTTCAACGAGCTAGGGCCGATAAATTCTTGAATCAGAGGCAAGGTAGCATGAGTGCTACAGAGTATAGTCTCCGCTTCAATTCGTCGGCCATTGTAGCAGATATGGGCGATCGGGTGCACCGGTTTGTGAAAGGCCTAGGGCCACACTTGATAGATAAATGTTTGACTGCCTCCCTTCAGGATGGCATGGATATTGCACGCATTCAGGCACATGCTCAGGAATTAGAGGAACACCTACAGCAGCGGAGAAATAAACGTGAGCAGGATAGGGGCCATAACATGAGGGCCAGACCTTCGGGTCCGAGGAGCGAGTCCAGGGGCGGACACAGACAACAGTTTCCCAGCCATTCAGGCTATTCTATGACCAGTACACCTCCACAGTTCACGGGGCAGAGATTTGACAGATCTACTCGTTCCGAGCGGAGTCAGGGTTATTCGGGGTCTCAGTTTAGAGGTGATTTACACCAGCCAAGGCCACCAGTACCACGATGTTCTCAGTGTGGAAAGTTACATTGGGGTCAGTGCCGATCAGGTTTAGACGCTTTCTATTCATGTGGTCGGCCAGGCCATATTATGCGTGATTGCCCCTCAGTACATGGTAGAGGTAGGACCCAGCCATCAGGGTCGGCAGCCGGATCTTCGGCATCCTACGGGGCCAGGTTCACATGTGCCAGTCAGCCATGGTAGAGGTAGAGGCAGAGCTCCCAGTACTAGCGGTCCTCAGCATCGTATTTATGCTTTGGTTGGACGCCAAGATCTTGAGTCTTCTCCTGATGTGGTCACAGGTATATTATCAGTATTTTCTCATGATGTATATGCTTTGATTGATCCGGGCTCCACATTATCATATGTTACTCCATATATTGCGGGTCGATTTATAATTGAGCCGGAGTCTATCAAACCTTTTGAGGTGTCTACACCCGTGGGTGAATCGGTAATATCTAGCTGAGTATATAGGAATTGTGTGATTGTGATTTGTGATCGTCGTACCATGATTGATTTGCATGAGCTAGAAATGGTAGATTTTGACGTTATTATGGGCATGGATTGGTTGGCTTCTTGTTATGCCAATGTTGATTGCCGAATGAAGATGATTCGTTTCCAGTTTCCGGGAGAACTAGTCTTAGAATGGAAAGGGAATTCGGCATCACCAAAAGGTAGGTTTATTTCCTATCTAAAGGCAAGGAAGATGATCACGAAAGGGTGTATTTATCACCTAGTGCGAGTTCAAGATGTAGAAGCTGAGTCGCCGACTATTCAGTCAGTTCCGGTAGTGAACGAATTTCCGGATGTGTTCCCGGAAGAGCTTCCAGGCCTTCCTCCCGAGCGAGAGATAGATTTTGCGATTGATGTGTTGCCGGACACTAAACCCATATCTATTCCTCCCTATAGGATGGCACCCGCAGAGTTGAAGGAGCAATTAAAAGACTTGCTTGAAAAAGGCTTCATTAGGCCTAGTTCGTCCCCGTGGGGAGCACCCGTATTGTTCGTCCGGAAGAAGGATGGCTCTTTGAGAATGTGCATTGATTATCGGCAATTGAATAAAGTGACAATTAAGAACAAGTATCCCCTCCCGAGCATTGATGATTTATTTGATCAATTTCAAGGTGCCAAATGGTTTTCAAAGATTGATTTGAGGTCCGGGTATCACCAAGTAAGAGTTAGGGAGAAAGATATCCCTAAGACAGCTTTCAGAACAAGATTTGTCCATTTCGAGTTTCGAGTAATGTCGTTTGGGCTAACTAATGCACCGCCAGTGTTTATGGACTTAATGAACAATGTATTCAGGCCTTTTCTGGATTTATTCGTGATTGTATTTATCGATGATATCCTAGTGTATTCTAGATCCGAGGCAGAACATGCGGATCACTTGCGTGTTGTCCTTGCAGTTCTTCGAACTCGATAGTTATTCGCGAAGTTTTCCAAATGCGAGTTTTGGTTGAACTCAGTGGCATTTCTGGGCCACATTGTTGCAGCTGACGGTATTCGAGTGGATAGCCAAAAGATTGAGGCTGTGAAGACCTGGCCAAGGCCCACGACCCCTACGGAGGTTCGTAGCTTTTTGGGCTTAGCCGGTTATTACAGAAGATTTGTTGAGGGTTTCTCTTCTATTTCTGAACCGCTCACCAAGTTGACTCAGAAGTCAGCTAAGTTTCAATGGACAGATGCTTGCGAGCGTAGTTTCCTAGAGTTGAAAGACCGACTGACTTCAGCCCCAGTCTTGACACTTCCAGAGGGATTAGAAGGATATGTTATTTATTGTGATGCTTCAGGCGTCGGGCTAGGCTGTGTATTGATGCAAAAGGGTAAGGTGATTGCGTATGCTTCTAGACAATTACGGAAACATGAGCAGAATTATCCTACCCATGACTTAGAATTGGCCGCGGTGGTCCATGCTTTAAAGATATGGAGACATTTCTTATATGGTGTCCACATGGATATTTATACAGATCATAAGAGTCTCCAGTACATCTTCAAGCAGAAAGAGTTGAATTTGCGGCAACGACGATGGCTAGAGTTGCTAGAAGACTATGATGTTGAAATCCTATACCACCCCGGAAAGGCAAATGTTGTGGCTGATGCTCTTAGCCGTAGGTCGATGGGAAGTCTAAGTGAGGTACGACCAGAAAAGAAAGAGATGGCCCGTGATCTTCAGCAGTTAGCTAGCCTAGGAGTCCGAGTGGTGGACTCAGGTAGCAGCGTAGCTACTATTCAGAATTCAGCAGTTTCATCGTTAGTAGCGGAAGTAAAAGAGCGACAATATGAGGACCCCATGCTAATGCAATACAGAGATACACTCCCTCAGAAGGAGGGGTCATCATTTGACATTTCGGAAGACGGAGTTCTCCGATGTCGAGGCAGGTTATGTGTTCCCGATGTGGCAGGTCTACGCCATCATATTTTGAGAGAAGCTCATTGTTCCTGTTACTCCGTTCACCCCGGAGCGACGAAAATGTATCATGATCTTAAGACTATATATTGGTGGAATGGGGTGAAGAAAGACGTAGCAGAATTCATAGCTCAGTGTCCTAATTGCCAACGAGTGAAGATAGAACACCGAAAGCCGGGTGGCTTATTGCAAGCTATAGAAATCCCAACTTGGAAGTGGGAAGTGATTAATATGGATTTCATTACAGGGTTACCCCGTTCTTGACGTAAATATGATTCTATATGGGTGATCGTGGATAGGCTCACTAAGTCAGCGCATTTCTTACCGGTCAGAACGACCTATGTGGCAGAAGATTATGCCAAGCTTTATCTTAAAGAGATAGTGAGACTCCCTGGCGTTCCGGTATCTATTATCTCCGATAGAGGGACTCAGTTTACAGCCAAGTTTTGGGGGTCTTTCCAAGAAGGTTTAGGGACCCAAGTACGCCTAAGCACGGCGTTTCACCCACAGACCGATGGGCAAGCTGAACGTACTATTCAGACTCTTGAAGATATGTTACGGGCATGTATGATAGATTTTGGAGGAAATTGGGATGACCATTTGCCACTCATTGAGTTTGCTTACAATAACAGTTACCATTCTAGCAGTCAAATGGCACCGTATGAAGCTCTATATGGGCGAAAGTGTAGATCCCCAATTGGGTGGTTTGAAACCGGAGAAGCTAAGTTGATAGGGCCAGACTTGGTCCAGCAAGCATTAGAGAAAGTTAAGCTCATACAAGATCAGTTGCTAGCAGCTCAAAGTCGTCAGAAGTCCTATGCGGATAATCGTCGAAGAGACTTAGAGTTCGAAGTTAAAGATTGGGTATTCTTGAAAGTATCGCCGATGAAGGGTGTGATGAGATTTGGCAAAAAGGGGAATCTCAGTCCCCAGTATATTGGGCCATACGAAATTGTGCGCAAAATAGGCAAGGTGGCCTATGAGCTTGATCTACCTCTAGATTTGGAGTCAGTCCATTCAGTATTTCATGTCTCGATGCGTCGGAAGTGTGTTGGAGATCCTACGAGGATCGTCCCAGTGAATGATATTCAAGTGACATAAAAGTTAACTTATGATGAAATACCCATTGCCATATTATATAGGCAAGTGCGGAGGCTTAGAAACAAAGAAGTGGCCTCAATTAAAGTTCTGTGGAGAAATAACAATCGAGAGGAAATGACATGGGAAGCAGAAGAGAATATGCGATCCCAATACCCATATTTATTTCAGCCCTTGGAAGAAGTCCAAGATGAGACGTCAAAATCATAAGGTATGCATGTTTTCCTTTTATACATTCAGGTCGTGTGTAGCAAAATTTCTAGTGCTGTTGTATTATTGCCCTGTGAGGCATTGTTATTGTGGGTTGTTGTGACAGGGTGGTAGTGCCACATTACAGAGGAAACTCTGGCGAAATTTTTATAGAATTCCCCAAGCCTTTAACATTCGAGGACGAATGTTCCTAAGGGGGGTAGAATGTTACACCTCGGAAAATTTCCCGTTGGTACGCAAGTAAATGAACTAATGATGTGTGCGAGGAGTGCGAGTGTATAATGTTTCATGGGAAATGTATGTAAATGGATGTGGACGATTAGAATGAAAAGTCGAGAAATGAGAAAAATTGAAAGTTGGCAAAACTGCCCAGTGGTCGTATAGTGCAGAATACGGACCATAAAGTGCAATACGGTCCGTAAACTTGACGTCGTAAACTGGCATGTCCAACTTCAACTTTCTGCCAGCTGAGGAACTGGCTAAAATACGACCTGGTGGACGGACCGTAAAGTGATTTACGGCACGTAAACCATGGTCGTAAATCACCATGCATGCAGGCCAAAGTTTCTGGTTCTGCTTAAGCTTAAAAACGACCACGAGGGACGGTCCGTAAACTGAAATACGGATTGTAAACCTCCATGGACGACCATTGTTCACCCAGCACAGATTTTTCAATTCATTAAATATGAGGATCAAGACTTGTCTTATTTCATTTACAACATTACACCACTTCTCTCTAGAACTTCTCTCTACATTTATTTTATGAGTTTTCAAGGATTATAAGTCATCCATAACATTAAGACAAGTAAATCAAGGATAAGGGAATCATCAAGGATCATCCAAGTCAAGAAATCCAAATGGAGAAAAACTAGGGTTTTGCTCAAAGAAGAGTATTATCAACCAAAGCTTGTTTCTACAACTTCTAAGGTAAGATTCATGATTTTTACAAGATGATTGAGGTATTGGAGAATTAAAATACATGGATTGTATAAAATGTGGTCAACTAGGTTATGAATGATGCATAGTGACATTTTGAGAAATAGTTTGAATTGCGTTATGAATGTTGTTGTGTTGTGATATGAATGTGTTATAAATGGTATTAAGATCATGAACTAAACACTTTAGACGAATGGACGAAGATGGGTGTTATAATCATGAATGTGGGTGAATTGGAGGCAAATTGAGGAATCCTAGATAATGTGGATAATGTGAATGACTAATGGCCATTGTTATGATATTAATGAAGGTATAAACGCTAGCATTGGAGGGGAACGTGCAAGCATAGAATAGTTCGACGGAAAGGTATGTAAGGCTAACCCTTCTTTCATAAGGCATGGTTCTTGGCCAAATTCCTAAATTCCTCTATATGAGTATGTTGTCTTCACTTGGTTGACATTCCGAGCACATAAGCTCACGACCCTTGATATGTACTATGCTTACACTACGTTCCTCGTATGACGAGTAAGTCTATAATGTAAATGTAACGATAATGATGAGGATGGTAATGATGATGAGAGTAAAATAAGACTAGAGATGCTTACGAGCTACGATATATGTGTATGTGTGCCTATGAAGGGCTATAATAAGACCCCGAGCTTATGATGCCGGGTAAGACTGTATGTATATGACTATGTATAAAGTATGTATACGATTACGAAATGCGCGCACACCTCTGCAGAGGGTACGGATAACCCTGATGCCTTGGTAGGGCCAGGTATGTACGACCTTGAGTCTTGGTTGGCCAAGTATGTATAAGACACCGATCCCATGAGGTCGGGTATGCTATGTATATGAAATGACTATGTATATAATATGAATATGAATGCGAAAAGACTATGTATAGGAACACGAATAAGGACATGTATACGAATATGAGCACAAGTATGGTACGAGTATTATTATGGGATACGAACGACGATGTATGCATGTAAGCGACATGATGATGATATTACTGTCTCCCCTCCTATGCTATCTTCATATGATATCTATTATGCTTCTATATTGATGGTGATCATGCTTTACATACTCAGTACATTCTTCGTACTGACGTCCTTTTGTTTGTGGACGCTGCGTCATGCCCGCAGGTGAGCAGGGAGACAAATTTGATCCTTAGCTGCCTATTCGGAGATTTCATAGAGAGCTCTATTTCCTTCAGAGCCATTCTTTTGTGTATATAATTATGGGCATAGCGGGGTCCTGTCCCGCTAATGTGATATGTTATACTCTTAGAGGCTCGTAGATGTGTGTGTGTGTGGGTAGATGTGTTTGGCCTTGTCGGCCTATGTTTTGTATATCATTTTGTCGGCCACGTTGGCCCATGTATATTGATGTAGGATAAATGCCTATGATGATATAAATGTGCGGTTGTCCGTATGGGACTAGTTGACGAATCAATGGAAATGCATGTATAATTATGTGGCTCACCTAGATGTAAGTATAAGAGTAAGCTAAGAGGGTGCTCAGGTGGGTTAGCACCGGGTGCTCGTCGTGGCCCCGAGTCGGGCCGTGACACTAACCTAGGAGTTCGAGTGGTGGACTCAGGTAGCAGGGGAACTACAATTCAGAATTCAGCAATCTCGTCGCTAGTAGCAGAAGTGAAGGCGCGACAATATGAGGATTCCATGCTAATGCATTACAGTGATACGCTCCATCAGAAAGAGGATTCATCATTTGATATTTCAGGAGACGCAGTTCTTCGATGTCGAGGCAGATTATGTGTTCCCGATGTGGCAGGTCTACGCCACCAGATTTTGAGAGAAGCTCGTTGTTATTCCTTTCACCCCGGAGCAACGAAAATGTATCATGATCTCAAGTCTATATATGGGTGGAATGGGATGAAGAAATATATAGCGAAATTTGTGGCTCAATGTCCTAATTGCCAACAGGTGAAAATCGAGCACCAAAAGCCGGGCGAATTGTTGCAAGCTATAGAAATCCCAACTTGGAAGTGGGAAGTGATTAATATGGATTTCATTACAGGCTTACCCCGTTATCGGCGTAAGTATGATTCCATATGGGTGGTTGTTGATAGACTCACAAAGTCAGCTCACTTCTTGCCAGTCAGAATGACGTATATGGCGGAAGATTATGCAAGGCTTTATGTTAAAGAGATAGTGCGGCTCCATGGTGTTCCAGTATCGATTATCTCCGACAGAGGAACTTAGTTTACAGCTAAATTTTGGGAGTCTTTCCAAGAGGGTTTAGGGACCCAAGTGAGCCTTAGCACGGCATTTCATCCACAGACCGATGGACAAGCCGAACGTACTATTTAGACTCTTGAAGATATGTTACGGGCATGTATGATAGATCTTGGAGGTAGTTGGGATGATCATTTGCCACTCATTGAATTTTCTTATAATAACAGTTATCATTCTAGCATTCAAATGGCACCGTATGAGGCTTTATATGGGCAAAAATGTAGATCCCCAATTGGGTAGTTTGAAATAGGAAAGGCTGAGTTGATAGGGCCAGACTTGGTCCAGCAAGCCATAGAGAAAGTCAAGCTCATACAAGATCAGTTGTTAGCGGCTCAAAGTCGTCAGAAGTCCTATGCAAATAATCATCGAAGAGACTTAGAGTTCCAAGTTAAGGATTGGGTATTCTTGAAAGTGTCGCCAATGAAGGGCGTTATGAGATTTGGCAAAAAGGGGAAGCTTAGTCCCCGGTATATTGGGCCTTATGTGAATGTGCGCAAGATCGGCAAGGTGGCATATGAGTTAGATCTACCTCCCGATTTGGAGTCAGTTCATCCAGTTTTCCACGTCTCGATGCTCCGGAAATGTATTGGAGATCCTACCAGGATCGTCCCAGGAAATGATGTAAATGTGACAGAGAAATTGACTTATGAAGAATTACCCATTGCCATACTAGACGGGAAAGTACGGAGGATTAGAAACAAAGAAGTGGCCTCGGTTAAGGTTCTATGGAGAAGTAGTAAACGAGAAGAGATGACATGGGAAGCAGAAGAGAGTATGTGATCCAGATACCCACATTTATTTCAGCCCTTGGAAGATGTCCAAGATGAGACGTCGCAATCATAAGGTATGCATGTTTTCCTTTTGAGATTTTTGGGTCGTGTGTGGCCAAATTTTTATGCTATTGTGTTGTGGCCCTGTGAGGCATCGATATTATGGGTTGTTGTGGCAAGATGGTAGTGCCATATTATAGGGGAAACTCTGGCGAAATTTTTATAGAATTCCCGAAGGCTTTAACATTCGAGGACTAATGTTCTTAAGGGGGAGAGAATGTTACACCTCGGAAAATCTTCCGTTGGTACGCAAGTGAATGACCTAGTGATGAGCACGAGTGTATGATGTTTCCATGAGTAAGAAACGAAATTTGATGACCCTAAATGAGATTCCAAAGGAAATTTTGATAAGAGATAGGTTATGCTCCGCAATGACTAATTATAGGTTTTGGAAATGTGAAAATTTGAAGGCTTGCATTCTGGCCAGTTGGTCGTAAAGTGAAATACGGACCGTAAAGTGGTATACGGTCCGTAAACTGCCATGTCGTATTTTGGCTTCCAAAACTTCAACTTTCTGCCAATTGATCAAATGGTTAAATACGACCCAAAATACGGACAAAGTGCTTTACGGCCCGTAAACCGTGATCGTAAATCACAATGCTTCAGCCTGAGTTTCTGGTTCTGTTATGATTAAATACGACCATGAAGGACGGTTCGTAAACTGGAATACGGACCGTAAACCAAGTTTACGACCGATGTGCAATTCAAATCAGATTTTCAAGTCATTAAATAAGGGTAGCAAGGCTTATTTCATTTCACTTCTACATCACACCCCTTCTCTCTAAAAACTCTCTCTACATATATTCCATAAGATTTCAAGGGTTTTTAGTGATCAACAACACAAAACAAGTGAATCAAGTATAAGCAAACCCATTAAAGATCATTCAAGTCAATAAATCTCATTGGAGATAAACTAGGGTTTTTGCTCAAGTGGAGTATTATCAACTAAGGCTGGTTGCTACAGCATCGAAGGTAAGATTCATGATTTTTATATATTGTTTAAGGTATTTGAGAGTTGAAATGCTTGGTCATTATAAGAATATGGTAAAGTGGGTCATGAATGATGAATAGTGACGTTTTGAGAAATAGTTTGAATTGAATCATGATTGTTGTTGTGTTGTGACATGAATGGGTTATAAATGACGTTAAGATCATGAAAAAGACATTGCATGTGAATGGACGAAATCGTGTGTTATGGTCTTGAATATGGAAGATTGGAAGTGAGTTGAGAATATGGATAATGTAGATGACTAAAGGCTATTATTATGATGTTGTAAATGTATTGTTGATGTTTGGGAGTTGAATTACGGTATGGAGGAATGTTGTATAAATAAAGGAGATGCTGTCCGATTTTCTCTAGCTTTGGCCATTTATGCTAGTTGTCGATTCTAACGATAGCATGACCTTGATGAAGGTATAAACGCAAGCGTCGAAAGGAAACGTGCAAGTGTTATATAGTCGAACGAAAAGGTATGTAAGGCTAACCCTTCTTTCATAAGGCATGGTTCTTTGGCAAAACGTCTAAATCTTCTATAAGCCTAGGACTTCTTCAAATGATTGATCTTCCGAGCTAGTAAGCTCACGATGCTAGATATGCTACGATTGTACTAAGTTCCTCGCATGACGAGTGAGCCCATAAGGTAGACATAACGATAATGATGATGATAGAAATGATGATGAGAATGAAACGATGCTAAAGTTGTTCATGAGCTATTATATGTATGCGTGCCTGTGAAGGGCTATAATTAGACCCCGAGCTTATGATGCCGAGGCAGAATATATGTATATGAATATGTATATAGTATGTATATGATTACGTAACGTGCGCACACCTCTGCAGATGGTACGGACAACCCTGATGCCTTGGTAGGGCCAGGTATGTATGACCTTGAGCCTTGGCTGGCCAAGTATGTATGAAACACCGAACCTCCAGGGTTGGGCATGCTATATATGTATATATGTATATGCTACGTATATGACATCAATATGAGTACGAATATGTTATGAATATGAATATGAATGGAAACATGAATATGAATACGAAAATGAATGTGAAGGTAATTAAGTACGGATATGGATGTATACGGATACGCAATAGAAATGGAGTGTCCTTGTGGAAAGCAAGTAAGTGCCATGACGACGATATTATTATCTCCCATCCCATGTTGTCCTATATGTTGTATATCATGCTTCTATATTGTTGTTGGTCATGCTTTACATACTCAGTACATTCTTCGTACTGACGTCCTTTTGTTTGTGGACGCTGCGTCATGCCCGCAGGTGCACAGGGAGATAGACTCGATCCATAGCTTCATTATTCAGGGACTACATTGCGGAGCTCCATCTCATCCGGAGCCGCAGCTTTTGGTATAGATTCTTTTATTTACATATTTATGGGCACAGCGGGGTCCTGTCCCGCTCATGTGATATGTTATAACCTTCTTAGAGGCTCGTAGATATGTGTATGTGGTTAGATGTGTTTGGCCTTGTTTGCCTATATTTTGTATATCATTTTGTTAGCCTTGTCGGCTCATGTACATTGATGTGGCATCGACGCCTATGATGATATAAGAAATGTTGTCGTGTCCAATGGGACTAGTTTGATGGATGAAAGGAAATGTATGTCTAATTATGGGGCTCTCCTAAATGTAAGCATAAGTGTAAGCTAAGGGGTGCCCGGGTGGGCTAGCGCCGGGTGCTCGTCGCGGCGCCCTAGTCGGGTCATGACAGATTATAAGGGTATATATTGGATTGATTGTTGGTAAATTGATATTGTTGATAGATTAGCGTGACTCGAAGATGGACTGTGGTGAGCTGGAAAGTGGAAAAGTTATGTAAGGCAACCCTTTCTTCCTTTGGCATGATTCTTGTTGTTATTCATTCTATATGTACTCCATATGATTCCATTCTTAGACGAGTATGGTCTAAATGTTCCTTGTGATGGCTTATTGATATTGTACTCCTATTCTGTTCCAAAGGGAACACCCATAAGGTCCCAAGTTGAGTTGTGTATATGGTTTTACTAATGATTTCGAGGAAATGAGTTTTATACTAAAGGAAACATAAAGTTTTATTTTCAAAACCACTCCGAAGGGGGTGCGAGATTTTACTACTTCATTTCATTTACCATTTATGTTTACATTCCATAGTATCATCCCTTTGTATTGATATGATCATTTATTCTTTGGGTAGGGAAATAAAATGAAATTGAGTAGAATATAAGTAGTAAGAATTTCATAACAATTCTACCCTTAAACCTGGAAGTATGTCCTCCTAAGTCTAGTGAGATACAAATTTGATAACTTCTTATGAAAGACTAAGGCTAATAACTGGACTGTGACGAATTGATTAGTGACTTATGATATAAATTGAAAGTGATATCAGTTGAGTCATTTGTGGATTTTAAAAGAGTATGCATTTTAGATGATTTCAATTGGTTTAAAGTACGTATTTTATTGAAAGTTTACATAATCGTTATAAGAATAATGATTTCTATTTGGAAAAGTTTTATATATTCTTAAAAGTTTTTGAAATGATAGGATTTGATAAAGCGAATGTCTAAGGGTTCGCTCGACTCTGATGAGAGTCGGGTGCCCGTCATGCCCTAACACTGTTAGGGTGTGACAATAATGCATGCATAAGAACTCAAATACAACTATAACTCTATTGGGGTGACGTAAGGTCGACAACCCCCGATTCCATTATGGCATAATCATGAGCATCCTGCCTCATCTTGAAGGAACTAACATTATAAGGTGAGTGTAACAACAATGAGCAACATCAAAGAATCATATAAGGATCATTAACTTCGTAGGAGTAGCATATCATGAGCTTTAGGATCTATAGACTTGGACTCATCATCATCATCATTATATTCATAATACATTTCTTATCTTAATCTCATGTGAAGCTCCTTGTAACATAGACTCATAGTTTCGGGATGTAAGAAAGTCATGGGAAGATAAAGGGAACCATCTAGTAGGAATCATGCCTTAGAAAAAAAAGGGCTAGCCTTACATACCTTGATTCCTTTCTTTTTGCCGACTATATGCTTCCTTCCATGTTCGTAATTCTACATTTAAAGGAATTCGTGCTAGGATTAGATAGTCGTAAATATACTTAAGCTTAGGCTAAAGCTAACGAAAATCGGGCAGCATTTCGTTTGTTTCTACAACTTCCTCCATATTATATAACAACTTCCAAGCGTCCACAACATACCCACAATATCATAAACAATAGACTTTATTAAGTTGGCCATTATTCAATTCTTACAATTTCCTCTCAAAATCATCCATAACCATGGTGGTCACCCAACATCATATTCATTCACATATCATGCCTCTCCACCACTCTTAATATCATTTATAATAAAATTATACTCATAATGTCTCAAGAGTTACGATTCATATCAACTATAATTCAAGAACACCCTCACTTCCACATTTAAGCTCTATATTCTACCCTCTTCCATAATCCAAGTCTTTCAACCCCTCAATATTCCAAATAGCATGAATTGATCATAAAACTTACCTTTGATTGTGTAGGAATGTGTTTTGGAGGGAAATGCTCAACTTGGAGAAAACCCTAGTTCCTCTTCCAAAGAATTTCTTGAATTCTAGGAATCCTGAAGATCCTCCTTACACTTGATTCTCTTGGTTTGATGAAGTTGATGTTTGATTTCCCGTGAATTCTTGTATATGAAATGTGTGGAATGTTCTAGAGACTTGGAGAGAAGTGGAGAAGTGAAAGAATGAGAAAATAAAAGTGGGAACACATTTACATACTTGAAAATAACTCAGCCCGTCGGGACTTATACGGTCCATATAAGTGACCGTGGTTCAGCATCATGGAAAAAATCCTTCCTGTTGGGTTATACGGTCCTTATACGGACAGTATAACACCACTTTTCCGAGATTAATTTCATCGTTTTGTTTGATCTCCAATCCTTATGGAACCTTCCTAGCACTTGTTTAACACTTCATTAGCAATCTAGGGAGCATTATAACTTTTTCTCAAGACCTAATTAAATCATCATTAGCTCGGTACTTTACAAAACTCTTCTATAACACAACGTATACTTCGCCTTTCTTAATGAAATTTCTCCTCTTACTTCAAACGTCTTTGGAATCTTAATTAGAACCATATAGTACTACTTGTTACTTGTAGGGACATCGCATGCACCTCACCCTGCGTTAGTCTATCCACCCCATGATGACATGAAATTTTTTCGAGGTATAACATTCTTCCCCCCTTTAAAAACATTCGTCCTCAAATGTTAAGCCTTCGGGAATTCTACAAAAATTTCGCCATAGTTTCCCCTATAATATGACATTACCATCCTGTAACAACGGCCCACAATAACAAAACTTCACATGGATACAACGCAATAGTAATAAACTATGGCCACACACGACCAAAAACATAAAAAGAAAGCATACATACCTCATACTATTGATGTCTCATCTTGGATCTCTTCCGGGGGTGAAAAGAAGTTTGGGTACTTTGACTTCATGTTTTATTTCGCTTCCCAAGGCATTTTTTCTTGGTTATTGTTTCCGTATAAGCCCTTGACTAAAGCCACTTCTTTGTTTCTAAGTCTTTGTACTTGCCTATCTAGCATATCAATGGGTATCACTTCATAATCCAACCTTTCTGTAACTTGAACATCATCTACCGGCACGATCCTAGTAGGATCTCCGACACACTTACGGAACATTGATACGTGAAAAACTGGATGGACTGGTTCAAGTTCTGAGGGTAAGTCTAGTTCATATGCTACTTGACCTATCTTACGGACAATCTTGTAAGGTCCAATATATCAAGGACTTACCTTTCCTTTCTTGTCAAATCTCATCACGCCTTTCATCAGTGATACCTTTAAAAATACCCGACTGTTGCCCGTATAAGATTACTGGCGACTTTGTCCTGTCACCAATCGATCTCGGATAACCTTGACCTTTTCCAACACTTTTTGAATCAACGCAGGGCCTATTAGCTATACCTCTTCTACTTCAAATTACCCAATTGTGGATCTACACTTCCTTCCATATATAGCTTCATACGGGGCCATTTGAATACTGGAATGACAGCTGCTATTGTATGCAAACTCAATATGAGGTAAGTGGTCATCCCACCTACCGTCGAAATCTAGCACACATGCCCGTAACATATCTTCCAGGTCTAAATAGTGCATTTGGCTTGCCCATCAGTCTGCGGGTGAAACGCTGTGCTAAGCCTTACCTGGGTACCCAAACCTTCTTGGAAATACTTCAAAAATTTAGCTGTAAATTGTGCTCCTCTATCAGTAATAATGGAAATCGGGACACCATGAAGTCGCACAATCTCCTTAAGGTACAACCTTGCATAATCTTCTGCCGAATATATGGTTCTAACTGGAAGAAAATAAGCTGATTTCGTGAGTCTGTCAACGATCACCCATATGGAGTCATACTTGCTTCGGGAATGGGGTAGCCCTACAGTGAAATCCATTTTGATCACTTCCCATTTCCAGGTTGGAATCTCCATAGCTTTCAATAATCCTTCGGGCTTTTGATGCTCGATTTTCACTTGTTTGCAATTTGGACATTGAGCTACGAATTCCCCTATGTCCTTCTTCATTCCATCCCACCAATACATTAACTTAAGATCGTGGTACATCTTTGTCACTCCTAGGTGATAGAATACCAAGAGAAATGAGCTTCTTCTAGAGTCCGACGACGTAGTCCCGCCACATTCGGAACACATAGCCTATCTCGGTACCAAAGAACTCCATTTGTAAAAACTTCAAACGGCGACTTCTCTTTCTCATGAAGCGTATCTCTATAGTAACTCAACTGAGGATCTTCGTATTGACGCTCCTTCACTTCCATATCTAAGGAGGAAACAGCTGGGTTGTGAATACCAATTCTTGCATTGCCTGAATCAATTAGACGAACTCTGAGGCTGGCTAGCTGGTGGAGCTCATGGATTAATTCTTTCTTCTCCGGAGGAACCTCACACAGTCTACCCATCGATTTGCGGCTACGTGCATCAGCCACTACATTCGCCTTCCCAGGATGGTATAAAATACTCACATCATAATCTTTCAATAATTCCAACCACCGTGTCTATCGAAAATTCAACTCATTCTGTGTGAAAATATACTGGAGACTCTTGTGGGATGTATAAATATCAACATGTACACCATACAAGTAGTGTCTCCACATCTTCAGTGCATGGATAACCATAGCCAACTCAAGGTCATGGGTCGGATAATTCTTCTCATGTTTCCACAACTGCCTTGAATCATAGGCAATGACTTTACCGTCCTGCATCAACACACATCCTAGCCCAACACCGGAGGCATCACAATATACAACATAACCCTCTGGCCCTTCTGGGAGTGTCAGGACTGGGGCTAAAGTTAACCTATCCTTCAATTCTTGGAAACTGCGTTCACAAGTATCAGTCCATTGAAATCTTTCTGACTTCTGATTTAGCTTTGTCAATGGTGCTGAAAGAGAGGAAAACCCTTCCACAAATCTTCTATAGTAACCTGCCAATCCTAGAAAACTATGGATTTCTGTAGGCTTGTAGGCCTTGGCCAAGTCTTCACAACCTCAATTTTCTATGTATCCACTCGAATGCCATCGGCTGAAATAATATGACCCAAGAAAGTCACAAAATTCAGCCAAAATTCGCATTTTGAAAATTTTGCATACAATTCACGAGTACGAAGAATCCCAAGGACAATGCGTAAATGGTCTGCATGTTCTGATTCTGTCCGAGAGTATACTAGAATGTCATCAATGAACATGATTACGAACAGATCTAACAGAGGCCTGCACACATTATTCATCAGATTCATAAACACCGCCGGAGCATTAGTCAACCCAAATGACATTACCCGAAATTCATAGTGGCTATATCTCATTCGGAAAGCTGTTGTTGGAATATCTTCTTCTCTGACTCTCACTTGATGATAGCCTGACCTTAGATCTATTTTGGAAAACTATTTGGCACCCTGTAATTGGTCAAACAAATCATCGATTCTCGGGAGAGGATATTTATTCTTTATCGTCACCTTGTTCAAAATGCCTATAATCAATGCACATCCGTAGGGAACTATCTTTCTTCCTCACAAATAGGACAGGTGCTCCCCACGGTGATGAACTGGGCCTAATAAATCCCTTCTCTACCAAATCCTTCACCTGTGCCTTTAGCTCTTTCATTTCTGTAGGAGTCATTCGGTAAGGAGGAATAGAAATAGGTTTGGTGTCCGGCAATACATCAATAGCAAAATCATTCTCTCTTTTCGGAGGAAGGCCTGGAAGTTCATCTAGAAATACATCCGGAAATTCACTCACTACCGGGACGGATTGAAAAGTCAGTGACTTTGCTTCAACGTCAAGAACTCAGACTAGGTGATAAATATAACCTTTAGCTATCATCTTACTCGTCTTAAGGTTGGAAATAAACCTACCTCTTGGTTCCATTCAAGCACGGGCTCTCCCGGAAATTGAAATCGAACTACTTTCATTCGGCAATTAACATTGGCATAACATGCGGACAACCAATCCATACCCATAATTATATCAAGATCTAACATTTCCAGCTCAAGTAAATCAACTTTAGTCTAACGATCACATATCACAATTATACAATTTTTGTATGCTTGTCTAGCTACTACAGGATCACTAACCGGGGTAGATACCTCAAAAGGTTTAATTGGCTCAGATTTCACCCCAATACGACCAGCAACATAAGGAGTAATATAAGACAACGTGGAACCCGGATCTATCAACGCATAAACCTCATGAGAAAATATGGATAATATACCTGTAACCACATCCGAGGAGGACTCAAGATCCTGACGTCTGGCTAGAGCATAAATGCGGGGCTGGGTGCCACCTGAAATGGATGCCCTCCCATCCCCTACCACGGCATGCTGGAATCTAGGGAGTCTGCCCTACCGGGCGCATAGTCGAAGACAAACCAGCTGCTGATCCTGTGTGCTAAACCCCAACTCTACCACTCATCGATGGACAGTCTCGCATCATGTGCCCAACCTGACCACAGGCAAAGCAAGCATCTAAACCTCAGCGTCACTGATCGAAATGTAATCTACCGCACTGGCTGCATCGCGGTACCGGTGGTCTCCGCTAATTAGGATCACCTCCAAACTGGGAACCCGAGACTCTTAAACTCTGACCCTGTGTCACGACCCAACCGGAGGGCAGCGACGGGCACCCGGTGCTAACCCACCCGGGCACCTCTTATCGTACTTTAACATTTACATCTAGGTGAGCCACATACCTAATTCATACTTTCCATCCATTATTCATACTAATCCCATTGGGAAACGATACATATATATATATATATATATATATATATATATATATATATATATATATGTATATGTATATATATATATATCACCATTAATAACAATGCCCATATCAATTTACATAAGCCGAGGAGGCTAAGAAAATGATATACACAAGACTAGCCGACAAGGCCAAATACATCTAACCGTATACACATGTCTATGAGCCCCTAAGGAGAGTATGTCATATTATATAGGCGGGACAGGACCCCGCTATGCCCATAAATATGTACACAAAAGAGTAAATACAAAAAGTTGTAGCTCCGAATGAAATGGAGCTCCGCTATGTAGTCCCTGAGTGATAAAGCTATAGATCAAGCCTGTCTCCCTGGCCACCTGCGGGCATGACGCAGCGTCCACAAACAAAAGGACGTCAGTATGAAGAATGTACTGAGTATGTAAAGCATGGTCAACATGATTATGAAAGCATAATTGACAACATAAGAAATAGCATAGGATGGGAGATAGTAGTATCATCGTCACAAACATTTACTTGCTTTTCATAGGGACTTTCCACTTCTAATGCGTGATTATGTACATACATCCGTATCCGTTACCGTACTCATTTACATTTCGTATCAATTTTCGTATTCATATACATATTCATATTCTTATACATACCATTTACATAGCATACCCGGCCATGAAGGTTTGGTGTTTCACATACCTGGCCCTACCAAGGCTCAGGGTCATACATACTTGGCCCTACCAAGGCTCAGGGTTGTCCGTACCCAACTGCAGTGGTGCGCACGCAATATATATATATATATATATATTCTACCCGGCCATATAAGCTCGGGGTTTCATAATAGCTATACATAGGCATATATACATAAAAGCCCATAAGCATCTTTAGCATCATTACTATCGTTGTTCATTACATCTATCCCTAGAGGATTACTCATCATAGGAGGAATTTAGTACAATCGTAACATATCGAGAATCATGTACTTAGTAGCTCTTAAAGATAGAATCATTTGGAGGACATCATAGGATTATAGAAGATTAGATATTTTGCCAAGAAACCATACCTTATGAAAGAAGGGTTAGCCTTACATACCTTTCCTTTCAACTATTCTATCACTATCATGTTCTCCTTCAATGCTCACGTTTCGACCTTCATTAGAGATATACCATCATTAGAAAATCGATAGCTTAGCATACATGACTAAAGCTAGAGAAAATTGAACAGCGTCTCCTTTATTTATACGACTTCCTCCATATCATATATCAACTCCCAAACATCAATAATAACATTCACAAGATCTTAACAATGGTCTTTATTCACCTATATTATCCTTACTTCTCAATTCAGTTCCAATCATCCATATCCATGGTCATAGCACACTATTACATTCGCTCATATACAATGTTTATCCCATGTTCTCAATATCATTTATAACATGATTTTAATCATATCATATCAAGAATCATTACTCAACCCAAGCTACTACTCACAAACATCACCATTCTCACATTCAAGACCCATTTTCTATATTCTTCTACAATCCATGTCTTTCAATGTCTCAATACCTTAAACAGCATGGAAATACCATAAACATTACCTTAGATGGCGTAGGAATGAACCTTGAGTAGAAATACTTCACTTGAACCAAAACCCTAGTTCACCTCCAATGGAATCTTTTGTGGTCCTCTAACCCTTGGAAACTTTCTAACACATAAACACTTGATTCTAGTCTTTTGATATTTGTGTTCTCTTGAACTTGAGTAGAATGTGCTTAGAGAAAGGTTTTGAGCTCTCAATACTTGTAGAAGATGAAAAATGAAGTAAAAGAACCCAAGGCATCTATTTATACAAAAACTAAAAATCAGCCCGTCGGGTACTATACGAACAAGTATACGGTCCGTATAGCATTGTACAGTCGGTATAAGTGGCCGTGGTTCACCAACCAGAAAATTATCCCCCTGCTGGAAGATATACGGACCCCTTATACGGACCGTATAGAGTTATATGGACCGTATCAGTGGTCGTATAACTCCACTTCTCTGAAATTGTTTCCATCGTTTCGTTCGGTCTCCAATCCTTATGTAACCATCTTGACACTTGTTTAGAACCTCACTAACAATCTAAGGGATGTTATAAATCTCCTCCAAAATATCACTAAGTCACCATTAACTTACTAATCGTAAATCCTTTCCGATACCTTTCGTATGCCTTGCCTCCTCTTGTCAAACTTTTTTCTCTTACCTCGAACGTCTTTGAAATCTCAATTAGGGTTATCAAATGTCATTCCTTACTTATTGCAATACCGTATACTTCGTGCTCTTCGTTGGTCTATTCACTGCGCATTAACAGAAATGTTTTCGAGGTGTAACATTCTTCCCCTCTTAAGAACTTTCGTCCTCGAATGTTAAGTCCTCGGGGATTCTATAAAAATTTCTCCAGAGTTTCCCCTGTAATATGGCACTACCATACTGTCAAAACAGCCCATAATAACAATGCCTCACTGGGCCACAACATAATAGCAATAGATTTTGGCCACACACGACCCAAATGCATAAAAAATAGAAGCATACATACCTCATGATCTTGATGTCTTATCTTGGGTCTCTTCTAGCGGCTGAAATAAGTGCGGGTACTTGGATTTCATATTTTCTTCCGCTTCCCATGTAATTTCCTCTCGGTCATTGTTTCTCCACAAAACCTTAACTGAGACCACTTCTTTATTTCTAAGCCTCCGTACTTGCCTATCTAATATGGCAATGGGTACCTCTTCATAAGTCAACTTTTCTGTCACTTGAATATCATTTACAGGCACGATCCTAGTAGGATCTCTGACACATTTACGAAGCATCGAGACATGGAAAACTGGGTGAACTGACTCCAAATCAGGAGGTAGATCTAATTCATAAGCCACTTTGCCTACATTGCGCAAAATCTCATAAGGTCCAATGTATCGGGGACTAAGCTTCCCCTTTTTGCAAAATCTCATAACGCCCTTCATTGGCGACACTTTTAAGAATACCCAATCTTTCACTTGGAACTCTAAGTCCCTTCCGCGATTATCCGCATAGGACTTTTGACGACTTTGGGATGCTAATAGTCGACCTTGTATGAGCTTAACTTTCTGTATGGCTTGCTGGACTAAGTGTGGCCCTATCAATTTAGTCTCTCCTAGCTCAAACCACCCAATCGGTGATCTACACTTTCGCCAATATAAAGCTTCATAAGGTGTCATTTGGATGCTAGAATGATAACTATTGTTATAAGCAAATTCAATAAAGGGTAAGTGATCATCCCAATTGCCTCCGAAATCCAACATACATGCCCGTAACATATCCTCAAGAGTCTGAATGGTACGTTGAGCTTGTCAATCAGTCTGCGGATGAAATGTCGTGCTAAGGCTCACATGAGTCCCCAAACCCTCTTGGAAGGACTTTAAAAAATTAGTTGTAAACTGAGTTCCTCTTTCAGAGATAATAGATACTGGAACACCGGGAAGTCACACTACCTCTTAAACATAAAGCTTTGCATAATCTTCTGCCACATATATAGTTCTGACTGGTAAGAAATGAGCTGACTTCGTGAGCCTATCCACAATCAACCACACAGAGTCATACTTACGTCGAGAACGGGGTAAGCCTGTAATGAAGTCCATGTTAATTACTTCCCACTTCCAAGTTGGAATTTCTATAGCTTGCAACAATCCCCCCGGCTTTTGGGGCTCGATTTTCACTTGTTGGAAGTTGGGACATTGAGCTACAAATTTCGTTATATCCTTCATCCCATTCCACCAATATATGGATTAAAGATCATGATACATTTTTATTGCTCCAGGGTGGATAGAATAACGGGAACAATGAGATTCTCTCAATATTTGGTGGCATAAACCTGCCACATGTCACGACCCAAATCGGAGGGCCGCGACTGACACCCAAAACCCTACTCGGCTGAGTGCCATACTACCATTCCATCAATGAGTCACAACTTTGTGAACCTTTAATCTATGAAATGACGCTTCCGTCAGGTACAAAAAAAACCTTTTCAATAAAACTCTTTTGTCAAATCGGGGCCTTCTCCCTTATCGTTAATTCAAGAAAACCTCTAGTCACAAATAAAGTTTTTACAAAGGAAACAAAGCATAAAGACACATCGACCTATATGGTCACTTTACACAACTGTCGACTCCTCGACGCCCTATCCACAGGACACTATCTAGGAATAGAGTCTTTGGAGTTCATTTATTTGTTGGGCTCGTTCAGATAATAAGGATCTTCATCACTACCATAATCATCACCACTATCATGTATCACTTTGAATGATCCATAACATAAACTGAGGCCATATGTTATATAGCACGCTCAGACATAAGCTGAGGCCATAGCACACTCAGACATAAGCTGAGGCCATGGCACACTCAGACATAAGCTGAGGCCATAGCACACTCAGACATAAACCGAGGCCATATGTTATACAGCACACTCAGTCGCGTCATGAAATCATCTAGAAACTTAGGCTTGAAAATCTCTAGGATTGGAGTCATCGTAAGATATTTTAGAAACTATAGACTTCTGGCATTGCTAGGAGAAAAAATATTATGGATGTCATGTATGGAATCAAAACATAGGAATCATGCCTTTGAAAGAAAGGTTTAACCTTAACATACCTGATTGATCTCTTACGAATTAACGCTTATTCTCCCGAACTTGAAAATCTACATTCAAGAGTAATTAGACTACCGTTAGACTTATCGTCATATACCTATCTCGAGTCCTTAAACCAAACTTCTTTAGAATCTGCCAAAATTCGGGCAGCATCTCCCCTGTTTATATGCCTATCCCAAAATTACAATTCAGCAACCAACCAACAACAACAATAATACCAACATAAAAAACACTGTTATTCATACCAATATATTCCATAAACATCCCACACGATGTTTTTCAACATACAACAACAATATACACTTCCTTTCATCCCAATCAAGGAGTATAATCTCATCAACACACCAACAATGTTAGATACAACTTCTATACGTATAAATCAGCCCGGACACATGGCCACAACATGTTCAAAACAGCCCATAAACACAACAACTACAACACAACACTTTATGACCTTTCCTCCATAACTATTTTCACTTTTTCGGCTTGCTAAACCTTCAAATAAAGTCAACATAAGAGATGGGATGAAAAAAATACCTTATACTTGAAGAAACTCAGCCACATCAACTTTTTCCAACACCAAACTTAAGTAGAAGCAAGAACAATCACCTTTCACGGACTAGTTTGGTGTAATCTTGTTAAATTCTTGATTTATCAGACTATAATGTTTGAGGGAGGTGTGGAGAAATTTCTAGGACCTTTTAGAATGTTATTTGCTGAAAAAAAAGGGGGTTGATGGGGGTATTTATACTCCTCCTAGGTCGGTTTCACCGACTTCCCAAGTGGGGCCCGCGGAGCCTTTTGACAGCTTAGGGTCTTGATCTTAAAATGGCCATAACTTTTGATCCTGATGTTGTGTGAGGGCCCACGACCTACGGTTGTAAATCTCTTTCAATTATCTACAACTTTCATTCTCGGTGGGTTTCCAAATTCCAAACTCATAATAGCGTTTTGGCCCCTACATGTCAGGTCATCCGAAAACGTATGTTTAAATCATCCTTTTGGAGGGCTTATGCCCATATTTGGCTTAAGGGTCCTTCTTAAGATTTGCTCAACATTCCATATACTACTCATATCACTTTTCATATATCCTTTACAAAATCCCGACATGTGGGCCCCACTTTACCTTATGGTTACGAGGGCTATCATCGAGGAATGTGTTAACTGATTTACTCTATACAATCTCCAAATGTCATATATATTCTTGTACTCATATAATATAATCTTCATCCCTAATCCTTGTGTAACTTTGCTCTCCCTTGAGCTCATACTAAGCCGTCTACAGTATTGGTAACGCAAAATTTTCCAGGGTGTAACATCCTTCCCCGCTTAGAAACATTCGTCCTCGAATGTTTAAACTAGTCTCGTCCTCTGTCCATGATCCCATCCTTTGGTACATCCCTTTATCGAATCATTCTTCCCGTTATCCTATCGCATTTAATCGTACCATCACCATAACAGGTCTCCATTGGTTATTTACTCACTCCTTGCTACGCTTACTTCTATCCTTCCCGCAATCTGTTCGTCCATTCCCCGACTTTAACCTGTTTAAATCCGCTCATACCCTTCATTGCCTTCTACTAGTGGGCAACTCCCTTTCTTGGCTGTGGCACCTTCCTTGAATCTCCAACTATGAGGTTCACACACTTCTAATTTCCCTCAAGGTGTTCTAGTTCCTCATCCTTATCTTATGTCCAAACCTGCAAGACTTCTTAACATACTTCCCAGGGGGGTCACCCATCCTAGTACTACTCTCGCCCAAGCACGCTTAACTTCGGAGTTCCAATGGGATCCGGTGCATTAGTGCTGGTATGATCGCATCCATCCTACTGCGTGGCCTTTATCACATGACCTAAAACAAGCTGAAGTTCTAACGGATCCCAAGAAAAATTCTGGTCACGCATCTCCCTCCGAATTGGAAAAGTTCCTCATGTTACTGACCACACAAATGTTGTTTTAGTCTTTGGAACTCCCTATTACTTCTCGATTTTCCCATTGTCGGGTGTCGTAATTCCTCCAATACCTTAATCAGCCCTTGTGCTCATACCCAAGCTTACTTGCTTCCCCCCTTAAAGGCTTTACTTTATAGTGTTGTATTCCCTTGCCATTCTCGATCAAAATTTCCTCCCATAATAATCCTTTCGTCACCGCTTTTGTTCTTTCGCTTATGAATCCTTCAAGTGCCCTACTTGTCATTACTCAAAAATACTACTTTAAATCTCAAATCTTGCCTATAATAATCCCTAGGGATACTCGAAACGATGATGTACCCAACTATCTGTCCAGCCGGAATAGTACTTTTTACTCCAATAATTAACGTCCAATGTCCACTTGTAGTGTCATCTTCATCTTATCATTCCCATTAATCAATCTGTGACCATCGTAGACGTATAATCTTCATGATCTCCTAAATCTTTGGTCCTTGTCCTCCTTTGCCAGAGTGCCCATTATTTAGAACCTTCTTAGTTCTGGTTATAAGGACGTATATGCCGGTTACGGAGTCCTCACATTCTCCATTTGCCACGTACAACCTTACTCTATATCCTGTTGATTTATTTAAACTTGATCATATCGTCTTCTTTCCTGCTTTCATCCTAACCTTTTCCTCAATTATGTATTATTTAATCCTCAATGGGTATACGTTTTTCCTTGTCCAAGTTTCTCCCTCCTCCTTGATATCATAACCTTCCTCTTTCCTAATGTTCCTTCTTATGTTGTTAGTCGAGTTACCGTTATCTAACTTTAATCCCCGAGGAAACCCAATCTCGATTCCCTCTGCAGCGTTTGCTACCTCAATTTTGACATATACAGTGTCACGACCCAACCACGTGGGCCGTGACTAGTGTCCTAATTGGACACCCAAACCCACTCGCTTACCAAATCGACATATCAAAGACTTATTCAGATTTAACATACGTTATTTTGCATAGATACTGAGAGCAGAGGTCATCTTAAGCGGTCACCTGTAACAGAAATATCATACAAAAGCCGACAGGCTGGCGGAATACACATCGCCCGAATACACATACATATACAAACATATAGGCCGTTTCGGCCATAATAGCAAACGGAACCGCTTAAGGCATAAGTCACAGACATAATCGAACAAACACGACCCATGACCCACATATATGTCTACAGGCCTCTACAAACCATAACAGAAACATATGACGGGACAGGGCCTCACCGTACCCCAAATAGTCATATATACAAAAACAGGTATAACAAAAGATATGTACCAAAAATATGAGCTCCGGATCAAAGGAGTACTCCAAATAGCAGAATAAGGATCCTACGCTGGCGAGTCACCAGAACGAACAGCTGTACCTGCGGGCATGAAACGCAACCCCCCGAAGAAAGGGGGTCAGTATGAAATATGTACTGAGTATGTAAAGCATGGAATACAGTAATTCAAATCAGAACTGAAGTGAGAAGTACGGAAAATGGATACAGAATTAGTATATCAAAACCTGTGCTGAAAAAATAAATAATGCAAATAAAAATCATGCATAGGGCTCGGGAACGTGGTCGCCACTCCGACGCTGGCGCCACAACACGTCATACTCCAGAAGGTTTCAAATCTCCGTACAATCCCCGAACATGTCGTATCATCACAACATCATAACACATCGTATGCCATAACACATCATAACTCCGTATATAAGCGGTATCCGGCCCTATGGCGAGGGTCTCGGGAACCGTAACACATCATACTGCCGAATATAACATAGTGCGCACGAAGACAAAACCGGCCCGGGACCCGGCGAACGATGTAATAGTAGTATGCACGAGCGGAGTAGTGAGGAAACCATATGCATATAAGTAAATAAATTCCAAGACTCGATGAATAAATATATATACCGATATCAGAAAGCTCAGAAACAAGTATCGGGTCAATCGGAATTAGTATAAGAAAGTTGCGAGCTTTTGAAGTACAGAACCTTCTAAAAACATTTCATAAGCCATATTTGGAAATTCAAGTATCATTCATATTAGGAAACTTTCAAATAACATTATGGATCAAATCAAATGGAGACTTAGGACCATATTTACGTATCAAAGTATTCATCAAGGACTTTAGTCATCTTGATTTTCCTTCGAACAACATTCGGAAATATAACAACTAGAATCTTTGAACATCATAAAATACGTATCAAGCCATATGGAATAGCATACGGAAGTCAAAGATGTTAGCCATCCTAGTGACTCTAAGAATAGGATTTTCTTTAGAGGCATACATGTATGTTATTTGTTCATTTCATAAAGTCATGCCAAAAGAAGGAAAGGTAGGCTTTACATACCTCGATCGCTCGCTAACCAAATCCCGACTCAAGTCTCGGGCTCCCCAATATCTACAATAACGTTATCAATTACCAAACATTAGCTACAAGTATTTAAAAATCCAATTCTAACTAGTACTTGTCTACACAAATTTCGGCAGCATCTCCCTTGTAAATTCAACATCCTTGAGAATTTAACTCGGCCAAATTCATCAACAACCATACCAACAATACCAACAACCATACTAATAACATCAAGAATCAATTTAAATTGCATTCTAACATTAGTAACCTTCTCCTCTACGTAGCTTATCACATTCAATTCAACTACGTACATTCAAGCCAATATCAACGCTCACATATTCATTTCTAATCCGAGATCATTCAGACACAATTCAAAAACATTTCAAACAATCCATACAATATTCAAACAATTCCACCAACACCATACTCCACCCGAAATCCCCACAAATGCAACAAAACTACAACGTCGCATTTTCTTCTTCCAAATTCACAAACTACAACAACAATGCACACTTTAGCAACTCCATTTCCACAATTACATAAAACCATATTAAAATCACCTAATTTCCTACAACAACCTACAACCAATTTCCATGCCAACTTGAACCATTAGTCTTTCATTGGCATCATAGAGTTCACAACAACACAACTAACATACTACATAAAATTAATTCATCTTCCTCCACCCAATAACACCACACGACCACACACACACTGTTTTATCTCGTATTTTTGAACCTCGGAGTATCTGCTGGGGTGGGGCCCACACACCGAGATTTTTTTTTGGAACATCTGAAAAGTCATATGAATCACATATGCAAAGTTAAGCACAACTCATGAAGTGCCCTTGGGCCAAATCAAAGTGGAAGCCCTCCAAACGAATATTTTTAAGAAAACGTTTTCGGGTGACCTGACTTTGAGGGGCTAAAACGGTATTATAAGTTTGGAATTTGGAAAAATACCAAGAGATAGAAGTTATAGATAATTGAATTAGCTTTCCAACCATAGTTCGTGGGTTCCTAGGTGACGTCGGTACAAGGCGATATGGACGTTTTAAGGTCGAAAGGTCAGTGGGCTATGCCCAATTCGGGACCAACCGGGTAGGCCCAAGAAAAATGAAAAAAAAAATCAAGCCCAAACGCGAAGGGGTGGCCGGCCATCATAGGCCCAAGACCACCAAATTAATGAATATTTTCCATGTGCCAATTAATTATAAGTAGCCTTTATCCTTTAGAAGGTTCATGAAATTAACAAGGAGAAAAACAAGACAAACAAGAACAAAAACTAAGGGCCATTTCGGCCATGACCCATGGAAATTAGGTACCTTAAATCTTGTTCCAAATATTATTTTCTTGTAGTATTCCTACCAATTCAAGTACCCTCTACAACGTGGTATAATTATTTCGGAAGATGGTTCATCCGTTTCGTCGTTTCCGCACTTTGGTTAAGTGAAGAAGATTGGAGAAAAAGGTAAGAATTCATTCCATGTTATTATGTTATGAAGGTTTGTTTGTGTTGTAGTATGTAGAAATGAGTAGAAAGTATGGAAATATGGAAGTTTACAAAGTGGGTATATAAGTTGGCATGTAGCCATGTGTGTATAAATGTTGTATACCTATGGTGAGTTGAATTTATGTTGTATTCTAGTTGTGAGTATGATGGAATTCCAGCGTCGGGGGGGTTGCCACGTTCTGTTTGCCGAGTCCCTTGGCAGGGGCCGGATATGATATGGTATATGTTTCTGCACATACTCCTCATGTTTTGAAAATACACATTTGATACTTCGGACGTCACACTCACTTCTCTGTAAGTTCTGTTTCGGTTATGATCTTGTTCCGTAATGGGACCAGGTACGACATATGTTTTCAACAAATACTATTTATGCTTTATGATCAGCATTTTGCTAGTCTGGATATTCTGTCCATTTTCTGTACCTTCTGCTTTGATTATGACTTTGTTACTACATTCTGTGCTTTACATACTCAGTACATATTTCGTACTGACCCCCTTTCTTCGGGGGCTGCATTTTCATGCCGCGCAGGTACAGAAGACAGATTTGCTGACCGCCTGCCTAGGATATCTATTCTGCTATATTGGGAGCGCTCTTTTGTTCAGAGCCTGTATATTGGTACAGTCTGCCGCTATTATGTATATGTATGCTATTCAGGGGTATGACGGGGCCCTGTCCCGTCTTATGATTCTGTTATGATCTGTAGAGGTCTGTAGACATACTTGTGTGGGTTCTGTATATGTTTGGGTATGATATGATCTGTGACAGCCTCATCGGCTTCCATGTATTGTGTCAGTTCATTTATGATAATTTGTTAACGCCAAGTGACTTTTATATTTGAAAATATTCTGTCGTTATGCTAATTTGGGTTATTGGGTACGCTTGGGTGTCCAACACGGGCACTAGTCGCGGCCTACGGAGTTGGGTCATGACAGAAGTGGTATCAGAGCGGTTCGTCCTCGGAATGTCTACAGACCGTGTCTAGTAGAGTCTTGTTTATCGGTGTGTTGTGCACCACATCTATAAACAGGAGGCTACAGCACATTTAGGGTGTTACCTTTCTTTGAATCTTAGATCGTGCGATAGAGCCAGCTGTAGGAAATGAATTCCTTTTTTTTTACTAACCTCTGATTTCAGCTGGAGAACGGTATCGACGTAAGACAGCGACTGATGATATTGGAAGCTACACAGTATATAGGTAAGTGATGGTATGAAAGATGTATGCTGGGTAAGGTGTTTGAAATACGATTGAAACATAAAGTTGAAGATTGAAAAGTGAAATAAACAAGAAAGTGTAGAAGGTGCAGTTGAGTTGGGCATGTGAGGTAAGCCTCGGCATCTTTATACTTTTATTTGAAATTGTTAGCCCCGTGTGGCTATGATGCGATATGATATGATATGTATATACGTATATGTGTTGGCCCTGTGAGGCATAGTTGGTATTTCCTGTGTACAGGTTTTGGGATAGTAAGAGATACAGAGGAACCTCTGCCCAAATTTTTCTAGAAATACGAAGAGAAAATGAGATGTAAACTCTTAACATGTCTTGAAGGTCGATACCGATAGGGTAAATCTATTATGTCGGATTAAAGTTTAAGAGATACTCTCCATGTCATTTGTAAGAAGCATTACCCTTATTTGGAAAAATTTTATCTCGAGAAAGCATATACGAGTAGCAAACTCGCAACTTATCTAAACGGACCAGAATGTGTTTCAACCCCATTTTGTTTTAACACAGCCCATGTGAAGGGCAAAAATGTCCGACGATCAAGTTTCCTCTAATTGAAAGCATACAAAGCGTATGACAAGCAGTCAGGAATTGAGTGGTTCGCTTACGACTCAAATATATAGATATATATAGACGTGGAGGTAATTATGTGAATTAAGTACTAACATATTCCGCGAAGTTCGTTGGATTCTAGTTTTCTTTTGCTGGTGGTCGGAAGATGCCTTACAGTAACATTTTATCAGTTTTTCTCGACTGATTGGAGATGGAATTTGTGGAATAAAAACTTAAACTCGTGGGCTGTCTAGAAATAATATATATATACATAAAGGTAAATATTGAAGATTTACAGGGGGCAACACGGTAACTATATAGTCAGAAAAGTAAAAGAATTCTCGCTAGGTCGGGGTGGGGCCCGCTACGAGAACGTTTTGAAAAGTTGTTAAGACCTCGATTTGTCTTAAATTACGTGACAAAGGCCGTGCGGGGCAATTGGTGTAATTATACAGGTCTTAACGTGCCTAAATGCATTAAAGTTGTAAGGTTAAGCGTGTCAGGGCCAGAGCAATTCTGGGATGGGTGACCCCCTGGGAAATGTACAAAAATTTTCGTAAACATAGATATAAGAGACGAATAGGAAAATTCGGGGTAACCTAAAGGGAATTAGGATATGTGGAATGGTTAAAAACTTTATAGGGGTCTCGTGAGCTGAGACGGATTAGATTGGTAAAAAGAAATAAAATGCAGCGCAGCTCTGAAATTACAGTAAATTTGAGCAAGTGGTTGAAGATGTATTGTAAAAGAAATGGCAGTGATATATATACGTATGTGTAGGGCCCCCCATTTATGACTATGTCGATTGATTGGTGAACCCTAATAGCCAGTGTTGCAATATATGGAAAACATTAACTGGACAGAATTTACGAGAAAAAGGGAAAGGTATGGTACCGATGTTACGAAATAGATTGATATTCATTTTGCTACCGGTTGAGATTGGAAGATCCTAATACAACGATGTTTAGAAAGAAAAGAGAATAATTGAGGGGAAGATAAGGAGATCCAAATGTCAGAAAAAAGTGAACCGTAAGAAACATAATTAAGCGGAGCCTCTAAAAGGGTCGACGGGCAAAGCACGAAGTTAATTGCAAAAAACAAACTAAAATGAAATAGCGCAGGGCAAAGGAAAATTTATGGCATGAAATGATGAATCATGTGAATATCAAATAATCCGATTATCGAGAAAACAGAACGATAGATAAGGAATGGGTATGAAGGAAGAATGTGACTATTAAGAGAAAAACTGCTACATTAATTATATTACTTGAGTGCCAGCTATCGGATAAGATTGTGTACTATATAATTGTGATTCTGTTAAGGTCTCGTACGGAGAAAATCAAGTTGTTGGTTAGAAAGAAAAGATATGGCGGCATTACTTACATGGGGTCCGCGTTGATATTTATACGGACCCTAAGAGCCTCCAGTATATATATATTTTAATAAAAAGGAGTTGAATTCGCGGCAGGCAAGACGGTTCGAATTATTGAAAGATTATGATGTTAATATTTCGTACCACCCTAGAAAAGTTAACATTGTGGCAGACGCACTTAGTCGTGAATCTATGGACGGCTTGACCGGCGTACATTCAGAAACAAAGAATTGGTTTGTAAAACTCATCAGTCAGCTAGCCTTGGAGTCTGTTTGGTCGATTTAGAAGATATTGAAATTTTTATCCGAGAAGTTGCTGAATCATCGATTATGGAAGAGGTAAAACGGCGTCAGTTCGAGGATTCTATTCTTGTATGGTACAGAGATACGACCTTTGACAAGGAAAAGACCCAGTTCGAGGTTTTACCTGATGGGTATTGTTATTTAGAGGCAGATTATGTGTGCCCGACGTTGTAGGGCTGTAACGGCCAATTATGGGCGAAGCGCATAATGTTAGGTATTCTGTTCATCCTGAATCCACTAAAATGTACCATGACCTCAGAAGTCTATACTGGTCGGATGGCATGAAACGGGGCATCGCAGATCTCGTTGACCAGTGCCCAAATTGTCAGCAAGTCAAAATTGAGCATCAGAAACCGGGTGGACTGTTTCAGGCAATGGAAATTCCGACTTGGAAGTGGGAGATAATTAATATGGATTTCAGTACAGGTTTGCCTCGCACCCCACGGAAGTATGATTTCCATATGGGTTACTGTGGATAGGCTGACAAAATCAGCCCCTTTTCTCCCCGTCAGAACCACTTATTCAACTGAGGATTATGTCAGACTATATATTAAAGAAATAGTGAGACTTCACGGAGTTCCTATATCTATTATCACTGACAGAGGTGCCCAGTTTACGGCTAATTTCTGGAGATCTTTTCAGGAAGGATTAGGGACTCAGGTGAGTTTGACCACAGCATTCCATCCTCAGAGCGACGGACAGGCCGAGCGCATTATACAGATGCTAGAAGATATATTACAGGCCTGTGTTATTGATTTCAGAGGTAGCTGGGACGATCGAGTTTGCTTATAATAACTGCTACCATTCTAGCTCAATACGAGGCTTTGTATAGCAGGAAATGCAGGTCACCCATCGGCTGGTTTGATATTGGCGAAACAGAATTAATAGGCCCAGATATGATCCAACAGGCAATTGATAAGGTGAAACTTATCCGAGGGAGATTATTAGCAGCCCAGAGTCGACAGAAATTGTATGCTGATAAGCGACGTCGACCCTTGTAATTCCAGCTTAGTGATTGGGTATTTTTGAAAGTATCGACTATGAAAGGAGTAATGCGATTCGGCAAAAAGGGTAAGCTCGGTCCGCGATATATCGGACCTTATCAGATTTTTCGGAAAACTAGGAACGTCGCCTATGAATTAGATCTGCCATCTGATCTGGAAACGATATATCCGGCATTTCGTGTATCTATGCTCCGCAAGTGTGTCGATAATCCTCCCAGGATATTTCCAGCAAAGGATATTCAAGTGACGGAAGAATTGTTTGATGAAGAACAATCTGTAATTATTCTGGATCGCCAGGTGCAGAGATTACGCACTAAAGATATACCCCCTGTTAAGGTCTTATGGTAAAACAATAATGGAGAAGCAATGACCTTGGAAGTAGAGGACGGAATTCAAAAGAAGTGTCCTCACTTGTTTCTTATGCCCACCGGTAACCTAAATTCCTTACGTGATTATATTCAAAGACGAATGTGTATCAATTATGCTACTCATAAGAAGAAACTCCCCCGAAGTACTTACAGACCCTATAAGACTAATCTAACATTCGAGGAAGAATGTTCTAAAGGGGGGGAGGATGTTATATCCCGTATTTTTGAACCTCGGAGTATCTGCTGGGGTGGGGCCCACACACCGAGATTTTTTTTGGAACATCTGAAAAGTCATATGAATCACATATGCAAAGTTAAGCACAACTCATGAAGTGCCCTTGGGCCAAATCAAAGTGGAAGCCCTCCAAACGAATATTTTTAAGAAAACGTTTTCGGGTGACCTGACTTTGATGGGCAAAAACGGTATTATAAATTTGGAATTTGGAAAAATACCAAGAGATAGAAGTTATAGATAATTGAATTAGCTTTCCAACCATAGTTCGTGGGTTCGTAGGTGACGTCGGTACAAGGAGATATGGACGTTTTAAGGTCGAAAGGTCAGTGGGCTATGCCCAATTCGGGACCAACCGGGTTGTCCCAAGAAAAATGAAAAAAAAAATCAAGCCCAAAAGAGAAGGGGTGGCCGGCCATCATAGGCCCAAGACCACCACATTAATGAATATTTTCCATGTGCCAATTAATCATAAGTAGCCTTTATCCTTTAGAAGATTCATGAAATTAACAAGGAGAAAAACAAGACAAACAAGAACAAAAACTAAGGGCCATTTCGGCCAAGACCCATGGAAATTAGGTACCTTAAATCTTGTTCCAAAAATTATTTTCTTGTAGTATTCCTACCAATTCAAGTACCCTCTACAACGTGGTATAATTATTTCGGAAGATGGTTCATCCGTTTCGTCGTTTCCGCACTTTGGTTAAGTGAAGAAGATTGGAGAAAAAGGTAAGAATTCATTCCATGTTATTATGTTATGAAGGTTTGTTTGTGTTGTAGTATGTAGAAATGAGTAGAAAGTATGGAAATATGGAAGTTTACAAAGTGGGTATATAAGTTGGCATGTAGCCATGTGTGTATAAATGTTGTATACCTATGGTGAGTTGAATTTATGTTGTATTCTAGTTGTGAGTATGATGGAATTCATATTGAGAATGAAAGTTGAATGAATTTGGTTGAAGTTGGAAATGTATGTGTTGGCCGAGTGGTGTATTGAAATTGAAATGGAAATGAATTAATGTTGTTTAATATGTTAGTTGTGTTGTTGTGATCTTTGCAATGTAAATGAAGGTGAAATAATGTAAGTTTGCATTGAAATGGAATGTAGAAGCTTATGCCATTTTAGTATGATTTTACGACATTATGGAAATGAAGTTGTTAAGGTGTAAATTATGATGATTGTTGATGAACTTGGAAGATGGAAACATGTTATGAAAATGTTTGTTAAAGATTAGAAGTTTTGGAGGAATTATGACTTTGGTGGAAAGTTTGTATATTTGGTATATCTTGTGAATATTTTGTAGAAATGATATGAAATGCTTCCGAATTTTATTGTAATGATCTTGATTAGTAATGAATACGAGAATGTTGATATTGATTTGAGAATATGAAGTGGGAATGAAGTTTATGACATTATGTCGGAAAGAAGGCTAGTTGTGCCATATTGTGTGTTTTGTAGTTGTTGTTGTTGTTGTTAGTGTTGTTGTTGGGTTGTTGATGATTATTTTGGCCGAGTTGAATTCTCGGGGGTGCTATATGTATAGGGGAAATGCTGCCCAAATTTCTGTAGAAAAGTGTTGATTTGAGATTTAAGCCTAAAGCCTTATGGTTAACATTTGGTAAATGTGACCATTTGCAGATTTTGGACGAAACGAGAAGTGAACCTGGGAGGGCGTAAAGTGCGTAAAAGGTATGTAAAGCTATCCGATTCTTCTTTTGGCATGTCCTAGGTGTACTAGGATTGGATTTGCACCTCGGAAGACATTCTGTCCATCTGAATCCGCATTTGAAAATACTCTTTTTTCGTTCAATAGAATTGAACCCCTTAAGTATGCTTTATTGAAAAATTATGCAAACTTCTCCAAACTGCCTAGAAAGTTATAGAATATCCCTAAGACCGTTGTAGGTGACCTCATAAGCTTAATATACGTAATTTGAGCCCGCCGCTTTGTTTGTCCCGAGGTGGGCCCACTATTTCCGATTTTACCCTTATGGTAATTTGTAACTTGATTTCAAGCGATTTTTAAGGAAACGTCTTAACTACTTTTCCAACTACTAATGATACTTATTCTGAATACTATATTGAGTCTCTGTAAAGGTACGATATTTCGTATTACATTTAGTTTCCCACTATTCCCGCTTTGCTCTCTTATTATACTATTGCTTTATTTTCGAACAACATAAAATGAAATGTTTTAACTATCCTTCTTAATACTGAAGGAAAATTATTTTAATGATTCCTTCGAGTTTGGTAAACCATTTTGGGAATATGAAAACGATCCCAGAGGGATTATTTTCCGTAACTCATTATGACATACGACATACACTTACTATGATTCTGTCCGATCTCATTGATTTGATTTGTCCTTCGATATGCCTCATTGAGTCTCTGGAAACCTATGATATTTTTATTGCATTTAGATTCTCACTACTCCATTCGTGGATGCCTCAATGTTTCCCACACTGAGCCCGGGCCAGGATATGTTGTCAAGCGTAATCCTCTGCATTGTTCGCCGTGCCTCGATGTGAGGGGGTAGGTATACATGTACATGGGTTTGTGGAGTATGCTGTGCCATGTACACACTCTGATATGATCTGATATGGCCATCTGATATGCTATGTCATGTTACGGGGTTATCCCCTACTCTGTTCCTTATGTATGGTGGCACCAGCGTCGGGGGGGTTGCCACGTTCTGTTTGCCGAGTCCCTTGGCAGGGGCCGGATATGATATGGTATATGTTTCTGCACATACTCCTCATGTTTTGAAAATACGCATTTGATACTTCGGACGTCACACTCACTTCTCTGTAAGTTCTGTTTCGGTTATGATCTTGTTCCGTAATGGGACCAGGTACGACATATGTTTTCAACAAATACTATTTATGCTTTATGATCAGCATTTTGCTAGTCTGGATATTCTGTCCATTTTCTGTACCTTCTGCTTTGATTGTGACTTTGTTACTACGTTCTGTGCTTTACATACTCAGTACATATTTCGTACTGACCCCCTTTCTTCGGGGGCTGCATTTTCATGCCACGCAGGTACAGAAGACAGATTTGCTGACCGCCTGCCTAGGACATCTATTCTGCTATATTGGGAGCGCTCTTTTGTTCAGAGCCTGTATATTGGTACAGTCTGCCGCTATTATGTATATGTATGCTATTCAGGGGTATGACGGGGCCCTGTCCCGTCTTATGATTCTGTTATGATCTGTAGAGGTCTGTAGACATACTTGTGTGGGTTCTGTATATGGTTGGGTCTGATATGATCTGTGACAGCCTCATCGGCTTCCATGTATTGTGTCAGTTCATTTATGATAATTTGTTAACGCCAAGTGACTTTTATATTTGAAAATATTCTGTCGTTATGCTAATTTGGGTTATTGGGTACGCTTGGGTGTCCAACACGGGCACTAGTCGCGGCCTACGGAGTTGGGTCATGACAGAAGTGGTATCAGAGCGGTTCGTCCTCGGAATGTCTACAGACCGTGTCTAGTAGAGTCTTGTTTATCGGTGTGTTGTGCACCACATCTATAAATAGGAGGCTACAGCACATTTAGGGTGTTACCTTTCTTTGAATCTTAGATCGTGCGATAGAGCCAGCTGTAGGAAATGAATTCCTTTTTTTTACTAACCTCTGATTTCAGCTGGAGAACGGTATCGACGTAAGACAGCGACTGATGATATTGGAAGCTACACAGTATATAGGTAAGTGATGGTATGAAAGATGTATGCTGGGTAAGGTGTTTGAAATACGATTGAAACATAAAGTTGAAGATTGAAAAGAGAAATAAACAGGAAAGTGTAGCAGGTGCAGTTGAGTTGTGCATGTGAGGTAAGCCTCGGCATCTTTATACTTTTATTTGAAATTGTTAGCCCCGTGTGGCTATGATGCGATATGATATGATATGTATATACGTATATGTGTTGGCCCTGTGAGGCATAGTTGGTATTTCCTGTGTACAGGTTTTGGGATAGTAAGAGATACAGAGGAACCTCTGCCCAAATTTTTCTAGAAATACGAAGAGGAAAATGAGATATAAACTCTTAACATGTCTTGAAGGTCGATACCGATAGGGTAAATCTATTATGTCGGATTAAAGTTTAAGAGATACTCTCCATGTCATTTGTAAGAAGCATTACCCTTATTTGGAAAAATTTTATCTCGAGAAAGCATATACGAGTAGCAAACTCGCAACTTATCTAAACGGACCAGAATGTGTTTCAACCCCATTTGGTTTTAACACAGCCCATGTGAAGGGCAAAAATGTCCGACGATCAAGTTTCCTCTAATTGAAAGCATACAAAGCGTATGACAAGCAGTCAGGAATTGAGTGGTTCGCTTACGACTCAAATATATAGATATATATAGACGTGGAGGTAAATATGTGAATTAAGTACTAACATATTCCGCGAAGTTCGTTGGATTCTAGTTTTCTTTTTCTGGTGGTCGGAAGATGCCTTACAGTAACATTTTATCAGTTTTTCTCGACTGATTGGAGATGGAATTTGTGGAATAAAAACTTAAACTCGTGGGCTGTCTAGAAATAATATATATATACATAAAGGTAAATATTGAAGATTTACAGGGGGCAACACGGTAACTATATAGTCAGAAAAGTAAAAGAATTCTCGCTAGGTCGGGGTTGGGCCCGCTACGAGAACGTTTTGAAAAGTTGTTAAGACCTCGATTTGTCTTAAATTACGTGACAAAGGCCGTGCGGGGCAATTGGTGTAATTATACCGGTCTTAACGTGCCTAAATGCATTAAAGTTGTAAGGTTAAGCGTGTCAGGGCTAGAGCAATTCTGGGATGGGTGACCCCCTGGGAAATGTACAAAAATTTTCGTAAACATAGATATAAGAGACGAATAGGAAAATTCGGGGTAACCTAAAGGGAATTAGGATATGTGGAATGGTTAAAAACTTTATAGGGGTCTCGTGAGCTGAGACGGATTAGATTGGTAAAAAGAAATAAAAAGCAGCGCAGCTCTGAAATTACAGTAAATTTGAGCAAGTAGTTGAAGATGTATTGTAAAAGAAATGGCAGTGATATATATACGTATGTGTAGGGCCCCCCATTTATGACTATGTCGATTGATTGGTGAACCCTAATAGCCAGTGTTGCAATATATGGAAAACATTAACTGGACAGAATTTACGAGAAAAAGGGAAAGGTATGGTACCGATGTTACGAAATAGATTGATATTCATTTTGCTACCGGTTGAGATTGGAAGATCCTAATACAACGATGTTTAGAAAGAAAAGAGAATAATTGATGGGAAGATAAGGAGATCCAAATGTCAGAAAAAAGTGAACCGTAAGAAACATAATTAAGCGGAGCCTCTAAAAGGGTCGACGGGCAAAGCACGAAGTTAATTGCAAAAAACAAACTAAAATGAAATAGCGCAGGGCAAAGGAAAACTTATGGCATGAAATGATGAATCATGTGAATATCAAATAATCCGATTATCGAGAAAACAGAACGATAGATAAGGAATGGGTATGAAGGAAGAATGTGACTATTAAGAGAAAAACTGCTACATTAATTATATTACTTGAGTGCCAGCTATCGGATAAGATTGTGTACTATATAATTGTGATTCTGTTAAGGTCTCGTACGGAGAAAATCAAGTTGTTGGGTAGAAAGAAAAGATATGGCGGCATTACTTACATGGGGTCTGCGTTGATATTTATACGGACCCTAAGAGCCTCCAGTATATATATATTTTAATAAAAAGGAGCTGAATTCGCGGCAGGCAAGACGGTTCGAATTATTGAAAGATTATGATGTTAATATTTCGTACCACCCTAGAAAAGCTAACGTTGTGGCAGACGCACTTAGTCGTGAATCTATGGACGGCATGACCGGCGTACATTCAGAAACAAAGAATTGGTTTGTAAAACTCATCAGTCAGCTAGCCTTGGAGTCTGTTTGGTCGATTTAGAAGATATTGAATTTTTTGTCCGAGAAGTTGCTGAATCATCGATTATGGAAGAGGTAAAACAGCGTCATTTCGAGGATTCTATTCTTGTATGGTACAGAGATACGACCTTTGACAAGGAAAAGACCCAGTTCGAGGTTTTACCTGATGGGTATTGTTATTTAGAGGCAGATTATGTGTGCCCGACGTTGTAGGGCTGTAACGGCCAATTATGGGCGAAGCGCATAATGTTAGGTATTCTGTTCATCCTTAATCCACTAAAATGTACCATGACCTCAGAAGTCTATACTGGTCGGATGGCATGAAACGGGGCATCGCAGATCTCGTTGACCAGTGCCCAAATTGTCAACAAGTCAAAATTGAGCATCAGAAACCGGGTGGACTGTTTCAGGCAATGGAAATTCCGACTTGGAAGTGGGAGATAATTAATATGGATTTCAGTACAGGTTTGCCTCGCACCCCACGGAAGTATGATTTCCATATGGGTTACTGTGGATAGGCTGACAAAATCAGCCCCTTTTCTCCCCGTCAGAACCACTTATTCAACTGAGGATTATGTCAGACTATATATTAAAGAAATAGTGAGACTTCACGGAGTTCCTATATCTATTATCACTGACAGAGGTTGTTATATCCCGTATTTTTGAACCTCGAAGTATCTGATGGGGTGGGGCCCACATACCAAGATTTTTTTTGGAACATCTGAAAAGTCATATGAATCACATATGTAAAGTTAAACACAACTCATGAAGTACCCTTGGACCAAATCAAAGTGGAAACCCTCCAAACGAATATTTTTAAGAAAACGTTTTCGGGTGACCTGACTTTGGGGGGCAAAAACTGTATTATAAGCTTGGAATTTCGAAAATACCTTGAAATAGAAGTTGTAAATAATTGAATTAACTTTCCATCCATAGGTCGTGGGTTCCCAGGTGACGTCGGTACAAGGAGTTATGAACGTTTTAAGGTCGAAAGGTCAGTGGGCTAGGCCCAACTCGGGACCAACCGAGTTGGCCCAAAAAAACAAAAAACAAATTTAGGCCCAATGTTTAAGGGGTGGCCGGCCAAGTGAGGCCCAACCCATGGCTTTAATGAATATTTCCATGTGCTAATTAATTATAAAGGGATCACTATCCCTTAGAAGGTTCAAGAGACTTAGAAGAGAAAGAAGAGCAAAACAAGAGCAAAAAAAAGAAGGCATTTCGGGTTTGGTGTGGAAAATTCACCACCAAAAATCTTGAGTTAAAAATTTGTATTTTGTGGTTTCCTTACTAAGTTGAGTCCCCTCTTCAACTTGGTGTAGTTGGTTTGGAGAAAGGAGGCCTTGGTTCACCAAAGTGATCACAAATTCAAGTAAAGAAGACTAGAGGAAAAGGTAAGAATTTATCCTTTATTCTTGTGTTATGGAGTTTTGTTTGGGTTGTAGTATATAGAAATGTGTTGATTGTATGGAGAAATGGAAGTTTGCAAAGTGGGTGTGTGGTATATATGTGTAGCCATGTGTATTTGTATATTGTATAGCCAAAAATGTATAGAATACATGTTGTATTCTAGTTGTGAATGTGATGGAATTTATGTTGAGAATGAAAGTGGAATAAATTTGATTGAATGGAGAAAAATAGCATATGGTCGTGTGGTATATTTGACTTGGGAATGAAATGGATTAAGTTTGTTTAGAGTATTGGAGTGTTGTTGTAATGCTTGATATGTAAATGAAGTTAGAATGATATAAGTTTGTATTGAATTGGAATGTAGAAACTTATGTCGTTTTAGTATGGTTTTTCCGACATTAAGGAAATGAAGTTGTTTGGTTGTTAGTTGTGATGACCATTGATGAATTTGGAAGTTGGAAACTTGTTATGAAGTTGTATGCCAAAGATTTGATGTTTTGCATAAGTTATGATTTTGGCGGAAGATTGTATATCGAGTGTATATCTTAAGGAAAACGATATGAAATGTTTCTAGAACTATATGGTGATGATCATGATGGTTGTTGAATATGAAATTATTGATCTTAGTTGAAAGTTGGGTTGAATTGAAGATTATGTCAACTTGTGATAAAAATGACTAGTTGAAGGATATTTGTGTTTTTAATGTTCATTGTTGATATTGTTGTTGTCGTTTGGGTTGTTGTTGATGATTTATAGCCGAGTTGAATTCTCGGGGTGTCATATTTATAGGGGAAGTGCTGCCGAAATTTCGGTAGCCAAATATGCTTAAAGTTGAAATAATGGCATTAATAATTCACAATTGGTAAACTTGACCAATTGCAGTTTTTCGACGAAACGGGAAGTGTGTTTGGAAAGGCTTAAGGAGCGCGAAAGGTATGTAAAGCAACCCCAATTCTTACCTTGGCATGCCCCTAGTGTGTTAGGGTCGGATCCGGGCCTCGAAGGACCTCTTGGCCCTCGGAATCCGCAAGACAAAATTTCAGTTTTTCCTTCAGTAGAATTGAACCATTTTGATACGCTTTTTCTGAAATTATGCAATTTTGCTCTAAATTATTCAGAAAGTCATAGAATGTGTGTATAACCTTTTTAGGTGATACTATATGCTTAGAGGGCACAATTTGAGCCCGCCGCCTTGTTTGTCCCAAGGCGGGCCCGCTATTTACGTTTTTGCCCCTAATGTGTTAAAGCTTCCTTTTTAATCGATTTTTGAAAGAAATGTTTTAATTACCCTACTAATCGCTTAACGAATATTATTTTAAATATTCTGTTAAATATTATAAATTATTTTGACACTCGGAATGACTTCGGGAAAGTTATACTTCTGTAATTTATTATGATATCCGAAATACATTTATTATGATTCCGTCCGACCCCATTGGATTTGTTTGTCTTTGATACGCTTCATCGAGTCTTTGAAAACATTTATTATATTTTTAAATTGCATTAGTCTCTCACTACTCCATTCGTGGATGTCCCAATGTTTCCCACACTGAGCCCGAGCCAGGATATGTTGTCAAGCGTAATTCTCTGCATTGTTCGCCACGTCCCGATGTGAGGGGGCAGGTATACGCGTACATGGGTCTGTGGAGTATGATGTGCCATGTCCGCCTATTCTGATCTGATCTGTTATGTCCATTTTGATATGGCATTATATGATACGGGGCCACGCCCCTTTTTCTGATTCCCCTGTATAGTGGCACCAGCGTCGGGAGGGTGGCCACATTCTGTCTGCCGAGTCTCGTGGCAGGGACCGGATATGATATGATATGACATATGTTTCTGTACGCATTCTGTCTGTTTTGGAAATATGCATTTGACACTCTGGATTCTGTACTCATTTTCTGTAACCATTATGATTTGACTTCTGTGATTCCGCTTTACATATTCAGTACATATTTCGTACTGACCCCCTTTCTTCGGGGGCTGCGTTTTCATGCCGCGCAGGTACTGACGACAGGTTCGCTGATCCACACGTTTAGGATCCTCTTTCTGCTATTTGGGGCGCTCTCTTCTACAGAGCCCATCTTTTGGTACAGTCTGTCACTGCTATCTGGATATGTACTTTGTTCGGGGTATGACGGGGCCCTGTCCCGTCTTATGATTATGACATGTTCTGTAGAGGTCTGTGGATACATCTGTGTGGGTTCTGTACATATGTTTGGGATGTTTTGGTTTTATGACAGCCTTATCGGCTTCTGTGTGCCAAGTCTGCTTTTCTGCTAAATTCTGTAGCATCCACTAATGTTGCTATTATATTACATTATTTTGATAATATGCTAAATTGGGTATCGGGTACGTATAGGTGCCCAGCTAGGGCACTGGTCGCGGCCCACGGAGTTGGGTCGTGACAGAGGTGCCCAGTTTACGGCTAATTTCTGGAGATCTTTTCAGGAAGGATTAGGGACTCAGGTGAGTTTGAGCACAGCATTCCATCCTCAGAGCGACGGACAGGCCGAGCGCATTATACAGATGCTGGAAGATATATTACGGGCCTGTGTTATTGATTTCAGAGGTAGCTGGGACGATCATCTGCCGTTGATCGAGTTTGCTTATAATAACGGCTACCATTCTAGCTCAATACGAGGCTTTGTATGGCAGGAAATGCAGGTCACCCATCGGCTGGTTTGATATTGGCGAAACAGAATTAATAGGCCCAGATATGATCCAACAGGCAGTTGATAAGGTGAAACTTATCCGAGGGAGATTATTAGCAACCCAGAGTCGACAGAAATTGTATGCTGATAAGCGACGTCGACCCTTGTAATCCAGCTTAGTGATTGGGTATTTTTGAAAGTATCGACTATGAAAGGAGTAATGCGATTCGGCAAAAAGGGTAAGCTCAGTCAGCGATATATCGGACCTTATCAGATTTTTCGGAAAACTAGGAACGTCGTATATGAATTAGATCTGCCATCTGATCTGGAAACGATATATCCGGCATTTCGTGTATCTATGCTCCGCAAGTGTGTCGGTAATCCTCCCAGGATATTTCCAGCAAAGGATATTCAAGTGACGGAAGAATTGTTTGATGAAGAACAATCTGTAATTATTCTGGATCGCCAGGTGCAGAGATTACGCACTAAAGATATACCCCTGTTAAGGTCTTATGGTAAAACAATAATGGAGAAGCAATGACCTTGGAAGTAGAGGACGGAATTCAAAAGAAGTGTCCTCACTTGTTTCTTATGCCCACCGGTAACCTAAATTCCTTACGTGATTATATTCAAAGACGAATGTGTATCAATTATGCTACTCATAAGAAGAAACTCCCCCGAAGTACTTACAGACCCTATAAGACTAATCTAACATTCGAGGAAGAATGTTCTAAAGGGGGGGAGGATGTTATATCCCGTATTTTTGAACCTCGGAGTATCTGCTGGGGTGGGGCCCACACACCGAATTTTTTTTTTGGAACATCTGAAAAGTCATATGAATCACATATGCAAAGTTAAGCACAACTCATGAAGTGCCCTTGGGCCAAATCAAAGTGGAAGCCCTCCAAACGAATATTTTTAAGAAAACGTTTTCCGGTGACCTGACTTTGATGGACAAAAACGGTATTATAAGTTTGGAATTTAGAAAAATACCAAGAGATAGAAGTTATAGATAATTGAATTAGCTTTCCAACCATAGTTCGTGGGTTCCTAGGTGACGTCGGTACAAGGAGATATGGACGTTTTAAGGTCGAAAGGTCAGTGGGCTATGCCCAATTCGGGACCAACCGGGTTGGGCCAAGAAAAATGAAAAACAAAATCAAGCCCAAAAGAGAAGAGGTGGCCGGCCATCATAGGCCCAAGACCACCAAATTAATGAATATTTTCCATGTGCCAATTAATTATAAGTAGCCTTTATCCTTTAGAAGGTTCATGAAATTAACAAGGAGAAAAACAAGACAAACAAGAACAAAAACTAAGGGCCATTTCGGCCAAGACCCATGGAAATTAGGTACCTTAAATCTTGTTCCAAAAATTATTTTCTTGTAGTATTCCTACCAATTCAAGTACCCTCTACAACGTGGTATAATTATTTCGGAAGATGGTTCATCCGTTTCGTCGTTTCCGCACTTTGGTTAAGTGAAGAAGATTGGAGAAAAAGGTAAGAATTCATTCCATGTTATTATGTTATGAAGGTTTGTTTGTGTTGTAGTATGTAGAAATGAGTAGAAAGTATGGAAATATGGAAGTTTACAAAGTGGGTATATAAGTTGGCATGTAGCCATGTGTGTATAAATGTTGTATACCTATGGTGAGTTGAATTTATGTTGTATTCTAGTTGTGAGTATGATGGAATTCATATTGAGAATGAAAGTTGAATGAATTTGGTTGAAGTTGGAAATGTATGTGTTGGCCGAGTGGTGTATTGAAATTGAAATGGAAATGAATTAATGTTGTTTAATAAGTTAGTTGTGTTGTTGTGATCTTTGCAACGTAAATGAAGGTGAAATAATGTAAGTTTGCATTGAAATGGAATGTAGAAGCTTATGCCATTTTAGTATGATTTTACGACATTATGGAAATGAAGTTGTTAAGGTGTAAATTATGATGATTGTTGATGAACTTGGAAGATGGAAACATGTTATGAAAATGTTTGTTAAAGATTAGAAGTTTTGGAGGAATTATGACTTTGGTGGAAAGTTTGTATATTTGGTATATCTTGTGAATATTTTGTAGAAATGATATGAAATGCTTCCGAATTTTATTGTAATGATCTTGATTAGTAATGAATACGAGAATGTTGATATTGATTTGAGAATATGAAGTGGGAATGAAGTTTATGACATTATGTCGGAAAGAAGGCTAGTTGTGCCATATTGTGTGTTTTGTAGTTGTTGTTGTTGTTGTTAGTGTTGTTGTTGGGTTGTTGATGATTATTTTGGCCGAGTTGAATTCTCGGGGGTGCTATATGTATAGGGGAAATGCTGCCCAAATTTCTGTAGAAAAGTGTTGATTTGAGATTTAAGCCTAAAGCCTTATGGTTAACATTTGGTAAATGTGACCATTTGCAGATTTTGGACGAAACGAGAAGTGAACCTGGGAAGGCGTAAAGTGCGTAAAAGGTATGTAAAGCTATCCCGATTCTTCTTTTGGCATGTCCTAGGTGTACTAGGATTGGATTTGCACCTCGGAAGACATTCTGTCCAGCTGAATCCGCATTTGAAAATACTCTTTTTTCGTTCAATAGAACTGAACCCCTTAAGTATGCTTTATTGAAAAATTATGCAAACTTCTCCAAACTGCCTAGAAAGTTATGGAATATCCCTAAGACCGTTGTAGGTGACCTCATAAGCTTAATATACGTAATTTGAGCCCGCCGCTTTATTTGTCCCGAGGGGGGCCCACTATTTCCGATTTTACCCTTATGGTAATTTGTAACTTGATTTCAAGCGATTTTTAAGGAAACGTCTTAACTACTTTTCCAACTACTAATGATACTTATTCTGAATACTATATTGAGTCTCTGTAAAGGTACGATATTTCGTATTACATTTAGTTTCCCACTATTCCCGCTTTGCTCTCTTATTATACTATTACTTTATTTTCGAACAATATAAAATGAAATGTTTTAACTATCCTTCTAAATACTGAAGGAAAATTATTTTAATGATTCCCTCGAGTTTGGTAAACCATTTTGGGAATATGAAAACGATCCCAGAGGGATTATTTTCCGTAACTCATTATGACATACGACATACACTTACTATGATTCTGTCCGATCTCATTGATTTGATTTGTCCTTCGATATGCCTCATTGAGTCTCTGGAAACCTATGATATTTTTATTGCATTTAGTTTCTCACTACTCCATTCGTGGATGCCTCAATGTTTCCCACACTGAGCCCGGGCCAGGATATGTTGTCAAGCGTAATCCTCTGCATTGTTCGTCGTGCCTCGATGTGAGGGGGCAGGTATACATGTACATGGGTTTGTGGAGTATGCTGTGCCATGTACACACTCTGATATGATCTGATATGGCCATCTGATATGCTATGTTATGTTACGGGGTTATCCCCTACTCTGTTCCTTATGTATGGTGGCACCAGCGTCGGGGGGGTGGCCACGTTCTGTTTGTCGAGTCCCTTGGCAGGGGCCGGATATGATATGGTATATGTTTTTGCACATACTCCTCATGTTTTGAAAATACGCATTTGATACTTCGGAAGTCACACTCACTTCTCTGTAAGTTCTGTTTCGGTTATGATCTTGTTCCGTAATGGGACCATGTACGACATATGTTTTCAACAAATACTATTTATGCTTTATGATCAGCATTTTGCTAGTCTGGATATTCTGTCCATTTTCTGTACCTTCTGCTTTGATTATGACTTTGTTACTACGTTCTGTGCTTTACATACTCAGTACATATTTCGTACTGACCCCCTTTCTTCGGGGGCTGCATTTTCATGCCGCGCAGGTACAGAAGACAGATTTGCTGACCGCCTGCCTAGGACATCTATTCTGCTATATTGGGAGCGCTCTTTTGTTCAGAGCCTGTATATTGGTACAGTCTGCCGCTATTATGTATATGTATGCTATTCAGGGGTATGACGGGGCCCTGTCCCGTCTTATGATTCTGTTATGATCTGTAGAGGTCTGTAGACATACTTGTGTGGGTTCTGTATATGTTTGGGTATGTTATGATCTGTGACAGCCTCATCGGCTTCCATGTATTGTGTCAGTTCATTTATGATAATTATTAACGCTAAGTGACTTTTATATTTGAAAATATTCTGTCGTTATGCTAATTTGGGTTATTGGGTACACTTGGGTGTACACTAGTCGCGGCCTACGGAGTTGGGTCGTGACACACACAACACACCCACACGGCCCACACACAACACATAACATTTCTATGATTTTCATTCAATTCTACTCACTACAACATATATAAATCTTCCATAACATGTAAAAGAATAGAAATTCTTACCTTCTTCCTCAATTTTCCACTTGAATAGAATTTTTGCACTTGTCACAAAAGTAATTTTCTTGCTTTAATAATTATACCACGTTGAAGAGGGTCTTGGAATTAGTAAGAATTCAAGAAGAAATGAATTTTTTGATCAAGGATGGAAGGCTTCAAAAGTTTTTCTTTTTTTTTTCTTTGTTGGCCGAATGGCCTTCTTGCTCTCACTCTCTCTTTCTTTCTATTTTTCTTGAAAGTTCTAATGAATGGAAGAACAAGTAGTGGCCCTCTCTATTTATTTGGCTTGGATTAAAATTTTCATGGGCCTTGGGCCATTGCTCAATGGCCGGCCACCTCTTTGCCAATTTCAAGCCCAAAATTTTTTTCTTCTTTTTTATTTCAAGCCCATTATTTCATGACAAATTTTTGTAACTCATGAAAACTATATGCCAGAAACTCTTTTGTCAAATCGGGGATTCTCCCTTATCGTTAATTAAAGAAAACCTCTAGTCACAAATAAAGTTTTTACAAAGGAAACAAAGAATAAAGAGACATCCACCTATATGGTCGCTTTACACAACTGTCGACTCCTCGACGCCCTATCCACAGGACACTGTCTAGGAATAGAGTCTTTGGAGTTCATTTATTTGTTGGGTTCGTTTAGATATTAAGGATCTTCGTCACTACCATAATCATCACCACTATCATGTATCACTTTGAATGATCCATAACATAAACTGAGGCTATATATTCCATAAACATCCCACACGATGTTTTTCAACATACAATAACAATATACACTTCCTTTCATCCCAATCAAGGAGTATAATCTCATCAACAAAACAACAATGTTAGATACAACTTCTATACGTATAAATCAGCCCGGCCACACGGCCACAAGATGTTCAAAACAGCCCATAAACACAACAACTACAACACACTATGACCTTTCCTCCATAACTATTTTCACTTTTCCAGCTTGCTAAACCTTCAAATAAACTCAACATAAGAGATGGGATGAAAAACATACCTTATACTTGAAGAAACTCGGCCACATCAACCTTTTCCAACACCAAACTTAAGTAGAAGCAAGAACAATCACCTTTCACGGACTAGTTTGGTGTAATGTTGTTAAATTCTTGATTTATCGGACTATAATGTTTGAGGGAGGTGTGGAGAAATTTCTAGGACCTTTTAGAATGTTATTTGCTGAAAATAAAGGGGGTATTTATACTCCTCCTAGGTCGGTTTCACCGACTTCCCAAGTGGGGCCCGCGGAGCCTTTTGACAGCTTAGGGTCTTGATCTTAAAATGGCCATAACTTTTGATCCTGATGTTGTGTGAGGGTCCACGACCTACGGTTGTAAATATCTTTCAATTATCTACAACTTTCATTCTCGGTGGGTTTCCAAATTCCAAATTCATAATAGCGTTTTGGCCCCTACAAGTCAGGTCATCCGAAAACGTATGTTTAAATCATCCTTTTGGAGGGCTTATGCCCATATTTGGCTTAAGGGTCCTTCTTAAGATTTGCTCAAAATTCCATATACTACTCATATCACTTTTCATATATCCTTTACAAAATCCCGACATGTGGGCCCCACTTTACCTTATGGTTACGAGGGCTATCATCGAGTAATGTGTTAACTGATTTACTCCATACAATCTCCAAATGTCATATATATTCTTGTACTCTGATAACATAATCTTCATCCCTAATCCTTATATAACTTTGCTCTCCCTTGAGCTCATACTAAGCCGTCTACAATCTTGGTAACGCGAAATTTTCCAGGGTGTAACACCATATCAGGAATAGATAATTTGCCTTGGTATCGAAGAACTCCATCTCCTGAGATCTCAAATGGTGACTTATCCATCTGAGGGAGTGTATCTCTGTAATGCATTAGCATGGGATCTTTGTATTGTCGCTCTTTCATTTCCATTACTAGCGACGAGACTGCTGAATTCTGAATGGTAGTTCCTCTACTACCTGAGTCCACTACTCGAACTCCTAGGCTAGCTAACTGCTGGAGTACACGAGCCATTTCTCTTTTCTCTGGTCATACATCACACAAATTTCCCATGGATCTACGGGTAAGATCATCAGCCACAACGTTTGCCTTTCCGGGGTGAAATAGGATATCAACGTCATAAATCTTTTAACAATTCCAACCATCGTCGTTGCCGCAAATTCAACTCTTTTTGCTTGAAGATATACTGAAGGCTCTTATGATCTGTATAAATATCCACATGGACACCATATAAATAATGTCTCCACATCTTCAATGCATGAATCACTGCAGCCAATTCAAGGTCATGGGTTGGATAATTTTTCTCATGTTTCTGTAATTACCTTGAAGCATACACAATTACCTTACCATGTTGCATCAACACACAGCCTAGCCCAATGCCTGAAGCATCGCAATAAACAACATAACCTTCCAATCCCTCTGGAAGTGTCAGGACTGGGGCAGAAGTTAATCTATCTTTAACTCTTTGAAACTACGTTCACAAGCATCTATCCATTGAAACTTTGCTGATTTCTGGGTCAGCTTTGTGAGTGGTGCAGAAATAGAAGAAAAGCCTTCAACAAATCTCCTGTAATAACCTGCTAAGCCCAGAAAGCTACGAACCTCCGTAGGAGTTACGGGCCTTGGCCAAGTCTTCACGGCTTCAATCTTTTGGCTATCTACCCGAATACCATCGACTGAAACAATGTGCCCCAGAAATGTCACTGAGTTCAACCAAAACTCACACTTAGAAAAAATTGCAAACAACTCTCGAGTTTGAAGAACTCTAAGGACAGTACGCAAATGATCCGCATGTTCTGCCTCAGATCTAGAATACACCAAGATATCGTCGATGAATACTATCACAAATAAATCTAGGAAGGGCCTGAACACATCGTTCATCAAATCCATAAATACTGTCGGTGCATTAGTTAGCCCAAATGACATTACGCGGAACTCAAAATGGCCATATCTTGTTCTGAAGGCTGTCTTAGGGATATCATTCTCCCTAACTCTCACTTGATGATACCCGGATCTCAAATCTATCTTTGAAAACCATTTGGCGGCTTGTTATTGGTCAAATAAGTTATCAATCCTCGGAAGAGGATATTTATTCTTAATCGTCACCTTATTCAGTTGCCGATAGTCAATGCATATTCGCAAGGAGCCATCTTTATTTTTGACAAACAATACCGGTGCTCCCTACGGGGATGAACTAGGCCGAATAAAGCCTTTCTCAAGCAAGTCTTTCAATTGCTCCTTCAACTCTTTCAATTCTGCGGGAGCCATTCTATAAGGAGGAATAGATATAGGCTTGGTGTCTGGCAACACATCAATAGCAAAATCAATCTCCTGCTCGGGAGGGAGGCCTGGAAGCTCTTCCGGGAATATATCCAGAATGAAATGGAGCTCCTCTATGTAGTCCCTGAGTAATAAAGCTAGGGATCAAGCCTGTCTCCGTGGCCACCTGCGGGCATGACGTAGCGTCCACAAACAAAAGGACGTCAGTACGAAGAATGTACTGAGTATGTAAAGCATGGTCAACATCATTATGAAAGCATAATAGACAACATAAGAAATAGCATAGGATGGGAGATAGTAGTATAATCGTCACAAAAACTTACTTGCTTTTCATAGGGACTTTTCATTTCTAATGCGTGATGGTGTACATACATCCGTATCCATTTCTGTACTCATTTACATTTCGTATCCATTTTCGTATTCATATACATATTCATATTCTTATACATACCATTTACATAGCATACCCGACCATGAAGGTTTGGTGTTTCACATACATGGCCCTACCAAGGTTCAGGGTCATACATTCCTGGCCCTATCAAGGCTCAGGGTTGTCCGTACCCAGCTGCAGTGGTGCGCGCGCAATATATATATATATATATTCTACCCGACCATATAAGCTCGGGGTTTCATAATAGCCATACATAGGCACATACACATAAAAGCCCATAAGCATCTTTAGCATCATCACTATCGTCATTCATTACATCTATCCCTAGAGGATTACTCATCATAGGAGGAGTTTAGTACAATCGTAACATATCGAGAATCATGAGCTTAGTAGCTTTTAAAGATAGAATCATTTGGAGGACATCATAGGCTTATAGAAGATTATATATTTGGCCAAGGAACCATGCCTTATGACAGAAGGGTTAGCCTTACATACCTTTCCGTTCAACTATTCTATCACTTGCACGTTCTCCTTCAATGCTCACGTTTCTACCTTCATTAGAGATATACCATCATTAGAAAATCGATAGCTTAGCATACATGACTAAAGCTAGAGAAAATTGGACAACATCTCCTTTATTTATACGACTTCCTCCATATCATATATCAACTCCCAAACATCAATAATAACATTCACCACATCATAACAATGGTCTTTATTCACCTACGTTATCCTTACTTCTCAATTCAGTTCCAATCATCCATATCCATAGTCATAGCACACTATTACATTCGCTCATATACAATGTTTATCCCATGTTCTCAATATCATTTATAACATGATTTTAATCATATCATATCAAGAATCATTACTCTACCCAAGCTACTACTCACAAACATCACCATTCTCATATTCAAGACCCATTTTCTATATTCTTCTACAATCCAAGTCTTTCAATGTCTCAATACCTTAACAACATGGAAATACCATAAAACTTACCTCAGATGGTGTAGGAATGAACCTTGAGTGGAAATACTTCACTTGAACCAAAACCCTAGTTCACCTCCAATGGAATCTTTTATGGTCCTCTAACCCTTGGAAGCTTTCTAACGCATAAACACTTGATTCTAGTCTTTTGGTCTTTGTGTTCTCTTGAACTTGAGTGGAATGTGCTTAGAGAAGGGTTTTGAGCTCTCAATACTTGTAGAAGATGAAAAATGAAGTAAAAGAACCCAAGGCATCTATTTATGCAAAAACTAAAAATCAGCCCGTCAGGTACTATACAGACACTTATACGGTCAGTATAGTATTGTACGGTCCGTATAAGTGGTCGTGGTTCACCAACCAGAAAATCACCCCCTTGCTGGGAGTTATACGGACCGTATAGAGTTATACAGACTGTATAAGTGGTCGTATAACTCCACTTCTCTGAAATGATTTTCGTCGTTTTGTTCGATCTCCAATCCTTATGGAACCTTATTGACACTTGTTTAGCACCTCACTAACAATCTAAGAGACGTTATAACTCTCCTACAAAACATCATTAAGTCTCCATTAACTTGCTACTCGTAATTCCTTTCCGATACCTATCGTATGCCTTGCCTCTTCTTGGAAAACTTTCTTCTCTTACCTCGAACGTCTTTGAAATCTCAATTAGGGTCATCAAATGTCATTCCTTATTTATTGCAATACCGTATACTTCGTGCTCTTCGTTGGTCTATTCACTGCGCATTAACAAAAAAAATTTCGAGGTTTAACATTCTTCCCCCCTTAAGAACATTCGTCCTCGAATGTTAAGTCCTCGGGGATTCTACAAAAATTTCGCCAGAGTTTTCCCTGTAATATGGCACTACCATCCAGTCACAACAAGCCATAATAACAGTGCCTCACTGGGCCACAACATAATAGCAATAGAGTTTGGCCACACACGACCTAAATGTATAAAAAAAGAAGCATACATATCTCATGATCTTGATGTCTCATCTTGGGTCTCTTCTAGGGGCTGAAATAAGTGCGGGTACTTGGATTTCATATTTTCTTCCGCTTCCCATGTCATTTCCTCTTGGTTATTGTTTCTCCACAAAACCTTAACTGAGACCACTTCTTTGTTTCTAAGCCTCCATACTTGCGTATCTAATATGGCAATGGGTACCTCTTCATAAGTCAACTTTTCTATCACTTGAATATCATTTACAGGCACGATCCTACTAGGATCTCTGACACATTTACGAAGCATCGAGACATGGAAAACTGGGTGAACTGACTCCAAATCAGGAGGTAGATCTAATTCATAAGCCACTTTGCCTACATTGCGCAAAATCTCATAAGGTCCAATGTATCGAGGACTAAGCTTCCCCTTTTTGCAAAATCTCATAACGCCCTTCATTGGCGACACTTTTAAGAATACCCAATATTTCACTTGGAACTCTAAGTCCCTTCCGCGATTATCCGCATAGGACTTTTGACGACTTTGGGATGCTAATAGTCGACCTTGTATGAGCTTAACTTTCTCTATGGCTTGCTGGACCAAGTGTGGCCCTATCAATTTAGTCTCTCCTAGCTCAAACCACCCAATCGGTGATCTACACTTTCGCCCATATAAAGCTTTATAAGGTGTCATTTGGATGCTAGAATGATAACTATTGTTATAAGCAAATTCAATAAAGGGTAAGTGATCATCCCAATTGCCTCCGAAATCCAACATACATGCCCGTAACATATCCTCAAGAGTCTGAATGGTACGTTCAGCTTGTCCATTAGTTTGCGGATGAAATGCCGTGCTAAGGCTCACATGAGTCCCCAAACCCACTTGGAAGGACTTCCAAAAATTAGCTGTAAACCGAGTTCCTCTATCAGAGATAATAGATACTGGAACACCGTGAAGTCGCACTACCTCTTTAACATAAAGCTTTGCATAATCTTCTGCCACATATGTAGTTTTGACTGGTAAGAAATGAGCTGACTTCGTGAATCTATCCACAATCACCCACACAAAGTCATACTTACGTCGAGAATGGGGTAAGCCTGTAATGAAGTCCATGTTAATTACTTCCCACTTCCAAGTTAGAATTTCTATAGCTTGCAACAATCCGCCAGGCTTTTTGGTGCTCGATTTTCACTTGTTGGCAGTTGGGACATTGAGCTACAAATTCCGTTATATCCTTCTTTATCCCATTCCACCAATATACGAATTTAAGATCATGATACATTTTTTTTGCTCCGGGGTGGACAGAATAACGGGAACAATGAGCTTCTCTCAATATTTGGTGGCATAAACTTGCCACATCAGGAACACATAATCTGCCTTGGCATCGAAGAACTCCATCTCCTGAGATCTCAAATGATGACTTCTCCTTCTGAGGGAGTGTATCTCTGTAATGCATTAGCATGGGATCTTCGTATTGTCGGTCTTTCGTTTCCATTACTAGCGACAAGATTGCTAAATTCTTAATGGTAGTTCCCCTACTATCTGAGTCCACTACTCAAACTCCTAGGCTAGCTAACAGTTGGAGCCCATGAGCCATTTCTATTTTCTCTGGTCGTACATCACACAAACTTCCCATGGATCTACGGAAAAGAGCATCAGCCACAACATTTGCCTTTTCGGGGTGATATAGGATATCAGCGTCATAATCTTTTAGCTATTCCTACCATCGTCGTTGCCGCAAATTCAACTCTTTTTGCTTAAACATATACTGAAGGCTCTTATGATATGTATAAATATCCACATGGACACCATATAAATAATGTCTCCACATCTTCAATGCATGAATCACTGCAGCCAATTCTAGGTCATGGGTTGGATAATTTTTCTCATGTTTCTGTAATTACCTTGAAGCATACACAATTACCTTACCATGTTGCATCAACACACAGCCTAGCCCAATGTCTGAAGCATCGCAATAAACAACATAACCTTCCAATCCCTCTGGAAGTGTCAGGACTGGGGCAGAAGTTAATCTATCTTTTAGCTCTTTGAAACTACGTTCACAAGCATTTATCCATTGAAACTTTGCTGATTTCTGGGTCAGCTTTGTGAGTGGTGCAGAAATAGAAGAAAAGCCTTCAACAAATCTCCTGTAATAACCTGGTAAGCCCAGAAAGCTACGAACCTCCGTAGGAGTTGCGGGCCTTGGCCAAGTCTTCACGGCCTCAATCTTTTGGCTATCTACCCGAATACCATCGACTGAAACAATGTGCCCCAGAAATGTCACTGAGTTCAACCAAAACTGTTACACCCCGTATTTCGAAGAAACACTGTTAAATTTGAATGTAAGAATGTCGAGTTACGACTAGGTAAAACAACTTTGGAGTATGAGGAATGAGGCATTATTAAGTATATTGTTTAAATAATGGATGATTATGATCTTGTAAGTCATAATCGGGAAAGAGTATTTTAAAACACAAGAATATGGTCATTATCATGTATAATAAGTGATAAATATCATGTATGGAGGGTTTCGGAATATTTCGAGATCGAGCAAGTTGAAGAAAATAAGTTCGACGAAAATTTGAGAAATGCTGGACAGATTTTTAGTCAACTTTGGAGGGGTATATCTCTATGCATATTTGGAGTTTTAAGGCGTTTCAAAAGCCTAAAATGAGGTTCGTCAAGTCTAGTTTATGATTCAACAAACCACTCATCGATAGGACGTCGGAGTAGAGAATTATAGACGCTACAAACTGAACTGTCGCGCAGAAACAGCACTGCTACAGTACGCTACAGTACTGCTACAGTACTGTAGCTACAGTGATGCCGTTTCAGCCCTTATAAAAAGGGGCAAACCCCCATTTTTATCATCTAAAAACTTCTCAAATTTTCCAGAAAATTCAGCAACAAAAAGAGGCCTAAATCTCACATAAAAGTGAGGATTGTGAGTGAAATTTCAAGCTACGAAGTACTAATCGAAGTCCGGGCAACGCATAATCACGAATATAATTTTGTTTGGAGTTAGAGGAGCATGGGAACAATAAGATGTTGAAGAATTTGCTACTTTCATAAAAACAAGGTAAGAATCAATTCCTTTTTCTTATGTTATGAAGGTTTGTTTGTGTTGTAGTATGTAGAAATGAGTAGAATTTATGGAAATGTGGAAGTTTGCAAAGTGGGTATGTATATATATTATATATGTAGCCATGGGTGTATATATGTTGTATACATATATGAGTTGAATTTTAAGTTGTATACTAGTTGTGGTTATTGTGGAATTTGTATTGGAAATGGAAGTTGAATGAAAATTGGATGAAATTGGAAAGAAGCCATGTTGGCCGTGTGGTAGATTGTTGTTGGAGATGAATTAGTAAGTAGAAAATGTGTTGGAATGGTTTTGTTGCATATATAAGAATTTTGGATTGAATATGGAAGTTGATGGAATTGTTGAATATTGAATATATAGCTTGGAATACTTTTGGTTTATGTTTGAATGGTCTTATATTAGTATGTGAATATGAAAATATTGATATCGGGTTGTAAGTGCAAAGTTGGATTTGGAATTGTCGCATTATTTGGAAAATAAGACTATTTACGCTAGAATGCGTTCCTAGTCGATTATTGATGTTGTATATATTGTTGTTGGTATGGTTGTTGTTGTTTTAGCCGGGTTTTAACCTCGGGGATGATATATATATAGGGGAGATGCTGCTCAAACTTTTATAGACAAGAATTGGTTAAGGTTGAAATTTTAAGTCTTATGAATAGTAAATTGGTAAATGTGACCATTTGTAGGTTTTGGACAAAACGGGATTTGAGTTTTGGCAAGCGTAAAGGGCAAGAAAGGTATGTAAAGTTATCCCGATTCTTCTCTTGTCATGTCCTAGATGTACTAGGCTTGGATTTACGCCTCGGGGAATATTCTGTCCATCGGAATCCGCGTTTGAAATCGTCGCTTTTTCATTCAATAAAATTGAATTCCTTAAGTATGCTTTGATGAAAAATTATGAAATTTTTTCCCAAATTGCTTAGGAAGTTATGGAATGTCCTAGAACCTTTGTAGGTGACCCCATAAGCTTAAAAATACGTAATTTGAGCCCACCGCTTCATTGGTTCCGAGGTGGGCCCACTATTTCCAATTTTACCCTTTATGTGTCTATGACTTGTCTTCGAGCGTTTTCGTTAGAGATACTCTAACTACTCCTTTATCTACTAAATAAAAACTATTTTAAATATTTCATTAAGTCTTATAAATTGTTTTGAATCTTGAAAACGATCTCGGATAGATTATGCCTCCGTAACCCGTTATGACATCTAAATTTACTTACTATGTTTCCGTCCGATTTCATTGATTTGATTTGACATTCGATATGTCTCATTGAGTCTCTGGAAATATATATATGGTATTTTTAGTGCATTTAGTTTCTCACTACTCCGTTCGTGGATGCCTCAATGTTTCCCCCACTGAGCCCGGGCCAGGATATGTTGTCAAGCGTGATCCTTTGCATTGTTCGCCGTGCCTCGATGTGAGGGGGCAGGTATACGCGTACATGGGTTTGTGGAGTATGCTGTGCCATGTACGCTTGTTCTGATATGATCTGATATGGCCATCTGATATGATATGCTATGTTACGGGGTTATTCCCCTTTTCTGATCCTTATGTGTTGTGGCACCAGTGTCGGGGGGTGACCACGTTCTGTCTGCCGAGTCCCTTGGCAGGGGCCGGATATGATATGGCATATGTTTCTGTACATACTCTTCATGTTTTGAAAATATGCATTTGATACTCTGGACATCTCACTCACATTTCTGTACGTTCTGTTCCGGTTATGATTTTGTTCTGTAATGGGACCAGGTATGACATACGTTTCCTGTAAGTACTATTTATGCTTTATGATCAGCATTTTGCTAATCTGGATATTCCGTTCATTTTTCTGTACCTCCTGTTCCGATTATGACTTTGTTTACTACGTTCCATGCTTTACATACTCAGTACATATTTCGTACTGACCCCCTTTCTTCGGGGGCTGCGTTTTCATGCCGCGCAGGTACAGACTACAGATTTGCTGACCCACCTGCCTAGGACACCTATTCTGCTATTCTGGAGCGCTCTTTTGTCCAGAGCCTATACTCTGGTACAGTCTGCGGCTGTTGGATATATGTACGCTATTCAGGGGTACGACGGGGCCCTGTCCTGTCTTATGTTTCTGTTATGTTCTGTAGAGGTCCGTAGACATACATGTGGGTTCTGTATATGTTTTGGGTTGCTATGATTTGTGATAGCCTTATCGGCTTCCATGTGTTATATATGTTCCTCTATGACACTAGTAATGTCGACTGACTTTTATATTTATATAATCTGCTAGTCTGCTGGTTTGGATTATTGGGTACGTTTGGGTGTCCAGCACGGACACTAGTCACGGCCTACGGGGTTGGGTCGTGACAAAAACTCACACTTAGAAAAAATTGCAAACAACTCTCGAGTTTGAAGAACTCTAAGGACAGTACGCAAATGATCCGCATGTTCTGCCTCGGATCTAGAATACACCAAGATATCGTCGATGAATACTATCACAAATAAATCTAGGAAGGGCCTGAACACATCGTTCATCAAATCCATAAATACTGCTGGTGCATTAATTAGCCCAAATGACATTACGCGGAACTCAAAATGGCCATATCTTGTTCTGAAGGCTGTCTTAGGGATATCTTTCTCCCTAACTCTCACTTGATGATACCCGGATCTCAAATCTATATTTGAAAACCATTTGGCGCCTTGTCATTGGTCAAATAAGTCATCAATCCTCTTAAGAAGATATTTATTCTTAATCGTCACCTTATTCAGTTGCCGATAGTCAATGCACATTCGCAAGGAGCTATCTTTCTTTCAGACAAACAATACGGGTGCTACCCACGGGGATGAACTAGGCCTAATAAAGTCTTTCTCAAGCAAGTCTTTCAATTTCTCCTTCAACTCTTTCAATTCTGCGGGAGCCATTCTATAAGGAGGAATAGATATAGGCTTGGTGTCGGGCAACATATTAAGATAAAAATCAATCTCCCGCTCGTGAGGGAGGCCTGGAAGCTCTTCCGGAAATACATCCAAAAATTCATTCACCATGGGGACTAACTGAAGAGTTGGCGGTTCAGCTTCTACATGTTGAACCCGAACTAGGTGATAAATGCAACCTTTTGTGATCATTTTCCTTGCCTTAAGATATGAAATAAACCTACCTTTTGGTGACGCAGTATTCCCTTTCCATTCTAAAACTGGTTCTCCCGGAAATTGGAAGCGAACTATTTTCATTCTACAATCAACATTGGCATAGCAAGAAGCCAACCAATCCATGCCCAAAATAACATCAAAATCCACCATTTTTAACTCATGCAAGTAAATCATAGTACGACGGTCACAAATCACAACTATGCAGTTTCTATATACTCGGATAGCTTTTATCGAATCACCAACGGGTGTAGACACCTCAAAAGGTTTGATCGACTCCGGTTTGACTCTAAACCAACCCGCAATATACGGAGTAACATATGACAATGTGGAGGCTGAATCTATCAAAGCATATACATCATGAGAAAATACCGATAATATACCTGTGACCACATCAGGAGAAGACTCAAGATCTTGGCGTCCAGCCAAAACATAAATACGGTGCTAAGGACCGCTAGAACTGGGGACTCTCCCTCTACCTCCACCATGGCCGACTGGCGCATATGAACCTAGCCCGATAAGGTGAATAGACGACGAAGATCCAGCTACCAACCCTGAAGGCTGGGTCCTACCTCTACCACCAACTGAGGGGCAATCACGCATAGTATGGCCTAGCCGACCACATGAATAGCAAACCTCTGAACCCAATCGGTATTGGCCCCAATGTAACTTCCTACACTAGGAACATCATGGCATGGGTGGCCTCGCCTGACCCGAATCACCTCTGAATTGCGAACCGGAAAAACTCTGACTCGGCCCAAAATGAGTGGACCAATCAAATCTCTGGCCTGAAAACCATGGAGGCGTACTAGTTATAGAATGGCCTGAATGCCTCAAAACCTATTGTCTGTGCCCGCCTCTATATTAACTCATCGGACTCGAAGATCTAGCCCTTTTTTTATACCCTCTATCATGCTCACGCTCACTCCTTTGTTGTTGTTGGCTTTCTTCTAAATTCTAGGCATGGGCCTGAATGCGTTAAATATCTATGTTGTCCTGAAGGGACGCAGTCAAGCACCTATCCATCAAATATGGCCCTAGGCCTTTCACAAATCGGTGCACTCGGTCAACCATATCCGCTACCACGGCCGAAGCATACCTGGCTAAAGAATTGGAGCGAAGACTATACTTCAAAAGCACTTATGCTGCCTTGCCTCAGATTCAAGAACTTATCGGCTCTAGCTCGCCGAACCTCTGGAGGCAGATAATGTCATAGGAAAGCATCTACAAATTCATGCCATACCGGGGGAGGCGCATTAGCTCCCCGTGAAGCCATCTAAACCGTGTACCAATGGATCGCGACATCCCTCAATCTATAGGATGATAACTCCACCGATTCAATGTACGAAGCATGCATCAAATGAAGTGTCCCCAACATTCCATCAATAAAATTCTGAGGGTCCTCATCCAACTTTGATCCAAAGAATTCCTGAGGGTTCAAGCTAATAAAATCACGGGCCCTTGCACCAACCGCCCTATCACCTTGCCCTGTACCTTGCCGTAAGTCTGGGCGGCAACCAATTGAGTAAGCAAATGAATAGCCTCCTTTACATCTTGGCCAGAAGCATCCGGTGGAGGAACTGGAGGTGCTGGAGCTGGGGCTGAGGCACTGAATGGGAGGACTGAGATTGAGCCGCATTCTGGGACTCACTTTCCTCTACAACTGTTGGCGGTGCTCTTTCAGCCCACTTTTCTGCCACTGTCTTGCCCTTTTGGGTTGCCGTAGCCTTTCTCTTTACAGGCATTTGTGAAATACATAACACACGGTTAAGGAAAAAGAAGTTCTTATGTCAAAGCTCTATCACACGATCTTATGAAGAAAGAAGATCATTCATTCCTAAAATGCCTGCAGCCTCTTGTTTATAAGTATGGCGTGCAACACACCCATAACCAAGACTCTACTGGACGCGGCTCGTTGACTCACCCTAGGATAGAACTGCTCTAATACCACTTTTGTCATGACCTAACCGAAGGGCCGTGATGGGCACCCGGTGCTAACCCACCCAGGTACCTCTTATCATACTTTCACATTTATATCTAGGTGAGCCACATAGCTAGTTCATACTTTCCATCCATTATTCATACTAATCCCATTGGGCAACGATACATATATTTATCACCATCAATAACAATGCCCATATCAATGTACATAAGCCGACAAGGCTAACAAAATGATATAAACAAGACTAGTGTTATGTCCCGTGTTTTCGTATAATTGGAAATCGAGAAATAATTACGATTTGTGTGTTATAAGGAAATAATTTGATTTTAGTGAATGTGACTATGTTGGTTATGGAATCATTAATGTTAAGACATCGGGGAAGGCCGAGGGTAAATTTGGAATTTTGAAAATTAGTTTCGGGAATTACAAAACGGGACTTTTACGAATTGGGCCAAGAAATGGACAATAAAAAAAAATGAAGCCCAAGTCTATGGGGGTGGCCGGCCACTTTGGCATGGCCCAAACCCATTTTCATGTCATGTGTTAAGCACATGATACTTATAAGTGGATATATATGATCCACACTTAGACTTATCAAGAAACAAAGCTCAAAAAAAAATCAAAGAACACCACAAAAGAGGGTTCGGCCGAAGCAAAAGGGAAGAGAAAGAAAAAATTCTCCAATCCTTGTTTGTAGTCCAAAGATCCTAATCTCTACATAGTTGTGAAGTGCTCAAGACCCTCTTCAACGGGGTATAATTAGTTTGGCACAAGAACTACGTTTACGACAAGTCGGGTTTTCAAGAAAAGGTAAGAATTTTGCCCCTTTAATGTTATAGAATTGATATGAATGTGTAAGAATTGAGAATAGACGAGAATCCCGTAACTTTGGTGTATATAGAAAGCCGTGGGTGTGTGTGTATATTGCATGTTGACCGTGAGCCCTAGGAAGAAGAAAGTGATGTGAATTGATCTTGTTTAGTTTGTATAATGTGTTGTTGTGATCTTTATGTCGTAAATGATTGATTGATGGATTAAATTGGCGTTGGAAAATGATTTCGGACATTATCGGAAAGTGTATATCTTTGGTATAATTGTGTATATCATTGTATATTTAGGGTTCTAAAGACTTTAAGTATGAGTTATAGTTGATATTAATGAATTCGGAATGAAACGACGCAAGTTAGAATGTTCGTCGTGAATTTTCGTTGTTTTGAAAAATTATGGAAAGCAATGGATTTTGGGGCAATTTCGTGTATGGCTTGGATTGTATTTGGGATGTGATTGTATAAGTTTGAATGAGGAAATGAATACAATTATGTAGATATAGAGTTGGAGTTTTGGAAGTTTGAATGAATGTTGCCAACTTAGGTAACAAAGTAGAACTTTGAAGCTAGAATGGTTTGATTATTACTTGTGTTGTTTGATGATGTGTGGGCTGTTGTTGTTGATATATTTTGGACCGAGCTAAGTCTCGGGGATGTTAGATTTATAGGGGAAATGCTGCCAAAATTTCGGTAGGCAAAAATGAAGTTAAAGGCATTCTTAAGCCTAAGAATCTCAATTGGTAACTTTGACCATTTGCAGATTTCGGACAAAACGGGACTTGACTTTTGGGAGAGCGTAAGACGTCCGTAAGGTATGTAAAGCTTCCCACTCCTTCGTTTGGCATATCTTAGTATGATAGGCGAATATGAGAACTTCCGGAGCATTTCTGCTCCTCGAAACCCGATCCACAGAAAAGTTACTATTCATTCAATTCAATTGAAGCCTAAGGGCTCTATTTTGGCTAGAATGCCACCACTTGTCCGAAACCTATCGAAATGTGGTCGGGTAACTTAGAAATGATTATGTATGACCTTTGGCCTATAAACGTTCGATAAATATGTTCGCCACCTCAATTTGACTCGAGGTGGGCCCGCTACCCCGAAACGCCCTATTTGTCTTATTGGGCTATCTTTGTAAATAAAGTTTGACATGCTACTTTCGATTTTGGAACTTCCTCCTACGGGATATGTTTTGAATATTACGATGCGCTAAGTTACGTTTTGAGCTATACGTACTATTTTGGAAACGTCTTGTGAAATGAAACCTTATATCGACTAAGTATTCGATTATTTTGTATTATGAAATGACTTATGGGATTACTCTGTTTTGAAAGACTATTTTGAAGTATGATTTGCATTTGTTTGCTCACGCCTCCGCTCGTGCCTTATTATGACTTCGTTCACCGGTTCCCGGGCCGGTTTTGATTCGTGCGCTTTATGATAATTCGGCCGTATGCTGTGTTACGGTTCCCGAGGCTTCGCCATAGGGCCGGGTTCCGTTTGGAGTTATGCTGTGATATGGCTCGTGATGCGATACGCTCACCTATGATTATGTTTGTGTTCGGGGATGTACGGAGATTTGAAACCTTCTAGTGTTATGCTGTGTGTGGCGCCAGCGTCGGAGTGGCGACCACGTTCCTAAGCGTTTGCATGATTTCGTTTGCATTATGTATACATATATGATTTTGATACGGATTTTGACATACCGATTTGTACCCCACTTTGTCATTCGGTTTGCTTTCGGTTTTGATCCATATTTCTGTACTCCGTGCTTTACATACTCAGTACATATTTCGTACTGACCCCCTTTCTTCGGGGGCTGCGTTTTATGCCCGCAGGTGCAGACATTGGTGATCCTCCGCAGTAGGCTTCACTCTTTGCTATTCCGGAGTACTCCTCTTTGATCCGGAGTCCACTTTTGGTACATACTCCTTTTGCTTGTATATATTCTGTACATTTGACTATTTGGGTACGGCGGGGCCCTGTCTTGCCATATGTCTTTGTTTTGAATTCGTAGAGGCCTGTAGTCATAGATGTGGGGTGAGGGTCCTGTATATGTTGGTTTGATTTCGTTTTCTGGTCTTAAAGCGGTCTGTTTGTTACGATGGCCCCAAATGGCCCTTATGCTTATGTTTGCACTTTTGACCGGCGATGTCTATTCCGCCGCTCAGTTTGTATTTGATATGGCATTTTGATTTGGTGCGACCGCTTAAAGACATATTTTGAAATAAATTACGTTTGATATGATTTTGTAAAATTCGGAAACAAGTTTGGACTTGATAATGAATGTGTGATTCGGTCTGGGTACCCAGGTAGGGTGCCAGTCGCGGCCCACGGGGCTGGGTCGTGACAACTAGCCGACAAGGACAAATACATCTAACCATATACACATGTCTACGAGCCTCTAAAGAGAGTATGTCATATCATAAAGGTGGGACAGGACCCGGCTATGCCCATAAATATGTACACAAAAGAATAAATACCAAAAGTGTAGCTCCAAATGAAATGGAGCTCCGCTATGTAGTCCCTGAGTAATAAAGCTATGGATCAAGCCTGTCTCCCTGGCCACCTGCGGGCATGAGGCAGCGTCCACAAACAAAAGGACGTCAGTACGAAGAATGTACTGAGTATGTAAAGCATGGTCAACATCATTATGAAAGCATAATAGACAACATAAGAAACAGCATAGGATGGGAGATAGTAGTATCATCGTCACAAACACTTACTTGCTTTTCGTAGGGACCTTCCATTTCTAATGCATGATTGTGTACATACATCCGTATCCGTTTCTGTGCTCATTTACATTTCGTATCCATTTTCGTATTCATATACATATTCATATTCTTATACATACCATTTATATAGCATACCCGACCATGAAAGTTCGGCGTTTCACATACCTGGCCCTACCAAGGCTCAGGGTCATACATACCTGGCCCTACCAAGGCTCAGGGTTGTCCGTACCTAACTGCAGTGGTGCGCGCGCAATATATATATATATATATATTCTACCCGGCCATATAAGCTCGGGGTTTCATAATAGCCATACATAGGCACATATACATAAAAGCCCATAAGCATCTTTAGCATCATTACTATTGTCGTTCATTACATCTATCCCTAGAGGATTACTCATCATAGGAGGAGTTTAGTACAATCGTAACATATCGAGAATCATGAGCTTTGTAGCTTTTAAAGATAGAATCATTTGGAGGACATCATAGGCTTATAGAAGATTAGATATTTGGCCAAGGAACCATGCCTTATGAAAGAAGGGTTAGCCTTACATACCTTTCCGTTAAACTATTCTATCACTTGCACGTTCTCCTTCAATGCTCACGTTTCTACCTTCATTAGAGATTTACCATCATTAGAAAATCGATAGCTTAGCATACATGACTAAAGCTAGAGAAAATTGGACAGCATCTCCTTTATTTATACGGCTTCCTCCATATCATATATCAACTCCCAAACATCAATAATAACATTCACAACATAATAACAATGGTCTTTATTCACCTAGATTATCCTTACTTCTCAATTCAGTTCCAATCATCCATATCCATGGTCATAGCACACTATTACATTCGCTCATATACAATGTTTATCCCATGTTCTCAATATCATATATAACATGATTTTAATCATAACATATCAAGAATCATTACTCAACCTAAGCTACTACTCACAAACATCACCATTCTCACATTCAAGGCCCATTTTCTATATTCTTTTACAATCCAAGTCTATCAATGTCTCAATACCTTAACAACATGGAAATAACATAAAACTTATCTCAGATGGTGTTGGAATGAACTTTGAGTGGAAATACTTCACTTGAACCAAAACCCTAGTTCACCTCTAATGGAATCTTTTGTGGTCCTCTAACCCTTGGAAGCTTTCTAACGCATAAACACTTGATTCTAGTCTTTTGATCATTGAGTTCTCTTGAACTTGAGTGGAATGTGCTTAGAGAAGGGTTTTGAGCTCTCAATACTTGTAGAAGATGAAAAATAAAGTAAAAGAACCCAAGGCATCTATTTATACAAAAACTAAAAATTACCCCTCGGGTACTATACGGACACGTATATGGTCCATATAGCATTGTGCGGTCCGTATAAGTGGTCGTGGTTCACCAATAAGAAAATCATCCCCCTGTTGGGAGTTATACGGACCCCTTATATGGACCGTATAGACTTATACGGACCGTATAAGTGGTCGTATAACTCCACTTCTCTAAAATGGTTTTCGTCGTTTCGTTCGATCTTCAATCCTTATGGAACCTTTTTAACACTTGTTTAGCACCTCACTAACAATCTAAGGGACGTTATAACTCTCCTCCAAAACATCATTAAGTCGCCATTAACTTTCTACTCGTAAATCATTTCTGATACCTATCGTATGCCTTGCCTCCTCTTGCAAAACTTTCTTCTCTTACCTCGAACGTCTTTGAAATCTCAATTAGGGTTATCAAATGTCATTCCTTACTTATTGAAATACCATATACTTCGTGCTCTTCTTTGGTCTATTCACTACGCATTAACAGAAAATTTTCCGAGGTGTAACACCCTGTCCTAAATGAATGGGGCAGTAAAATCTCCTGCCTGCAAACCGAGGAGGTGCACTAGTCGCCGACTGGCCTTGATCCCTCTCTATAGTCGCTACCGGCACCCACTGATCTAGCCCTCTTACTCTTCACTCTGTCAACATCGCGCTCACACCTTTGCGGATGTTGCTCCTCCTCTATGTTTTGGGCATGGGCCTGAATACGAGAAATATCCATCCCCTCTTGCAATGAAGTTGTCAAGCAATCTTTGAACAAATGTGGCCCTAAGCCACTCATTAATCTGTGCACTCTATCTCCCATATCGGCTACCATAGTGGGAGCATACCGGGCCAATGAATTAAAGTGAAGGCTATACTCCCGGGCACTCATATTCCCCTGCTTCAAATTTAAGAAACTCTCCGCTCTAGGTCGACGGACCTCGGGTGGCAAATAGTGGCGGATGAAAGCATCTACGAATTCTTGCCAAACTGGGGGAGGTGCATTTTCCTTCCTCGAAGACATCCAGTTATTATACCAAAGAACCGCCACATCCCGGAGTCTATAAGATGCTAACTCTACAGATTCGGTATCGGAGGCATGAATAATTCTCAACGTTCTCAGCATCTCATCAATAAAACCTCGCGGGTCTTCATCCGGCTTTGACCCAAAAAATTCTCTAGGGTTTAATCTCATAAAATCCCGAGCTCGAGTACTAGTCACCTTGTCACTTGGGACCATACTCTACCACTGTGCCTGAGCGGCAACTAACTATGTCAATAGCTGAATGGCGGTCATTTGTTGACCCGAAGCACCCGGTGGAGGAACTAGAGGCATAGGAGACGGAGCTGAAGCCCCCTCTTGTTCTCCTAGATTAGGTGAACTGTGAGAGGTATTCGATGGAGCATCATTATGGGATCCACCCTCTTCTTCATTCGTTGGCGGCTCCCTTTCTACCCGCCTTTTCGTCTTAGCCTAGCCCTTCTAGGCGGCTGTGGCTTTTCTCTTTAACGGCATCACTGAAATCATAATGCACAATTAGGGAGGAGTAAATCTTGTAACATGGCCCTATCGTACGATCCAGTAAGAAGAAGAATGGTCAGTTTTCCTAAATGCCCCGCAGACTCTTGTTTATAAGTGTGGCGCGCTTCACACCCATAAACGAGACTCTGCTGGACACGGGTCGTAGACGCACCCTAGGATGGAACTGCTCTGATACCATTTTTATCAAGACCCGACTAAAGGGGACCCATGACGGTACCGGAGCTGACTACCGAGCACCACTCATTAGACTATTCATCATACTCAACCTGAACATACATAATCCCCAAAGCTATACATAGATATACATAAGCCCGTACGGCTACAAAAATGATATACAAAAATGTACACTAACATCATCATAGGACACAATTTCCCCACACGTACGTATCTACGAGCCTCTACTAGAGTACTAGACATAAGGACGGGACAGGACCCCGTCGTGCCCAAATATGTACATAAAATAATGTATCAAAATGGCACCTCCGGAATAATGGATTGCTCCTGAAAACCTGCTGATCACCTCCTATGAATCTGGGCCACCTCCCTGTCCACCTGTGGGCATGAACAAAGTGTCCAAAAAGAAAGGACGTCAATACGAACATTGTACTGAGTATGTAAGGCATAAACAACAATAATACATCGATGAAATAAGGAGACATCATGTAAGGAACAACCTGTAACTGACTGTCACTTAAGACTGAATAATGCACGCTAATTTACTTCATAAACATCATCATATCATGTACGCATATATAAGCTTCCCGACAATATAGGTACGGTGTGATCATCATTAGCCCGCGTCCAGACCTCCTGCGTCCGAGTTGATCATCTCATGCCGCCCACTAGTGGTGTCTGCCCATGCCCTCAAGACACGGTGTATATGCCACCCGCCTTAGCGATGTTTGCCGACCATATAGGCACGGTGTAATCTCATCATCGTATACTCATCATAATGCATGCATAAGAACTCATAGACAACTATAACTATATCGGGGTGACGTAAGGTCGAGAACCCCCGATTCCATTATGGCATAATCATGAGCATCATGCCTCACCTTGAAGGAACTAACATTATAAGGTGAGTGTAACAACAATGAGCAACATCAAAGAATCATATAATGATCATCAACATCGTAGGAGTAGCCTATCACGAGCTTTAGGATCTATAGACTTGGACTCATCATCATTATATTCATAATACATTTCTTATCTTAATCTCATATGAAGCTCCTTGTAACATAGACTCATAGTTTTGGGAAGTAAGAAAGTCATGGGAAGATAAAGGGAACCATGTAGTAGGAATCATGCCTTAGAAAAAAAGTGTTAGCCTTACATACCTTGATGCCTTTCTATTTGCCGACTATACGCTTCCTTCCATGTTCGTAATTCTACATTCAAAGGAATTCGTGCTAGGATTAGATAGTCGGAAATATACTTAAGCTTAGGATAAAGCTAACGAAAATCGGGCAGCATTTCCTTTGTTTCTATAACTTCCTCCATATGATATAACAACTTCCAAGCGTCAACAACACATCCACAATATCATAAATAATAGACTTTATTAAGTTGGCCATTATTCAATTCTTACAATTTCCTCTGAAAGTCATCCATAACCATGGTGGTCACCCAACATCATATTCATTCACATATCATGCTTCTCCAACACTCTTAATATCATTTATAACAAAATTATACTTATAATGTCTCAATAGTTATGATTCATATCAACTATTATTCAAGAACACTCTCACTTCCACATTTAAGCTCTATATTCTACCCTCTTCCATAATCCAAGTCTTTCAATCCCTCAATATTCCAAATAGCAAGAATTGATCATAAAACTTACCTTAGATTGTGTAGGAATGAGTTTTGGATGGAAATGATCCACTTGAAGAAAGCCCTAATTCCTCTTCCTCTTCCAAAGAAAGCCCTTACACTTGATTCTCTTGATTCTCTTGGTTTGACGAAGTTGATGTTTGATTTCCCTTGAATTCTTGTATATCAAATGTGTGGAATGTTCTAGAGACTTGTAGAGAAGTGGAGAAGTGAAAGAATGAGAAAATAAAAGTGGGAACACATTTATATACTTGAAAATAACTCAGCCCGTCGGGACTTATACGGACACTTTACGGTCCTTATAACATTATACGGTCCGTATAAGTGACCGTGGTTCACCATCATGCAAAACATCCTTCCTGTTGGGTTATACGGATCCTTATACGGACCGTATAAGTGGTCGTATAACTCCACTTCTTCGAGATTAATTTCGTCGTTTCGTTTGATCTCCAATCCTTATGGAACCTTCTTAGCACTTTTTTAACACTTCATTAGAAATCTAGGGAGCATTATAACTTTTTCTCAAGACCTAATTAAATCATCATTAGCTCGGTACTTTACAAAACTCATCCGAAACACAACGTATACTTCGCCTTTCTTAATGAACTCTCTCCTCTTGCTTTAAACATCTTTGGAATCTTAATTAGACCCATATAGTACTACTTCTTACTTGTAGGGACATTGTATACACCTCACCCTGCGTTAGTCGATCCATCCCATGATGACATGAAATTTTTTCGAGGTGTAACAGTGGGTATGCCAACATATATCAATAACTCAAGTACCAATGGTGGGTACACCAATAACGTAACATAGTACAAATACCAACAACGGGTACGCCAATCCTATTCCAAATCAGGACAACAAGTGACATTCGCTATCTACCAACTACACACGGCATCAAGCCAACACCATTAAACAATCAAACACATATAGCGGGGTGGCCAGTCCAACCACACATCAGGGCCCAACCTAAGGCAATATCCATCCCAAATTCACACCTGAAGGTTCACATGCTGTCTTCGACATCATAATCTAAATATGTGATTCACTATACCAAGTCTCACCAAAGGTAAACCATAACCTACCCGGACTGCCGAACTGCAACACCAATAAGTCACTCTATCGTCTTGCCCTTCCTCTGAAGCTCAAAACCAAAGTAGTCTAAGCATAATCGAATTCTAAATTAGAAATCATAAATAATGATACTAATATTGCTATGATATCAATTAGGACCAATTTAACCCTAGAAATTGGGGAAACAGGCCCACAAAGGTGAAACGGGAAATTCTCGGGTAAAATACCAAATTGAATCCTAGGTAATCGTAACCCAAACATTAATCGTTGATTTAGCTCAAGAACTATCCCCAAATCTGATTTTTAGTAAAACCCCCAAATTGGTTATAAACCCTAATTCCCCAAATCTGATATTCAACGTTAAAAGTGGAAGATATGGGGTTACTAAGCTTAAATTCATCATATTTTAGTATTAACATCATCAATTTTATCAATTATAACCCTAGGGAGAAGTCTCTCAAAACGTTTCTTCAAATTCTATTACCAAGGGATTGAAAAGGGAAGGGATGATTCTAAGATGATAATGATTAAAGAGAAGTAAGTTATTAGACAAAGCTTTACCTCTAAGAAATTCATCAATTTATCCCCAAGAACAGCCTTTCCAAGCTCCAATATCGAGTTATGACATAATGAGGGTCTAGGTCTTATTTTAAGACAAATTTAATGAGATTACCCTACCCGTGACCGGTACGGCGAGAGTAGTACTACAACAGCGGCGCCGCTGCGGCGTCGGGGACACCACTGCAGCGGTGAGGGACCTAAAAGAGTCGTCCGACTATAGAGTCCATAATCTCTCTCTAATCCCGAAGATGTAGCATCTTTTGTATAATTTGGGAGATTGAATAGGAGTTGGTCAATTCCGAGGAAGCCAAGTACTACAAGACGGAGTGAACCATACCTATTGTATCATTGAGTGAACCAAGTGCCACCCAAATAAAGTAAGGGAGTGAGTATGGTGATTTTTAACTCATAACCTTTTCTTTGAGCTTTGTTATGCAGGTACGATGGCCCAAGGTGCAATGAGGTCTAAACCCGTTCAATCGGAAATAAGAACTAGATGGCTTACACAAAGGAGAGGACCACTATTTCCAAGAAAATGAGATAGATTTCCTAAGCCAAGGTTTCAAAAATTGAAGGTGAATGTTTGTGGGTATAATGGCTTTGATCTAGAGCTTGACGATTTGTGTGACCCCACATTCATTTCTCCTTATGCGGCTGATTGGTTGAATTTGATATGGGTTAAAAAGAGATATCCATATAACTATAATTGGTATCAAGTTGAGTGGATGGTCAAGGTGGTAATATCTCGTGGAGATTTTGTTGAAACAGTCCGATGTGATGTGTTTCCCCTAAAAATAAGTCACTTATGCTTTGGACAGCCCTGTTTCGAAAACATGACGTTCCAAATGTATGAGATTGAATAAGGTATGTCATGGACGAGAAAGGGTGGCCTCTCTTTCCATTCCCACTTCTGAAAGAAAATCCCAATAGTGCATATGTCTCTTCTATGCCTATAGGGGAGTGTAATGCCATGCAAAATGGAAAGTCCGGGTTGACTAGAATGAGTGGGCTGCCACAAAAAAAACAGGAGAATGAAATTGAAAAGAACATGAGAGAAAAGAAAAATAATGAGGGAGATGAAGTTCTTCGCTCTAACACTCACAATGTTTCTTTTTCCTTTAGTTGTTTTAATTCTTTTGTAGGTACCATTGGAAACAATCTTGAGAATGAGCCTCATACAATGGAAACTCATGAAAAGGATGCAACAATTTTGGAAGAGCAGAATTGTCCAAAAGCGAGACTTAAAGGTAAAGAAGATCAATCATGTGAGCCTAAAGATACTTCTAAACTCACTACTTTAGATGCTAATGTTGAGCATATTGATTGTGTGAGTATGAGTAAGGAATTATCTTGTGTGGGCTTAAAATCTTCTTTGTCTTGTGATGATAAGTTGAATGAATCTAGTCAAGATACACTAGTTGTTCTTGGTTGTGATCCTGAAACTGAAACTACTTGTGCCTTTGATGTGATGAAAACTAGTGTTGACACTTGTGATGAGAGTCTTAATGCAAAATACATAACTTCTGTGGGTGAAAGGAGTGAAAACAAGTTGATTGATTTTAGTGTCTTGTCTTTAGAAAGCAATCTTGAACCTTGTGGGTGAAAGGAGTGAAAACAAGTTGATTGATTTTAGTGTATTGTCTTTAGAAAGCAATCTTGAACGTTGTGTGTGTGTGAGCAATATTCCATTATTAGTTGATGATTATTTTGGATATGATGGAATTGTTGGCCATAAATGTGATTGTTTGTTATTAGGCACACCACCCATGTTTGATAAGGAAGAAAGTAATTCATCTTTAAGTCTTTCTAATGTTGAATCTACACATGATAATGAAATTGACTTGAATGATGAGTTTGAACATGTGGACTTCAATGATGATGTGAACTTGGGTGAGACCTTTCTTGTGAAACTATTTTTACTTGGAGATGCTTGTTTGTATAATGATGAGTTTGAGTTTCTTAATACTCTTTCTTGTGATGGAATTAACTTCTTGTTGGATAGTTCACTTGATAGAGGACATTGTCTTGGAAAGGAAAGTATGGGAAGTTGCTTAAGTATTAAATCTTCTTTGTGTGGTCCAAATCGTGATCTTGTGCTTAATAGTATTCATGATTGTGAAAGTGAACTTACTGATGGTGAAGTGACCTTAAGTAGCACTTTTATTTACTATTTGTTTGCGTATGATGAGGGTCATGATTGTTTTAGGAGCTTTTGTGATGTGGAGGACTTAAAGTGTGACTTTGAGTGTGCTAGACATATAGGAAGTGATGATGAAGAGGATTGGGAAAGTAGTGCAGAATTCTTTAATAGTAAAGAAGAATTTGAGGATGAGTTCTCACTAGGAGCAAAATTTGAGTTGAAATCTCTAGGTGTGAATAAGCTTGAAGTGGAAAAGAAAAGTAGAATGGTGGATGCTAATTCTAGTGTCTATTACTTTACTTATTGTGATCCTTACATGGATCACTCACTTGAGATAGGTTATACCAAGTTCCTTAGCTTGAAATGTGGAAGTTATGCATTTGAATCCCGGGATAGTATATATATGGGGTATGGTGGGGCCCTGTCCCGTCATATTTCGCTATCGATACTCTTAGAGGTCTGTAGACATATGTATGGGTTGTGTATAAGTTTTGTTCAGCTGTGTCCATACGACGTGCTATGGATATGTTCGTCTGTAGTGGCAGCCTTGTCGGCTTGCGTATGGTGTTGATATGTAGTGGCAGCCTTGTCGGCTTGCGTATCATGTTATGTTTTGATTAGCTGTGACTCCTCAGGAGACAGGTTATCTGGATATATATATATATATATATATATATATATATATATGTGATGACGTTATGAACCTTCGGAGTTCTTTTGCAAGTTTCCATATTGTTCATAGTTTCAATTTTGCTATATCTAACATGTACGTATATGAGTGTCCAGCTCGGGCACCAGTCATGGCCCATGGGGTTAGGTCGTGACAAAAGTGGTATCAGAGCAGTTCATCCTCGGAGTGTCTACAGACCATGTCTAGTAGAGTCTTGTTTATCGGTGTGTTGTGCACCACATCTATAAACAGGAAGCTATAGGACATTTAGGATGTTACCTTTCTTTCATATCTGAGATCGTGCGATAGAGCCAAGAGATAGGAAATGATATCCCTTATATACTAACCTTTGATTTCAGCAGGAGAGTAGTGTCGACAAGAGAAGGTAAATAATGCTACTGGGTGTTACAGAGGCTAATATTTCATTGAGGGTACGTTATCAGAATTTGTATATACAGAATGGCGACCAGTCATCATCAAGGTTAGTAATTGTAAATATAGTGAGAAAATGGATTGAATACATATATTGATGACAAGTTCAGTTATAAAGTGTAAACAGAAGAAGCTGAAGGGATCAGTAAAAAGATAGGTAAGCAGGGTATATATCAGATGCGGTATGAATGTTGCAGGTATGATTGAGACCTGCAGTTAAAGATTGAAAGGGAAAATAAATAGGAAAGTGTAACAGGTATAGTTTGAGTTGGACATACGAGGTAAGTTCGTCATTTTCATACTGTTATTGATATGGGGAGCCCTGTGCGGCTATGATATGATATAATATATATGTATATGTTGGCCCTGTGAGGCATTGTTGGTATTTCCTGCGTGCAGGTTTTGAGTTAGTAAGAAATACAGAGGAAACTCTGCCAAAAATTTTCCTAGAAATAAAAAGAGAATGAGATATAAGTTCGTAATACTCTTGAAAGGCCGTGTCAATAGTAATGATGGGATTTGACTAAGTTGCGAGTACGTCTGACTTCGAGAAATAAGTTAAATGTTGAATTAATAAATAGGGATAAATTACGACGAGTTTATAGTTAAAAGAAGTAATAATATGATTGAGACAAGAGTATAGAGGAAGAAGGATTGTGACGAATATGAATGTATTGACATGGCAGCTTGTGTATTATGGATAAGATTGACCCGAAGGGGTAAAAGGGTTAAATACACCTACTCCATAGAGTGTAGTTGAACCATAGTAAGTATCGTGAATAAGGTTAAGAAGTGTTACACTATAAGACTCATTGCAAACTGGATATAATGTGAATATAATAAGGATTGGTATGAAAATACGTAAAGCCTAGCGAGGTAGTGACTAAAAGATATGACGTGATCTATGTGATTAAAGTATAAGGGCGAGCTATAGAACGAATAAGAAAGACTTATGAAGTTCTTCTATAGGGAAAGTTCAGAATAAAGATTATGTGACAATGGAAATGATAGCGAGCACAAGAGAAGAAAGAAATAAAAAGAAAGCGAGCGAGATAATAGTGTAGCAATAGGTTATGACATGTATAACCGAGAACACGAGTAATATAAGTGACGGAACTCTGAAAGACCAAACTATAGAAAGATAAGCAACGAGGTAGAATGAGTGTTAGAAAATGTTTACGATGATAAGAACAAATAGGGATGAACAGAATACGTTATGAAAATAAGAAAGGGATTATGCAGAAGTAGTGTTCTCCGGAGGATAAAGAGGTAGCATGAGATTCCTCGTGCACAGAATAATAGATGGACATAGATTGGAGAAATGGTACGGGAATACTAAAAGGAGCACCCAATATGGACGTAATTAATTGAGTACGAGTATAAAATAAAAGGGAAATATATAGCGCGAACTTAAAGGTGTAGTACGACGACAAGGTGATAAGATAAGACTATTATTAAGACGAACTTTATATGATTTTGAGTAAGTTAGAAATCAATGTTGGGTACACAACAAGGGTGAAAGAGCATAAGGAATAAAGGAGTACCGCGTGTATATGACTTCACCTCGGAAATAGTGAAATCCTTAAAGGACAAGAACTGTAGGCCTGAGGAAAAAATAATGTATTGTAAATTTATTAAAGGAAACAGATGATGTAGGTTGGGATAGATATAGTATTACAAGAGAACTTTGGACACTTATCATCGGAATATAAGTGCTGCCTAATTGAGAACATGGAACGACTACAAGCACTCATTAATTATCGATTGGATCCAGTGGAATGTGACCTTGGATGAGTTGCTACATTGGTTGCATTACTCGGGTACAAATTATCGGATGAGATTTCGTACTATATATAGAAAGGTTCTCGTCACTTCGTGATTTTGTTAAGGTTTCGTATGTGGATAATCAAAGTTATAAATTATAAAGAAAAGACATGGATATAGTACAGTATACCAAGTGAGTTGGAAAAAAAAAAGGATCAGAGGAATTTGAGATTGGAAATAGGGGCATAGAGCTGAATACAAACAGATAATGGTACAAGTACACCCTTAAGGAGGGAAGCGGGTGAAAGAAATGCAAGTATAAGATGGAAACAATCAACACTGCAATATATTTGATATGGATACTTAAACTTCAAGTGAGACCCCTTGCTGAAACAAGTTAGTAAGATCTAAAAGCCAGCAATAAACGGATAGAAGTCAGGATGGTATTTGAGACAGTGCCGAAAATTATTTGTAAAGATATTGAATGATATGACATTAAAAAGTGGGTGCTTATAAAAAGAAGTAGTACGACAAGAGAATAGTAACGAGTGACTTGAGAGATATTATAAAGGATGGCAATGTCATACTGGACTAGAGGCTAAGGTGTCGGCAATAGAGTTGTGCGCTAATGATATTGCGACTTATAAGTAGCGAAGGGAAGGGATAGAAAATCCCCTATAGCAGGATATCAAAAAATCAAAGGGGTGAATAAAGAAAGGGAAAGGAGTATGAAAAGATAGGCTACGAGCAAGTTTTAGTACGGATGAGTTATGTAAAGTATAATGAACCAGGAGAAGGAAAGACTATGACTAAGATTGGATATATTTTATACAAATGGTACAAGAATAGTTATGCGACCTATGAGTATTTGTATGCTAAGAATAAGACCAAGTGAATATTTGATAAGAAGAGTAAGGATTCAGTAATAACAATGCGGTTACAATATTTTGGGCGCATTAAGAAAAGATGTAAAGATGGTTGAACCAAATTACCAAGATAGAATTAGTACTGAGGGAAAAATAGGACATGGCCATGGTTGAGCCGAAGATTTATCCTGATACCGATTGTAAGATAAGAGAGGAGAAGGCAAGGTAAAGCATGAAGACTACTGAAACGACGCTAAGGTATTTCTCGGGCTAATTTGAGCACCTTCGCTATTCGTGTAAAGATTGCAACATAACGTGTGACAGAAAAACTAAGAGCAAAATCTGAGTAAAGAGACAATAAAAGCGTTTTGATTAAAGACAAAGGAATGACACGAGATAAGATGCCTAAAATGTTACAAGTTAGATTAGGGGAAGTTGTGAAATGTTTTAACCGAGAAGATCAGAACAAGCGGGTTACCGGTTATAATATGAGGGAACTCTAGCGCTACTTGGTAGCCAACCCTAAAGATTGAGATCAAGAGCTAAAAGCAAAGTGACAGTTAAAAGCCTTTAAAAGAAAGTCGAGAAGTGATACATGAGGCTGAAGATTCCAGAGTATGGACTGGAACAGTAAAGCAGTGTAAGGTTATTAGGAAAGTGACTCACTTATATCTCTTGAAAGGCTATTCCTAAGGAATCAAGGGAATATTGCAACCGAGAGTCATTACTAAGGAAGGAACTCGTTTTCAACTATTCGAAGGGAATTTTATAGATAGCGCATGTTAGAGGATTAAAATGGAGACTCCAAGAAGGAGGTACACTGTGGACTATACGATCTAAGTAAAGAGTGGGAGTAGACCCATAAGAATTAGAAGGGAAAAACAGGAGAAACCAATATGCAATGGTAAACCTACCAAATGGAAAGACAGTTCCTATTCTTCAGTATTGCAGGAAAAGTAAACCCTAATTAAGAAAGATTCAACTTAAGCTTCAAGTGTAGGTGGATATAGTACATTGCAGTCAATTACGGAAGTAGTTATATTATGACCACTTTCTTTGAAAATTCATTATTAACAGATGTTAAGCGGGAAATGGTATTACGCTGAGTAAAGAGAGGCACAACATAATAGACGAGTACTATTTAGAATTGACACGTTATAAGATCATCATAGCCAGTATATTTATACAGGACTAGTTCAACATTCGAGGACGAATGTTCTAAAGGGGGGAAGGATGTTACATCCCGTGTTTTCATGCGTTGGAAAGCGTGCGAGTTTAATGAAATTAGTACCGGAAATGAGATTATCCCCCGAACTTAAAGGTGGTTAGAGTGATTGTACAAATGTGTTGTAAATATTAGAAGTTAAACCAATCGAAGAAAATAAGTTTCGTCGAGATTCGAAATTTATCTAAATGAAATACGGTCCAAGCTATAACATTCCGTATTTTTTGACCAGGATATTGAACCGTCCAACATGAGAAAATTTACCCGAGCCCAGAGAATTTGGTCATATTCAAGCATGAAAATCAAGAACTCAGTGTATACAAGGAATGAAGTCCGAAAATGATTTAAGACGAAAAAGTATAACACCGCTGATTGGAAATAATATTTTATGTATGGAAAATGAGGCTATGGACTAGTGTTATATTACATGGTCATGGTAATGGGTATATGGAGTATGTTAAAGGTGATCACAGTCTAAGTGAATTGAGATCAAGAAATTAATTACATGTGTAATTGGTTGAATTTTGGAGTATAGTGAAAGACAAAAGGGATTAACTAGATTATTAGTGGACAAATCCATGAATTTCCACGTGGCATGTTTATGCAAGGGGAAGAAATGACTCTTTTATATACAATTTGGTGGCTGTGTGTTGCAATTATAGTAAGTGCTAAATTGGCCCCACTTTCCATTTATATAAAGTAAAAGAAAGGGAGTAGAAGATAATTATCCCATTACTTTATTCGTGTAAGACAATTATGTGACTAAGTTTCCTTACACGTGGTTGTCCACTAAGTGAATGATGAACATGTTTCTTTACACTAAATTGGACGGTATATATCTCTTCTACATAGGAGTAAAAATTGTCAATCTTTCCCAAGTTATATAAAACGAATAGATATGCACTTTTCTCTTCCTCCATGGATATATCATTCTGATCCAAAGTAGCTCACTCAATTGAGCAACCCTATTCCAATACGACCTGAATTTCATTCCTCTTGTCCAAGAGCTTCATAGGTAAGGTTATCTCGTGGTCTATGCACGATTATTTCTCCGTCGATTTCTTGATTCTAACGTTGTGTTCCTTCGGATCCTAGCAAATCGGAGATTTCTTCAAAGATAAGTAATGTGGAAAAAGGTTAGGTCTTGGCACATAAGGTAAGAATTCTTTTATTCTTGATATATTTAAATTCATCCCAGTCATAGCTAAATTGTGAAATGGGAAACACGAAATTAATTGCGGGAAATCGGATAAATTGTTATTGTTATCATGTGGACTGTTTGGTGGGTGTTATAAATTGTTTGGTGTGCTGGAATATCGTGGGATTAGCTGTAGTTGTTGTTGTTGTGTTTGTTGTTATACTATGTATATACGAAAATAAAAAAGTGTATACAAGTATCGGTATAGGAATGTATATTGGGCTGGCTTGAAAATGAGGGAAAGGAACAATATAGGGGAAATGCAGCCCAATTTTCTGGAAATAAGCTACTAAAGTTGGAATACGGTTTGAACCTTTCCGTAGCTTAACCATAGCTTTTGACGTCTTAATATAGGTTGAGACACTTCGGGCAGCATATACGTATTGTATAACGGATAAGCGTCAAAGGTATGTAAAGCTAACCCTTCTTTCTTTTTGGCATGATCTTTATGAAACAAAACAAACGACGTATATATATGACTCCAAAGAAGCTCCTATTCTTAGAGCCACCAGGATGGCTAATGTTCTTGACTTCCAGAAGCTTTTTCATTATGTCTTCATATGTCACGACCCAGCCCCGTGGGCCGCGACTGGCGCCCTACTTGGGCACCCAGACCTGGTTACATATTCCAGTTACATACAAACGATTAGCCAAAGCCAGTAAGGCTACATAAACAGACTTGGACCATTTCCAGGAAAAATTTCGGCAGAGTTTCCTCTGTTTTACGGACTACCCAGTATATCCTGCACGCAGAAAATACCAACAAAAGCCACTCAGGGCTAACAGGACAATATATATATACATATATCAAACGCGGACTGGCCGCCTCGGCGTATAGAATCGCCTAATCAAAACATGCGGACTGGCCGCCTCAGTATATGAGAATCACACAACGACCTGTTCACATAACCATACCTAAGGACCATAACCCACAACCCTGTCCACAGACCTCTATCAGACCGACAGAATCATATGGCGGGACAGGGCCCCGCCGTACCCGCACAGCCAAATATACAAAATATATACAGCAACATATGTCTATACCAGAAGTGGACTCCGAATCGAATAAGAGTACTCCGAGGAAGCAAAAAGTGGAGCCTACTGCGGAGGATCACCAAGATCTGCACCTGCGGGCATAAAACGCAGCCCCCGGAGAGAGGGGGTCAGTACGGAATATGTACTGAGTATGTAAAGCACGGAGTACAGAAATATGAATCAAAATCGAAAGCAAATCAGATGTCAAAGTCTGTATCGAAATCATATACATATATTTATAATGCAAGTAAAATCATGCAAACGTTTAAGAACGTGGTCGCCACTCCGACGCTGGCGCCACACACAGCATAACACCAGAAGGTTTCAAATCTCCGTACATCCCTGAACAAAATCATAATCATCGGTGAGCGTATCGCATCCCGAGCCATATCACAGCATAACTCCAAACGGAACCCGGCCCTATGGCGAAGCCTTGGGAACCGTAACACAGCATACTGCCGAATTATCATAAGGCGCACGAATCAAAACCGGCCCGGGAACCGGCGAACGAAGTCATAATAAGGCACGAACGGAGTCGTGAGCAAACAAATGCAAATCGTCTTTCAAAATAGTGTTTCAAAACAAAGTAAATTCATAAATGACACCATATTACAAAATAGTCGAATACTTAGTCGACATAAAGTTTCATTTCGCAAGACGTTTCCAAAATGGTCCATATAATTCAAAACGTAGGTTAGCGTATCGGATTGCCCAAACCTACCCCGTAGGAGGATGTTCCAAAGATCCGAAGTAATATGTACAAATTTATTATCAAAGGTGGCCCGAAGGGCAAATCGGGCATTTTGGGGTAGCGGGCCCACCTCGAGTCGAAGTGAGGTGGCGAACATGTTTCTACGAGCATTTATATGCCAAAGGTCATACATTATCATTCCTAGGTTACCCGACCACATTTCGATAGGTTTCGGACGAATAGTGGCATTCTAGCCAAATTGGAGCCTTTAAGCTTCAATAGAATTGAATGAATAGTAACTTTTCTGTGGATCGGGTTTCGAGGAGCAGAAATGCTCCGGAAGGTCACATATTCAACTAACACCCTAAGATATGCCTAATAAAGAATTGGGAAGCTTTACATACCTCTCAGATGTCGTAAGCTCCTCCAAAAGTTCCGTCCCGTTTCGTCAAAAATCTGCAAATGGTCAAAGTTACCAAATGAGATCCTTAGGTTTATAAATGCCTTTAACTTCATAATTGCCTACCGAAATTTCGGCAGCACTTCCCCTATAAATCTAACATCCCCGAGGCATAGCTCGGCTCCTATTTTATCCACTACAACAGCCCACATATCAACAACCAAAACAAACAACAATAACACCATTCTAGTTTCAAAGTTTTACGTGATTTCATAAGTTGACAACTTTTCATTCAAACCTTCACAACTCCAATTCTACATCCACATAGTTGTATGCATTCCCACATTCAAACTTATATAATCCCATTCTAATTACAAACCATGCCATACACGAAATTGCATAAAAATCCATTATTTTTCCCAAATTCTTCAAAACATCTAAAACGCACTACGAACATTCTAACTCACGTCGCTTCATTCCGAATTCATCAACATTGATATAGATTCATATCTAAAGTCTATAACACCCAAGATATACATTGATATACATAAAAATACCGAAGGTATACGCTTTCCGATAATACTCAAAATCATTTTCTCAACACCAATTTCATTCACCAATTAACCATTTACGATATAAAGGCCACAACAACACATTCTACCAACTTAAACAAGATCAATTCAAAGCAATTTCCCTATGTATGGCTCACGGCCAAACACACTACAAACACACACCCACGACTTTCTATTTACGTTAAAATTACGGGATTCTCGCCCACTTCCAATCCTTAACACATTCCTAGCAATTCTATAACATTAGAGGGGCAAGATTCTTACCTTTTACTAACTTTCCGACTTGTCGCAAACGGAATCCTTGTGCCAAACCAATTATACCACGTCGGAGAGCGTCTTGAGTACTTCTTAAATATGAGAAGAACAAGATTTTTGGATCAAACACAAGGGCTAGAAAATTTTCTTTCTCTCTTTCTCTAGCTTCGGCCGAGAGGTGTTGTTGAGGTGCTTTCTTATTTTCTTTGTGTTTTGATTCAATCCTCTTGAAAGTTCTAAGGCAAATGGATATATATCTCAATTAAGGGTCATGTGATAATCACATGACCACTTAAAATGGGGCTTGGGCCAAGCCTTGTGGCCGGCCACCCCATCTCTTTGGGCCTCAATTTTTGTTGTTCAACTTCTTGGCCCAATTCATTAAAATCCCGATTTGTAATTCCCGAAACTAATTTCCGAAACTCCAAATTTATTCTCGGCCTTCCCCGGGGTCTTGACATTAATAATTCCATAACCAACATAGTCATATTCTCAAAAATCAAATTATGTCCTTATAACACACAAGTCGTAATTATTTCTCGATTTCCAATTATACGAAAACACGGGACATAACATTCTCCCCCCCTTAAGAACATTCGTCCCCGAATGTTAAGTTAACCTTATAAGGTCTTATGATCAAGGCAGGAGTGTCCCTTTTTAATAATGACATACATAGTTCATTTTATCAATCAACACAACAAACTGAAAAAGAAATTAGATTACCTGTGGATGTCGGAAACAGGTGGGGATATTTCTTCTTCATCTCGTCCTCCGCCTCCCAAGTCATCTCCTCCCGATTATTGTTGCGCCACAGAACTTTGACGGAGGGCACTTCTTTAGTGCGTAGTCTCCGCACCTGCCGATCCAGAATAGATATAGGCTGCTCGTCATAAGATAACTGCTCCGTCACCTGAATGTCATCTACTGGGAATATCCTGGCAGGATCACCAATACATTTCCGCAACATAGACACATGAAACACCGGGTGTACGGCCTCCAAGTCGGATGGTAAGTCTAGCTCATAGGCGACCTCTCCTATCTTTCGCACGATCTGATACGGTCCAATGTACCGGGGGCTCAACTTACCCTTTTTACCGAATCTCATGACCCCCTTCATGGGCGACACCTTCAGAAATACCCAGTCGCCAATCCGGAACTCTAACGGTCGACGTCGTCTGTCTGCATAAGCTTTCTGTCGACTCTGAGCAGCCAATAATCGTTCTCGAATAAGCTTTACCTTATCTACAGCCTCCTGGATCACATCTGGCCCAATCAACTTAGTCTCGCCCACGTCAAACCAGCCAATAGGAGACCTGCATCTCCTGCCGTAAAGGGCCTCGTACGGAGCCATCTGAATGCTGGAGTGATAACTGTTATTATAGGCAAACTCAATAAGCGGCAGATGATCATCCCAGCTGCCCCTGAAATCAATAACGCAGGCCCGCAACATATCTTCGAGCGTCTGAATAGTGCGCTCGGCCTGCCCGTCGGACTGAGGGTGAAAAGCTGTACTGAGACTCACCTGAGTCCCTAACCCCTCCTGAAATGACCTCCAGAAATTTGCTGTAAACTGGGTACCTCGGTCAGTAATAATAGATATCGGGACTCCGTGAAGTCTGACTATCTCTCTGATATACAATCTGGCATAGTCCTCAGCCGAATAAGTAGTCCGAACCGGAAGGAAATGGGCTGATTTCGTCAGCCTGTCAACAACAACCCAGATAGAGTCGTACCTGCGTGGAGTGCGCGGTAATCCAACAACAAAATCCATATTAATCATCTCCCATTTCCAGGCTGGAATTTCCATCTCCTGCAATAATCCACCGGGCTTCTGATGTTCGATCTTAACTTGCTGGCAGTTCGGGCACTGACTAACAAACTCAGCAATATCTTTCTTCATGCCGTCCCACCAATACAAACACCTGAGGTCCCGATACATTTTAGTGGAACCAGGATGAACAGAATACCGTGCATTATGGGCCTCGCCCATAATCTGCCGCCGTAAGCCCGCAACATCCGGTACACAGAGCCTGCCGTCGTACAATAATACCCCTTCAGGCGAGATTTCGAACTGAGTCGTTGCTTTATTGAGGGCCACATCCCTGTACTGAATCAAAGTAGGATCCTCAATCTGGCGCTGCTTTACCTCCTGAATAATAGATGACTCAGCAATCGGGCGAACAGAAATCCCAGAATCCCCAGAATCTATCAAACGAACTCCGAGGCTGGCCAACTGATGAATATCACGAACAAGATCTCTCTTATCAGATGGAACATCAACCAGACTGCCTACGGACTTGCGGCTAAGCGCATCAGCTACCACGTTGGCTTTCCCTGGATGGTACAGAATATCAACGTCATAATCCTTTAGCAGCTCAAGCCATCTCCGCTGCCGCAAATTTAGCTCCTTCTGCTTAAAAATATACTGGAGACTCTTATGGTCCGTATAGATATCAACGTGGACCCCATATAAATAATGCCGCCAAATCTTCAAAGCATGAATCACCGCGGCCAACTCAAGATCATGAGTGGGATAGTTCTTCTCGTGCGGTCTGAGCTGCCGGGAAGCATAGGCTATAACTCGACCGTGCTGCATCAATACACATCCTATCCCAATACCAGAGGCGTCACAATATACAACATACCCATCAGACCCCTCTGGGAGAGCCAGAACTGGCGCTGTAATCAATCTCTCCTTCAGCATCTGAAAGCTGCGCTCGCAGGCATCTGACCACTGGAATTTTGCTGCCTTCTGGGTGAGCCTCGTCAGTGGTGCTGCAATAGAAGAGAAATCCTCCACAAACCTGCGATAATACCCAGCCAATCCCAGAAAACTGCGCACCTCCGTCGGAGTAGTAGGCCTGGGCCAATTCTGCACAGCCTCAATCTTCTGTGTATCGACCTGAATACCGTCTGCGCCGACAATATGACCCAAGAATGCCACTGAAGTCAACCAGAACTCGCATTTAGAAAATTTAGCATATAACTTCTGCTGACGGAGAATGCCAAGTACCGTCCTTAAATGATCTGAATGCTCCTCGGCTGATCGCGAGTAAATCAGGATATCATCAATAAACACAATAACAAACATGTCCAGGAATGGCCGAAATACCCGGTTCATCAGATCCATAAATACTGCTGGAGCATTAGTCAGCCCGAAAGACATAACTCTGAACTCATAATGCCCGTACCGAGTCCTGAAGGCAGTCTTCGGGATATCTGACTCCCGTACTCGCACCTGATGATAACCAGAACGCAGATCTATCTTTGAAAAGTGTCTAGCACCCTGCAGCTGGTCAAACAAGTCATCAATCCGGGGAAGGGGATATTTATTCTTAATAGTCACCCTATTCAGCTGCCGGTAGTCAATACACATCCGCAACGACCCATCCTTCTTTCTAACAAACAATACCGGCGCTCCCCAGGGTGATGTGCTGGGCCTGATAAAACCCTTATCCAGCAAATCTTTCAGCTGCTCCTTCAACTCCTTCAACTCAGCTGGTGCCATCCTATAGGGAGGAATAGATATAGGCTGCGTATCCGGCATCAACTCAATAGAAAAATCAATCTCCCGCTCCGGAGGAAGGCCAGGAAGCTCGTCAGGAAAAACATCTGGAAACTCACTGACGACCGGGACAGACTGAAGGGTAGGTACCTCCGCGGCGGTATCATGCACACGAACCAAATGATAGATATAACCCTTCTGAATCAACTTCTTAGCCTTGAGGTATGAAATAAACTTACCCCTCGGCGATGCAGTAGATCCGAACCACTCTATGACTGGTTCCCCTGGAAACTGAAAACGGACTACCTTTTTCTGGCAGTCGACATTAGCATAGCAGGAAGACAGCCAGTCCATACCCATAATGACGTCAAACTCGAGCATGTCTAACTCTACCAAATCAGCCTTAGTGCTACGATCATAAATGGTCACAGAACAATCCCTATAGACCTGCCTCGCTACAATAAAATCCCCAACTGGCGTAGCTACCTCGAAAGGCTCTATAGGCTCAGACACGATCCCAATCTTACTAGCAACGAGCGGGGAAATATATGATAAAGTAGAGCCAGGGTCAATCAAAGCATATACAGATCTGGAGAAAACCAGTAATGTACCTGTGACAACGTTTGGCGAAGCCTCCTGATCCTGGCGGCTGGCCAAAGCATATATGCGGTTCGAGGGACCGCTAGAACCTGAAGCGCCACCGCGGCCTCGACCGCGCCCTGCCGGTGCTGGAATACCCCGCCCTCCAGGGCGTGCAACAGATGGAACAGAGGAAGAACCGGCGGCTGACCCTGTCTGCTGAGCCGCATTACCCGAACCACTGGCCAATGGGCAGTCTCTCATAAAGTGGCCCTGACCACCACAAGTAAAACAAGCTCCCGTCGCTCGATAACACTCCCCGGGATGAGACTTCCCGCAGTGTGGACAACGGGGTCTAGGTGGTCTGGCCTGACTGGGACCCCTGGATACCTGCGAACCTGCCACTCTGGAGCTCTGACCGGCCCCAGACGGTCCCGTACTGTCGAATCTCCGGCTGCCTGACTGAGTACCCCGGCCAGAAGAAGGAAAATATCTGTCAGACTGCTGCTGCTGCTGAGGCTGCCCGCCTCGAGAATCTGCTGAATAACCCGCGGATCTAGCCCTCTTGGGCGGCCTCCTGTCTCTATCTCTGCCAGCAGGATCAGATCTGCGACGGTCCTCCATACCCATCGCATAGGCTTGAAGCCGGGAAATATCCATGTCTGCCTGCAGTGATACGGCCATACAGCTGTCTACCAAATACCGGTCCAATCCCATGACATAGCGGTGCATCCGATCGGACATATCTGCTACCACGGCCGGTGCATATCGGGCCAGAGAATCAAACTCAAGGCTATACTCGCGAACACTCCGACCCCTCTGCTGCAGACGTAAAAATCGATCAGCCCGTGCCCGCCGCAACTCTGGTGGCAAAAAGTGGCGGGTGAATGCTGTCACAAACTGATCCCAAGTGGCTGGAGGGGCACCCTCTCCCCTAGACAGCTCCCAAGTCTCATACCAGTGGGTGGCCACATCTCGAAGCCGGTGCGAAGCCAGCTCAACTGACTCAGTCTCTGAAGCCCTGACCAAGTCCAGTGAGCGTCGCATCCCCCGAATAAAGTCGTGGGGGTCCTCGTCGGGCTTAGACCCGAAGAACTCTGGAGGGCCACATAGCAGGAACTCCCGAACTCGCAGGCTGTCCCGCCTGTCATCATCATCATCATCCCTCCGCCCGCGTCTGCGAGCCTGCCCTGCTACCAGCGTAGTCAGCAACTGCACAGCCTCTCTCAGGGTCCGATCCTCCGCCCCTGGCTGAGGAGCTGGAGTCTCAGGTGCGGGTACGCGGACCTCTGGAGCTGCTGAAGGTCCTGCTCCAGGCTGTACTAGTGGGGGTGTAGCAGACCCCTCAGACTGTGGCACATCCTCAGGCAAATCATATACACGAGCCCGGGTAGCTCGCTGTGCCTGGCTAGTCTCCCCAATCCTCGCCTTGCCCTTCTGGGCTGTCGTTGCCTTCTTCGGAGGCATCACTGCAAACACGAAGGCGAGTCAGATCAAAATCATCCTAATAGCTCAGCTCTATCGCACGATCTAAGATTACAAAGAAAGTAACATCCTAAATGCCCTGTAGTTTCCCGTTTATAGATGTGGTGCACAACACATCGATAAACAAGACTCTACGAGACACGGCCTGTAGACATTCCGAGGACAAACCGCTCTGATACCACTTTTGTCACGACCCAGCCCCGTGGGCCGCGACTGGCGCCCTACTTGGGCACCCAGACCTGGTTACATATTCCAGTTACATACAAACGATTAGCCAAAGCCAGTAAGGCTACATAAACAGACTTGGACCATTTCCAGGAAAAATTTCGGCAGAGTTTCCTCTGTTTTACGGACTACCCAGTATATCCTGCACGCAGAAAATACCAACAAAAGCCACTCAGGGCTAACAGGACAATATATATATACATATATCAAACGCGGACTGGCCGCCTCGGCGTATAGAATCGCCTAATCAAAACATGCGGACTGGCCGCCTCAGTATATGAGAATCACACAACGACCTGTTCACATAACCATACCTAAGGACCATAACCCACAACCCTGTCCACAGACCTCTATCAGACCGACAGAATCATATGGCGGGACAGGGCCCCGCCGTACCCGCACAGCCAAATATACAAAATATATACAGCAACATATGTCTATACCAGAAGTGGACTCCGAATCGAATAAGAGTACTCCGAGGAAGCAAAAAGTGGAGCCTACTGCGGAGGATCACCAAGATCTGCACCTGCGGGCATAAAACGCAGCCCCCGGAGAGAGGGGGTCAGTACGGAATATGTACTGAGTATGTAAAGCACGGAGTACAGAAATATGAATCAAAATCGAAAGCAAATCAGATGTCAAAGTCTGTATCGAAATCATATACATATATTTATAATGCAAGTAAAATCATGCAAACGTTTAAGAACGTGGTCGCCACTCCGACGCTGGCGCCACACACAGCATAACACCAGAAGGTTTCAAATCTCCGTACATCCCTGAACAAAATCATAATCATCGGTGAGCGTATCGCATCCCGAGCCATATCACAGCATAACTCCAAACGGAACCCGGCCCTATGGCGAAGCCTTGGGAACCGTAACACAGCATACTGCCGAATTATCATAAGGCGCACGAATCAAAACCGGCCCGGGAACCGGCGAACGAAGTCATAATAAGGCACGAACGGAGTCGTGAGCAAACAAATGCAAATCGTCTTTCAAAATAGTGTTTCAAAACAAAGTAAATTCATAAATGACACCATATTACAAAATAGTCGAATACTTAGTCGACATAAAGTTTCATTTCGCAAGACGTTTCCAAAATGGTCCATATAATTCAAAACGTAGGTTAGCGTATCGGATTGCCCAAACCTACCCCGTAGGAGGATGTTCCAAAGATCCGAAGTAATATGTACAAATTTATTATCAAAGGTGGCCCGAAGGGCAAATCGGGCATTTTGGGGTAGCGGGCCCACCTCGAGTCGAAGTGAGGTGGCGAACATGTTTCTACGAGCATTTATATGCCAAAGGTCATACATTATCATTCCTAGGTTACCCGACCACATTTCGATAGGTTTCGGACGAATAGTGGCATTCTAGCCAAATTGGAGCCTTTAAGCTTCAATAGAATTGAATGAATAGTAACTTTTCTGTGGATCGGGTTTCGAGGAGCAGAAATGCTCCGGAAGGTCACATATTCAACTAACACCCTAAGATATGCCTAATAAAGAATTGGGAAGCTTTACATACCTCTCAGATGTCGTAAGCTCCTCCAAAAGTTCCGTCCCGTTTCGTCAAAAATCTGCAAATGGTCAAAGTTACCAAATGAGATCCTTAGGTTTATAAATGCCTTTAACTTCATAATTGCCTACCGAAATTTCGGCAGCACTTCCCCTATAAATCTAACATCCCCGAGGCATAGCTCGGCTCCTATTTTATCCACTACAACAGCCCACATATCAACAACCAAAACAAACAACAATAACACCATTCTAGTTTCAAAGTTTTACGTGATTTCATAAGTTGACAACTTTTCATTCAAACCTTCACAACTCCAATTCTACATCCACATAGTTGTATGCATTCCCACATTCAAACTTATATAATCCCATTCTAATTACAAACCATGCCATACACGAAATTGCATAAAAATCCATTATTTTCCCAAATTCTTCAAAACATCTAAAACGCACTACGAACATTCTAACTCACGTCGCTTCATTCCGAATTCATCAACATTGATATAGATTCATATCTAAAGTCTATAACACCCAAGATATACATTGATATACATAAAAATACCGAAGGTATACGCTTTCCGATAATACTCAAAATCATTTTCTCAACACCAATTTCATTCACCAATTAACCATTTACGATATAAAGGCCACAACAACACATTCTACCAACTTAAACAAGATCAATTCAAAGCAATTTCCCTATGTATGGCTCACGGCCAAACACACTACAAACACACACCCACGACTTTCTATTTACGTTAAAATTACGGGATTCTCGCCCACTTCCAATCCTTAACACATTCCTAGCAATTCTATAACATTAGAGGGGCAAGATTCTTACCTTTTACTAACTTTCCGACTTGTCGCAAACGGAATCCTTGTGCCAAACCAATTATACCACGTCGGAGAGCGTCTTGAGTACTTCTTAAATATGAGAAGAACAAGATTTTTGGATCAAACACAAGGGCTAGAAAATTTTCTTTCTCTCTTTCTCTAGCTTCGGCCGAGAGGTGTTGTTGAGGTGCTTTCTTATTTTCTTTGTGTTTTGATTCAATCCTCTTGAAAGTTCTAAGGCAAATGGATATATATCTCAATTAAGGGTCATGTGATAATCACATGACCACTTAAAATGGGGCTTGGGCCAAGCCTTGTGGCCGGCCACCCCATCTCTTTGGGCCTCAATTTTTGTTGTTCAACTTCTTGGCCCAATTCATTAAAATCCCGATTTGTAATTCCCGAAACTAATTTCCGAAACTCCAAATTTATTCTCGGCCTTCCCCGGGGTCTTGACATTAATAATTCCATAACCAACATAGTCATATTCTCAAAAATCAAATTATGTCCTTATAACACACAAGTCGTAATTATTTCTCGATTTCCAATTATACGAAAACACGGGACATAACATCATACGTGTATAAGATTCCAGAAGTTCTATTTTAATGTAATCCGTAGTGACATTCGAAAGGTACTTCATGTGACTATCGTCTAAATTTTCAAATGATGGTTCATTTTGATAATCTTATTGAGTCTCAGATATGATTTAATTTGCATATGGTTGCTCACTACTCTACTCCTGCATGCCTTAATACATCTTTCACTGAGTCCCAGGCTAGGATACGTTCTCATGCACAGTTTCACTGCACTGTTCACCGAGTCCCTCACTAGAGGGCCGAGATTCGGTATATATATATGATGATGATGTGATGGTGTGATGATGTGATGATGTGATTATGGCGCCAAGGATGGTATGTGGCGACCTTATTCACCGAGTCCCATAATGGACCGGATGTGATATATGATATTGATATGCATGATTTTAATTTCATAAGGCAAGTGTATTGATATTTTAAAACTCATACTTGTTTCCGGTAATCTCTATTTCAGTTATGATCCACTTTATTATATTTCATGCTTTATATACTCAGTACATATCTCGTACTGATCCCTTTTCTTCGGGGGGCTGCGTTTCATGCCCGTAGGTACGGATACTCGATTTGGTGATCCTCCAGCTTAGGACTTCAACTCAGCTGTCTTGGAGAGCTCCATTGTTCCGGAGCCTAGACTTTTGGTACATATCTTATGATGTATATATATGGTGTACGGCGGGGCCCTGTACCGTCATATTTCGCTATCGAAACTCTTAGAGGTCTGTAGACATATGTGCGGGTTGTGTATAAGTTTTGTTCAGCTGTGTCCATACAATGTGCTATGGATATGTTCGTCTGTAGTGGCAGCCTTGTCGGCTTGCGTATGGTAGTTTCCATATTGTTCATAGTTTCAATTTGGCTATATCTAACAGGTACGTATATGAATGTCCAGCTCGGGCACCAGTCATGGCCCATCTAGTTGGGTCGTGACACCTAGTTACCTTCCAAAATGATCAAAGGCACCTATCTTATGCAACAATCCTCAAGAGAATAGCAATATCTTGCAAATTGAATGATCAAATGGGGGTTGTACAATTTGGAGTCCACCAAATCACAACAAGTCTCAACTAGAGAGAAAAGTTCAATATTCATATATTTCAAGATAGGTTCTTTTCAAATGATTTACAAGCACCTTTAAATAAGGTTCTTAAAATATATGAGTCAAAAGAAATAAATGGAAGTGTGGTCTTCTAAGTGCATAGAAGACTACAAAATGCATACTCCTAGAAGCCTAGAAAGCCACTACACATTATGAAAGTCAAAATAGCCTATAATAAGCCTAGAAAACACAAAAAGGGAAGCTTCCTTCGTTCACATTAGACCAGCCCCTCATGTTCACACTAGAGCTTCTAGAAGTCCTAATTTGGGCCGCTAGACTTGTTCTTTCTGTAGGGCAGATCTTTGGCTTCAATCCACATCCTCTCGTGCTTCAATTTGGGTCTCCTCGGCTTGAATACTTGAGTCATCACCATGGTAATTTGGATTGCATCATCCTCCCTTTCTTGGAAGAATTTCGTCCTCGAAATTACAACATTAATATCAACCTCGACCGCAGCATCAACCTCAACCACATCATTATTGCACAGTTGGATCATCATCATGGCTATATGGAATACATCATTCTCCCCCTCTTGAAAAGAATTTTTCCTCAAATTCGATCCCGTCATGGATTTGGAAAGCCCGCGAAGAAGCATGAGCCAAGAAAACCTACCATCTTCATGGAGTTTGCAAGTCGTGGTCGCATACCACAATGATTTCCAGGGAGGATCTTTCCAATGGCTCTCCACCTGATTCACCTAAAAATGCACTAAATTCTTTCCAAGGCTAAGTACAAAACAAGTAGAATAACTCAACTTCCAATACCGAAGTAATGTACCAGCCCACCCCAAAGTCATCAATTCCAACAAGTTATAAACTTTATGATCAATTCCGGGGTCAAAAACAAAAAATGGTCAACACATCAAGCTTAGCATATGTCTCAAGCATATCTACTAGTAACTCGAATAGTAACAACAAATAAGAGTGACAATGATGTATCCACTTACTACAAGAGTACTCTAGAGAAGCGTGAATCATAAGGTAAGAATATGTGCCATCATTCATCTTAGAAACATCAAAGGGATCAAACCATGTGTAATGACCCTTTGATGTTTCTAAGATGAATGATGGCACATATTCTTACCTTATGATTCACGCTTCTCTAGAGTACTCTTGTAGTAATTGGATACATCATTGTCACTCTTATTTGTTGTTACTATTCGAGTTACTAGTAGATATGCTTGAGACATATGCTAAGCTTGATGTGTTGACCATTTTTTTTTTTGACCCCGGAATTGATCATAAAGTTTATAACTTGTTGGAATTGATGACTTTGGGGTGGGCTGGTACATTACTTCGGTATTGGAAGTTGAGTTATTCTACTTGTTTTGTACTTAGCCTTGGAAAGAATTTAGTGCATTTTTAGGTGAATCAGGTGGAGAGCCATTGGAAAGATCCTCCCTGGAAATCATTGTGGTATGCGACCACGACTTGCAAACTCCATGAAGATGGTAGGTTTTCTTGGCTCATGCTTCTTCGCGGGCTTTCCAAATCCATGACGGGATCGAATTTGAGGAAAAATTCTTTTTAAGAGGGGGAGAATGATGTATTCCATATAGCCATGATGATGATCCAACTGTGCAATAATGATGTGGTTGAGGTTGATGCTGCGGTCGAGGTTGATATTAATGTTGTAATTTCGAGGACGAAATTCTTCCAAGAAAGGGAGGATGATGCAATCCAAATTACCATGGTGATGACTCAAGTATTCAAGCCGAGGAGACCCAAATTGAAGCACGAGAGGATGTGGATTGAAGCCAAAGATCTGCCCTACAGAAAGAACAAGTCTAGCGGCCCAAATTAGGACTTCTAGAAGCTCTAGTGTGAACATGAGGGGCTGGTCTAATGTGAACGAAGGAAGCTTCCCTTTTTGTGTTTTCTAGGCTTATTATAGGCTATTTTGACTTTCATAATGTGTAGTGGCTTTCTAGGCTTCTAGGAGTATGCATTTTGTAGTCTTCTATGCACTTAGAAGACCACACTTCCATTTATTTCTTTTGACTCATATATTTTAAGAACCTTATTTAAAGGTGCTTGTAAATCATTTGAAAAGAACCTATCTTGAAATATATGAATATTGAACTTTTCTCTCTAGTTGAGACTTGTTGTGATTTGGTGGACTCCAAATTGTACAACCCCCATTTGATCATTCAATTTGCAAGATATTGCTATTCTCTTGAGGATTGTTGCATAAGATAGGTGCCTTTGATCATTTTGGAAGGTAACTAGGTGTCACGACCCAACTAGATGGGCCATGACTGGTGCCCGAGCTGGACATTCATATACGTACCTGTTAGATATAGCCAAATTGAAACTATGAACAATATGGAAACTACCATACGCAAGCCGACAAGGCTGCCACTACAGACGAACATATCCATAGCACATTGTATGGACACAGCTGAACAAAACTTATACACAACCCGCACATATGTCTACAGACCTCTAAGAGTTTCGATAGCGAAATATGACGGTACAGGGCCCCGCCGTACACCATATATATACATCATAAGATATGTACCAAAAGTCTAGGCTCCGGAACAATGGAGCTCTCCAAGACAGCTGAGTTGAAGTCCTAAGCTGGAGGATCACCAAATCGAGTATCCGTACCTACGGGCATGAAACGCAGCCCCCCGAAGAAAAGGGATCAGTACGAGATATGTACTGAGTATATAAAGCATGAAATATAATAAAGTGGATCATAACTGAAATAGAGATTACCGGAAACAAGTATGAGTTTTAAAATATCAATACACTTGCCTTATGAAATTAAAATCATGCATATCAATATCATATATCACATCCGGTCCATTATGGGACTCGGTGAATAAGGTCGCCACATACCATCCTTGGCGCCATAATCACATCATCACATCATCACACCATCACAACATCATCATATATATATACCGAATCTCGGCCCTCTAGTGAGGGACTCGGTGAACAGTGCAGTGAAACTGTGCATGAGAACGTATCCTAGCCTGGGACTCAGTGAAAGATGTATTAAGGCATGCAGGAGTAGAGTAGTGAGCAACCATATGCAAATTAAATCATATCTGAGACTCAATAAGATTATCAAAATGAACCATCATTTGAAAATTTAGACGATAGTCACATGAAGTACCTTTCGAATGTCACTACGGATTATATTAAAATAGAACTTCTGGAATCTTATACACGTATGAAGACATAATGAAAAAGCTTCTGGAAGTCAAGAACATTAGCCATCCTGGTGGCTCTAAGAATAGGAGCTTCTTTGGAGTCATATATATACGTCGTTTGTTTTGTTTCATAAAGATCATGCCAAAAAGAAAGAAGGGTTAGCTTTACATACCTTTGACGCTTATCCGTTATACAATACGTATATGCTGCCCGAAGTGTCTCAAACTATATTAAGACGTCAAAAGCTATGGTTAAGCTACGGAAAGGTTCAAACCGTATTCCAACTTTAGTAGCTTATTTCCAGAAAATTGGGCTGCATTTCCCCTATATTGTTCCTTTCCCTCATTTTCAAGCCAGCCCAATATACATTCCTATACCGATACTTGTATACACTTTTTTATTTTCGTATATACATAGTATAACAACAAACACAACAACAACAACTACAGCTAATCCCACGATATTCCAGCACACCAAACAATTTATAACACCCACCAAACAGTCCACATGATAACAATAACAATTTATCCGATTTCCCGCAATTAATTTCGTGTTTCCCATTTCACAATATAGCTATGACTGGGATGAATTTAAATATATCAAGAATAAAAGAATTCTTACCTTATGTGCCAAGACCTACCCTTTTTCCACATTACTTATCTTTGAAGAAATCTCCGATTTGCTAGGATCCGAAGGAACACAACGTTAGAATCAAGAAATCGACGGAGAAATAATCGTGCATAGACCACGAGATAACCTTACCTATGAAGCTCTTGGACAAGTGGAATGAAATTCAGGTCGTATTGGAATAGGGTTGCTCAATTGAGTGAGCTACTTTGGATCAGAATGATATATCCATGGAGGAAGAGAAAAGTGCATATCTATTCGTTTTATATAACTTGGGAAAGATTGACAATTTTTACTCCTATGTAGAAGAGATATATACCGTCCAATTTAGTGTAAAGAAACATGTTCATCATTCACTTAGTGGACAACCACGTGTAAGGAAACTTAGTCACATAATTGTCTTACACGAATAAAGTAATGGGATAATTATCTTCTACTCCCTTTCTTTTACTTTATATAAATGGAAAGTGGGGCCAATTTAGCACTTACTATAATTGCAACACACAGCCACCAAATTGTATATAAAAGAGTCATTTCTTCCCCTTGCATAAACATGCCACGTGGAAATTCATGGATTTGTCCACTAATAATCTAGTTAATCCCTTTTGTCTTTCACTATACTCCAAAATTCAACCAATTACACATGTAATTAATTTCTTGATCTCAATTCACTTAGACTGTGATCACCTTTAACATACTCCATATACCCATTACCATGACCATGTAATATAACACTAGTCCATAGCCTCATTTTCCATACATAAAATATTATTTCCAATCAGCGGTGTTATACTTTTTCGTCTTAAATCATTTTCGGACTTCATTCCTTGTATACACTGAGTTCTTGATTTTCATGCTTGAATATGACCAAATTCTCTGGGCTCGGGTAAATTTTCTCATGTTGGACGGTTCAATATCCTGGTCAAAAAATACGGAATGTTATAGCTTGGACCGTATTTCATTTAGATAAATTTCGAATCTCGACGAAACTTATTTTCTTCGATTGGTTTAACTTCTAATATTTACAACACATTTGTACAATCACTCTAACCACCTTTAAGTTCGGGGGATAATCTCATTTCCGGTACTAATTTCATTAAACTCGCACGCTTTCCAACGCATGAAAACACGGGATGTAACATCCTTCCCCCCTTTAGAACATTCGTCCTCGAATGTTGAACTAGTCCTGTATAAATATACTGGCTATGATGATCTTATAACGTGTCAATTCTAAATAGTACTCGTCTATTATGTTGTGCCTCTCTTTACTCAGCGTAATACCATTTCCCGCTTAACATCTGTTAATAATGAATTTTCAAAGAAAGTGGTCATAATATAACTACTTCCGTAATTGACTGCAATGTACTATATCCACCTACACTTGAAGCTTAAGTTGAATCTTTCTTAATTAGGGTTTACTTTTCCTGCAATACTGAAGAATAGGAACTGTCTTTCCATTTGGTAGGTTTACCATTGCATATTGGTTTCTCCTGTTTTTCCCTTCTAATTCTTATGGGTCTACTCCCACTCTTTACTTAGATCGTATAGTCCACAGTGTACCTCCTTCTTGGAGTCTCCATTTTAATCCTCTAACATGCGCTATCTATAAAATTCCCTTCGAATAGTTGAAAACGAGTTCCTTCCTTAGTAATGACTCTCGGTTGCAATATTCCCTTGATTCCTTAGGAATAGCCTTTCAAGAGATATAAGTGAGTCACTTTCCTAATAACCTTACACTGCTTTACTGTTCCAGTCCATACTCTGGAATCTTCAGCCTCATGTATCACTTCTCGACTTTCTTTTAAAGGCTTTTAACTGTCACTTTGCTTTTAGCTCTTGATCTCAATCTTTAGGGTTGGCTACCAAGTAGCGCTAGAGTTCCCTCATATTATAACCGGTAACCCGCTTGTTCTGATCTTCTCGGTTAAAACATTTCACAACTTCCCCTAATCTAACTTGTAACATTTTAGGCATCTTATCTCGTGTCATTCCTTTGTCTTTAATCAAAACGCTTTTATTGTCTCTTTACTCAGATTTTGCTCTTAGTTTTTCTGTCACACGTTATGTTGCAATCTTTACACGAATAGCGAAGGTGCTCAAATTAGCCCGAGAAATACCTTAGCGTCGTTTCAGTAGTCTTCATGCTTTACCTTGCCTTCTCCTCTCTTATCTTACAATCGGTATCAGGATAAATCTTCGGCTCAACCATGGCCATGTCCTATTTTTCCCTCAGTACTAATTCTATCTTGGTAATTTGGTTCAACCATCTTTACATCTTTTCTTAATGCGCCCAAAATATTGTAACCGCATTGTTATTACTGAATCCTTACTCTTCTTATCAAATATTCACTTGGTCTCATTCTTAGCATACAAATACTCATAGGTCGCATAACCATTCTTGTACCATTTGTATAAAATATATCCAATCTTAGTCATAGTCTTTCCTTCTCCTGGTTCATTATACTTTACATAACTCATCCGTACTAAAACTTGCTCGTAGCCTATCTTTTCATACTCCTTTCCCTTTCTTTATTCACCCCTTTGATTTTTTGATATCCTGCTATAGGGGATTTTCTATCCCTTCCCTTCGCTACTTATAAGTCGCAATATCATTAGCGCACAACTCTATTGCCGACACCTTAGCCTCTAGTCCAGTATGACATTGCCATCCTTTATAATATCTCTCAAGTCACTTGTTACTATTCTCTTGTCGTACTACTTCTTTTTATAAGCACCCACTTTTTAATGTCATATCATTCAAGATCTTTACAAATAATTTTCGGCACTGTCTCAAATACCATCCTGACTTCTATCCGTTTATTGCTGGCTTTTAGATCTTACTAACTTGTTTCAGCAAGGGGTCTCACTTGAAGTTTAAGTATCCATATCAAATATATTGCAGTGTCGATTGTTTCCATCTTATACTTGCATTTCTCTCACCCGCTTCCCTCCTTAAGGGTGTACTTGTACCATTATCTGTTTGTATTCAGCTCTATGCCCCTATTTCCAATCTCAAATTCCTCTGATCCTTTTTTTTTCCAACTCACTTGGTATACTGTACTATATCCATGTCTTTTCTTTATAATTTATAACTTTGATTATCCACATACGAAACCTTAACAAAATCACGAAGTGACGAGAACCTTTCTATATATAGTACGAAATCTCATCCGATAATTTGTACCCGAGTAATGCAACCAATGTAGCAACTCATCAAACGTCACATTCCACTGGATCCAATCGATAATTAATGAGTGCTTGTAGTCGTTCCATGTTCTCAATTAGGCAGCACTTATATTCCGATGATAAGTGTCCAAAGTTCTCTTGTAATACTATATCTATCCCAACCTACATCATCTGTTTCCTTTAATAAATTTACAATACATTATTTTTTCCTCAGGCCTACAGTTCTTGTCCTTTAAGGATTTCACTATTTCCGAGGTGAAGTCATATACACGCGGTACTCCTTTATTCCTTATGCTCTTTCACCCTTGTTGTGTACCCAACATTGATTTCTAACTTACTCAAAATCATATAAAGTTCGTCTTAATAATAGTCTTATCTTATCACCTTGTCGTCGTACTACACCTTTAAGTTCGCGCTATATATTTCCCTTTTATTTTATACTCGTACTCAATTAATTACGTCCATATTGGGTGCTCCTTTTAGTATTCCCGTACCATTTCTCCAATCTATGTCCATCTATTATTCTGTGCACGAGGAATCTCATGCTACCTCTTTATCCTCCGGAGAACACTACTTCTGCATAATCCCTTTCTTATTTTCATAACGTATTCTGTTCATCCCTATTTGTTCTTATCATCGTAAACATTTTCTAACAATCATTCTACCTCGTTGCTTATCTTTCTATAGTTTGGTCTTTCAGAGTTCCGTCACTTATATTACTCGTGTTCTCGGTTATACATGTCATAACCTATTGCTACACTATTATCTCGCTCGCTTTCTTTTTATTTCTTTCTTCTCTTGTGCTCGCTATCATTTCCATTGTCACATAATCTTTATTCTGAACTTTCCCTATAGAAGAACTTCATAAGTCTTTCTTATTCGTTCTATAGCTCGCCCTTATACTTTAATCACATAGATCACGTCATATCTTTTAGTCACTACCTCGCTAGGCTTTACGTATTTTCATACCAATCCTTATTATATTCACATTATATCCAGTTTGCAATGAGTCTTATAGTGTAACACTTCTTAACCTTATTCACGATACTTACTATGGTTCAACTACACTCTATGGAGTAGGTGTATTTAACCCTTTTACCCCTTCGGGTCAATCTTATCCATAATACACAAGCTGCCATGTCAATACATTCATATTCGTCACAATCCTTCTTCCTCTATACTCTTGTCTCAATCATATTATTACTTCTTTTAACTATAAACTCGTCGTAATTTATCCCTGTTTATTAATTCAACATTTAACTTATTTCTCGAAGTCAGACGTACTCGCAACTTAGTCAAATCCCATCATTACTATTGACACGGCCTTTCAAGAGTATTACGAACTTATATCTCATTCTCTTTTTATTTCTAGGAAAATTTTGGCAGAGTTTCCTCTGTATTTCTTACTAACTCAAAACCTGCACGCAGGAAATACCAACAATGCCTCACAGGGCCAACATATACATATATATTATATCATATCATAGCCGCACATGGCTCCCCATATCAATAACAGTATGAAAATGACGAACTTACCTCGTATGTCCAACTCAAACTATACCTGTTACACTTTCCTATTTATTTTCCCTTTCAATCTTTAACTGCAGGTCTCAATCATACCTGCAACATTCATACCGCATCTGATATATACCCTGCTTACCTATCTTTTTACTGATCCCTTCAGCTTCTTCTGTTTACACTTTATAACTGAACTTGTCATCAATATATGTATTCAATCCATTTTCTCACTATATTTACAATTACTAACCTTGATGATGACTGGTCGCCATTCTGTATATAAAAATTCTGATAACGTACCCTCAATGAAATATTAGCCTCTGTAACACCCAGTAGCATTATTTACCTTCTCTTGTCGACACTACTCTCCTGCTGAAATCAAAGGTTAGTATATAAGGGATATCATTTCCTATCTCTTGGCTCTATCGCACGATCTCAGATATGAAAGAAAGGTAACATCCTAAATGTCCTATAGCTTCCTGTTTATAGATGTGGTGCACAACACACCGATAAACAAGACTCTACTAGACATGGTCTGTAGACACTCCAAGGATGAACTGCTCTGATACCACTTTTGTCACGACCTAACCCCATGGGCCATGACTGGTGCCCGAGCTGGACACTCATATACGTACATGTTAGATATAGCAAAATTGAAACTATGAACAATATGGAAACTTGCAAAAGAACTCCGAAGGTTCATAACGTCATCACATATATATATATATATACATATATATATATATCCAGATAACCTGTCTCCTACGGAGTCACAGCTAATCAAAACATAACATGATACGCAAGCCGACAAGGCTGCCACTACATATCAACACCATACGCAAGCCGACAAGGCTGCCACTACAGACGAACATATCCATAGCACGTCGTATGGACACAGCTGAACAAAACTTATACACAACCCATACATATGTCTACAGACCTCTAAGAGTATCGATAGCGAAATATGACGGGACAGGGCCCCACCATACCCCATATATATACATCATAATATCTGTACCAAAAGTCCAGGCTCCGGAACAATGGAGCTCTCCAAGACAGCTGAGTTGAAGTCCTAAGCTGGAGGATCACCAAATCGAGTATCCGTACCTGCGGGTATGAAACGCAGCCCCCGAAGAAAAGGGGTCAGTACGAGATATGTACTGAATATATAAAGCATGAAATATAATAAAGAGGATCATAACTGAAATAGAGATTACCGGAAACAAGTATGAGTTTTAAAATATCAATACACTTGCCTTATGAAATGAAAATCATGCATATCAATATCATATATCACATCCGGCCCATTATGGGACTCGGTGAATAAGGTCGCCACATACCATCCTTGGAGCCATAATCACATCATCACCTCATCACACCATCACATCATATATATATATACATATATATATATATATATATATACCGAATCGCGGCTCTCTAGTGAGGGACTCGGTGAACAATGTAGTGAAACTGTGCACGAGAACGTATCCTGGCCTGGGACTCAGTGAAAGATGTATTGAGGCATGCAGGAGTAGAGTAGTGAGCAACCATATGCAAATTAAATCATATCTGAGACTCAATAAGATAATCAAAATGAACCATCATTTGAAAATTTAGACGATAGTCATATCAAGTACCTTTCGAATGTCACTACGAATTATATTAAAATAGAACTTCTGGAATCATATACACGTATCAAGACATAATGAAATATCTTCTGGAAGTCAAGAACATTAGCCATCCTAGTGGCTCTAAGAATAGGAGCTTCTTTGGAGTCATATATATACGTCGTCTGTTTGTTTCATAAAGATCATTCCAAAAAGAAAGAAGGGTTAGCTTTAGATACCTTTGACGCTTATCCGTGATACAATACGTATATGTAGCCCGAAGTGTCTCAACCTATATTAAGACGTCAAAAGCTATGGTTAAGCTACGGAAAGGTTCAAAACGTATTCCAACTTTAGTAGCTTATTTCCAGAAAATTGGGCTGCATTTCCCCTATATTTTTCCTTTCCCTCATTTTCAAGCCAGCCCAATATACATTTCTATACCGATAGTTGTATACACTTTTTTATTTTCGTATATACATAGTATAACAACAAACACAACAACAAAAACTATAGCCAATCCCACGATATTCCAGCACACCAAACAATTTATAACACCCACCAAATAGTCCACATAATAACAATAACAATTTGTCCGATTTGCCGCAATTTATTTCATGTTTCCCATTTCACAATTTAGCTATGACTGGGATGAATTTAAATATCTCAAGAATAAAATAATTCTTACCTTATATGCCAAGAACTACCCTTTTTCCACATTACTTCACTTTGAAGAAATCTCCGATTTGCTAGGATCCGAAGGAACACAACGTTAGAATCAAGAAATCGACGGAGAAATAATCGTGCATAGACCACGAGATAACCTTACCTATGAAGCTCTTGGACAAGCGGAATGAAATCCAGGTCATATTGGAAAAGAGTTGCTCAATTGAGTGAGCTACTTTGGATCAGAATGTTATATCCATGGAGGAAGAGAAAAGTGCATATCTATTTGTTTCATATAACTTGGGAAAGATTGAGAATTTTTACTCCTATGTAGAAGAGATATATACCGTCCAATTTAGTGTAAAGAAACATGTTCATCATTCACTTAGTGGACAACCATGTGTAAGGAAACTTAGTCACATAATTGTCTTACACGAATAAATTAATGGGATAAATATCTTCTACTCCCTTTCATTTACTTTATATAAATGGAAAGTGTGGCCAATTTAGCATTTACTATAATTGCAACACACAACCACCAAATTGTATATAAAATAGTAATTTCTTCCCCTTGTATAAACGTGCCACGTTGAAATTCATGGATTTGTCCACTAATAATCAAGTTAATCCCTTTTGTCTTTCACTATACTCCAAAATTCAACCAGTTACACATGTAATTGATTTCTTGATCTCAATTCACTTAGACTGTGATCACCTTTAACATACTCCATATACCCATTACCATGACCATGTAATATAACACTAGTCCACAGCCTCATTTTCCATACATAAAATATTATTTGCAATCAGCGGCGTCATACTTTTTTGTCATAAATCATTTCCGGACTTCATTCTTTGTATATACTGAGTTCTTGATTTTCATGCTTGAATATGACCAAATTCTCTGGGCTCGTTTAAATTTTCTCATGTTGGACGGTTCAATATCCTGGTCCAAAAATACGGAATGTTATAGCTTGGACCGTATTTCATTTAGATAAATTTCGAATCTCGACGAAACTTATTTTCTTTGATTGGTTTAACTTCTAATATTTACAACACATTTGTACAATCACTCTAACCACCTTTAAGTTTGGGGGATAATCTCATTTCCGTTATGAATGTCATTTAACTCGCACGCTTTCCAACACATGAAAACACGGGATGTAACACTAGGACTAGTTCTTCTAGTTATTGTCCAATTGTTTATCAATTGTGTCTTCTTTTCCATCTTGTCTTTATTTTCTTGGATCAGGCATCCTTAGACGAAGCAGCAGAGAACCTCGGCGACTCTAACTTCCTGAGCCTCCCACTAGATCCTGATGAGCAGCAGTCATAAAGGCGACATCCATTGGCCTAATATCCTCCCCAAGAGCGGGTATAGCATCAATGCGGGAAGCCATAGCTGCGGCGGGATGTGCTACCCGCGTGGGTCCCTGCTCAGGGGTCCGTGCCCTAACCCTAGTCTGTGAACCCCCACCGGGAGTAGTAACACCACCGGCCGCCTGCTGGGCATAAAGATGGAGTAGGAACCTGGCCATAGTGTCATGGACGGCCTAGTCAGAAGTAACCTCAGGCTATGTCTGTGCTAGGGTCATGCCATCCCCTACAGTCTGGTCTCTACCCAGCTGGTACTCGGCCCTGAGGGATGGAGACCTCTCTCGTCGCTGGCCCACCGTCGGAGCTCTACCCCTGGCTGGGGCAGCCCCGCGGCCTCTCGCTCTGCTACGTCCTCTGACTGTAGCGCACTCTCGGGTGCCAGCCGTTACTGCTGGCTCCGACACCTGACCTCGGGCAGTAGTAGCTTGAGTCCTCACTATCTGTGAGAGAAGAGATAAGACTCAAATACCAATTTGGTCTTTCCAGATACCAATTTGAATAAAGTAGCACGATGAAAAGAAAGAAGATGAGATTTCCTAAATGTCCTATAGCCTCCCGAAGATAAGTACAGAGCTCATCATACCGATCCACGAGACTCTACTAGACCCGCTCTTGTATGAAAGACCGGGTAACTTAGGGCTCTGATACCAACTTGTCATGACCCATTTTAGCCTAGGTCATGCGGGAATCTACCATTCCCTACTCGGTAGGCGAACCCTTAACTCAACGTTCATAATCAATAAATATAATAAATAGCGGAAGAAGTAAATGACGTAAGTCTCACAATATAGTATAATATAGATAAGTGCAGAAGTAAATGAATCCACCCTAGTATTTGGTCTGGTCATACAGGAGCATCTAAATACAAATAACTCTGGTCTCAATAATAATACATAAAATGTCTCAAATCATGTTTTCAAAGAAAGTAAGACATAAACAATAGAAGAGTCTTCGAGGTCAGCGGACGCCATGCTTACCCTAGAAAACTCAAGTAGAAGCAGAGGAGTCGATCAGCCAGGAGTCAGAGAAGTAGATCCGGCCTGATACTCTGCATTCATAAAAGAATGCAGCAAGTGCAGGTCAGTACAAACAACAGTACTGGTAGGCATCATAGGCCGACTAAGCATAGTTAACATAATTTAGAAAATAACACAGATAAACAAGTAGAACAATCAAGCATGAAACAATATAATCGTAACCGAGTATCCATCAACACCTATGTAAGTATCTAACCCCAATATAATAAGCCTGAGTATATCAATTCCTTGAACAATCAACACCATAGAATCAACAACACAATCCACAACAATACAGTCATCACGACAACTCACTCAAGTCATAATGCAATGCAATGTAATGCAATAATGGTATGAATGTGATGCCATGCCATGGTATGCAAATGAGATGTAGACATGTACTCCGGATGGAAATATCGACGTCTCGATAGCACAACCCAGTGTGACTCGCGAAGTCTGAGTGCCACCCATCCCGGATCTTTGCTAAACAGTCAGACGGGACCCTGGCTAATTGCTTACTGGGGGAGTCACACCGGCACCACTCTGGGAACCCACGGAGCCCATGCATACAATCAAATTCGGGATAACATCGAAAATGGCCATGCACAACGATGCCCGAATATAACCATCGGACATCAGCCGCCTCACAATCACTCAAAAGAGTTGAAAATATCAGTTTCATAAATCAACAATTCCGGAATTGAACCTCGGACATCGGCCTCCTCACAATCACTGAAGTAAAAGAGTTTAGCAAGTCTCAGTTTTATATAAACAAAGATTCCGAAATGGATCATCGGACATCGGCCATTTTCTCAATCACTCAAGTAAAAGAGGTTATCAAATATCAGTTTCGCTCAATCAACGATACTGGATCATCACCGGATATTGGCCATGCATAATAGTATAAGAGAATGCGTGCAATGCATATGTCAATCATCAACAAGTAAGCTCAATATCACAAGTACCTCAATGGGGTACGCCAACAATATGTCGCATCACAATACCAATAGTAGGTATGCCAACATATATCAATAACTCAAGTACTAACAGTGGGTGCGCCAATAATGTATCATAGTACAAATACCAACAATGGGTACACAAATCCTATCCCAAATCAGGACAACAAGTGACATTCGCTATCTACCAACTACACATGGTATCAAGCCAACACCATTAAACAATCAAACACATATAACAGGTTGGCTAGTCCCAACACACATCAAGGCCCAACCTAAGGCAATATCCATCCCAACTTCACACCTGGAGGTTCCCATGATGTCTCTGACATCATAATCTAAATATGTGATTCACTATACTAAGTCTCACCAAAGGTAAACCATAACCTACCTGGACTGTCGAACTGCAACACCAACAAGTCACTCTATCGTCTTGCCCTTCCTTTAAAGCTCAGAACCAATGTAGTCTAAGCATAATCGAATTCTAAATTAGAAATCATGAATAATGATACTAATATTGCTATGATATCAATTAGGTCCAATTTAAACCTAGAAATTAGGGAAACGGGCCCACAAAGGAGAAATGAGAAATTCACAGGTAAAATACCAAATTGAATCCTAGGTCATCGTAGTCCAAACATTAATCGCTGATTTAGCTCAAGAACTATCCCCAAATCTGATTTTTAGTAAAACCCCAAAATTGGTTATGAACCCTAATTCCCCAAATCTTATATTCAACGTTAAAAGTGGAAGATATGGGGTTACTAAGCGTAGATTCATCACATTTTAGTATTAACGTCATCAATTTTATCAATTATAACCCTAGGGAGAAGTCTCCCATAACGTTTCTTCAAATTCTACTTCTAAGGGATTGAAAAGGGAAGAGATTGTTCTTAGATGATAATGATTAAAGAGAAGTGAGTGATTAGAAAAAGATTTACCTCCAAGAAATTCCTCCATTTATCCCCAAGAACAGCCTTCCCAAGCTCCAATATCGAGTTATGACATAATGACGGTCTAGGTCTTATTTTAAGACACATTTAATGAGATTCCCCTGCCCCTGACCGCCACGACGAGGGTAGTGCCGCTACAGTGGCGCCGTTGTGGCGTCAGGGTCACCGCTGCAGCGGTGAGGGCCTTTTTACAGGGCAGTCACTACACCGCCACGGCGGTACCGTCGGGGTAGCTCTGGTGCCGCCGTTGCTGGCACCAGACAACAGAAATCACCAATTTTCTAAGTCTTCCATTGAATTTATGGGTTATTCCTGAGGCCATCTGCTCATAATGCTACGAACGGACTCATGGTCTCAAAATGTCCAACGGAGGTCTCGTTGACCGAGTCAACCACCTGTGCCTACTTTCCATTTCCAATCCAAAGTCTCGAAATGCACCAAAATACGTTGGGAACCTAACTAATCATACATACAAGTTCTAAACAATCTTTCGAACTTCTTGGAGTTGACGAAACTCCAGAAAAGATTCGCTTGCCCAAAAGTCAACCTCGGGTCAAAGTGAGTCAATAAACTCTCGGAAGTAGCGAAAGTGCCAAAAGTACTATAATGACCAAACGGGTTGTTACAGAGGATGCCGTTGAATGTAAATAATGATTTAACTGGTGGTATTGTGGTCAAATCATGCATGGGAAGGGGCTTTGACAATTTTAGACGCATACTTCAATAACAGGGGTTGGAGGATTTCTATAGGGCTAGATACTTTGGATTTTATTTAGATTTGCCTGAAGAAACCGATGCACGGTTTCAAATGACCATTGTGTATGGGCTGTTACAAAGTAGGGTTATTTGTACTAGAAAGGATTAGGTTTGGATAAACTTCTGTAGCATGCCAGTTTGCTTTGTCATAAAGGAGTTTGCCATAGTTACCGGCCTGAGATGTCATCTTTATGAGCCTCTTCCTTATATTACATTAATGAAGCCAGCTCGGACATCCAAGGTAGCCAAGCCCACTAAGAAAGCAAAGGGTGGAAAAGTTAAGAATGATGTCTCTTTGTTGGATTTAGTGGGGAAGAGCTACGAAGAGAAGAATTTGATGGAAGATTTGGAATAAAAAACGGTGTCAGAAAAGCATAAGGAGTCACTGTTCTTAGTTTGGTTTTTGTACAGTATTCTTTGGGCAAGAGTGATATGATCCTAAATGGCACAATTGACTCAACCACTCAAAGTTCTCCAAGGATTTTGTATTGGAAGCGGATTCATGGAGGATGAATCTTTGGGAGCATTTAAATGGAGTCATTGGAAGGCCTTCAAGCTATGGGAGATACAATGGGATAAGAAGTCAATAGTCCAAGGCCCAAGGCTTGCCTCTTAAAGTGGCTGTAATTGCATGCTTGGGTGATTCAAGGCCGAAAGGTGGCTATTTACGCAAAGGGCTATTTGTGCAAGTGGCTACTTTGCGCAAAAAGAGTTATGCTTGTAAGAAGGCCATGCATGCAAGGTTGGTTAGAGGGCCATCTATGCAAGGAAGGACGTGTTTGGCCATTGAAGGTGAATCCTTGAATTGAAGACTACATTAAGAAGACTAGCCAAACAAGGTCCTTGCCTCATTAATGACATTTTTGTAATAATTTAGTCTTCTTTAGTCTAGGAGTATAAATACTAGACTTAGACATTTCATTTACTTAGATTATGATGAATTGAGAAACTTCTTTGGAGATAGATTGTTTAGCTTAGTAGCTTTAGGGTTAGTTAGTATAATGGTGGATTTCATTGTTGGTCTTTGAACCTTTAATTCCATTGATTTCATGAAGAGTTGTTCATTTGTGGATTCATTTGAATCACTCTTTCCTTTTTCAAATAGTATTGGTTCTTTTAGGATTGAATTAGATTGGGAGGCTGTCACGACCCAGCCCCGTGGGCCGCGACTGGCGCCCTACTTGGGCACCCGGACAGACAACATACCAAATCGTCATACTATAGATTATCTCAGATCTCGTAGTAATCATTGAAACAGATTTAAAATCAAATATTGTCTTAAGCGGTCACGCTTGCAAAGATATCATATCCAAAGTCAAAAGGAGCGGCGTAGTACACATCGCTGATCATATATATACTGATGCAACATATGGGCCAGTTTGGCCACCAAAACAGACGGACCGCATTAAGACGCAAATCGTAAACAAAACAGACACATATAGGACCCTCGACCCACATATATGACTACAGGCCTCTACAACTCCAGAACGAAAACATATGACGGGACAGGGCCCCGCCGTACCCAAATAGTCAGATATACAGAAGTATATGTACAGTAAAAGACATATATACCAATATGTGGACTCCAGATGAAAGGGAGCACTCCGAAATAGCAGAAAGTGGAGCCTACTGTGGTGGATCACCAGTGTCTGTACCTGCGGGCATGAAACGCAGCCCCCGAAGAAAGGGGGTCAGTACGAAAGATGTACTGAGTATGTAAAGCATAGAGTACAGAAACGTAAACCACAACTGAAACAAACGAGATACAAAAGGGGAATACTGAACAGAATATCAAAATCTACACTGAAAACATATATATACATAATGCAATTAAAATCATGCAAACGCTCAGGAACGTGGTCACCACTCCGACGCTGGTGCCACACACAGCATAACACCAGAAGATTCAAATCTCCGTACATCCCTGAATACACATATCATCATAGCATATCACCAGCCATATCACAGCATAACTCCAAACGGAACCCGGCCCTATGGCGAGGTCTCGGGAACCGTAACACAGCATACGACCGAATTTATTATAGCGCGCACGAACCATAGACGGCCCGGGAACCGGTGAACGAAGTCATAATAAGGGCACGAGCGGAGTCGTGAGCAAACAATGCGATTTATATATTAAAACACCTTTTGAAACTTAATAAAATCATATGTTGATTCAACGGTCAATACAGGGCTCATTTCACAATAGTATCTCCAAAATGGTATTTATAGCTCAAAATATAATTTAGAATATCATGGCAATCAAAACATTATTTTATGATGGCCAAATTCATAAACAAAGATTCTTTGTCGACGTTATACAAAAATGAGCCTAATAGAGTAAACAAAGGAGTCTCGGGGTTAGCGGGCCCACCTCAGGTCAAGTTGAGGTGGCGGACATGAATTACGGCATTCGGGGTCTATGGGATCATACATGGAAGTTTCGAAGCGGTTCGATTACATTTGCATAAATTTCGGACCTTTGATTACTTTTCAACAAAATATGAGTTTTATAGTTCAATTCAATTGAATGAATAGTACTCGATTTCAAATTCGGATTTCCATGAACAGAATTGCCCTCGGGGCTCCAATATCGACCTAGTATACCTAAGACATGCCAAAAGAAGGAATGGGTAGCCTTACATACCTTATAAGCGTCTTACGCCCGTCAAAACTCAAATCCCGTTTCGCTCAGAATCTACAAATGGTCAAAGTTACCAATTAGGAATTTCAAGACTTCAAGAATTCATTTAACTTTATATTTGTCTAACGAAATTTCGGCAGCACTTCCCCTATACATATAACATCCCCAAGGCTTAGCTCGGCTCAATATCTCAACAACAACAACCCAACAATACCAAATGAATCAAGAATCACAATAAAATAGGTTGTAGCATCAATATTCTTCTTTTCTACATAAAGCGACGACTATCATTCGAACTGCACAACATCAAACCAACATCAACATGATCGTATTCATTTTCTCATTCAAGGTTATTCAAACGTTTTTCAATAGCGTTCCAAGCAATATACATGGATTCAAGTATGCCGCCAATTTCCATATTCCATCCGACACTTCAACAAATGCGACAAACCTACCAACTCGCATTGTTTTCATCCAAATTCATTAGCAACAACATCAATTCTCACTTTAGACCTTTACTTGCAAGATTACATAATAACTTTATTAAAACACATAATTTCCCATAACGACATACATGCAAGTTCAACGTCGACTTAAGTCATTAAACCTTAATTTGCGTCACAAATGCCACAACGACGCAACTAACGAACTAAATAGAATTTAATCCATTACTCTTACACCACAAAGTGGCTCACAGCCACATACCACTTCACACACATGCACGGCTACTCACGAACACAACACAATTCCATAATCTTCATGCAACTCTAATCACTAACACATATACACCCATTCCATAACATAGAAACATAGAAATCTTACCTTTTTCTTAAAATTTCGACTTGCAGCAAACGTCGCTCTCTCGCTAAACTAATTGTATCTCGTCGGAGAGCGTCTTGAACTTACTACAAATACAAGAAGAACAAGCAAATTCAATAAGCAGCAAATGATCATCCCAGCTGCCCGTAAAATCAATAACGCAGGCCCGCAACATATCTTCCAGCGTCTGAATAGTGCGCTCGGCCTGCCCGTCGGACTGAGGATGAAATGCTGTACTAAGGCTCACCTGAGTCCCTAATCCCTCCTGGAATGACCTCCAGAAATTTGCCGTAAACTGGGAACCTCGGTCAGTAATAATAGATACAGGGACCCCATGAAGTCTGACTATCTCTCTGATGTATAATCTAGCATAGTCCTCAGCCGAATAAGTAGTCCGGACTGGGAGAAAATGGGTTGATTTCGTCAATCTGTCAACAATAACCCAAATAGAATCATACCTGCGTGGAGGGCGCGGTAACCCAACAACGAAATCCATATTAATCATCTCCCATTTCCAGGCTGGAATTTCCATCTCCTGTAATAATCCACCGGGCTTCTGATGTTCAATTTTAACTTGCTGCCAATTTGGGCACTGACCAACGAACTCAGCAATATCTTTCTTCATACTGTCCCACCAATACAAACACCTGAGATCATGATACATTTTAGTGGAACCAGGATGAACGGAATACCGTGCATTATGCGCCTCGCCCATGATCTGCTGCCGTAGGCCTGCAACATCCGGTACACAAAATCTGCCTTCATATAATAATACCCCTTCAGGCGAAATTTCAAACGGAGTCTTTTCTTTATTAAGGGCCACATTCCTGTACTGAACCAGAATAGGATCGTCAAACTGACGCTGCTTTACCTCTTCTATAATTGATGATTCAGCAACTGCTCGAACAGAAATCGCAGTATCTCCAGAATCTGCCAAACGAACTCCAAGGCTGGCTAATTGATAAATTTCACGAACCAAGTCCTTCTTAACAGGTTGTACATCAGACAAACTGCCCATGGACTTGCGGCTAAGTGCATCCGCTACTACATTGGCTTTCCCAGGATGATACAGAATATCAACGTCATAATCTTTCAATAATTCAAGCCATCTTCTCTGCCGCAAATTTAGTTCTTTCTGTTTAAAAATATACTGGAGACTCTTATGGTCCGTATAAATATCAACGTGGACCCCATATAAGTAATGCCGCCAAATCTTCAGAGCATGAATCACCGCGGCTAACTCAAGATCATGAGTGGGATAATTCTTCTCGTGCGGTCTGAGCTGCCGGGAAGCATAGGCTATGACTCGACCGTGCTGCATCAATACGCAACCTATCCCAATACCAGAGGCATCACAATAGACCACATACCCGTCTGGTCCTTCTGGAAGAGCTAATACTGGTGTTGTGATTAATTTTTCTTTCAACGTCTGGAAGCTGCGCTCGCAGGCATCAGTGCACTGAAATTTCGCTGCTTTCTGAGTAAGCTTCGTCAGTGGTGCTGCTATAGAAGAAAAATTCCCCACGAACCTTCGATAATATCCAGCTAACCCCAGAAAACTGCGTACCTCTGTCGGTGTAGTAGGCCTGGGCCAATTCTGCACAGCTTCAATCTTATGCGTATCGACCAGAATACCATCTGCTCCGACAATATGCCCCAAGAATGCCACAGATGTTAACCAGAATTCACATTTGGAAAATTTAGCATATAATTTCTATTGCCGAAGAATGCCAAGTACTGTGTTCAAATGATCTGAATGCTCCTCTGCTGATCGTGAATAAATCAAAATATCATCGATAAACACAATCACGAACATATCCAGAAAAGGCCGAAATACCCGATTCATCAGATCCATGAATACCGCTGGAGCATTAGTCAGCCCGAAAGACATCACTCTGAATTCATAATGCCCGTACCGGGTCCTGAAAGCAGTCTTCGGGATATCTGATTCTCGCACTCGCACCTGATGATAACCCGAGCGCAAATCTATCTTTGAAAAATATTTGGAACCCTGCAACTGATCAAACAAATCATCAATCCGGGGGAGGGGATATTTATTCTTCATAGTCACCTTATTTAATTGCCGATAATCAATACACATTCGCAGTGACCCATATTTCTTTCTTACAAATAATACCGGCGATCCCCAGGGTGATGTACTGGGTCTGATAAAGCCTTTATCCAACAGATCTTTCAGCTGCTCTTTCAATTCCTTCAATTCAGCCGGTGCCATTATGTACGGAGGAATAGATATAGGCTGCGTACCCGGCAACAACTCAATAGTGAAATCTATCTCCCGTTCAGGCGGAAGACCCGGAAGCTCATCTGGAAACACATCTGGGAATTCATTAACAACCGGAACAAACTGAAGAGTAGGTGTCTCGACTGTAGTATCGTGCACCCGAACCAAATGATAGATATAACCTTTCTGAATCATCTTCTTAGCCTTGTGGTACGAAATAAACTTACCTCTCGGCGATGCTGTAGACCCGAACCACTCTATAACTGGTTCCCCTGGAAACTAAAAATGGACTACCTTTTTCTGGCAGTCAACATTAGCATAACAGGAAGCTAACCAGTCCATGCCCATAATGACATCGAATTCTAGCATATCTAACTCTACCAAATCAGCTTTATTGCAGCGATCATATATAGTCACAGAACAATCCCTGTATACCTGCCTCGCTATAATACAGTCCCCAACCGGTGTAGCTACTTCAAATGGCTCTATAGGCTCAGACACTATCCCAATTTTACTAGCAACGAGCGGGGAAATATATGATAAAGTAGAACCAGGATCAATCACTGCATATACAGATCGGGAGAAAACCAGTAATGTACCTGTGATGACATTCGGTGAAGCCTCCTGATCCTGGCGGCTGGCCAATGCGTATATGCGGTTCGAGGGACCGCTAGAACCCGAAGCACTGCCACGGCCTCGGCCGCGTCCCGCCGGTGCCGGCATACCTCGCCCCGCAGGGCATACAACTGATGGAGCAGATGATGAACCAGCGGCTGATCCCGTTGGCTGAGCTACACTACCCGAACCGCTTGCCAACGGACAATCTCGCATAATACGGCCCTGACCGCTGCATGAAAAACAGGCCCCGATAACTCGGTAACACTCCCCTGGATGTGATTTCCCGCAATGAGAACAACGGGGCCTGGGTGGTCTGGGCTGACTGGGACCTCTGGATATCTGTGACCCTGACGCTCTGGAGCTCTGACTGGCCCCAGACGATCCTGCACCGTCAAATCTCCTGTCGGCTGACTGTGTACCCCGGCCTGACGGAGGAAAATGTCTGCCTGACTGCTGCTACTGAGGCTGTCCGCCTCGAGAATCTCCAGAATAGCCTGCGGATCTGGCCCTCTTGGGCGGCCTCCTGTCCCGATCTCTACTGGAATAATCGGCCCTGTGTCGGTCCTCCATACCCAGAGCATAAGCCTGCAGTCGGGCGATATCCATGTCTGTCTGCAATGCCACTGCCATGAAGCCATCAATCAAGTAGCGGTCTAACCCCATCACGTACCTGTGCATCCGATCGGCCATATCTGCTACTATGGCAGGTGCATACCGGGCGAAAGAATCAAACTCCATATTATACTCACGAACGCTCCGACCCCTCTGCTGCAGATGCAAAAATCGGTCAACCCGCGCCCGCCGTAACTCTGGCGCAAAAAGTAGCGGGTAAAAGCAGCCACGAACTCGTCCCAAGTAGCGGGGGAAGCACCCTCACCCCTGGATAGCTCCCAGGACTCGTACCAGTTAGCAGCAACATCCCGCAATCTGTGCGCGGCCAGCTCGACAGACTCGGTCTCTGAAGCCCTGACCAAATCTAATGAGCGCCGCATCCCCCGAATAAAGTCATGGGGGTCCTCGTCGGGCTTAGACCCGAAAAACTCTGGGGGGCCACATAATAGAAACTCTCGAACCTTCAGGCTGTCACGCCTGTCATCATGATCATCATCTCTCCGCCCGCGTCTGCGAGCCTGCCCCGCTACCAACGTAGTCAACAACTGCACGACCTCTCTCAGCGTCCTGTCCTCCACCCCTGGCTGGGGAGCTGGAGGCTCGGGTGCAGGTACTCGGGCCCCTGGAGCTACTGATGGACCTGCTCCAGGCTCCGCCGGTGGTGGTGTAGCGGATCCCTCTGAATGGGGTACAACCTCGGGCAAATCATAAACACGAGCCCGGGTAACTCGCTATGCCTGACTGGTCCCTGCTATGCCTGCCTTGCCCTTCTGGGCCGCCGTTGCCTTCTTCGGAGGCATCACTGCAAACATAATATCAAATCAGATCAGAATCGTCCTAATAGCACAGCTCTATCGCACGATCTAAGATTTCAAAGAAAGGTAACACCCTAAATGCCCTGTAGCCTCCTGTTTATAGATGTGGTGCACAACACACCGATAAACAAGAGTCTACGAGACACGGCCTGCAGACATTCCGAGGACCAACCGCTCTGATACCACTTTTTTCACGACCCAGCCCCGTGGGCCGCGACTGGCGCCCTACTTGGGCACCCGGACAGACAACATACCAAATCGTCATACTATAGATTATCTCAGATCTCGTATTAATCATTGAAACAGATTTAAAATCAAATGTTGTCTTAAGCGGTCACGCTTGCAAAGATATCATATCCAAAGTCAAAAGGAGCGGCGGAATACACATTGCTGATCATATATATACTGATGCAACATATGGGCCAGTTTGGCCACCAAAACAGACGGACCGCATTAAGACGCAAATCGTAAACAAAACAGACACATATAGGACCCTCGACCCACATATATGACTACAGGCCTCTACAACTCCAGAACGAAAACATATGACGGGACAGGGCCCCGCCGTACCCAAATAGTCAGATATATAGAAGTATATGTACAGCAAAAGACATATATACCAATATGTGGACTCCGGATGAAAGGGAGCACTCCGAAATAGCAGAAAGTGGAGCCTACAGTGGTGGATCACCGGTGTCTGTACCTGCGGGCATGAAACGCAGCTCCCGAGGAAAGGGGGTCAGTACGAAAGATGTACTGAGTATGTAAAGCATAGAGTACAGAAACGTAAACCACAACTGAAACAAACGAGATACAAAAGGGGAATATTGAACAGAATATCAAAATCTACACTGAAAACATATATATACATAATGCAATTAAAATCATGCAAACGCTCAGGAACGTGGTCACCACTCCGACGCTGGTGCCACACACAGCATAAGACCAGAAGGTTCAAATCTCCGTACATCCCTGAATACACATATCATCATAGCATATCACCAGCCATATCACAGCATAACTCCAAACGGAACCCGGCCCTATGGTGAGGTCTCGGGAACCGTAACACAGCATACGGCCGAATTTATCATAGCGCGCACGAACCATAGCCGGCCCGGGAACCGGTGAACGAAGTCATAATAAGGGCACGAGCGGAGTCGTGAGCAAACAATGCGATTTATATATTAAAACACCTTTTGAAACTTAATAAAATCATATGTTGATTCAACGGTCAATACGGGTCTCATTTCACAATAGTATCTCCAAAATGGTATTTATAGCTCAAAATATAATTTAGAATATCATGGCAATCAAAACATTATTTTATGATGGCCAAATTCATAAACAAATATTCTTTGTCGACGTTATACAAATATGAGCCTAATAGAGTAAACAAAGGAGTCTCGGGGTTAGCGGGCCCCCCTCGGGTCAAGTCGAGGTGGCGGACATGAATTACGGCATTCGGGGTCTATGGGATCATACATGGAAGTTTCGAAGCGGTTCAATTACATTTGCATAAATTTCGGACCTTTGATTACTTTTCAACAAAATATGAGTTTTATAGTTCAATTCAATTGAATGAATAGTACCCGATTTCAAATTCGAATTTCCATGAACAGAATTTCCCTCGGGGCTCCAATATCGATCTAGTATACCTAAGACATGCCAAAAAAAGGAATGGGTAGCCTTACATACCTTATAAGCGTCTTACGCCCGTCAAAACTTAAATCCCGTTTCGCTCAGAATCTACAAATGGTCAAAGTTACCAATTAGGAATTTCAAGACTTCAAGAATTCATTTAACTTTTTATTTGTCTACCGAAATTTCGGCAGCACTTCCCCTATACATATAACATCCCCGAGGCTTAGCTCAGCTCAATATCTCAACTACAACAACCCAACAATACCAAATGAATCAAGAATCATAACAAAATAGGTTCTAGCATCAATATTCTTCTTTTATACATAAAGCGACGACTATCATTCGAACTGCACAACATCAAACTAACATCACCATGATCGTATTCATTTTCTCATTCAAGGTTATTCAAACGGATTTCAATAGCGTTCTAAGCAATATACATGGATTCAAGTATGCCGCCAATTTCCATATTCCATCCGACACTTCAACAAATGCGACAAACCTACCAACTCGCATTGTTTTCATCCAAATTCATTAGCAACAACATCAATTCTCACTTTAGACCTTTACTTGCAAGATTACATAATAACTTTATTAAAACACATAATTTCCTATAACGACATACATGCAACTTCGACGTCGACTTAAGTCATTAAACCTTAATTTGCGTCACAAATGCCACAACGACACAACTAACGAACTAAATTGAATTTAATCCATTACTCTTACACCACAAAGTGGCTCACGGCCACATACCACTTCACACACATGCACGGCTACTCACGAACACAACACAATTCCATAATCTTCATGCAACTCTAATCACTAACACATATACACCCATTCCATAACATAGAAACATAGAAATCTTACCTTTTTCTTAAAATTCCGACTTGCCGCAAACGTCGCTCTCTCGCTAAACTAATTGTATCCCGTCGGAGAGCGTCTTGAACTTAATACAAATACAAGAAGAACAAGATTTTTGGATTAAGATTGGAGGCTAGAATTTTATTTTTATTTTTCTCTAAGGGTTCGGCCGAGAGCTTCTTAAGCTCAAAGATGAGTTTAATTTTTTTTGCTTCTTGAACTCTCTATGGATATACATGAATATATCATGCTTGATTAAATGGTCACATGGAAATCACATGACCATTTAAATGGGGCTTGGGCCAAGCCTCTTGGCCGGCCACCCCTTAAACTTGGGCCTCAATTTTCTTAAGTTTTATTGAGCCCAATTCATTAAAACTCTTGTTTTGTAATTTCCGAAATTCCAAATTTTCCCTTATAACATACGAGTCTTAATTATTTTCAAGATTTCCAATTATGCGAAAACACGGGACATAACAGAGGCGTTCGATTTAATATATCCAAGGTTGCCCATAAATTCACCCTACTTGGGTCTTGCTTTTATCCTCTATTTCTCATCCCTTTTCTTCTATTCTCATCCCCAATTTCTCGTTATCCTTAATTTTCGCATTTTGGATTGAATTGGGTTCTTTCCCTAATTCGATTTGTATCAAAGAGACACAAATCTCAACATACCACTTGGTTTGATTAAACCCGCGGAGGACCATGATACATTCAACAACATTGCATGGGGTTGGGAAAGCATTAGGTTGACTATTGAGTATTTGTTGAGAGATTTGAAGCCAAATGTTAGGACGGTCAACCTATATGGCGTCCCTTGGGCTTTCATGGTATACTTTCAATCATTATTTTGATTTTTATTTTTTGTATTTCAATCATTATTTTTATTTTTGCTGGCATCGTATTTTTCTAGGCTTGGGTATTGGAAGCCATTCCTCACTTCCAACATCAAGTAAAGGACTACTTCAAAGAAGTTAGTTTTCCAAGGATGCTTAGATGGCTGACTGCCAAAAACAACACAAAATTGAGTGTTGATCTTTATAACCCCCTCAAGTAAGCGGTAAGCCTTAGAATATATTTATATAGCATAAACTTAACTTCTATAGCCGTGAATATTTTACAACAGGTAACTAGTTGTTGTAATAACTTTTGTAATTTGCTGCAACAACCTATGCATTTGTTGCAAAAAGTTATTCATCTGTTGGACAATGTCCGACAAGTATGACACCTGTTGCATCAAATCAATTTATTTGCTACTTTGATAACTTCTGAATCTGCTATAGTTACACATAACTAGTTTTTACAACAGGTACACTAATCTGTTGAAACAAGTTATTTATCTGTTGGACAATGTCCAACAAGTACAATAATCTATGTGCAACAAGTTATTCATCTGTTGGACAATGTCCAACAAGTATGGCACCTGTTGCAACAGATCAATTTATTTACTCTCTAAGAACTTCTGAATCTGTTACAGTAACACATAACTAGTTTTTACAATAAGTGCAATAATATGTTGCAATAAGATATTCGTCTGTTGGACAATGTATAACAAGTACAATAATCTATTGCAACAAGTTCTTCATCTGTTGGACAATGTCCAATAAGTATCACACCTATTGCAACAGATCAATTTATTTGCTGTTTTGATAACTTCTGAATCTGTCACAGTAACACTTAACTAGTTTTTACAACAAGTACACTAATATGTTGCAACAAGTTATTCATCTGTTGGACAATGTCCAACAAGTACAATAATCTATTGCAACAAGTTATTAATCTGTTGGATAATTTCCAACAAGTATGACACCTGTTGCAACAACCACTGAATCTGTTGGAAAATGTCCAACAAGTATAATAATTTGTTGCAACAACCTATGGGCTGATAACTTCTTTTAAATAGGTTTTACTTTTCACAAGCACTATTTTTATATATCTACCTTTTTGTTGTAGGTTGTGCACCCGTGGCTTGTCCCTACAATAAGAGAGTTGGAGATGCCATGCCTTGTTTCCTTTATGCCCTTAGAACCTGTGCCGGACAGATTGATTGATGGGTTGAAAGAGGAATTGGCTGGAGTGACAGCCGTCACAATAGAGTCAACTGGGGTTGATACTGGTGATGTTGGGGTTGTTGTTAGTTGTGATGCTGTTGTGGGTGCTGATACTATTATTGGTGTTGATGATGTTGTGGCAGGTATTGCTGGAGAAAAGAAAAAAGATGATTATGCTGATGTTGGTGGATATAATCCTTTGATGGATATAATCCACTTGGTCGATTTAGTGGTGGTGGAATTGGTGGTAGATTTTCCTCTGTTGGTGCCGGTACCTTGAAAGTGCCTTCATGTGCTTGTGAATGCGCCTCTTGAAAGAAGAAAATGGATGATTTGATAAACATGGTTGAGGAGTTGGTGTAGGCACAAAAAGACACAAAATCTGCTCTCCAGAGATTAATATCCAAGAGGGGTGTCAATCCATCAAAGAAGATTTCCTTACCCTATACTTCTATTGGAATTCGAAGGCACTTACTAATATTAGATCAAGGAAATCTGCTACACCATAGAAGTCAATTGATACTCCTCTTGCTGATGTTGGGCAAACAGTGCTAAAAAAGGTATAGATCTACTAGCCTACAAATGCCCAAAAAAAGAAAAATGTTGAAAAATTCCTCAATGCTAAAAAGAGCAAGAGTTTGATGTTTTCAATGCATGAAATTAATGCTGAAGACTTCAAGATGATGACAACCATGAATGAATGGTGGCTGGACAGTATAAGTTTCAACATCACTTATATAACTAATTCATGAATTTGTTGCAACAAGTCTTGTTTTTTGTTGAATCATTTGCAGCAAGTTATATAGCTGCTGCAACAAGTCCTTTTTTTTTTGTTGAATTAGTTGTAGCAAGTTATATAGTTGTTTCAACAAGTACTATTTTTTGTTGAATTAGTTGCACCAATTTGAATATCTTGTTGCAACAAGTTTACCATTTGTTGTAATAACTTATCTATTTGTTGCAACAAGTTATTAATCTATTGTAACAAGTGACTGACTGCTTTGATTCTTTTAATGCAGTATGTAGATGACATCATGCTCCTAATACGTCTGAGGCAAAGCAGTTTTCCTACGCACTATGCTGCCATTGATATAATCTTGGAACTCAACTTCTACAATAACATTAGCAAGTGGTACAAAGAGTTGACGGATGAGAGTACACAGTCGGGTGCTATGCCATTGAAGCAAAGGCTTACTGATTTTATATAAGACGATGATGCTCTCAGTTATTGTAGAGGTACTAGACCTCACTCAGGTAGCTGCAAGTGGGTAGGTACAAAATGGGTCCTTACTATCATGAACATAAACGTCGTACATTTTGTCACCTCAAGTTCATGATTGAGGAAGGAGTGATAAATGTTTATGATTGCAACCTTCCAGTTTTCGAAGATGATGAATTCTTCTGTCACATCCAGCCAGCCATAGAATTATTTCCCAAGCTAGTCAAGCAGAGTCGCATGTTTGAACATTTGCCTGAAAAGCTACTCAACGAACCGTGGGAATTTGTGCGGAAAAAGAATCTCCCCCGCAACGTGACTAACAGGGCATGTGGTTCGTATTTACTTGCTTTTATTGAGCCCTTGCTTACTAGAACTAGCATGACGAAGCCCGAGACTCTACTGACCGACAACTCTGCAGCGAGGATGCAATGGAGATAGGCAGTGGGTGTGATAGATAAAATGTTGGAGCCCCAAGGTGGCTGTTGACCAATTTCTTACTTAAGTTGTGGTATTTGGAGCCCTAAGCTGGCTGTTGAACAATTTCTTTTTAAGTTAGTCCTTTATGTTACTTATGAGTTATGGTGGATGTTGATGAACTTATTTATTTTTGTTATATATATATATATATATATATTAGGTGTTCAGTATAAGTATAATATTCATTATGTATTGAAGTTGTTTTAGTAGTTTCAAACAAGTCACAAATCTGTTGTAGCAAATTCCTAATCTGTTGGTTCGAACAATAGCTGCAGATTTTGCAACATATGCGTACAACTATTGTAACAGATTCATTATTTGTTGCAACAACTTGTGCAACTATTGGATAAAAATTAAACAACTAAGTTAATTGTTGGAACAACCGAGTAATATGTTACAACAGATGTATCAGTTGTTGCAACAAATCATACAGTTGTTGAAGTTATTGCAACAAGTTACTAATCTGTTGCAACAGATGGCTCAGCTGTTTATACAAGTTACTTAGTTGTTGCAACAATATACCTAGTTGTTGTGGTTAAGTATATATATAGATCACTCAATATGGGTGAATCAAGTAGTTCTCACTAAATCACTGTAATGATCACTCGATTTAGGAAGAATACACTTAGAATTGGTCATCTAATTCATGAAATTACTATCTAATCCACTAAGGATGTTAATAGATATACATATTGATCACTAAATACCATTGATTTCCTTTGTTTATCACTAAATATTGGTGAATCAAGTAGTTCACATCAAATCACTCTAATGATCACTCGATTTAGTGCATAATGACTTGGTTGATCATCTGTCCTGACTCAAAATACCATCAAAATCGATCAAGTATATATATTAATCACTAAATATCATTTATTCCCTTTGTGTTATCACTATATATAATTGATTCCCTTTGTTGATGACTAAATATGGGTGAATCCAGCAGTATCTGTTGCAACAATTGCAGTATCTATTGCAGCAACTAATAAAGCTGTTGAATAAGTCATATCACTTGTTGGATAAAAGTAAAAAAGTTTCTGCAATAAGTAATTCCACTTGTTAGGTAAAACACAATAGGTTTCCTAGTTTCTGCAACAAGTCATTCTAGTTGTTAGGTAAAGCACAATAGGTTACCTAGCTTCTGTAACAAGTTATTTCACTTATTGGATAAAACACAACATGTTACTTCGTTGCTGCAACAGATTTGGTACTTCTTAAAAACTTCCATTTGTTGTAATATGTTCAACAACTAACCAGTTGCTGCAACAAGGCCTGTCACTGTTGCAACAAATTGCTTACTTGTTGGACATTGTTCAACAATTTATTAACAAGAGAACTGACAACAGAACATACATTTGTGAAATAAGCAAGATCAATATCTAATATAAATCAAGTTCACAAGCACCAACAACAGAATTTACCATTACAAGAAAGAACAAAATTAAAATGTCAGAAAATCCAAGTTCAGAGACACCAACAACAGTAATTATTATTACATGACAGTGCAAGATTAACAACTATGGAGCATTTCGGTCTGGGCGTGTAGTTTTTTTGTGTCCAACTATTCTGCATATGGAGCATTTGTTTTTCCTCGTTGGAAAGGATTCCTTGATTCCACGCCTCCTTCTTGTCCGCCTTCTTCCTGGTTTGCTCGGGTCAACATGTGGAGGAGGTATTTCTCTCTCCAAAATCTCCAAAGAAACCTCCCAATATTCTTCAGAAGGCACAGGATGAATTTCCTGACAGTATGCAATTATGTATTTCTCCACCTTATAATATGGAGATGAGTACTCACAAATCCTCCTTCCAAAGTACTCACAAATCCGCCTTCCAAAGTCTTCCCCATATTGGACTCGGAGTGCTGCCATAGCATGTGGACACAGTATTCTGTCGAAGTCAAAAATTCAATAGGTACAAGATTTAATTTGTAGATTCACCATTGCAACTTCCCCACGACTGGTGACGCTTATCTTGTAGTTGGAAATTTGATGGACCAATAACTTGTTCCCTAAGTTGACATACTTGGATTGTTTTTTCATTGAAGGAACAAAGGTGGTTGGTGAATCGATCAAGTCCATACACCTCTCATGGAATTTTTGTGCAAACCTCATATTTATGGCATCAAATAGAGCAGTAATGGAAAATTCTCTTTCTACATTGAACATTCATTCACCGACTCAACAATGTTTGTCGTCATAATATTATACCTGTTAAAATAAACAATCAATTATTCAAAAAAATTGCAATTTCATTGATATACAAATCAAAAAACACAACCAGTAAGGTGCAAATATACCTGTTTCCCGGACAGAATGCCCTGCTCCATCTATTGAATCTAGCACGTTCAAGATGTTCAGCGGCCCTAGGTACCATATCTCTGATTTGATTGAAATGGTTATAGAACACATCTATCCTGTACGCTTTTGCTGCTTTTTATAACAGTGAGGTACGACCTGCCCATTGTGAAAGTTTTTTCGAATATTTTCCTTAAGATGCCTCATGCAACAACCATAATGAGCTGTAGGGTAGGCAATTGAAGCCTTCTTTTTTATACTTGGATGTCTATTAGAAATTATGCACAACTTAGCGGTATCATCTACATAGCTTCTCATTTTTTCAAAAAAATATTTGTATGAGGCATCACACTCCTTGTCCACTACACAAAATGCCTCCAAATAATATGATTCTCTGCATCTTATGCCACAGCTGACAACAATACCCCTTTGTAGTTTCTCCTCAAGAATGTCCCATCTACAGCTATGACTTTTCTAGTTTGTACAAAACCAAGCATCCAAGCCACATAGGCTAAAAAAAGTACTTGAACTTCCCATTTTCATCAACCTTCAATGCAGTCTTTCTTTCTGGATTTGTGGACCGAAGCATATACCAGTACTCATCAAGTACTGCATACCCGTGCTCATGTGTCCCCCTAGTCAGAGCCTTTGCAATCTCCATTGCCTTGCAATAACTAACCTTAGAACCTAATTCTGTATGGATTGAATGACTCATATCCTTTGTAGATGGGCCTTTACCATCAGGAAACCTATCTTTGATGTATTCACCGATGACTTTAGTCGTGGTGTGTGGATTATGTCACACCCCAAATCTGGAGAGGCGTGACCGGCACTCGATGCCATACTAGGCCCGAGCAAAACACTCTAAATCTGTAACTCTGGAGGGGAAACCCCAACTTAAATCGACAAGGCCTACCTACACTCAAACAATACCAACAAGCCGGCGAGGCCGTAATCTGGATATGTATATAAATATTGACTATCTAATCTGAACTAGGCAAACACACACCCAAAATATATATATATATATATATATATATATATATATATATATGTAACAGAGCAAGCCGATGAGGCTGCTATGATCGTACAAAGCCAACAGTATCCAAGCAGACATAGACAAGCCGACAAGGCTATCACACAGACACACTATTTGCAGGACACATCTACAAGCCTCTAAGGAATGTGTGACTGTACCATACAATCTGTAATAAAAAAGGGGAGACTCCAGACCTGGCAACTCCGAACAAAAGGGAGTTCACCAATCAGCTAATATCAGATCCTGCCTACTGGAGAGGTCTATCAATCTGTCGATCTGTACCTGTAGGCATGAATACAATGCCCCCAGCAAAAGGGACGTCAGTACGAACAATGTATCCAGTATGTAAGGCAAGATAACAACTGAAATGAAATAACAAGCTGTACTCTGGATATCTCATGAAAGCATCTGGAGGTACTCTACCTGGGTTGCCTCTCATATGAGGTAGGATAACATTACTCTATAGATATAAATTCGTGACTCGAAGGTCAGACATGGATAACCTATCTCTGTAAATATAACTCCGTGACTCAAAGGTCAGGTAACAACTCCATGGCTCATAGGCCAGGTAATAACACCATGGCTCATAGGCTAGGTAATAACTCCATGGCTCATAGGATAGGTACTAACTCTCTGGCTCCTAGGCCAGGTAATAACTCCATGGCTCATAGGCCAGGTAATAACTCCATAGCTCATAGGCTACATAATAACTTCATGGCTCATAGGCCAGGTAATAACTTCATGGCTCCTAGGCCAGGGAATAACACCATGGCGCATAGGCTAGATAATAACTCCATGGGTCATAGGCTAGGTAATAAATCCATGGCTCCTAGGCCAGGTAATAACTCCATGGCTCCTAGACCAGATAATAACTCCATAGCTCATAGGCCAAGTAATAACTCCATGACCCATAGGTCAGGTATAGTAAAAATAAATGTATATCATGCAATATATATGCATATGCTGAAAAATACTGATTCTGTAACATGTCTCTTCTGCCTCTCTATAAGCTCAACAACATAGGGAAGGGATATGGCCCCTTAAAAGGAATAACATAACACGCGGAATCTATACAACAACATGACAAGCTCTACTTTCACAAATCTCGAGTCATAAGGTTTATCACGCTCTTACCATATATGGAAACATGCCAAGAAAAGAAGGAACAACCTTAACATACCTGGAAGCTTACTTCTCGGCTTTCCTACTTACTTCTTGTCTTGCAATCTACTTAGGATAATTCGTAGTCTCATAATCTGCATATAAAACGACTCATGATATTGTTAGGCTTATCGTCGTATGCTTGTCTTAAGCCTTTAAATTAAATCCTCTTAAAATCTGCTGAAATTCGGGCACCACCTCACCTGTTTATATCCCTAGCCCGAAATCACAATACCAACACAAAAATAACAATAGCAATACTAATATCAACCACATCATCATCAATACCAAAATATTCCATAAAGCATCCCACACAATGTTTTTCAACATACAACAACAATATACAGTTTCTTTCTTCCCAATCAAGGAGCATAATCTCATCAACACACCAAAAACTTTAGATACCATATATATACATGTAAATCATCCCAACCACACGGCCATAACATGCTCAAAACAGTCCATAAACACAACAACTACAACATAACACTTTATGACCTTTCCTCCATAACTATTTTCACTTTTAAGACTTGCTGAACCTTCAAATGAACTCAACATAAGAGATACCAAAATCACCTCCATAACATACCTTATACTTGAAGAAATTTATCCACACAAACTTTCTTCAAGACCAAACTCACCATAACATCAAATAAAAACAAGAACAATCACCTTTCATGGACTAGTTTGGTGTAATCTTGTTAAATTGTTGATTTAATGGGCTATAAATGTTTGGGCATGTGTTAGGAGGTCTCTAGGACTCATGAGAATGTAAAATGATTAAAAACTGGGGTTGATGGTGTTTTTATACCCCTTGAAAGTCGGTGGAACCGACTTTCCCAAGTGGGACCCGAAGAGGCCTTTTGGCAGTTTGAGGGGTTATCTTAAAATGGTCATAACTCCTTTCTCCGATATCCTATTGATGAACGGTTTATTGCATTGGAAACTAGACTCAAAAAACTTCATTTTAGGATTTTGAAATACCTTAAAACTCCTAATATACCTAGAGATATACCCCTCCAAATTTGACCCAAAAGTTTGTCCAAAATTCTACCAACTTTTTTTTTTCAAATTTTCAACAGACTTATTTTCTTCAATTTACTTTGTCCCAGAATCTTCCAAAACTCTCCATACATGATATTTATCATTAATCATACTTGATAATGGTCATGTCCTTTGGTTTCGAGGTTGTCCTTCCCGGTTACGATTTACGAGATCGTAATTTATCTTTTACTTCATTGTTACGAACTTCTCATGGCTTGTACATTCCAACATATCATGGGACATCTCTGATACTTCATTAATACGGTGAAGTACGTGGCATGGTCATGCTCTGAAAGTGCGAGGTGTAACATCCTTCCCTCCCTTAGGAACATTCGTCTTCGAATGTTGTAGCTTGCGAGCTTACGACACTTTTATTAGTTTCTTGAAATGGTTGTCCTCTTTTAGTTCCTGATCTCCATACTCTTATACTATGGGCTCATTAGTCTTCTTTCATATCCTCCCAATTCTCTGTCGAACTCATTCATTAGTTCCATATCCTCATATTCTTATGTATGGACTCAATGGTCAACTGATATCTAGTTATTGTCTTGGGACCTGTTTCCATTAAGATGGTGTTAACTCATGATTACTACGGCTCCCTGCCAATCTGTGAGCACTCTCAATTGTTGTACCCTTTTACCTTGCTCCTTATTTCTCTACTAGTAGACAAATTCTCTTGTTCAGCTATGGCACCCTTCCTTGCTTGCTTCTTTGGTGCTATTTTAGGTTATCCCTTTTTGTACTCGTCGATCTTATATACATACCATATCATCTCTTTTTAATTCCTTGGTCGGACTCTTTAATTCCTTATAATATCATCCTATTCATACTTGAACTTTTTCTACAATTTCCTCTCCTCTGTTTTAGCATAATTGCAATATAAACTCATAAACATGGAACTAAGATAAAATCCTACTTAATCATAACTTCCTTTTGATACGAGTATGCTTTATTCTTAAGTCCTTTATTCTCTTGTACCGATGATCATTTGAGACTTAAATTATCCTATGTTCTTCTTTGACTCCCTATCGTTGTCCTCACACCATTTTTGTCAACCATTGCATCATGACGATTTTCTATATGGTTCTATAGCATATACTCTCACATTTGATATGATTGGCGACTTGTGACTCAAGGACTTGCGAAGTACTTTCTAGTCTCAGGTAGCACTGCTGTCTTGCTATCCATAAGCACACTATCTCCCCTTTCCTTTGGAGATCATTGAAATCCCTATAATTATTCCTCTTGTTAAACATTTCATCTCTTCTAGTGCTAAGATTTCCCTTTTTTTAATCAAGATTATCCTTTATACTTACTCCCTAGCTTACAGACCCTTCTTACTTCTTTCATTACCTCTCAAAGTACATTACTGCACACTTAAATGTAACCAAAATTTCTCTAATACGAGCGATTCAAAGCATAGTCCGGAGACATAACATGTCGCATTGACGAAACTCATTCTCCTTCCTAGATTTGTCTCATGATATACCTGCATTTAATCCATTCTCACTTTCCTTTAGCACATTCTTGACATATCGGTTCATCTCAAAATTTGACTCCTTCAATCCAATATATTTCCCTCTCTTGAGCTCCAGAATATTGTAGCTCATCTTAGAACTGAATTTGTTCTTCCCCCCTTTTAAAGGATGTTCTCATATACCGTAACTTTTGAATGTTAACTGTCTTTGATAGTCATCTGGCCAACCTTAGAAATCCTTCAACTCCTTTATTACATATAATGCCGGAGTTCTTTTTGTCGCATGGTTTAACTTGTTTTCATCGTATGCTAGTTGAGTTCTTGTATCAAATCAAAATGCTTATGCATATCAGATACAATTCGAATGCCTTCTTTATTGTCTTTTCCCTTCTACCTCTCATGACTAGTAGTCCCCTAGCTTAATTAATTAATGGGGACATCGGAATTCATTAGGCCCCTTATGAAGTGTCCAACTATACCAAGCTCCTTTAGCCCTAGTATTTCTCCACGACTCTCATCTCAATATCCTTGAAATTCTCCCTGCTTTGGGTTCCCAATTCCGATATATATCTATACTATACCATTAAAAGTTGATATTCCACACCATCCATTCCCACGAATCGTCCTTTCATTAGCTTAGATCATTTTGTCCCGCAATTATTCTTAACTACTTATTTTCATCATAGTCCTTCTAGTGTTCTGTTGGTTCTTTTTCTTCTCGTGAAATCGTCAGAAAGTACACCCTTTCCTTTCTTCTTTCGTCGAGCCTTCATCTTCCTTTATGATACTACAACTTGTGCACATATGTATATGTATGTATGTATATATATATATATATATATATATATATATATATATATTTCTCGAATTTTGCTTGCTTTTCTTCATGATTGCATTTTTGCATCATTCACACAGCCATTGTCTTATAATTTCAATTTGTTTTCCCTCGGGCAAGCCTATTGATTCACTAACCTTCTCCTTGTTGACGGCGGTCACATAATTCCCATTAACCATTTCATTGACATCCCCTTCTTCCTTTAGTCCTCATAGTTTCTTTTGTTTTCCTTTACTCGTAAAACACCTATTTCCATTAGTCAACCTTTACTCTTAGGTTAGGAAACCTTGGAGTGTTCCGTTACGAGTGAGAATCCCTTTTGACGCTGAAGATCCCTTCTTGGGGTACTTTCTTTTCCTAAATAGGCGTATCAATCATGGGTTCACATCCATTCTCCTGGTTAAACCTCAGGAATTTAAAATTTCCTCGTCGCCCTCATAAGGCCTGTTTATTTCTTCTCAAGGATGCACCTATGTCCATTATTTACAACCTCCTTGGTTCTGGTTATACAGACGTATAGGTTGGTTCTGGGGTCCTCACGTTCGTCCTTTGTCACATACAACGTCACTCTATCCTTCTTACTTTAAAATTTGTCCAAATAGCTCTTCGCTTCTACCGCTGCCTTAACCCTCTCCTTGGAAACTTTATTTAACCCTTACTAGCAACATACTTCCCTTGCCTACACTTCTCCTCTTCTTCTCATGACATCCTAATCTTCTTACTCTTGTGCGTACTTATTTCTCCTTCTCTCTGATATCGTTGCATCATGATTATTCAACTTTAACATTAAAAGAAATAACATCAAAGTGCGCTATATCACTTTCTACCTTAACTTCGATACTTATCTCAATCAATACCTTTAACATCTTGTAAGATCGATCATAAGGGCACACATAATATTTAATGGGGCCACACATAACTTATCATTTTTCCCTTCAGGTTTCTTCCCTTAAATTAAATTAAAATCATTCTAAAACTTCTCTTTCAAAACGTCTCATAATGGTTCATTCAATCATGACTTACCAAACATCCGATTGTCACATTTCTCCTTCATTCATTCTCTATAGCATAGACATTCAAACAGTTCAATTTGTAAAAATTTCGGCAGAGTTTCCTCTATACTTCTATTGTCTCATTCCTGCACACAGCCCAGATAACACATCCAATGCCTCACAGAGCGATCACAATACCCGTGACGTTTACGTCAGGTTCTCATATCAAAGTCTATCAATATCAATAAGACAGAAAACATACCTTTCGGAGTAACAACTTCAATTCTCATCAATTACCTCATAGCGACATAATCAACTGCTTATCCATAATCAAAACATTTAGGGTTAGAATCAGAGACATTATATCCTATAATTTAGCTCTACGGCACGATCTAAGATGAGAAAGAAAGGTCAATCATTCCTAAATGCCCTGCAGCCTCTTGTTTATAAGTGTGGCGCTCTTCACACCCATAAACAAGACTCTACTGGACACGGCTCGTAGACACTCCCTAGGACGGACTGCTCTGATACCATATTTGTCACGCCCCAAATCCGGAGAGGTATGACCGGCAATCGATGCCATACTAGGCCCGAGCGAACCACTCTAAATCTATAACTCTAGAGGGGCAACCCCAACTTAAACCGACAGGGGCTACCTGCACTGAAACAATACCAACAAACCGGCGAGGCTGCAATATGGATATGTATATAAATATTGACTATCTCATCTAAACTAGGCAAACACACACCTAACACACACACATATATATATATATATATATATATATATATATATATATATATCTGAGCAAGCTGGCGAGGTTGCTATAATCGTACAAAGCCAATAGTATCCAATCAGACATACACAAGCCGACAAGGCTATCACACAGACACACTATTTACAGGACTCATCTACAAGCCTCTAGCGAATGTGTGTCTGTACTATACAATATGTAATAAAAAAGGAGAGACTCTAAGGACCTTACAACTCCGAACAAAAAAGGAGCTCACTAATCAGCTGATATCAGATCCTGCCTACTGGGGAGGTCTATCAATTTGTCGATCTGTACCTGCAGGCATGAATGCAGCGCTCCTAGCAAAAGGGACGTCAGTATGAATAATGTACCGTGTATGTAAAGTAAGATAACAACTGAAATGAAATAACAAGTTGTACTCTGGATATCTCAAGAAAGCATCTGGAGGTACTCTACCTGGGTTGCCTCTCATCTGAGGCAAGATAACATAACTCTATAGATATAACACCGTGACTCGAAGGTCAAGCATAGATAAGATATCTCTGTAAATATCCTCCGTGAGTCAAAGATCAGGTAACAACTCTATGGCTCATAGGCTAGGTAATAACTCCATGGCTCATAGGCCAGGTACGAACTCCATGGCTCCTAGGCCAGGTAACAACTACATGGCTCATAGGCCAGGTAATAACTCCATGGCTCATAGGCTAGGTAATAACTCCATGGCTCCTAGGCAGGTAATAACTCCATGGCTCCTAGGCCAGGTAATAACTCCATGACCCGTAAGTACCCGTAGGTCAGGTATAATAAACTCCATGACCCGTATGTCAGGTATAGCAAACTCCACGACCCGTAGGCCAGGTATAGAAAAATTATATGTATATCATGCAATTTATATGCATATGCTGAAACTGATTCAGTAACATGTCTCTTCTGCCTCTCTATAAGCTCAATGACATAGGGAAGGGATATGGCCCCTCAGAAGGAATAACATAACACTCGGAATCTATACAACAACATAACAACCTCTACTTTGATAAATTTTGAGTCATAAAGTTTATCACGCTCTTACCATATATGGAGACATGCCAAGAAAAGAAGGAACAAACTTAACAGACCTAGAAGCTTGCTTCTCGACTTTTCAACTTACTTCTTGTCTCGCAATCTACTTAGGATAATTCATATTCTCGTAATCTGCATATAAAACCATTCATGCTATTGTTAGGCTTATCGTCGTATGCTTGTCTTAAGCCTTTAAATTAAATCCTCTTAAAATCTGCCGAAATTCGGGCAGCACCTCCCATGTTTATATCCCTAGCCTGAAATCACAAAGGTAACAAAATAACAACAATAGCAATACTAGTATCAACCACATCATCATCAATGACAAAATATTCCATAAAACATCCCAGACTATGTTTTTCAACATACAACAACAATATACACCTCCTTTCTTCCCAATCCAGGAGCGTAATCTCATCAACACACCAACAACATTAGATACCATACATATATATGTAAACCATCCCAACCACATGGCCACAACATGCTCAAAACATCCCATAAACACAACAACAACAACAACAACACAACACTTTATGACCTTTCCTCCATAACTATTTTCACTTTTAAGACTTGCTAAACCTTCAAATCAACTCAACATAAGAGATAGGATGAAGAACATACCATATACTTGAAGAAATTTAGCCATACCAACTTTCTTCAAGACCAAAATCTCCACAACATCAAGTAGAAGCCAGAACAATCACCTTTCTTGGACTAATTTGGTGTAATCTTGTTATTCTTAATTTAATGGGCTATAAATGTTTGGGGATGGGTTAGGAGGTTTCTAGGACTCTTGAGAATGTAAAATGATGAAAAAATAGGGTTTATGGGGTTTTTATACCCCTTGAAAATCGGTGGAACCGACTTTCCCAAGTGGGACCCGCGGAAGCCATTTGGCAGGTTGAGGGGTTATATTAAAATGGCCATAAATCCTTACTCCGATGTTTTTTGATGAGCGGTTTGTTTCGTTGGAAAATAGACTTGACGAACTTCATTTTAGGATTTTGAAACACCTTAAAACTCCTAATATACCTGGAGATATACCGCTCCAAAGTTGACCCAAAATTCTGCAAACGTTTTTTTTTTCTAAATTTTTGACAGACTTATTTTCTTCGATTTTCTTGGTCCCAAAATCTTCCGAAACTCTCCATACATGATATTTATCATTAATCATACTTGATAATGGTCATTTTCTTTGTTTCAAGGTTGTCCTTCCTTGTTACGACTTAGGAGATCGTAATTCATCCTTTACTTTATTATTACGAACTTCCCTTGGCTTGTACCGTCCCAAACTTCATGGGACGTCTCCGATACTCCATTAATACGGTGAAGTACGTGGCATAATCATTCTTTGAAAGTGCGAGGTGTAAAATATTATGGCTCGTAATATGCTCAGAACCACATGTGTGATACTTTACGTAGGTTCTGATACAGAATCTATCAGAACTTATAAGCTTCACAACTCTCAGCAACCACTTGCACTCCGGATGTACGCATCTATCTGTAACAATCCTTCTAGTCGTTATGGGAAATGTAGTATCAACCCACCAAATGTAACCTTTCCAAGGGTAGAACGAGCCATTAGAAACTAAATCTTGTGAGCTCCTGAGCAGAAATTTGACTTGTTTATGCTTATTGCTTGATTTTCTAGAGCCTATCAGGGGGTGACATAGAAAATTAGAGCTCCGTTAGGAATTCTGAGGCCATAAGTGGATTCGTAGGGCGTCTTTATGTATATGTACAGGTTTGTTTTGTGTATTTCAGGCCTCAGATGAAATATTGGGTGATAAGGTGAAAATCTGGACAAAACGTAGAGCTCACTACCCAAAATAGAGTGCTGTGACGGTGGGAGTACCACTGTGGTGGTACCGCTATAGCGGTGGGTGGACTGCTTCCGGCGGCCTGCCACTTGTCGTGTGGCCGCTGTGGCGGATGATTGACTGCTATGGCAGTACCGCTATAGCGGTGAGTCGACCGTCATAGCGGTGAGAGAATTTTCTTTTGGGTCCGCTATAGTTGTCACTTAACCGCTATAACGGGACCGCTATAGCAGCGTGATGACCGTTGTAGCAATCGATGGAAAATAGTAGCCCGAATTTTATATACTTAGTTTCATATTCTGTATTCAAAAATCACCAACACACTTCCTAAAAAACACCTAGGGTGAAATTTCAAGCCGAGGCAAGAAACTCTTGAGAGGTATGTTCCATCAATTCCATTCTATCATTCCATTCATTCTCCTTCATGATTGTTATCCCCTTCGTGGGTCTTTAATGGTGAAATTAAAATAGAAAACCTAGAATGTTAATAATACTTCTAAACTTGATGGGTTATGGTTATTCTCTCTTAGTTATCATCTAAAGACTTGGGTTAGCTTCTCTTAATCTTGAATTGAACACCTAAAGTCATAACTAAGTGAATAAAGACCTAAGGTTCTATAAAAATGGTGTCTTGACCATAAAAACTACTTGTAGTGGGAATACTGATAGAATGTTGTTATAAATTGATTATTAATGATTACTAAGGCCCTTGATACGTTAATTATCACCTAGAAAATCATCCACCCATTGGAATAGGGCAGAGTGAAGGGTTTTCTTGCATTGATATTGTGATTTAAGTAATTGTGACTCATTGAGTCTTCTATTTCTAGACTTTGAGCGTTCTGAGGCTTTAAGGAAAAGAAAGGCTGTAGCGAAGTGACTTGCGTTGTCCCAGCTCTACATTGAGGTAGGTTACCATCTACTTAAGTTAAACTTTGGTTAGTTGATTGTATGTTTATGAATTCTTTAGGAGAAAGCATGTCTAGTTTTCATGCATGAGATTGTGTGACTAAACTCCTATGTGATTGTGATTGAGTGATTGTGTAGGCTTCGTGCCACTATTCCTGTGTGTTGATTTTGCAGTGGATGTATTGTGATGAGAAGCTAATATGATCTTCTTGACTGTATTGTGATATGGAATGATGATTTGAGTATTGATATTGAGAAGGTAAGAAACACTGTTCTATAAAGCGGTATGGAAAGACACATATGTGACCTAGATTTTGGGCTCAAGGTCCGAGGTTAGTTTCGAAAATGAGAGGTACGTTGATATGTCCCGCGTCCGAGGTTCGTTCCGGAGTAGAGGTTTGTGCTCGGGTCCGAGGAGTATTTCGGAATGAGTGGTACATGGACACCATGGGTCCCCTGCAGGTCATGACTGCTAAGCAATGAAATCAGTTAGCATATGTGTACAATTAGTGTGGTCATTATGGTAAACTTATTCCCATTGTGGCTTACGTGATTGTTATGCTTGACATCTTGGTGATTTCATTGTGATTATCCTTGGTTGACTTGCTGTGGTTTTATTGATATCCATGTCTGTTGACTGGCTTGTTTATTCTATCGATTTGATGAAATATGCATGATACTAATCTTAGTCGGCCTATGATATCTACCGGTACATAGTGTTTGTACTGATACTACCTTGCTGCATTCTTTTGAGTGCAGATTGTGACACGGAGACTGGTACCCGCCCTCACATCTAGCTTAGATGATGTTTGCTGATAGATTTAGGGTGAGCTTCTTCCCATGCCAGGCTGCCCGAAGATCTTCTTCTTATGATGTCTTTTCTCATTCTGGACATTATGGATATTTATTAGTCAGATTTCATTCCTTAGACTTGTTTTAGACTAGAGTCATGTACGATGACTTTCTGATTTTGGGGATTTTGTAATAGGTAGAAACATCCGCAATTATTTCAGTATTTTATGGCATGACTTATTTTGTTCATTTGATGTTTGAATGAGTAATAACTGATTAGTTTGGTTAATATAAAATCTGATTTGAATGGATAGATGTCTTATGTGTTACATCACCCGCTAGGATTTAGTTGGGTTACAGTCATGGTGGGTTGGGTCATGATAGAGTTCGTATTAGAGCTTTAGGTTCGTCGATCTCGTCGTACAAGGACATGTCTAGTAGAGTCTTGCGGATCTGTACGGAGAGGTCTGTACTTATCTTCGTGAGGCTACCGGGCACTAGGAAAACTCCCTTTTCTTTCTTTCTTTCATACTACTGGATTCCAATTAGTATCTACTGATTCAAATTGGTATCTGACTATTCTTCATTTTCTCGCAGATGGCAAAAACACGCGCGGTAGCAGGTAGAGGTAGAGTTGTAGGCACAGGATCTGGTAGTGGGGCGTCCCAAACTGGGAGAGGCGTCCCAGTGGTTGACCCTGTGCCTCCAGTCGTTCATAACGAGGCAGCGGGAGATGCAGTCGCACCAGCCCAGCCAGCAGCACTACCGGTTCCGCCAGGAACTGCAGCTGCTTAGGGTATACCAGATGCTATGGCACAGGTGCTGAATTGGCTGCATGGGTTATCATAGGCCGGAGCTATACCGACCGGTCCAACAAGTAGGGGTGCAGGAGTAGCAGCCCCAGGTCCGGACATAGCACAGGCTCCAGGGGTTCAGCATGCAGCAGTAGTGGCACCTCGCTTGGAGGCAGTTTCGGGTTTTGAGGACTTCCTGAGGCCAGTTACAGGGCCGGTGATGACTAGCGAGGAACATGATCTATTTTGGAGGTTCACCAAAATGAAGCCCCCTGTGTTCTATGGTACTGAGTCAGAGGGCGCATATGAGTTCATCATCGACTGCCATGAGAGGCTCCATAAGATGGGGGTCGTGGACAAGTATGGCGTAGAGTTTGCGACCTTCCAGTTCTTGGGTGATGCCAAGCTTTGGTGGAGGGCTTACGTGGAGTGTAGGCCAGCTGGGTCTCCTCTGTTGACTTGGGTTTAGTTTTACTTTGTGTTTTTAGTAAGTACGTTCCGCGTACTCTGAGGGCACCGAAGGAAGGATGAGTTCGCTACTATTGATTAGCGAAACTCGTCGGTTGCTGTGTATGAGTCCTGTTTCCACTCCCTATCCCGATATGCTCTTCAGTTTTTGCCCACTGAGGGGGAGAGGATACGATGGTTCATGAAGGGGTTGAACACTGGGCTTCAGTTATCGACTCTTCAGCTTGTAGCCACTGGGGCTTCATTCCAGGAGACAGTGGAGCATGTCCGTATTGTTGAGGGTATTAGATAGGAAAGTCATGCGAAGCAGGTAGAGAAGGACCGTAGGAGTCGAAAGTTCAACAACTCCTTCTCGAGGAGTTAGAGTTCACAGGTATATTCAGGGCATCCGGTTCAGTCCGCGATGCAGGTGTCAGCTGGGGGCCTATCAGGGGCAAATTATCAGGCTTCCGGTCCGCATGAAGGCTACGCTGCTTCATCAACTTCTGTTCAGCGGCCTACGCTGGATCGTGCTTGCATCGAGTGTGGTGAGAGAGGGCATATGAAGAGGTATTGTCCCAGACTTAGACAGAATGGGCAGGGGACTTTGTATCAAGCTCCCGAGCTCCGTTTTCCCCAGATCGAGGGGGTAAGGATCGTGCACCAGCAAGGCCCAGCCTAACCCAGGTAGGGGTGGTGCCCAGCCTAACTGAGGCCGTCCTCAGGCGGGTAGAGGTGGATAGCAGCCCGGCAGGGGCGGGGCTCAGACTGGTAATGGTAATCGCGTCAGTTCACAGGCGATAGGAGGGCGCGGTCATTTATACGCTTTCCCAGGTAGACCCGAGGCTGAGGCCTTCGATGTAGTTATCACAGGTACTATCTCAGTTTATGACCAGATGGCTCTACCTTTTCTTATGTATCTACCTATTTTACTGTGGGTCTAGATATGATGTGTGTTACCCTTGATACCCCTATTTATATGTCTACTTCTGTTGGGGACTCTGTGGTGGTGGATAGCATTTACCCTTCGTGTGCGATTACTATTATGGGGTATAGTACTTGGGCGGATTTGATGATCTTAGACATGCTAGATTTTGATGTTATATTAGGTTTGAGTTGGTTGTCCCCGCATTATGCTATACTAGATTGCCATTCTAAGACTGTTACACTAGCCATTCCCGGGGCACCTAGACTCGAGTGGAAGGGTAACCTTAGTCCCCTCCCTAAGAAAGTAATATCTTTTATTCGTGCTAGAAAGCTAGTAGAGAAGGGTTGTCTAGCTTATCTGGCACATATCCGTGACCCCAGTACAGATACTCTATCCCTTAATTCGGTTCCAGTGGTATGTGAGTTTGTGGATGTGTTCCCCGCGGACTTGCCTGGTATGCCACCGAATCATGACATTGACTTCAGGATTGACTTAGATCAAGGGACTCGTCCTATCTCTATTCCACCTTATAGAATGGCGCCAGCAGAACTCAGGAAATTAAAAAGAGCAGTTGCAAGATCTTCTGAGTAAGGGGTTTATTCTGTTACGTCCCGTATTTTATACATTGGGACAATCCGGATTAACTATGATAAGTTAGGGCCAAGACCATTCCGGGACTTGAAGTCGAGACTTTTGACCTTCGATTTTATTTTGAGACATAAGTTGTTCATGAAATTGTTGGCATGGAACACTTAGGAAAATTTGGGACCAAAAGTCACATATTTGGAGGTTGAAAATCATGCAAGTAGTCCCACACTTTGTGGCCAATTTTAAATGGTCCAACTCATGTGTGGACCATGGACACTTGGAGGGCTCATCTTGGGGCTTAAAAGATGACTTCTAAGTCATCTTCTAGCACTTCCACACTTAGCAAAATAAACCAAGAAGTTGAAGAACTTCAACAACAACTCTCGGCCAAGAACCAAGAATATCAAATCCAATTTGAGCCATTCCAAAAATATTTCTTTGGTGCAAATCCACTAATTGAAGGTCCCTAAGTAACGTGGAAGTGTTGTTGGAGCGATCAAGCCATCCGTTTAGTAGATCGTAAACCCTAGGCATAGTGTGGAGTTGAAGAAGAAAGGTAAGATTTGATCTTGTTTTATGTGTTATAAATGTTGTATGCATGTTGTGGTATGCTAAAATGGATGAAAATCATGAGATAGGGTATGTTGGAAGTGGGTCGTGTGCTTGGTGTGTCAGCCGTGTGAGGTGTGTGTATGTTGTGTGGTGTTGAGGTGATGAATTGATCTTATGTAGCATGTTTGATTGTTGTAGTGTGTAGGATGGCTAAGAATCACTAATATATGCATGTGTGCTAATAGCCGAATGTGGGTCATACTATATGCCAAAGAACGCATTAATGTCGCTTAGTGTTTTAGTGGTTGTTGTGATGACTTTTATGTTGGAAATGAGAGTTTAATGTCGCAAGTTGATATGGTAACTGTTGCGGACTGATTTGGGGAATTATGTGCAAGTAATGCAATTTTTATTTTTATGAGAATAGCATTGTTAGAATGTGGATTATTGGTGCAAATCATGATTCGAAAGTCGGAAGTGTGTATAGCGAGGTTCTCGGGTTTGGGACTATTTTCGGGAAAATTGGAGCAATTGTTGGATTGTTGGAAATGTTGTGTAAGTTGTTTAAAATGTCCTTGAATATTGTTGGTATGGGTTCGGGTTGGAAATTGAATGTATGAGCGGTGATGTGACTTGAATGTAAGCCGTCGAATTGAATATTATGAATGTTGTTGAATGTTGTAAAAGAGAGTTATTATTGTTATATTGCCTTTCGGATTGGTCATTGGGGTTGTTAGGTTGGTTATTGTTGTTGTGATTGTTGATTTGGCCGAGTTAAATTCTCAGGGTTGGCCTTTTTACAGGGGAAATGCTGCCCAAATTTCTGTAGACTTGAGTATTAGTTTGGAGTAAATCGCCTAAGTGCCTATGTCTAATTTTTGATATTCGTTGGCGTATTTGTAGACCTTGGGGAGCCCGAGGCGTAGGTTGGGATTAGCTTGAGTTGGGCTAGCTTGGAGTGCGTACGAGGTATGTAAAGCTCAAACCTTCCTTCTTTTGGCATGCCTTAGTTATAAATAGGTTATATCACGAGCCTCGAGGAAATTCTAAATCCGCAATCCGAGCACGTTATGACTCTTATATATTTCTTGGCACTCGTATGTTTGATGTGATGAAATATGAACCCTTATTTCTTCGAAATAATTGATTTTCAAATATTGCACAAAAGTTTTGTTTTAAAGAATTTCGTAATTATGGACGCCGTATCTTTCACTTAAAGGCTCGGATTGCTTCGATATCTTCGTAGGAGTTTGTATGGCGTATGATGAGTATGTTCTCCATAGGCGGGCCCGACTCGGGTCGATACCCGTCCGTGGGTCCCGCGACTTTCCTTTATGTAATTCGGAAGACTTTTGAAAGAATTTGGTATGACTATTATTTCGATTTTCAAGTATGGTCATTTTACTTATATTTGAGTCCATGATAATGATTTTATGCATACGGTTACTCACGACTCTGCTTGTGCGTTCTGTTATATCTTTCGCAGGATCCCGGGCCAGTTCTGTTGTCGTGCGCACTTTGATATACTCCGGTGTTATGCTGTGTTTATGGTTCACCGAGCCACTCGCTAGAGAGCCGGGTTCCACTTATATTTGGTGTTATGATGTGTGACGGGGATACGGAGATTTGAAACCTTCTGGTGTTATGCTGTGTCATGGCGCCATCGACGGGCGGGCGACCATATTCTCTGTGCCCTATGCATGACTTATATTTTGAGAGTAAACATTTTGGTATTTTGGGTTTGCACTTATGTTCTGTACTTCCATTTCGTTTATGCCTCAGATTTGTTTTCTGTATCTTCTGCTTTGCATACTCAGTACATATTTCGTACTGACCCTCTTTCTTCGGGGGGCTGCGTTTCATGCCGGCAGGTGCAGACGCACAGTTTGGTGATCCAGCCGTTTAGGACACCTTCTTCTGTTGTTTGGAGTGCTCCTCTTATTCCGAAGCCTACATTTTGGTATATCTTCGTTCGCTACATATGTATGTACTTTTTCAGGGGTACGGCGGGGCCTTGTCCCGCCATATGATTCGGTTGGTCTGTTTAGAGGGCTGTAGACGTATATGTGGGTTTTGTGCCTACTTTTGTACGGGTGTGTTTGTATGATCCCACTTGCCATGGCAGCCTTGTCGGCGTGCGTTTGTATATGTTTTGGGCCGTTGCGCCATTTGATAGCCTTGTCGGCTTCTGATATATATGTACATATATGGTTGTGTTTGAAATGTGTCTGAGACATTTTGATATAATTTGAGGCAGCGTGTGATATTTGTGCCCGTATACGCTATCTGTATGTGATTCGGAATTGATGAGTGTGTTCGGGTGCCCAGTTCGGGCACTAGTCACGGCCTACGGGGTTGGGTCGTGACATATTGCCCTAGTGCCTCTCCGTGGGGTGCTCCTGTGTTGTTTGTTAAGAAAACGTATGGGTCCATGCGCATGTGTATCGATTACAGTCAGCTAAATAAGGTAACTATCTAAAACAAGTATCCCATTCCCCCTATTGATGACTTGTTTGATCAGTTACAAGGAGCTTCTGTGTTCTCTAAAATCAATTTAAGTTTAGGGTACCATCAGTTGAAGATTCGGGCAGAGGATGTTCTTAAAATCGCTTTTTGGACCATGTATGGGCACTATGAGTTCTTGGTTAAGTCTTTTGGGCATAAAAATGCCCCAGCTGCGTTCATGGATTTGATGAGCAGTGTGTTTAAGCCCTATTTAGACTCATTCGTGATAGTCTTCATTGATGATATCCTGGTGCACTCTAGGAGTAAGAAAGAGCATGAGAAACATTTAAGAATTACTGTTGGGGTATTATGGGAAAAGGAGCTGTATGGTAAATTCTATCTTCTGTGTCTTTCTTGAGGCATGTTATTTCAAAGGAAGGTATTATGGTGGATCCTCAGAATATCCAGGCCGTCAGGGAATGGGCTAAGCCCATATCAGTGAACGAGATCTGTAGTTTCATGGGTCTAGCTAGCTACTATCATCGGTTTGTGTAAGGGTTTGCCACTATTGCTTCTCATTTGACCCACTTGACTCAGAAAGAGGTACCGTTTCAGTGGTCCGATGAGTGTGAGGAGAGCTTCCAAAAGCTCAAAACTTTATTGACTACAGTACCAATTCTAGCATTGCCCATAGAGGGAAAGGATTTTGTTATTTATTGTGATGCTTCACGCTCTGGTTTGGGTGCTATTTTGATGCAGGAAAAGAAGGTGATTGCTTGTGCTTCTCCGCTGTTGAAGGTGCATGAGAAGAATTATCCTACTCATGATCTACAGTTAGCAGCGATGGTGTTTGCGTTAAAAATCTAGAGGCACTACTTGTATGGTGTCCATTGTGAGGTGTACACACACCATCGCAGTTTGCAGCATGTGTTCACTCAGAAGGATCTGAACTCTAGGTAGTGGTGATGGATAAAACTGCTGAAAGACTATGACATCACCATTCTGTATCACCCTGGGAAGGAAAATGTAGTGGCTGACGCATTAAGCAGGAAGTCGGCTAGTATGTGGAGTCTGGCTCGTTTGATTTCTTCAGAGCGTCCGTTGGCTAGAGAGGTTCAGACTCTAGCTAATAGTTTTATGAGGTTGGATATTTCCAACACAGGAAGGTTGTTGGCTTGTGTTGAAGCTCGGTCGTCCTTTTTAGAGCAGATTAAGGCTAAGCAGTTTGAGGATGCTAAGTTGTTTAAAATACGTGACAAAGTGTTACGTAGTGAGGCCAAAGAGGCTGTGATTGATGAGGAGGGCATGCTCCGAATCAAAGGATGAGTATGTGTGCCACATGTAGGCAACTTGATCAAGACCATTCTGATAGAGGCTCATAGTTCGAGGTATTCTATCATCCTGGTGCCACTAAGATGTATCGTGATTTGAGGCAACATTACTGGTGGACTAGGATGAAGCATGATATAGTAGAGTTCATTGCTCAGTGTCTGAATTGCCAACAGGTGAAGTATGAACATCAAAAGCCTGGGGGTACACTGCAGAGGATGCCCATTCCTGAGTGGAAATGGGAAAGAATTGACATGGATTTCGTGGTAGGTCTTCTAAAGATGCTAGGGAAGTTTGACTGTATTTGGGTTATTGTTGACAGGTTGACTAAGTCTGGTCAGTTTATTCAGGTTAATGTAACTTACGATGCGGAGAAATTGGCTAAAGTCTATATTCGTGAGGTGCTTAGACTTCACGGGGTTCCTATCTCCATCGTGTCCGATAGAGGCACCACGTTCACATCCAGGTTTTGGAAGTGTTTCCATGATGCGTTTGGTACGAAGTTGGATCTTAGCACAGCCTTTCACCCTCAGACTGACGGGCAGTCTAAGCAGACTATCTAGGTTCTTCAAGATATGCTTCGTGCGTGCGTGATAGATTTTGGTGGGCATTGTGATGAATTCTTGCCTTTGGCCGAGTTTGCCTACAATAATAGCTATAACTTGAGTATTGATATGGCCCCATTTGAGGCGCTGTATGGAAGGAGGTGTAGGTCTCTTATTGGATGGTTTGATGCGTTCAAAGTGAGGCCGTGGGGTACCGATCTTCTGAGAGAGTCCCTAGAGAAGGTGAAGGTGATTCAAGTCAAGCTTCTAGCCGCGCAGAGTAGGCAGAAGTAGTATCCGGACCGAAAAGTCCGAGATCTTGAGTTTGAGGAAGAAGAGCAAGTGTTGTTGAAGGTCTCACCCATGAAGGGTGTGATGAGGTTTGGAAAGAAGGATAAGCTTAGCCCGAGGTACATTGGTCCGTTTGAGATCCTCTAACGTGTGGGAGAAGTGGCTTACAAGTTGGCTTTACCTCGGGGTCTATCAGGCGTTCATTCGGTGTTCCATGTGTCGATGTTGAAGAGGTACCACGATGGTTCCTACAAATTCATTGGGATTCAATTTTTCTAGATCAGAATTTAGCGTATGAGGAAGAACCCGTTGCTATCTTAGACAGGGATATTCGGAAGTTGAGGTACAAGGAAATAGCATCTGTGAAAGTTCGGTGGAAGAATTGTCTGGTGGACGAAGCTACTTGGGAAACAGAATATGATATGCGTAGTAAATACCCTCAGCTTTTCGCCGATACAGGTAACTCCTCCCTAGATTTCTCATCCTTGTCTGTTTGGGGACGAACGACATTTTAATTAGTATATGGTGTAACGACCCTTCCAGTCGGTATGGGAAATGTAGGATCACCCCACCAAATGTAACCTTTCCAAGGGTAGAACGAGCCAGTATAAACTAAATCGTGTGAGCTTATGAGCTGAAATTTGACTTGTTTGTGCTTGTTGCTTGATTTTCTTGAGTCCGTCGTGGGGTGACGTAGAAAATTGTAACTCGGTTGGGAATTTCGAGGCCACAAGTGGATTCGTGAGGCGTCTTAATGTATATGTACATGTTTGTTTTGTGTATTTAAGGCCTCGGATGAAATGTTGGGTGATAAGGGAAAAAACAGGACAAAAAGTCAAGCTCACTGCCTAAAATGGACAGTTGTGGCGGTAGGAGTACCACTGCAGCGGCACCGCTGTAGCGGTGGGTGGACCACTTCCAGTGGCCAACCATTTGTCGTGTGGCCACTGTGGCGGATGATTGATCGCTATGGCAGTACCACTATAGCGGTGAGTCGACTGCCATAGCGGTGGACGGATTCCCTTTGTGACCGCTATAGCAGGACGGCTGCAGCGGCGTGATGACCGCTGTAGTGATTGATGGAAAACAGTAGCCCGAATTTTATATACATAGTTTCATATTCTCTATTCACAAAACACCAACACAATTCCCAACAAACACCTAGGGTGAAATTCCAATCCAGGGCAAGAAACTCTTGAGAGGTAAGTTCCATCAATTCCATTCTATCATTCCATTCTCCTTTATGATTGTTATCCCCTTCGTGGGTCTTTAATGGTGAAATTGAAATAGAAAACCTAGAATGTTAATAAAACTTCTAAACTTGATGGGTTATGGTTATTATTACTTAGTTATCATCTAAAGACCTGGGTTAGTTTCTCTTAATCTTGAATTGAACACTTAGAGTCATATACTAAGTGAATGGAGACCTCGGGTTCTATAAAAATGGTGTCTTGACTATAAAAACTGCTTGTAGTGGGAATATTGATAGAATGTTTTTATAAATTGATGATTAATGATTACTAAGGCTCTTGATAGGTTGTTTATCACCTAGAAAATCATCCACCCCTCTGAATGGGGTAGAGGGAAGGGTTTTCTTGCATTGATATTGTGATTTGAGTAATTGTGACTCATTGAGTCTTCTGTTTCAAGACTTTGAGCGTTTTGAGGCTTTAAGGAGAGGAATGGTTCTAGCAGAGTAATTTGCGTTGTCCCAGCTCTACATTGAGGTAGGTTACGGTCTACTTGAGTTAGACTTTGGATAGTTGATTGTATGTTTGTGAATTCTTTAGGAGAAAGCATGTCTAATTTTCATGCATGAGATTGTGTGCCTAAACTCCTATGTGATTGTGATTGAGTGATTGTGTAGGCTTCGTGCCACTATTCCTGTGCGTTGATTTTGCTGTGGATATATTGTTGTGAGAAGCTAATATGATCTTCGCGACGGTATTGTGATATGGAATGACGAGTTGAGTATTGATATAGAGAAGGTAAGAAACATTGTTCTGTAAAGAGGTATGGAAAGGCACATATGTGACCTAGATTGTGGGCTCGTGGTCCGAGGTTAGTGTTACACCTTGGGAAATTCCCCCGTACATGTACTGTGAATAGGACAACGAAGGTCATGGCGTATACGGCATTTCAATGAGTGAGGAATAGTATTTGATAACCCCAAACGAGATTTCAAAACCATCCGAGATGAGGAAAGGAAGTTGTTAAGGAAAGCGAGTCGTATATTGTGTATCGAATAAGAATAACGAGCAACGATGTGGTTAGGGCATAATGGTGTCTTAGAGACATGCAATGACATTCCTTAGATTAGCATTGAAGTGTTAAACAAGTGTTAAGAAGGTTCCATAAGGATCGGAGATCAAACGAGTCGACGAGAACAAAAACGGAACCACTGGCATTATACGGTCCAATCTACGGACTGTATATATTATACCTGCCGTAGATTTGGCCGTATAATTGGCAAAAGGAGGGACCAGCCACTGGACCAAATGTACGCACAAACGTACGATCCGTATAAATAGTACGGACCGTATGTTGGTCCGTATAAGTTGGCTCGGCCAGCTTTTAAGTTTAAGTGTAAGGGTCCATTTTATTTCACCCATTTCATTTCCTCCCCTCTCCAACTCAAGAACTCTCTAGAAAAGTCTCAAAACACTTCCACCACAAAAATACCAAGGAAATCAATGATCAATAACATCAAATTCATGAATCAAAGTGTATGAAAACTAAGTGGAGTTCATCTTCCTCAAAGAAAAGCAAAGGAGGTGAGGTAGGGTTTTGGTGCTAGAGGAGTATTCTCATTCAAGGCTTGTTCAACTATCATCTAAGGTAAGTTTCCTTACTTTATCATGTTGTTTAAAGTATTAGAAGGCTAAGAAGCTTGAATTGTAGAAGGACATGGAAAGTGGGTCTTGAATGAATGAATAGAGTCACCATTGAATGATAATGGAATGGAATCATGAAAGTTGGTACGTTATGATTAGGAATATGCTATAAATGATGTTTATACCATGAGATAAGTATTACACATGAGAAAATGCGATAACGATGCTAAAACCATTAAATGTGGAAAAATTGGAGAAAAATGGTGGATTTCTCTTAATGTGTATAAGTGAGGAACGTTGATACTAAATTGTGAGTGTTGTTGTAAATGTTTGGATGATGAAATAGAACATGGGAAAAGTAGTAGAAACAAAGGAGATGCTGCCCAATTTTCTCTAGAAATAATGATGCGTTCTTATGGTCGATTGACTAATTATAATGCGCATTATCTCGTAAAGGTAGCGACGTGATACTGAAAGGAGAACGAGTGAACGATAGCGAAACTAAGCGACAAAGGTATGTGAGGCTTGTTCTTTCTTTCTAATGGCATGAATCCTATATCATGAACTCCTTTCCTCTTCATGAGTGCCTATATATCGGAAAGCAAAAAGCCTATGTCCATAAGTACTCATATAAGATAAAGAGATATGATATGATGATGCCATGTCGATAATGATGTTATTTATTGCTCACACTCACCTTATGCACTACTTCCTTCAAGGTGAGGAAGAATATTCATATATGTCCATAATGGAATCGAGGGTTCACGACCTTACGTCACCTCGATAGAGTGCAGTTGTCTAGAGCCTTTATGCACGTATGATGACAAGTATATTTTGATGAGCATATTATTATACGCATTTTATGATGAGCATGACATGATTGCATCACACCAGGCCTAGTTGGCCGGGCGGTCACCACCAAGGCAGGCAGCCTTTGGCATAGGCAGACACCACTAGTGGGCGGCATGAGATGGTACCCCGGACGTGGGAGGCCTGGACGCGGGCTAATTTTATTGATTATCACACCGTTCCGACATGGACGGGCAGCTTACATATTATGCATACATGACATGATAATGAGTATGAGTAAGACAGCATGCATTACTTCCTTTATGATGGTCATTCGGATCCAGATGTTTCATATTGATGCTTTCATTATATTATTGTTGTCATTCTTCATCGTTTATGCCTCTCATACACAGTACAATATTTGTACTGACGTCCGTTTTCTTTGGACGCTGTGTTCATGCCCACAGGTAGACCGGGAGGCGAGCTTGACCCAGATTCTTAGGAGCTGTCAGCTGATTGGAAGCACTCCATTGTCCGGAGGTGCTTATGATTATTCTTTTGGTATATATACATATTTCAGGCACGACGTAGTCTTGTTCTGTCTATGTATACAGTATGTCAGTAGAGGCTCGTAGATACGCAGTGTGGGTTAGATGGTCTCACAAGATGTTATCATACGTATATATATTTTTGATGGCCGAGGGGCAAATGTATATAAAGCATTTATGTTTCTATATAAAATATGTTTTCCTATAATTTCATGTACAAGTTGATAAAAACGGCATTAAATGAGTAAGATGAGTAGTAGGTCAAGCGGTGCTCGGTGGCTAGCTCCGGGTACCCGTCGCGGCCCCTAGTTGGGTTGTGACAGAAGTTGAATCAGAGCAGTTCGTCCTAGGAAGTGTCTACGAGTCGTGTCTAGTAGAGTCTTGTTTATGGTGTGTTGCGCGCCACGCTAATAAACAAGAGGCTACAAGGCATTTAGGAAAACAACCGTCTTTCTTCTTATGAGATCGTGCGATAGAGCCATGTTGTTACTATATCATCTGAGTACCCGGTAAGTCCCGTATTCCTTTTTATATATGACGTCATCTAAATATTCTGTATGTCATACATTCTGGCTGACACATGAGCTAGGTAGGCATAAGTTGCGTCTGGAAACCCTGTACGTTTGGCAGCCCTTCTGACAGATTATATCGGTTTATATGATATGTGATGATCTGTATGACCTGGGCCTGGGAAGTGAGTCATTTTGATACTCTGGACCATGTACTTATTCTATTACCGCTTGTTTCGATTATAGTTCTGATTCTGGAAAGCAAATATTCTGACACTCAGGATCCGTACTTCTTCTGACATAAGCCCTCGGCATATACGATCCGCGTGTGGAAAGCAATCATTCTGATATTCTGAGTCTGCACTTTTCTGACATATGATATCTGTATATATATGATTTGTGACTGGGTAAAACAGCGCTTTGGTAATCTGGGTAATGTACTTATTTTCGTACCGTTGTTCCGGTTATGGTTCTGTTTTCTGTACTTCATGCTTTACATACTCAGTACATATTCCGTACTGACCCCCTTTCTTCGGGGGCTGCGTTTCATGCCCGCAGGTGCAGACGCTTATTGTGGTGATCCGCCAGCCTAGGGTACACAGTCTGCTGTTTGGAGTGCTCCTTTGATCCGGAGCCCAGACTTTTGGTACATAACTCTTTGTTGTATATGGTTTCGTGCTTATGGTTATTTTTGGGTACAGCGGGGCCCTGTCCCGTCATATGATTCTGTTGTCTATATTAGAGGCCTGTAGACATGTATGTGGGTCATGGGTCGTGTTTGGTCCGTGATGTTTGCTTGGTTTGTGCTCGGTTTACCCCTACGCTATGTTAATATGTTCGATCTATGTTTTATGATATAAACAATGGTTCAAATGATATGTTTATAATCTGGGACGCACGAGATTCATAATATGTAGGCACAAGTGAAATTTGGTTAGCATGTATGTACGAGTGTCCATGTCGGGCACTAGTCACGGCCTACGGGGTTGGGTCGTGACAAAAGTGGTATCAGAGCGGTTCGTCCTCGTAGTGTCTACAGGTCGTGTCTCGTAGAGTCTTGTTTATCGGTGTGTTGTGCACCACATCTATAAACATGAGGCTACAGGACATTTAGGATGTTACCCTTTCTTTAAATCTTAGATCGTGCGATAGAGCTGTGCTATTAGGGTGGCTCCTTTCTAACAGATTGCTATGTTTACAGTGATGCCTCCGAAGAAGGCGACGGCTGCCCAGAAGGGCAAAGCAGGAGAGACCAGTCAGATACTGAGAGTCACCCGGGCCCATACGCAGATTATGCCCGATATTGCACCCCAGTCAGAGGATTCTGCTACGCCATCATCAGCAGACGATCCTGGAGCGGCTCCGCCATTAGCTCCAGAGACTCCAGCGCCCGAGCCTCCAGCTCCTCAGCCAGGGGCGGAGGACAGGACACTGAGAGAGGTCGTGCAGTTGTTGACTACGTTGGTAGCGGGGCAGGCTCGCAGACGCGGGCAGAGAGATGACGATGATGATGACAGGCGTGATAGCCTAAGGGTTCGAGAGTTTCTATTATGTGGCCCCCCAGAGTTTTTCGGGTCTAAGCCCGACGAGGACCCCCATGACTTCATTCGGGGGATCCGGCGCTCATTGGACTTGGTCAGGGCTTCAGAGACCGAGTCTGTCGAGTTGGCCGCGCACAGATTGCGGGATGTTGCTGCTAACTGGTACGAGTCCTGGGAGCTATCCAGGGGCGAGGGTGTTTCCCCAGCTACTTGGGACGAGTTCGTGGCTGCTTTTACCCGTCACTTTTTGCCCCCAGAGTTACGGCGGGCGCGGGTTGACCGATTTTTGCATCTGCAGCAGAGGGGTCGGAGCGTTCGTGAGTATAATATGGAGTTTGATTCTCTGGCTAGGTATGCACCCGCGATAGTAGCTGATATGGCTGACCGGATGCACCGGTACGTGATAGGGTTAGACCCCTACTTGGTTGACAGCTGCATGGCGATGGCATCGCAGACTGATATGGACATCGCCCGATTACAGGCTTATGCTCTAGGGATGGAGGACCGGTACAGGGAGGATCAGTCAAGTAGAGGTTGTGACAGGAGACAGCCCACGAGGGCTAAATTGGCTGGGTATTCTAGGAAACTCTTAGGCAGACAGCCTCAGCAGCAGCACAATAGACATTTTTCCCAGCCAGCATGGGATACCCCTCCACAGAGTTCGGGCAGGAGGTCTGGTGACACATGGTACTCCGGGGCAGGTCAGAGCTCCAGAGTCTTGAGCTCGCGGGTGGATGGAGGTTCCGGTCGGTCGAGGCCACCCAGACCTCGGTGTCCGTATTGTGGGAGACGCCACTCTGGAGACTGTCATTATGCTACAGATGCTTGTTTTTCCTATGACCGTCAAGGCCACATTATGAGAGAGTGTCCGTATAGGACCAGTTCGGGTGGTGCAGCCCAGCCCAGCGGGTCAGTTGCTGATTTACCTTTTCCTTCTGTAGCGATACGCCCTATGGGGCAGAGTGTGTCCACACCATCGGGCCGCGGTAGAGGTCGTGACGGAGTTTCCGGTCCTAGCGGTCCTTTGAACCGCTTATATGCTTTGGCTAACCGGCAGGACCCAGAGGCGTCACCAGATGTGTTTATAGGTACATTGTCCACTTTTTCCGAATATATATATACACATATATACACACGTGCATTGGTAGGTCCGGATTCTGTTTCATCACGTATTCCTCCCCGATTGCTAGTAGAACTAAGATAAGGCCCAAATTGATAAAATCGTCTGAGGTAATGATATATGTGGATAAAACGTGAGTCAAAAATTTAAAAAAGGGCTAACGCAGTAGTTACATAATCGGAAAAATAAAGGGGCCCTCTCTCTATATCAGAGCGAGACCCGCCACGAAAACTTTCCAAATATTGCCAAGACCCCGACTTGTCCTAAATTATGTGACCAAGGTCGTGCGGGGCGGTCGATGCAACTATACCGGCATTAACGCGTCTAAATGTACTAAAGTCTCGAGGTTAAGCGTGCTGGGGCCAGAGCAATTCTGGGATGGGTGACCCCTGGGAAGTGTACAAAAAATTTCATAAACGTAGATATAAGAGACCAATGGAAAGTCTGGGGTAACCTAAATAAATTAGAATGTACCGAAGGGTTAGAAACCCTAAATAGGTCGGGTAGGCTAAGGCGAACTCGGCTGCCGAAGAAAAGGAAAGTGCGACACAGTTCAGGAATTAGAATAAATTTAAATGGCGTTTGAAAATGTATTGTAAGGGAAATGGTAATAAAGGTATATGTGTGTAAATCACATCCCAGTTACGACTGTTTCGACTGACAGGTGGGCCCCAGCAGTCAGCATTAAGATATATGAAAACTTTGACTGAATGGAACCTAAAAGACAAAGCGAAAGACACGATATGACTGTTATAAGTAGACTAATGTCGGTTTAACCACTAGTTAAAGCCGGAAAGTCTTAGCGTAATGATATTCGAGAATAGAATTAAGGCGAGTGTGTAAAAGGGGATAGTAATTGTGACATTTGGCAGAATTTTGAAGGAAATAAGAAGAACTCCCCCGAAATGCTTGTAAAATCCTATAAGGCTAATTTAACATTCGAGGACGAATGTTCAAAAAGGGGGGGAGGACGTTATATCCCGTGTTTTCGCGTGTTCGGAAAATTTGGAATAATTGTGACTTGGAAAGAATAAAGCCACATTTTGATTTCATTTGATATATATGTTGTTGTTTATGAAAAGTGTTGACGCGGAGACATCGGGGAAGGCCAAGGGCAAAAATACAAATTTCGAAAATTAGTTTCGGGAATTTCAAAACGAGATTTCTAACATTTTGGGCTCACAAAAATTTGAGAAAAATTGAGGCCCAAGACCACAAGTGGCCGGCCATATGGCCAAATGGCCCAAGGCCCATGAAAATTTTAATTCAAGAAATAAAAATAGATATGGCCCATGTATTAGTTAATTTTATCACTTAGAATGTTCAAGAAAGTAGGAAAGAAAATAGAGAGCAAGAAACACAAGGTGTTTCGGCCATGACCATGGAGAATTGAGACCTCCAATTTTGATTCCAAAAAAATATTTTCTTTTAGTATTTCTACTAATTCAAGGTCCCTCTACAACTTGGTGTAGTTGTTTTGGAGGGTGGAGCACTTAATTCCTCAATTTGATCACATATTCAAGTGAAGAAGACTAGGGAAAAAGGTAAGAATTCATCCCTTTTATTTGTGGTATGAAGTCTTGTTTGTGTTGTAGTATGTGGGAATGAGTTGATTGTATGGAAAAATTGAAGTTTGCAAAGTGGGTATGGAATATAGAGTTTGACCGTGTGTGTGTGTCAATGTGTAAGTGAAATGAGTTGAAATTTATGTTGTATTCTAGTTGTGTGTAGGATGGAATGTATATTGGAAAGGAAAGTTGAATGAATGGGATGGAAGTTGGAAAAATAGAATATGGCCGTGTGGTATAGGTATTGAAATGGGAATGGATTAATTTTTTTTAACATGTTAGTTGTGTTGTGGTGATGCTTGCAATGTAAATGAAGATAATATGATATAAGTTTGCATTGAAATTGAATGTAGAAGCTTATGTCCTTTAGGTATGATCTTACGACATTATGAAAAATGAAGTTGTTAGGGTGCAAATTATGATGATTATTGATGAACTTGGAAGATGGGAACATGTTATGAATATGTATGTCAAAGGTTAGAAGTTTTGAATGAATTATGACTTTGGTGTAAAGTTGTATATTTTGTATATCGTATGAATATTTTGTGGAAACGATATGAAATGCTTCTAAACTATATGGTGATGATCTTGATTAATGATGAATATGAAAATATTGAGCCTAGTTTGGAAGTGTGAAGTCGGAATGAACGTTATTGCATTATGTCGGAAAGTAGAACTAGTTGCCTTATATTGTGCTATATTGTGATGATTGTTGACATTGTTGATATTGTTGGGTTGTTGTTGCTGCTATTTGAGCCGAGATGATTCTCGGGGGTGCTATATTTATAGGGGAGGTGCTGCCGAAATTTCGGTAGACAACTATGACTTTAAGATGAATCCTTAGAATCCATAACTTACAATTGGTAAATGTGACCATTTGTAGATTCTGGGTGAAACGGGAATCGAGTTTAAGCGAGCGAAAGACGCACGTAAGGTATGTAAAGCTAACCCATTCCTTCTTTTGGCATGTCTTAAGTATACTAGGTCGATACTTGAGCCTCGGGGATAATTCCGTTCATGGAAAATTCGAATTTGAATTTGAGTACTATTCATTCAATCCAATTGAATTATAAAACTTCACATTTTGTTGGAAAATGATCAAACGTCCGAAACTTTTGTAAATGTAATAGAATCGCTTCGAAACTTCCATTGATGATTACATAGATCCTAATACTTGTGATTCAGGTCCGCCACCTCGACTTGACCCGAGGTGGGCCCACTAATCCCGAGACTCCTTTGTTTGTTCTAATAGGCGTATTTTTGTATAGTGTCGGAAAAAGACTATTGTTTATGACTTTGGCTATCATAGAATAATGTCTTGACTGTCCCTGACGTTCTAAATTACATTTCGAACTATAAATGTAACTTTGAAAGTAATTGTCACGACCCAACCCCGTGGGCCGTGACTAGTGCCCGATCTGGACACCCAAACACATCTATCAAATGCTATCTCAAAGTTTATCAAACGCATTCAAGTATATAACAGAAGCAGACAAGGCGGTGTTTCAAATTTAGATAATTTCCAGAAAAATTTCGGCAGAGTTTCCTTTGTTTTACAAACTATCCAAATTAACCCTGCGCACAGATAATACCAACAAAGGCCACACAGGGCCAACAAAGCAACATTTAAACATATGCGGACCGGCCGCTGCGGCGAATGGGATCGCCCAAACACAACATACACACGCATCCGTACAGAAAGACCCTAACCCACAAACATGTCCACAGACCTCTAAACAGACCGACAGAATCATATGACGGGACAGGGCCCCGCCGTACCCATGAACGAATATACATAAATGCACTAACAAATATATATACCAAAAATATAAGCTCCGGAATGAGAGGAGCACTCCGAATAGCAGAAGGGGGTGTCCTAAATAGGTGGATCACCAGGTTGTGCGTCTGTACCTGCGGGCATGAAACGCAGCCCCCGGAGGAGGGGGTCAGTACGAAATATGTACTGAGTATGCAAAGCAGAAGGTACAGAAATAAATCTTGAACAGTAATCAAATCAGAAGTATGGAAAATAATACATATCCAAAAATATCAAAATGTTTATTTCCAAAGTACAAATTATGCATAGGGCACAGGAAAATATGGTCGCCCGCCTGTCGATGGCGCCATAACTTACAATTGGTAAATGTGACCATTTGTAGATTCTGGGTGAAACGGGAATTGAGTTTAAGCGAGCGAAAGACGCACGTAAGGTATGTAAAGCTAACCCATTCCTTCTTTTGGCATGTCCTAAGTATACTAGGTCGATACTTGAGCCTCGGGGATAATTCCGTTCATGGAAAATTCGAATTTGAATTTGAGTACTATTCATTCAATCCAATTGAATTATAAAACTTCACATTTTGTTGGAAAATGATCAAACGTTCGAAACTTTTGTAAATGTAATAGAATTGCTTCGAAACTTCCATTGATGATTACATAGATCCTAAGACTTGTGATTCAGGTCCGCCACCTCGACTTGACTCGAGGTGGGCCCACTAATCCCGAGACTCCTTTGTTTGTTCTAATAGGAGTATTTTTGTATAGTGTCGGAAAAAGACTATTGTTTATGACTTTGGGTATCATAGAATAATGTCTTGACTGTCCCTGACGTTCTAAATTACATTTCGAACTATAAATGTAACTTTGAAAGTAATTTCGTGAAATAAATCCTGTATTGACCAATTGTTCGAACTAGTTTGACTAATGGGCCGATATATGATTATATCAAGTTTTATAACTATTTCGATTTATAAATTGTATTAGTCGCTCATGACTCTGCTCGTACCCCTTTATTACGATATCGTTCACCGGTTCCCGGGCCGGTTATTGATCACGCGCACTATGACAATTCGACCGTATGCCCTTTTGTTGACATGAGTATCCGGGCATAAGTGTTCTATTATAAGTATTCTACTATGAGTATTCTGATACATGTAATCTGATGTGAGTATCCAATATGAATGTTTTCTGTAAGCTTTAGCGTCTCCAACTTTCGTATACGACATCGGATTGCTTAGAAGTGGCCGAAGAGGTTCCGGTACCAAAAACGCTCATGATCTTTCTGTATGTACTTATGGTTCCAAAATCTCTGTTTGATCTGATTCGTAAGGACATCTGAAGGTGCCTGGTATGACTATGACTCTGATTCTCCGAAAAAGGCTTCTGAAACGCTTACGAAGCGTTCTGTACTTCAAACGCTCGTAACTTTCTCATACTACGTTGGATTGACCTGAAATCTGTTCCGAGCCTCCAGCTATCGGTAAGGATGCTTGTCTGTCGAGTCTTGGTTTCCATGTGCATCTGGTTTCTCACTACTCTGCTCGTGTGAGCCTTAGCATGTCTATTCACTGAGCCGGGCCAGGATATGTTATCGTGCGCTGTTCCCCTATGTTGTCTACAGTGTTCTGAAATAAAACCGTGAGGGGTGGTCTGGGCTGAGCTTGATCCCCAAAGCGGACAGTATCTGTGCTACATAATCAGATACCAGGCGGACGCGTTGGGAGTGTACTGGGCAGAGCTCGAGCTCCCGAGACTGATCCGTGACCCGTGTACTGGGCAGAGCTCGAGCGGGAAAAACGGGCAGTTTCTGCATGGGATGACCACTGTACAGGGCCGAGCTCGAGGTGGCATACCCCTTGTAGACGCGTGTTATGATATGATATGATATGATCTGATATGATATACTCCGGCTATACGCCGCCTGATACGATACGTTTATGTATGGTGTGACCACTGTACTGCGCTGAGCTCGAGGTGGCATACTTCTTGTAAACATCATATGATTCCCAGGTTGCAGCGTTTGATCCGATACGCTACGGCGTTCTAATATGGCATATGACTATAATGTGCACTATGTGTGATCTGCGTCTGGAAAGTAAGTTCTGAAACTCTGTACGTCCTGTATTCCAACCGGTATACTATATCATCTGAGTACCCGGTAAGTCCCGTATTCCTTTTTATATATGACATCATCTGAGTATTCTGTATGTCATATATTCCGGCTGACACATGAGCTAGGTAGGCATAAGTTGCGTCTGGAGACCCTGTACGTTTGCCAGCCCTTCTGACAGATTATATCGGTTTATATGATATGTGATGATCTGTATGACCTGGGCCTGGGAAGTGAGTGATTTTGATACTCTGGACCATGTACTTATTCTATTACCGCTTGTTTCGATTATAGATCTAATGTTTTTTGTGTTCCATGCTTTACATACTCAGTACATATTCCGTACTGACCCCCTATCTTCGGGGGCTGCCTTTCATGCCCGCAGGTACAGACGCTTATTGTGGTGATCCGCCAGCCTAGGGTACACAGTCTGCTGTTTGGAGTGCTCCTTTGATCCGGAGCCTATACTTTTGGTACAGAACTCATTGTTGTATATGGTTTCGTGCTTATGGTTATTTTTGGGTATGGCGGGGCCCTGTCCCGCCATATGATTCTGTTGTCTATATTAGAGGCCTGTAGACATTTATGTGGGTCATGGGTCGTGTTTGGTCCGTGATGTTTGCTTGGTTTGTGCTCGGTTTACCCCTACGCTACGTTAATATGTTCGATCTATGTTTTATGATATAAACAATGGCTTAAATGATATGTTTATAATCTGGGACGCACGAGATTCATAATATGTAGGCACAAGTGAAATTTGGTTAGCATGTATGTACGAGTGTCCATGTCGGGCACTAGTCACGGCCTACGGGGTTGGGTCGTGACAAAAGTGGTATCAGAGCGGTTCGTCCTCGTAGTGTCTACAGGCCGTGTCTCGTAGAGTCTTGTTTATCGGTGTGTTGTGCACCACATCTATAAACAGGAGGCTACAGGACATTTAGGATGTTACCCTTTCTTTGAATCTTAGATCGTGCGATAGAGCTGTGCTATTAGGGTGGCTCCTTTCTAACAGATTGCTATGTTTACAGTGATGCCTCCGAAGAAGGCGACGGCTGCCCAGAAGGGGAAAGCAGGAGAGACCAGTCAGATACAGAGAGTCACCCGGGCTCATACTCAGATTATGCCCGATATTGCACCCCAGTCAGAGGATTCTGCTACGCCATCATCAGCAGACGATCCTGGAGCGGCTCCGCCATTAGCTCCAGAGACTCCAGCGCCCGAGCCTCCAGCTCCTCAGCCAGGGGCGGAGGACAGGACACTGAGAGAGGTCGTGCAGTTGTTGACTACGTTGGTAGCGGGGCAGGCTCGCAGACGCGGGCAGAGAGACGACGATGATGATGACAGGCGTGATAGCCTAAGGGTTCGAGAGTTTCTATTATGTGGCCCCCCAGAGTTTTTCGGGTCTAAGCCCGACGAGGACCCCCATGACTTCATTCGGGGGATCCGGCGCTCATTGGACTTGGTCAGGGCTTCAGAGACCGAGTCTGTCGAGTTGGCCGCGCACAGATTGCGGGATGTTGCTGCTAACTGGTACGAGTCCTGGGAGCTATCCAGGGGCGAGGGTGTTTCCCCAGCTACTTGGGACGAGTTCGTGGCTGCTTTTACCCGTCACTTTTTGCCCCCAGAGTTACGGCGCGCGCGGGTTGACCGATTTTTGCATCTGCAGCAGAGGGGTCGGAGCGTTCGTGAGTATAATATGGAGTTTGATTCTCTGGCTAGGTATGCACCCGCGATAGTAGCCGATATGGCTGACCGGATGCACCGGTACGTGATAGGGTTAGACCCCTACTTGGTTGACAGCTGCATGGCGATGGCATCGCAGACTGATATGGACATCGCCCGATTACAGGCTTATGCTCTAGGGATGGAGGACCGGTACAGGGAGGATCAGTCAAGTAGAGGTTGTGACAGGAGACAACCCAAGAGGGCTAAATTGGCTGGGTATTCTAGGAAACTCTTAGGCAGACAGCCTCAGCAGCAGCAAAATAGACATTTTTCCCAGCCAGCATGGGATACCCCTCCATAGAGTTCGGGCAGGAGGTCTGGTGACACATGGTACTCCGGGGCAGGTCAGAGCTCCAGAGTCTTGAGCTCGCGGGTGGATGGAGGTTCCGGTCGGTCGAGGCCACCCAGACCTCGGTGTCCGTATTGTGGGAGACGCCACTCTGGAGACTGTCATTATGCTACAGATGCTTGTTTTTCCTATGACCGTCAAGGCCACATTATGAGAGAGTGTCCGTATAGGACCAGTTCGGGTGGTGCAGCCCAGCTGTTATATCCCGTGTTCTCGTACGATTGGAAATCGAGAAATAATTATAACTCGGGTGTTAGAAGGACCTAATTTAATTTTTGTGAATATGACTATGTTGGTTGTGAAATCTTTAATGCTAAGCCCTCGGGAAAGGCCAAGGGTAAATTTGGAACTTCGTAAATTAGTTTCGGGAAATTACAAAACGGGACTTTTATGAATTGGGCCAAGAAAGTTGAAAAAAAAAATGAAAAATGAAGCCCAAGAGTTGAAGGGTGGCCGGCCCCTTTGCCAAGCCCAAACCCACTTTTAAAGGGTCATGTGCTATGCACATGACCCCTAAATGGATATATATGTAAGACCCTTAGTAGTATTCAAGAGCAAAAATCACAATCAAGAACATCAACAAAGAAAAGGGGCATTCGGCCGTAGCTAGAGGAGAAAGAAAAAAAAATCTCCAAGCTTGGTAGTTGATCAAAATTCTTGTTCTTCCCGTAATTGTGAAGTACTCAAGGCCCTCCTCAACGGGGTATAATTAGTTTGGCACGAGATCGACGTTTGCGACAAGTCGGGGTTTCAAGGAAAGGTAAGAATTTTGCCCCTTTTATGTTATAGAATTGATGTGAATGTGTTAAGCATTGGGAGTAGATGGAGATCCCGTAATTTTAACGTAAATAGAAAGTCGTGGGTGTGTGTGTGTAGTGTGTTTGGCCGTGAGTATGGAAGGAAAGAAATGGCTTGAATTGATCTTGTTTAAGTTGGCATAATGTGTTGTTGTGATCCTTATATCGTAAATGATTGATTGTTGAATTAGATTGGCGGTGGAAAATGAATTCGGATGTTATCGGAAAGTGTATATCCTTGGTATCTTTATGTATATCAATGTATATTTTGGGTACTAGAGACTTTAGATATGACTTTTTAATGATATGGATGAATTCGGAATGAAACGACGTTAGTTAGAATGTTCGTCGTGAAATTTTGATATTTTGAAGAACTATGGAAATTTATTGATTTTGGTGCAATTTCGTGTATGGCTTAGATTGAATTTGGAATGTGTTTGACTAGTGTTGGATGGGTAAATGAATACAATTATGTGAATATAGAATTGGGATTTTGAAAGTTTGAATGGAAGTTGCCAACTTAAGAAATCATGTAGAATTTTGAAGCTAGGGTGACTTGATTGTTGTTTATATTGTTTGGTTGATGTGTGGGCTGTTGTGGTTGGTTAATTTGAGCCGAGTTACGCCTCGGGGATGTTAGATTTATAGGGGAAATGCTGCCGAAATTTCGGTAGGCAAATATGGAGTTAAAGGCATTTTTGAGCCTAAGAATCTCATTTGGTAACTTTGACCATTTGCAGATTTTTGACGAAACGGGACGGGACTTTTGGAGGAGCTTACGACATCTGTGAGGTATGTAAAGCTTCCCAATTCTTTATTTGGCATATCTTAGTGTGTTGGTTGAATATGAGACCTTCCGGAGCATTTCTGCTCCTCGAAACCCGATCCACAGGAAAGTTCCTATTCATTCAATTCGATTGAAGCCTAAAGGCTCCCTTTTGGCTAGAATGCCATTATTCGTCCGAAACCTATCGAAATGTGGTCGGGTAACCTAGAAATGATTTTGTATGACCTTTGGCATATTACTGCTCGAAAAAGAATATGTTCGCCACCTCACTTCGACTCGAGGTGGGTCCGCTACCCCAAAATGCCCGATTTGCCCTTCGGGCCATCTTTGAGAATAGAGTTGAACGTACCACTTCTGATCTTTGGAACATCCTTCCACGGGGTATGTTTGGACTATTCGATGCACTAATCCAGGTTTTGAACTATATGGACCATTTTGGAATTGTTTTGCAAAACGAAACCTTATGTCGACTAAGTATTCGACTATTTTGTAATAGGATATGATTTATGAGTTTACTTTGTTTTGAAACACTATTTTGAAATACGATTTGCATTTGTTTGCTCACGACTCCGCTCGTGCCTTATTATGACTTCGTTCACCGGTTCCCGGGCCGGTTTTGATTCGTGCGTTGTATGATAAATTCGGCCGTATGCTGTGTTACGGTTCCCGATGCTTCGCCATAGGGCCGGGTTCCGTTTGGAGTTATGCTGTGATATGGCTCGTGATGCGATACGCTCACCGATGATTATGATTATGTTCGGGGATGTACGGAGAATTGAAACCTTCTGGTGTTATGCTGTGTGTGGCGCCAGCGTCGGAGTGGCGACCACGTTCTTAAGCGTTTGCATGATTTTGTTTGCATAAAATACATGTATATTATTTCGATACAGATTTTGACATACCAGTTTGTACCCCACTTTGACATTTGATTTGCTTTCGGTTTTGATCTATAATTCTGTACTCCGTGCTTTACATACTCAGTACATATTTCGTACTGACCCCCTTTCTTCGGGGGCTGCGTTTTATGCCCGCAGGTGCAGATATCGGTGATCCTCCGCAGTAGGCTTCACTTCTTGCTTTTCGGAGTACTCTTACTGGGTCCGGAGTCCACTCTTGGTACAGACTCCTCTACTCTGTATATCCTTTGTATATTTGACAGTTTGGGTACGGCGGGGCCCTGTCTCGCCATATGTTATGTTTTGAATTCGTAGAGGCCTGTAGTCATATTTGTGGGGCGAGGGTCCTATGTGTATGTTGTCTGATTTTGCTTTCGGGTCTTAAAGCGGTCTGTTTGATATGATGGCCCCAAATGGCCCTTCTGTATATATTTGTATTTTGACCGGCGATGCCTATTCCGCCGCTTTGTTTGAGTTTGATTTGATATGACCGCTTAAGACATATTTTCGATATAAATTATGTGTGATATAACTTCTTGAAAATTCTGAAATAAGTTTGGATTCGGAAATGAATATGCGATTTGGTCTGGGTACCCAGGTAGGGTGCCAGTCGCGGCCCACGGTGCTGGGTCGTGACAAAAGTGGTATCAGAGCGGTTTGTCCTCGGAATGTCTACAGGCCGTGCCTCGTAGAGCCTTGTTTATCGATGTGTTGTGCACCACATCTATAAACGGGAAGCTACAGGGCATTTAGGATGTCACTTTCTTTGGAATCTTAGATCGTGCGATAGAGCTGTGCTATTAGGGTGATTTTGACCTGACTCGCCTTTGTGTTTGCAGTGATGCCTCCGAAGAAGGCAACGGCGGCCCAGAAGGGCAAGGCGAGGATTGGAGAGACTAGCCAGGCACAGCGAGCTACCCGGGCTCGTGTATATGATTTGCCTGAGGATGTGCCACAGTCTGAGGGGTCTGCTACACCCCCACTAGTACAGCCTGGAGCAGGACCTTCAGCAGCTCCAGAGGTCCGTGTACCCGCACCTGAGACTCCAGCTCCTCAGCCAGGGGCGGGGGATAGGACCCTGAGGGAGGCTGTACAGCTGTTGACTACACTGGTAGCAGGACAGGCTCGCAGGCGCGGGCGGAGGGACGACGATGATGATGACAGGCGGGACAGCCTGAGAGTTCGGGAGTTTTTGTTATGTGGCCCTCCTGAGTTCTTCGGGTCTAAGCCCGACGAGGACCCCCACGACTTTATTCGGGGGATGCGACGCTCACTGGACTTGGTCAGGGCTTCAGAGACCGAGTCAGTTGAGCTGGCTTCGCACCGGCTTCGAGATGTGGCTACCCACTGGTACGAGACTTGGGAGCTGTCTAGAGGAGAGGGTGCCCCTCCAGCCACTTGGGATCAGTTTGTGACAGCATTCACCCACCACTTTTTGCCCCCAGAGTTACGGCGGGCACGGGCTGATCGATTCTTACGTCTGCAGCAGAGGGGTCGGAGTGTTCGCGAGTATAACCTTGAGTTTGATTCTCTGGCCCGATATGCACCGGCCGTGGTAGCAGATATGTCCGATCGGATGCACAGATATGTTATGGGATTGGACCGGTATTTGGTTGATAGTTGTATGGCAGTGTCATTGCAGGCAGACATGGACATTTCCCGACTTCAGGCCTATGCGATGGGTATGGAGGACCGTCGCAGGTCTGATCAGGCTGGCAGAGATCGACATAGGAGGCCGCCCAAGAGGGCTAGGTCCGCAGGTTATTCTGGAGATTCTCGAGGCGGACAGCCTCAGCAGCAGCAGTCAGATAGGCATTTTCCTTCGTCCGGCCGGAGTACGCAGTCAGGCAGCCGGAGATTCGATAGTACAGGACCGTCTGGGGCCGGTCAGAGCTCCAGAGTAGCAGGTTCACAGGTACCCAGGGGTCCCAGCCAGGCCAGACCACCCAGGCCCCGTTGTCCTCATTGCGGGAAGTCTCATCCCGGGGAGTGTTACCGAGCGACTGGAGCTTGCTTTTCGTGTGGTGGTCAGGGCCACTTTATGAGAGATTGTCCATTGGCTAGCGGTTCTGGTAGTGCTGCTCAGCAGACAGGGTCAGCCGCCGGTTCTTCTTCTGCTCCATCAGTTGCACGCCCTGGAGGGCGAGGTATTTCAGCACCGGCAGGACGCGGTCGAGGCCGCAGTGGCACTTCAGGTTCTAGCGGTCCCTCGAACCGCATATATGCTTTGGCCAGCCGCCAGGATCAGGAGGCTTCGCCAAATGTCGTCACAGGTACATTGCTGGTTTTCTCCAGATCTGTATATGCATTGATTGACCCTGGCTCTACTTTATCATATATTTCCCCGCTCGTTGCTAGTAAGATTGGGATAGTGTCTGAGCCTATAGAGCCATTTGAGGTAGCTACGCCAGTTGGGGATTTTATTGTAGCGAAACAGATCTATAGGGATTGTTCTGTGACCATTTATGATCGTAGCACTAAGGCTGATTTGATAGAGTTAGACATGCTTGAGTTTGACGTCATTATGGGCATGGACTGGTTGTCTTCCTGTTATGCTAATGTCGACTGCCAGAAAAAGGTAGTCCGTTTTCAGTTTCCAGGGGAACCAGTCATAGAGTGGTTCGGATCTACAGCATTGCCGAAGGGTAAGTTTATTTCATACCTCAAGGCTAAGAAGATGATCCAGAAGGGGTATATCTATCATTTGGTTCGTGTGCGCGATACTGCCGCGGAGGTACCTACCCTTCAGTCTGTTCCGGTCGTCAGTGAGTTTCCAGATGTTTTTCCTGACGAGCTTCCTGGCCTTCCGCCTGAGCGGGAGATTGATTTTTCTATTGAGTTGATGCCGGATACGCAGCCTATATCTATTCCTCCGTACAGAATGGCACCAGTTGAGTTGAAGGAGTTGAAGGAGCAGCTGAAAGATTTGCTGGATAAGGGTTTTATCAGGCCCAGTACATCACCCTGGGGGGCGCCGGTATTGTTTGTCAGGAAGAAAGATGGGTCATTGCGGATGTGTATCGACTACCGGCAGCTGAATAAGGTGACTATTAAGAATAAATATCCCCTCCCCCGGATTGATGACTTGTTTGACCAGCTGCAGGGTGCTAGACATTTTTCAAAGATAGATCTGCGTTCTGGTTACCATCAGGTGCGAGTACGGGAGTCAGATATCCCGAAGACTGCTTTCAGGACTCGGTACGGGCATTATGAGTTCAGAGTTATGTCTTTCGGGCTGACTAATGCTCCAGCAGTATTTATGGATCTGATGAACCGGGTATTTCGGCCTTTCCTGGATATCTTTGTTATTGTGTTTATTGACGATATTCTGATTTACTCGCGATCAGTCGAGGAGCATTCAGATCATTTGAGGACGGTACTTGGCATCCTCCGTCAGCAGAAGTTATATGCTAAATTCTCTAAGTGTGAGTTCTGGTTGACTTCTGTGGCATTCTTGGGCCATATTGTCGGCGCAGATGGTATTCGGGTTGACACGCAGAAGATTGAGGCTGTGCAGAATTGGCCCAGGCCTACTACACCGACAGAGGTGCGTAGTTTTCTTGGGTTGGCTGGGTATTACCGCAGGTTCGTGGAGGATTTCTCTTCTATTTCAGCACCACTGACGAGGCTTACCCAGAAAGCATCAAAATTCCAGTGGACAGATGCTTGTGAGCGCAGCTTTCAGATGCTGAAGGAGAGATTGATTATAGCACCAGTTTTGGCTCTTCCAGAGGGATCTGACGGGTATGTTGTCTATTGTGACGCCTCTGGTATTGGGATAGGATGTGTATTGATGCAGCACGGTCGAGTCATAGCCTATGCTTCCCGACAGCTCAGACCGCACGAGGAGAACTATCCCACTCATGATCTTGAGTTGGCCGCGGTGATTCATGCTTTGAAGATTTGGCGGCATTATTTATATGGGGTCCATGTTTATATCTATACGGACCATAAGAGTCTCCAGTATATTTTTAGGCAGAAGGAACTAAATTTGCGGCAGCGGAGATGGCTTGACTTACTAAAGGATTACGATGTTGATATTTTGTACCATCCGGGGAAAGCCAATGTGGTAGCTGATGCGCTTAGCCGCAAGTCCGTGGGCAGTCTGGCTGATGTTCCATCTGATAAGAGAGATTTGGTTCGTGATATTCATCAGCTGGCCAGCCTCGGAGTTCGTTTGGTGGATTCTGGAGATTCTGGGATTTCTGTTCGTCCAGTTGCTGAGTCATCTATTATTCAGGAGGTAAAGCAGCGCTAGTTTGAGGATCCTCTTTTGATTCAGTACAGAGATGTGGCCCTTAGTAAATCAAAGACTCAGTTTGAGATCTCGCCTGACGGAGTATTATTATATGACGGCAGATTCTGTGTACCGGACGTTGCGGGCTTACGGCGGCAGATTATGGGCGAGGCCCATAATGCACGATATTCTGTCCATCCTGGTTCCACTAAAATGTACCAGGACCTCAGGTGTTTGTATTGGTGGGACGGCATGAAGAAAGATATTGCTGAGTTTGTTAGTCAGTGCCCGAACTGCCAGCAAGTTAAGATCGAGCATCAGAAGCCCGGTGGATTATTGCAGGAGATGGAAATTCCAGCCTGGAAATGGGAGATGATTAATATGGATTTCGTTGTTGGATTACCGCGCACTCCACGCAGGTACGACTCTATCTGGGTTGTTGTTGACAGGCTGACGAAATCAGCCCATTTCCTTCCGGTTCGGACTACTTATTCGGCTGAAGACTATGCCAGATTGTATATCAGAGAGATAGTCAGACTTCACGGAGTCCCTATATCTATTATTACTGACCGAGGTACCCAGTTTACAGCAAATTTCTGGAGGTCATTTCAGGAGGGATTAGGGACTCAGGTGAGTCTCAGTACAGCTTTTCACCCCCAGTCCGACGGGCAGGCCGAGCGCACTATTCAGACGCTCGAAGATATGTTGCGGGCCTGCGTTATTGATTTCAGGGGCAGCTGGGATGATCATTTGCCGCTTATTGAGTTTGCCTATAATAACAGTTATCACTCCAGCATCCAGATGGCTCCGTACGAGGCCCTTTATGGCAGGAGATGCAGGTCTCCTATTGGCTGGTTTGACGTGGGCGAGACTAAGTTGATTGGCCCAGACGTGATCCAGGAGGTTGTAGATAAGGTAAAGCTTATTCGAGAACGATTATTGGCTGCTCAGAGTCGACAGAAAGCTTATGCAGATAGACGACGTCGACCGTTAGAGTTCCGGATTGGCGACTGGGTATTCCTGAAGGTGTCGCCCATGAAGGGTGTCATGAGATTCGGTAAAAAGGGTAAGTTGAGCCCCCGGTACATTGGACCGTATCAGATCGTGCGAAAGATAGGCGAGGTCGCCTATGAGCTAGACTTACCATCCGACTTGGAGGCCGTACACCCGGTGTTTCATCGGGAGGAGATGACTTGGGAGGCGGAGGACGAGATGAAGAAGAAATATCCCCACTTGTTTCCGACATCCACAGGTAATCTAATTTCTTTTTTTCAGTTTGTTGTGTTGATTGCTAAAATAAATTACGTATGTCATTATTAAAAAGGGACACCCCTGCCTTGATCATAAGACCTTATAAGATTAATCTAACATTCGGGGACGAATGTTCTTAAGGGGGGGAGAATGTTATATCCCGTGTTCTCGTACGATTGGAAATCGAGAAATAATTATAACTCGGGTGTTAGAAGGACCTAATTTAATTTTTGTGAATATGACTATGTTGGTTGTGAAATCTTTAATGCTAAGCCCTCGGGAAAGGCCAAGGGTAAATTTGGAACTTCGTAAATTAGTTTCGGGAATTACAAAACGGGACTTTTATGAATTGGGCCAAGAAAGTTGAAAAAAAAAATGAAAAATGAAGCCCAAGAGTTGAAGGGTGGCCGGCCCCTTTGCCAAGCCCAAACCCACTTTTAAAGGGTCATGTGCTATGCACATGACCCCTAAATGGATATATATGTAAGACCCTTAGTAGTATTCAAGAGCAAAAATCACAATCAAGAACATCAACAAAGAAAAGGGGCATTCGGCCGTAGCTAGAGGAGAAAGAAAAAAAAATCTCCAAGCTTGGTAGTTGATCAAAATTCTTGTTCTTCCCATAATTGTGAAGTACTCAAGGCCCTCCTCAACGGGGTATAATTAGTTTGGCACGAGATCGACGTTTGCGACAAGTCGGGGTTTCAAGGAAAGGTAAGAATTTTGCCCCTTTTATGTTATAGAATTGATGTGAATGTGTTAAGCATTGGGAGTAGATGGAGATCCCGTAATTTTAACGTAAATAGAAAGTCGTGGGTGTGTGTGTGTAGTGTGTTTGGCCGTGAGTATGGAAGGAAAGAAATGGCTTGAATTGATCTTGTTTAAGTTGGCATAATGTGTTGTTGTGATCCTTATATCGTAAATGATTGATTGTTGAATTAGATTGGCGGTGGAAAATGAATTCGGATGTTATCGGAAAGTGTATATCCTTGGTATCTTTATGTATATCAATGTATATTTTGGGTACTAGAGACTTTAGATATGACTTTTTAATGATATGGATGAATTCGGAATGAAACGACGTTAGTTAGAATGTTCGTCGTGAAATTTTGATATTTTGAAGAACTATGGAAATTTATTGATTTTGGTGCAATTTCGTGTATGGCTTAGATTGAATTTGGAATGTGTTTGACTAGTGTTGGATGGGTAAATGAATACAATTATGTGAATATAGAATTGGGATTTTGAAAGTTTGAATGGAAGTTGCCAACTTAAGAAATCATGTAGAATTTTGAAGCTAGGGTGACTTGATTGTTGTTTATATTGTTTGGTTGATGTGTGGGCTGTTGTGGTTGGTTAATTTGAGCCGAGTTACGCCTCGGGGATGTTAGATTTATAGGGGAAATGCTGCCGAAATTTCGGTAGGCAAATATGGAGTTAAAGGCATTTTTGAGCCTAAGAATCTCATTTGGTAACTTTGACCATTTGCAGATTTTTGACGAAACGGGACGGGACTTTTGGAGGAGCTTACGACATCTGTGAGGTATGTAAAGCTTCCCAATTCTTTATTTGGCATATCTTAGTGTGTTGGTTGAATATGAGACCATCCGGAGCATTTCTGCTCCTCGAAACCCGATCCACAGGAAAGTTCCTATTCATTCAATTCGATTGAAGCCTAAAGGCTCCCTTTTGGCTAGAATGTCATTATTCGTCCGAAACCTATCGAAATGTGGTCGGGTAACCTAGAAATGATTTTATATGACCTTTGGCATATTACTGCTCGAAAAAGAATATGTTCGCCACCTCACTTCGACTCGAGGTGGGTCCGCTACCCCAAAATGCCCGATTTGCCCTTCGGGCCATCTTTGAGAATAGAGTTGAACGTACCACTTCTGATCTTTGGAACATCCTTCCACGGGGTATGTTTGGACTATTCGATGCACTAATCCAGGTTTTGAACTATATGGACCATTTTGGAATTGTTTTGCAAAACGAAACCTTATGTCGACTAAGTATTCGACTATTTTGTAATAGGATATGATTTATGAGTTTACTTTGTTTTGAAACACTATTTTGAAATACGATTTGCATTTGTTTGCTCACGACTCCGCTCGTGCCTTATTATGACTTCGTTCACCGGTTCCCGGGCCGGTTTTGATTCGTGCGTTGTATGATAAATTCGGTCGTATGCTGTGTTACGGTTCCCGAGGCTTCGCCATAGGGCCGGGTTCCGTTTGGAGTTATGCTGTGATATGGCTCGTGATGCGATACGCTCACCGATGATTATGATTATGTTCGGGGATGTACGGAGAATTGAAACCTTCTGGTGTTATGCTGTGTGTGGCGCCAGCGTCGGAGTGGCGACCACGTTCTTAAGCGTTTGCATGATTTTGTTTGCATAAAATACATGTATATTATTTCGATACAGATTTTGACATACCAGTTTGTACCCCACTTTGACATTTGATTTGCTTTCGGTTTTGATCTATAATTCTGTACTCCGTGCTTTACATACTCAGTACATATTTCGTACTGACCCCCTTTCTTCGGGGGCTGCGTTTTATGCCCGCAGGTGCAGATATCGGTGATCCTCCGCAGTAGGCTTCACTTCTTGCTTTTCGGAGTACTCTTACTGGGTCCGGAGTCCACTCTTTGTACAGACTCCTCTACTCTGTATATCCTTTGTATATTTGACAGTTTGGGTACGGCGGGGCCCTGTCTCGCCATATGTTATGTTTTGAATTCGTAGAGGCCTGTAGTCATATTTGTGGGGCGAGGGTCCTATGTGTATGTTGTCTGATTTTGCTTTCGGGTCTTAAAGCGGTCTGTTTGATATGATGGCCCCAAATGGCCCTTCTGTATATATTTGTATTTTGACCGGCGATGCCTATTCCGCCGCTTTGTTTGAGTTTGATTTGATATGACCGCTTAAGACATATTTTCGATATAAATTATGTGTGATATAACTTCTTGAAAATTCTGAAATAAGTTTGGATTCGGAAATGAATATGCGATTTGGTCTGGGTACCCAGGTAGGGTGCCAGTCGCGGCCCACGGGGCTGGGTCGTGACACCAGCCCAGCGGGTCAGTTGCTGATTTACTTTTCCTTCTGTAGCGATACGCCCTATGGGGCAGAGTGTGTCGACACCATCGGGCCGCGGTAGAGGTCGTGAAGGAGTTTCCGGTCCTAGCGGTCCTTTGAACCGCTTATATGCTTTGGCTAACCGGCAGGACCCAGAGGCATCACCAGATGTGTTTACAGGTACATTGTCCACTTTTTCCGAATATATATATACACATATATACACACATGCATTGGCAGGTCCGGATTCTATTTCATCACGTATTCCTCCCCGATTGCTAGTAGAACTGAGATAAGGCCCAAATTGATAAAATCGTCTGAGGTAATGATATATGTGGATAAAAAGTGATAGTCGAAAATTTAAAAAAGGGCTAACGCAGTAGTTACATAATCGGAAAAATAAAGGGGCCCTCTCTCTATATCAGAGCGGGACCCGCCACGAAAACTTTCCAAAAATTGTCAAGACCCCGACTTGTCCTAAATTATGTGACCAAGGTCGTGCGGGGCGGTCGATGCAACTATACCAGCATTAACGCGTCTAAATGTACTAAAGTCTCGAGGTTAAGCGTGCTGGGGCCAGAGCAATTCTGGGATGGGTGACCCCCTGGGAAGTGTAAAAAAAATTCATAAACGTAGATATAAGAGACCAATGGAAAGTCTGGGGTAACCTAAATAAATTAGAATGTACCGAAGGGTTAGAAACCCTAAATAGGTCGGGTAGGCTAAGGCGAACTCGGCCGCCGAAGAAAAGGAAAGTGCGACACAGTTCAGGAATTAGAATAAATTTAAATGGCGTTTGAAAATGTATTGTAAGGGAAATGGTAATAAAGGTATATGTGTGTAAATCACATCCCAGTTACGACTGTTTCGACTGACAGGTGGGCCCCAGCAGTCAGCATTAAGATATATGAAAACTTTGACTGAATGGAACCTAAAAGACAAAGCGAAAGACACGATATGACTGTTATAAGTAGACTAATGTCGGTTTAACCACTAGTTAAAGACGGAAAGTCTTAGCGTAATGATATTCGAGAATAGAACTAAGCCGAGTGTGTAAAAGGGGATAGTAATTGTGACGTTTGGCAGAATTTTGAAGGAAATAAGGAGAACTCCCCCGAAATGCTTGTAACATCCTATAAGGCTAATTTAACATTCGAGGACGAATGTTCAAAAAGGGGGGGAGGATGTTTTATCCCGTGTTTTCGCGTGTTCGGAAAATTTGGAATAATTGTGACTTGGAAAGAATAAAGCCACATTTTGATTTCATTTGATATATATGTTGTTGTTTATGAAAAGTGTTGACGTGGAGACATCGGGGAAGGCCAAGGGCAAAAATACAAATTTCGAAAATTAGTTTCGGGAATTTCAAAACGAGATTTCTAACAATTTGGGCTCACAAAAATTTGAGAAAAATTGAGGCCCAAGACCACAAGTGGCCGGCCATATGGCCAAATGGCCCAAGGCCCATGAAAATTTTAATTCAAGAAATAAAAATAGATATGGCCCATGTATTAGTTAATTTTATCACTTAGAATGTTCAAGAAAGTAGGAAAGAAAATAGAGAGCAAGAAACACAAGGTGTTTCGGCCATGACCATGGAGAATTGAGACCTCCAATTTTGATTCCAAAAAAATATTTTCTTTTAGTATTTCTACTAATTCAAGGTCCCTCTACAACTTGGTGTAGTTGTTTTGGAGGGTGGAGCAGTTAATTCCTCAATTTGATCACATATTCAAGTGAAGAAGACTAGGGGAAAAGGTAAGAATTCATCCCTTTTATTTGTGGTATGAAGTCTTGTTTGTGTTGTAGTATGTGGGAATGAGTTGATTGTATGGAAAAATTGAAGTTTGCAAAGTGGGTATGGAATATAGAGTTTGGCCGTGTGTGTGTGTCAATGTGTAAGTGAAATGAGTTGAAATTTATGTTGTATTCTAGTTGTGTGTAGGATGGAATGTATATTGGAAAGGAAAGTTGAATGAATGGGATGGAAGTTGGAAAAATGGAATATGGCCGTGTGGTATAGGTATTGAAATGGGAATGGATTAATTTTGTTTAACATGTTAGTTGTGTTGTGGTGATGCTTGCAATGTAAATGAAGATAATATGATATAAGTTTGCATTGAAATGGAATGTAGAAGCTTATGTCCTTTAGGTATGATCTTACGACATTATGAAAAATGAAGTTGTTAGGGTGCAAATTATGATGATTATTGATGAACTTGGAAGATGGGAACATGTTATGAATATGTATGTCAAAGGTTAGAAGTTTTGAATGAATTATGACTTTGGTGTAAAGTTGTATATTTTGTATATCGTATGAATATTTTGTGGAAACGATATGAAATGCTTCTAAACTATATGGTGATGATCTTGATTAATGATGAATATGAAAATATTGAGCCTAGTTTGGAAGTGTGAAGTCGGAATGAACGTTATTGCATTATGTCGGAAAGTAGAACTAGTTGCCTTATATTGTGCTATATTGTGATGATTGTTGACATTGTTGATATTGTTGGGTTGTTGTTGCTGCTATTTGAGTCGCGATGATTCTCGGGGGTGCTATATTTATAGGGGAGGTGCTGCCGAAATTTCGGTAGACAACTGTGACTTTAAGATGAATCCTTAGAATCCATAACTTACAATTGGTAAATGTGACCATTTGTAGATTCTGGGTGAAACGGGAATCGAGTTTAAGCGAGCGAAAGACGCGCGTAAGGTATGTAAAGCTAACCCATTCCTTCTTTTGGCATGTCCTAAGTATACTAGGTCGATACTTGAGCCTCGGGGATAATTCCGTTCATGGAAAATTCGAATTTGAATTTGAGTACTATTCATTCAATCCAATTGAATTATAAAACTTCACATTTTGTTGGAAAATGATCAAACGTCCGAAACTTTTGTAAATGTAATAGAATCGCTTCGAAACTTCCATTGATGATTACATAGATCCTAATACTTGTGATTCAGGTCCGCCACCTCGACTTGACCCGAGGTGGGCCCACTAATCCCGAGACTCCTTTGTTTGTTCTAATAGGCGTATTTTTGTATAGTGTCAGAAAAAGACTATTGTTTATGACTTTGGGTATCATAGAATAATGTCTTGACTGTCCCTGACGTTCTAAATTACATTTCGAACTATAAATGTAACTTTGAAAGTAATTTCGTGAAATAAATCCTGTATTGACCAATTGTTCGAACTAGTTTGACTAATGGGCCGATATATGATTATATCAAGTTTTATAACTATTTCGATTTATAAATTGTATTAGTCGCTCATGACTCTGCTCGTGCCCCTTTATTACGATATCGTTCACCGGTTCCCGGGCCGGTTATTGATCACGCGCACTATGACAATTCGACCGTATGCCTTTTTGTTGACATAAGTATCCGGGCATAAGTGTTCTATTATAAGTATTCTACTATGAGTATTCTGATACAAGTACTCTGATGTGAGTATCCAATATGAATGTTTTCTGTAAGCTTTAGCGTCTCCAACTTTCGTATACGACATCGGATTGCTTAGAAGTGGCCAAAGAGGTTCCGGTACCAAAAACGCTCATGATCTTTCTGTATGTACATATGGTTCCAAAATCTCTGTTTGATCTGATTCGTAAGGACATCTGAAGGTGCCTGGTATGACTATGACTCTGATTCTCCGAAAAAGGCTTCTGAAACGCTTACGAAGCGTTCTGTACTTCAAACGCTCGTAACTTTCTCATACTACGTTGGATTGACCTGAAATCTGTTTCGAGCCTCCAGGTATCGATAAGGACGCTTGTTTGTCGAGTCTTGGTTTCCATGTGCATCTGGTTTCTCACTACGCTGCTCGTGCGAGCCTTAGCATGTCTATTCACTGAGCCGGGCCAGGATATGTTATTGTGCGCTGTTCCCCTATGTTGTCTACAGTGTTCTGAAATAAAACTGTGAGGGGTGGTCTGGGCTGAGCTCGATCCCCAAAGCGGACAGTATCTGCGCTACATAATCTGATACCAGGCGGACGCGTTGGGAGTGTACTGGGCAGAGCTCGAGCTCCCGAGACTGATCCGTGACCCGTGTACTGGGCAGAGCTCGAGCGGGAAAAACGGGCAGTTTCTACATGGGATGACCACTGTACTGGGCCGAGCTCGAGGTGGCATACCCCTTGTAGACGCATGTTATGATATGATATGATATGATCTGATATGATATACTCCGGCTATACGCCGCCTGATACGATACGTTTATGTATGGTGTGACCACTGTACTGGGCTGAGCTCGAGGTGGCACACTTCTTGTAAACATCATATGATTCCCAGGTTGCAGCATTTGATCCGATACGCTACGGCGTTCTGATATGGCATATGACTATAATGTGCACTATGTGTGATCTGCGTCTGGAAAGTAAGTTCTAATACTCTGTACGTCCTGTATTCCAACCGGTATACTATATCATCTGAGTACCCGGTAAGTCTCGTATTCCTTTTTATATATGACGTCATCTGAGTATTCTGTATGTCATACATTCCGGCTGACACATGAGCTAGGTAGGCATAAGTTGCGTCTGGAAACCCTGTACGTTTGGCAGCCCTTCTGACAGATTATATCGGTTTATATGATATGTGATGATCTGTATGACCTGGGCCTGGGAAGTGAGTGATTTTGATACTCTGGACCATGTACTTATTCTATTACCGCTTGTTTCGATTATAGTTCTGATTTTTTTTTGTGTTCCATGCTTTACATACTCAGTACATATTCCGTACTGACCCCCTTTCTTCGGGGGCTGCGTTTCATGCCTGCAGGTACAGACGCTTATTGTGCTGATCCGCCAGCCTAGGGTACACAGTCTGCTGTTTGGAGTGCTCCTTTGATCCGGAGCCCATACTGTTGGTACAGAACTCTTTGTTGTATATTGTTTCGTGCTTATGGTTATTTTTGGGTACGGCGGGGCTCTGCCCGCCATATGATTCTGTTGTCTATATTAGAGGCCTGTAGACATGTATGTAGGTTATGGGTCGTGTTTGGTCCATGATGTTTGCTTGGTTTGTGCTCGGTTTACCCCTACGCTACGTTAATATGTTCGATCTATGTTTTATGATATAAACAATGGTTTAAATGATATGTTTATAATCTGGGACGCACGAGATTCATAATATGTAGGCACAAGTGAAATTTGGTTAGCATATATGTACGAGTGTCCATGTCGGGCACTATTCACGGCCTACGGGGTTGGGTCGTGACACATGTCTAATATTATATTCCTCCTACAAGTGTGTTATGATTTCAGAAAAATGCCGCCAAAGGGAAAAGCTACAGCCGCCCAGAAGGGCAAAGCTACGACGAAGAGGCGGGCAGAAAGAGAGCCTCCGGTGAATGTAGAGGAGGGCGAATCACTAAATGAGGCCTCGCCCAATGTAGAAGAGCAAGGAGGAGCCTCAGTTCCAATTCCTCCCCCAGTTACTTCGGGTTAACAAGTGACCGAAGCTATTCATCTATTGACGCAATTAGCAACCGCCCAGACACAGCGGCAGAGTGCGGGCCCGAGTGATCGTTCAGCCAGTACGAGAGCCCGTGATTTCCTGACTCTGAATCCTCTGGAATTTTTCGGGTCGAAGCCGGATGAGGACCCACAAGGCTTTATCGATGAGATGTTGAGGACGCTGAAACTTATGCATGCTACTGAGACCGAGTCGGTAGAGTTGGCTTCTTATAGACTCCGCGATGTGGCGATATTGTGGTATGACAACTGGATAGCGTCGAGATCAGAAAGTGCACCTCCTCCTGTTTGGGAAGAGTTTGTTGATGCTTTCATTCGCCACTATTTATCGCCCGAGGTCCGCCGAGGTAGAGCGGACAGGTTTTTGAATCTGAAGCAGGGAAGCATGAGTGCTCGGGAGTATAGTATGCAGTTTAATTCTATGGCCAGGTATGCCCCGACTATGGTGACCGACATGGGCGATGGTGTACACAGATTTGTGAGTGGTTTGGGGCCACATTTGTTTAGAGATTGTCTGACGGCCTCTTTGCAAGACGGGATGGATATTTCCCGAATACAGGCCCATGCTCAGAATCTTGAGGAACGACAACAGCTGCAAAGAAGTGATCGTGATAGTGACAGAACACAAGGTAAGAGGGCTAGATATATGGGAGCTAGCAGTGAATATAGAGGGGGACCGAGACAGATGCACTCTAGACACTCAGGTCAGTCAGCGACTAGTGCGCCTTCCAGATTCTCAGATAGGAGGTTTGATCGTTCTTTTCAGTCAGGACAGGGCCAGAGTTCGAGGGCCTCAGATTCTCAGTTCAGGGGAGATTTTAGTCAGCGGAGACCTCCAGTACCGCGGTGCAGCCAGTGCAGCAGATTGCATTCCGGCAGTGCTGTCAGGGTTCGGATGCATGTTATGCCTGCGGGCAAGTTTGCCATATGATGAGAGATTGTCCTTCGGTGAGAGGTAGAGTTGGGACTCAGCCTACAGGATCACCAGCTGGGTCTTCTTCAGTACGCCCGACAGCACAGACTTCTCAGACTACAGCAGGTAGAGGCAGAGGTAGAGGGGGAGCATCTACTTCAGGTGCTGTTCAGCTCCGCGTATATGCTTTAGCTGGGCGATAGGACCTTGAGTCTTCCCCAGATGTTGTCACACGTACATTGACTATATTTTCCCGTGATGTAGATGCTTTGATCGATCCAGGTTCTACTTTCTCTTATGTCACTCCGTATGTTGCTGATTGTATTGGGGTGCAATCCGAGCCAATTAAACCTTTTGAGGTATTCACTCCGGTTGGTGATTCGGTAATAGCGAGGAAAGTGTACAAAAATTGTGTCATTGTGATATGTGATCGCCAGACTAAAGCCGACTTGATTGAGCTTGAAACGATAGATTTCGATGTAATTATGGGTATGGATTGGTTGGCCTCATGTTATGCTAATGTTGATTGCCGGACGAAGATGGTTCGATTTCAATTTCCAGGAGAGCCCGTACTTGAATTGAAGGGTAATACGGCATCCCTAAAGGGTAAGTTTATTTCCTACCTTAAGGCAAAAAAGATGATAGCTAAAGGCTATATTTATCATCTAGTTCGGGTCCGGGACACAGAAGCAAGGGTGCCAACTTTCCAGTCTGTTCCGGTAGTGAATGAATTCCCAAATGTATTTCCAGAAAAACTTCCAGATCTTCCTCCGGAAAGAGAAATTGACTTTGCTATTGATATGTTACCTGACACTGAGCCTATTTCTATTCCTCCTTATCGAATGGCTCCGGCAGAATTGAAGAAGCTGAAGGCATAGTTCATCACCGTGGGGAGCACCAGTCTTGTTCATAAGAAAGAAGGACGGATCTCTACGGATGTGCATCGATTACAGACAGCTGAACAAGGTAACAATAAAGAACAAGTATCCCCTCCCCAGAATTGACGATTTGTTTGATCAATTACAGGGCGCTAAGTGGTTCTCCAAGATAGATTTGAGATCTGGTTATCATCAAGTGAGAATTAGAGAAGAAGATATTCCCAAAATCGCTTTCAGAACGAGGTATGGCCACTATGAGTTTTGAGTGATGTCGTTTGGGTTGACAAATGCCACGGCGGCGTTTATGAATCTGATGAATAATGTGTTCAGGCCATTTCTGGATCTCTTCGTGATAGTATTTATTGATGATATTCTAGTGTATTCCCGCACAGAATCAGAACATGCAGATCACTTGCGAATTGTCTTGGGAGTTCTTCGAGCCCAAAAATTATATGCAAAATTCTCAAAGTTCGAGTTTTGGCTAAATTCTGTGGCATTTCTAGGTCATATTATTTCAGATGATGGAATCCGAGTTGACACTCAGAAAAATAGAAGCTGTGAAGACTTGGCCAAGGCCTACAACGCCTACGGAAGTTCGTAGTTTTCTGAGTTTGGCAGGTTATTATAGAAGGTTTGTAGCGGGTTTTTCATCTGTTTCAGCTCCATTGACGAAGCTACCCCAGAAGTCAGCAAAATTTCAGTGGGACGATGTATGCGAGCGTAGTTTCCAAGAGTTGAAAGACAGGTTGACCTTTCCTCCAGTACTAACACTTTCAAAAGGGCCAGATGGCTATGTTGTGTATTGTGATGCTTCTGGTGTGGTACTAGGATGTGTATTAACGCAGCATGGGAAAGCTATTGCATACGCTTCAAGACAGTTGCGAAAACATGAGAAGAATTATCCAACCCATGATCTCGAATTGGTCGCGGTTGTTCACGCCTTAAAGATATGGAGGCATTATTTGTATGGTGTGCACGTCGATATCTATACAGATCACAAGAGTCTCCAGCATATTTTCAAATAGAAGGAGTTGAACCTGCGGTTGAGGCGGTGGTTAGAATTGTTGAAAGATTATGATGTGGACATTTTGTACCACCCTGGAAAAGCTAATGTAGTAGCCGATGCGCTTAGCCGTCGATCAATGGGTAGCTTATGTGAAGTACCTCCAGAAAAGAAGGAGATGGTTCGCGAGCTCCATCGATTAACAAGTCTTGGAATACGCGCAATTGATTTGGGCAATACAGGCATCAGCATTAATGACCCCACAGTTTCATCCTTGAGTATAGAAGTGAAGGAACGACAATATGAAGATTCTCAATTAAGCCGATACCGAGACCTGTCTGTTGAAAAGGAAAAGTCTCCATTTGAAGTTTCCGTAGATGGGATCCTTAGATATCGAGGCAGGCTATGTGTACCGGATGTGGCAAAATTACGCCAACGGATTTTAAAGGATGCACACTATTCTCGGTATTCTATTCATCCCGGTGCAACTAAAATGTATTATGACCTCAAATTGATATACTGGTGGGATGGCATGAAGAGGGACATAGCAGATTTTGTGGCACAATGTCCGAATTGCCAACAGGTAAAAGCCGAACATCAAAAGCCAGGGGGCTTGTTGCAAACAATGGAAATTCCTACTTGGAAATGGGAAGTGATAAACATAGATTTCATCGTGGGATTACCCCGTTCCCGTGGCAGGTATGATTCAATATGGGTGATCGTGGACAGACTCACAAAAGCAGCTCATTTCCTCCCAGTCAAAACCACGTATTCGGCAGAAGACTATGCTAGGTTGTATCAAAAAGAAATTGTGCGACTCTATGGAATTCCTTTGGCCATCATTACAGACAGAGGGGCACAGTTTATAGCCAAGTTCTGGAAATCCTTTCAAGAAGGTCTAGGTACTCAATTTAAGCTCAGCACAGCGTTTCATCCAAAGACCGACGGGCAAGCCGAGCACACTATTCAAACCTTGGAAGATATGCTACGAGCATGTGTGCTGGACTTCGGTGGTAGTTGGGATGAGCATTTTCCCCTTATTGAATTTGCCTATAACAACAGCTATCATTCTGGTATTCAAATGGCTCCGTATGAAGCTTTGTACAGAAGGAAATGTAGATCTCCAGTTGGATGGTTTGAAACCGGAGAAACACAATTTATAGGCCCCGACTTGATCCAACAAGCAGTCGAAAAGGTTAAAGTGATTCGAGACCGATTGTTAATAGCCCAAAGTCGTCAAAAATCTTATGCGGACAACCGCCGACGAGACTTGGAATTTCAAGCTAATGATTGGGTATTTTTGAAAGTCTCGCCTATGAAAGGAGTAGTGAGATTTGGTAAAAAGGGGAAGTTGAGTCCAAGATACATTGGACCTTATCGAATCATCCCTAAGGTGGGTCGAGTAGCCTATGAACTGGACTTGCCTTCAGAGCTTGAGTCCGTACATCCAGTTTTTCATGTTTTGAAGCTCTGCAAGTGCATGGGAGACCCAACAAGAATAGTCCCAGTTGAGGATGTCCAAGTGACAGAGAAATTGACATATGAAGAAGTTCCGGTTGCCATTTTAAATAGACAGGTGCGAAGACTTCGAAATAAAGAGGTTTCTTCAGTCAAAGTCTTATGACGAAACAATAATTGGGAAGAAATGACTTGGGAAGCGGAAGAGAATATGCAAGCCAAATATCCGCATTTATTCCAACCCCCAGAGGAGATTCAAGATGCAATGTCGACGAGATGAGGTACGTATGCTTTATTTTATACTGTTGGTCGTGTGTGGCCATAAATATGTTGATATTATGATGCAGCCCTGTAAGGCGATGATATTATGGGTTGTTGTGACAGGTTGGTAGTGCCCAATTACAGGGGAAACTCTGGCGATATTTTCATAGAATCCCGAGTGTTTAACATTCGAAGACGGATGTTCCAAAAGGGGGGAAGAATGTTACACCTTGGGAAATTCCCCCGTATATGTACTGTGAATAGGAAAACGAAGGTCATGGCGTATATGGCATTTCGATTAGTGAGGAATTGTATTTGATAACCCCAAACGAGATTTCAAAACCATCCGAGATGAGGGAAGGAAGTTGTTAAGGAAAACGAGTCGTATATTGAGTATCGGATAAGAATAACTAGCAACGATGTTGTGAGGGCATAATGGTGTCTTAGAGACATGCAATGACGTTCCTTAGATTGGTATTGAAGTGTTAAACAAGTGTTAAGAAGGTTCCATAAGGATCGGGGATCAAACGAGTCGACGAGAACAAAAACAGAACCACTGGGCATTATACGGTCCAATCTACGGACCGTATAAATTATACCAGCTGTAGATTTGGCCGTATAATTGGTAAAAGGAGGGACCAGCCACTGGACCAAATGTACGCCCAAACATACGGTCCGTATAAATAGTACGGACCGTATAAGTTGGCTCGACCAGCTTTTAAGTTTAAGTGTAAGGGTCCATTTTATTTCACCCATTTCATTTCCTCCACTCTCCAACTCAAGAACTCTCTAGAAAAGTCTCAAAACACTTCCACCAAAAAAATACCAAGGAAATCAATGATCAATAACATCAAATTCATGAATCAAAGTGCATGAAAACTAAGTAGAGTTCATCTTCCTCAAAGAAAAGCAAAGGAGGTGAGGTAGGGTTTTGGTGCTAGAGGAGTATTCTCATTCAAGGCTTGTTCAACTATCATCTAAGGTAAGTTTCTTGACTTTAGCATGTTGTTTAAGGTATTAGAAGGCTAAGAAGCTTGAATTGTAGAAGGACATGGAAAGTGGGTCTTGAATGAATGAATAGAGTCACCATTGAATGATAATGGAATGGAATCATGAAAGTTGGTACGTTATGATTATGAATATGATATAAATGATGTTTAGACCATGAGATAAGTATTACACATGAGAAAATGCGATAATGATGCTAAAACCATTAAATGTGGAAAAATTAGAGGAAAATGGTGGATTTCTCTTAATGTGTATAAACGAGGAACGTTGATACTATATTGTGAGTGTTGTTGTAAATGTTTGGATGATGAATTAGAACATGGGAAAAGTAGTAGAAACAAAGGAGATGCTGCCCCAATTTTCGCTAGAAATAATGATGCGTTCTTATGGTCGATTGACTAATTGTAATGCGCATTCTCTCATGAAGGTAGCGACGTGATACTGATAGCAGAACGAGTGAACGATAGCGAAACTAAGCGACAAAGGTATGTGAGGCTAGTTCTTTCTTTCTAATGGCATGAATCCTATATCATGAATTCCTTTCCTCTTCATGAGTGCCTATATACCGGAAAGCTAAAAGCCTATGTCCATAACTGCTCATATAAGATAAATAGATATGATATGATGATGCCATGTTGATAATGATGTTATTTATTGTCCACACTCACCTTATGCGCTACTTCCTTCAAGGTGAGGCAGAATGTTCATATATGTCCATAATGGAATCGAGGGTTCACGACCTTACGTCACCTCGATAGAGTGCAATTGTCTAGAGCCTTTATGCACATATGATGACAAGTACATTTTGATGAGCATATTATTATATGCATTTTATGATGAGCATGACATGATTGCATCACGCCGGGCCTAGTTGGCCGGGCAGTGACTGCCAAGGCGGGCAGCTATACGGACACACCATGACCTTTTGGCATGGGCAGACACCACTAGTGGGGGGCATGAGATGGTACCCCGAACGCGGGCTAATGTTATTGATTATCACACCATTCCGACATGGACGGGCAGCTTACATATTATGCATACGTCACATGATAATGAGTATGAGTAAGACAGCATGCATTACTTCCTTTATGATGGTCATTCGGATCCAGATGTTTCATATTGATGTTTTCATTATATTATTGTTGTCTTTCTTCATCTTTTATGCCTCTCATACTCAGTACAATATTCGTACTGACGTCCGTTTTCTTTGGACGTTGTGTTCATGCCCACAGGTAGACCGGGAGGCGAGCTTGACCCAGATTCTTAGGAGCTGTCAGCTGATTGGAAGCACTCCATTGTCCGGAGGTGCTTATGATTATTATTTTGGTATATATACATATTTCGGGCATGACGGAGTCTTGTTCCGTCTATGTATACAGTATGTCAGTAGAGGCTCGTAGATACGCAGTGTGGGTTAGATGGTCTCACAAGATGTTATCATACGTATATATATTTTTGATGGCCGAGATGCAAATGTATATAAAGAATTTATGTTTCTATATAAAATATGTTTTGCTATAATTTCATGTACAAGTTGATAAAAGGGGCATTAAATGAGTAAGATGAGTAGTAGGTCAAGCGGTGCTCGGTAGCTAGCTCCGGGTACCCGTCGCGGCCCCTAGCTGGGTCGTTATAGTTAGTTCCGAAAATGAGAGGTACGTTGATATGTCCCGCGTCCAAGGTTCGTTCCGGAGTGGAGATTTGTGCTCGGGTCCGAGGAGTATTCCGGAATGAGTGGTACATAGACACCATGGGTCCCCTGCAGGTCATGACTACTAAGCAATGAAATCAGTTAGCATATGTGTACAGTTAGTGTGGTCATTATGGTAAACTTATTCCCGTTGTGGCTTACATGATTGTGATGCTTGACATCTTTGTGATTTGATTGTGATTATCCTTGGTTGACTTGCTGTGGTTTTATTAATATCCATGTCTATTGACTGGCTTGTTTACTCTATCGATTTTATGAAATATGCATGACACTAATCTTAGTCGGCCTATGATATCTACCGATACATAGTGTTTGTACTAATACTACCTTGCTGCATTCTTTAGAGTGCAGATTGTGACACGGAGACTGCTACCCGCCCTCACATCTAGCTTAGAGGATGTTTGCTGATAGATTTAGGGTGAGCTTCTTCCCATGCCAGCCCCCCCCGAAGATCTTCTTCTTATGATGTCTTTTCTCATTCTGGACATTATGGATATTTATTAGTCAGATTTCATTCCTTAGACTTGTTTTAGATTAGAGTGTTATACGATGACTTTCAGATTTTGGGGATTTCGTAATCGTTAGAAACTTCTGCACTTATTTCAGTATTTTATGGCTTGACTTATTTTTTTCATTTGATATTTGAATGAGTAATAACTGATTAGTTTGGTTAATAAAATACCGGATTCTAATGGATAGATGTCTTGTGTATTGGTTCGCCTACTAGGATTTAGTTGGGTTCCAATTATGGCGGGTTGGGTCTTGACACTAACACAATACACAATACGCGAATTAATCACCTTTTTAAGTCTAAAATCCTCTTCAAGCAACCAAGTTTCAACGAAATTGCTAGTTTTTCCTTGTTCTTGAATGACATTCCCTTATAAAAACTAGTTTCATCACCTTGCACATGGCTGGACTGTGTTGATTATGTCATGCCTGGTGTATTTTTCACGACCCGACTAGGGCCATGACGGGTACCCGGGGCTAACCACCGAGCACCACTAGTTCTATTACTCATTCTGCGTACAATGGTATTTCTTATGCTCATAATCATAGGAAAACCATTTTCATTGGAAACATATTTACCTTTATATACGTAAGCCCTTTGGCTATCCACATAATACATAAATACACGTGGAAAAAATCGTGAGACCATACTAACCACACATACGCATCTACGAGCCTCTACTAGAGTACTAGACATATGGACGCGACAGGACCCCGTCGTGCCCAAAACATAGATGTACATAAAATAATAATTCAATGGCACCCCCAGAATAATGGAGTGGTCTCAAAAGTCTGCTTATCGGCTTCTATAAATCTGGGTCGCCTCCCTGTCTACCTGTGGGCATGAACACAGCGTCCAAAGAAAAGGACGTCAGTACGAACATTGTACAGAGTATGTAAGGCATGAGTGAAATGAATATAACAGAGAAATCATAAGACATAAGATGAAGATATAACCTGCTTGACTTTTAAGGGTGGATACCTTTCATGCCTATATCATATATAATCATAGTACATGTATCATCATAACGCATACATCATCGTATCATACATATATCATAATACCGTATCTGCTCATACACATTAAACATTATCCGTATTCGTCCACGTAGTGGCTCGACAATATCACATACATGCCTCCCGGGCATTTCATGCATTTGAATACATAGTAGTATTGTACCCGACTATATAGGTTCGGTGTCTTACGTACCCAGCTATAATAATGCTTGGTGTTATACGTGCCTGGCCCTACCAAGGCTCAGTATTGTCCGTGCCTGGCCCTACCAAGGCTCAGTGATTTCAGTACCCGGCCCTACCAAGGCTCAGTGGTATATATATATATATATATATTACCGGGCCATATAAGCTCTAGGTTTCATAATAGCCACACATAGGAACATATACATAAAAGCCCATAAACATCTTTAGCGTCATCACTATTATCATCGTCATCATTATCATCATCCCTATCAACATCAACATCATTATCATCACATATATTTCACAAGCTTATCATAACCTTTCATATAGCATGCATTTGAATTTAAAGACAATCTATGAAAATCATATCATATTCGTAGCATGAACTTCGTAAAAATATCGCATGATAGACTTTATAATCTCAAAACATAGGCTCATCATTACCATTATCGTATCTATGGTATATCTCTTACCTTTATCTCATATGGAACCCCCTATGAACATAGACTCGTAACTTTTCGGAACATTGGTCATAGGACATGCATTAGAGCTTATAGACAATCTATAACAATGTCGGGGTGACATAAGGTCGAGAACCCCCGATTACATTATGGAGTAATCATATTCATCATATCTCACCTTGAAGGAACTAACATTTTAAGGTGAGTGTACGCCATGAACAACATCAAGGGATTGTAAGTAGGATCTTTAACTTCATAGACATCAGCTACTCGATTATATGAACGTTCTTACTAATGCTAGAGAAAATTGGGCAGCGTTTCCTTTGTTTATTCAACTTTTCTCATAGTACATATCAACTCCCAAACGTCAATAACAATATCCATAATATCATACTCAATAATCTTCATCAACCATACATTATTCAATTCTCCTACTTCCATTTCTAGGGCATTCATAACCATGGTCATAATACTACATTACCTTCATCCTCATATAATGTTTCTCCTATGTTCTTAATATCATTTATAACATATCTACACTCGTAATATACAAAGAATCATGGTTCATATTAAGCTACGATTCAAAAATGTCACCATTCTCATATTTGTAACCCATTTCCTATTTCCTTCTATAATCCAAGTCTTTCAACCCCTTAATACTTTAAACAAAATGAATTGATCGTAAAACTTACCTTTGATGGTGTAGGAATGGGTTTTGGATAACAATACTCCATTTGAAGAAAAACCCTAGCTTCAATCCAAGAGATTTCTTGACTTCAAGCAACCCTCAATAGCTTTCTTACACTTGATTCCCTTGAATTTATGATATTGATCTTTGATTTCCCTATAATTCTTGTGGATGAAGGGTGTAAAATGTTCTAGAGACTTGGAGAGAAGTGGAGAAGTGAGAAAAATGAAAATAATAACGTGGGGTCTTGTATTTATAATTGGAAAAATCTGACCCGTCGTGCATTCTACGGACACTTATGTCACACCCTAACCTTATTGGGGTGTGATGGGCACCCGACCCCACATACGGAGCCGAGCGAACCCACAGACTCTGATTAGACACCTAATTTCTTAGGATTCTGAAAATCAAATACAAGCAAAATACATATTAAGATTTCAAAATTTTCCTCTTACCGTTCAAATTAAACAAAAATCTGTAACTATATAGAGTTTACTGCATAACAGAAAATGACGTATCGGCTGATGGAGCCGCTTACAGACTGACAACCATTACCCACGACGCTGTCTACAAAGTCTCTAATACTGATCAGACATCACAGCATACATACTCTGACTCGGCAATACTCCTGGAGGACATGGAGCCGCCAATCCACTGGATCATCTTCAGCTAACCTCATCTATCCATCTGTGGGTACCTGCGCGGCATGAAACGCAGCCCCCGAAGAACAGGGGGTCAGTACGGAATATGTACTGAGTATGTAAGGCATGAGTACAGAAAACAGAACCATGACTGAAACTAATAGAACAACGTACAAATACCTTATCCAGAATATCAGACACTTATTATCCTTTTTCTTCCAGACAAAAATCATACTTACTTATGTCGCATGTCAGACGGATCACAGAATGTACAGAGTGCTCAGATGATGTCCTATAGCAGACGAAATACAGAACATACAGAATGTCGGAATGCCTACTCTCCAAACACAAATCATGCATATCAGAATCGGATATCATATCATTTACGCGGTAACCCCGGGGACATGTACCACGCCGGGAAACCGGACACATCACATCATACATACGGTAACCTCGGGGACAAATAACACGCTGAGGAATCGGTGAATGATGCCAAGGAATGCGCACGATAACATAGGAACGTAGTCGCCACTCCTGCCTTTGGCGCCACAACACATCATACTCCAGAAGATTTTCTCCGATCTCCGTCACACATCATAACATAACCACGGTACCCGGGGGCGGACAGATAACACAGCACCCCGAGCCCAGACACATCATACTTCGTAATATATTCTCGGTAATCCGGGACGGACATGTAACACAGTACCCCGGAACCGGACACATCATACTTCGGAATTCATATATGGAACCCGGCCCTCAACAAAGGACTCGACGAACCATCCGCACGATACATACCGGCCCGGGACTCGGTGAAGGGAGTCATAACATATGCACGAGCAGAATAGTGAGAAACCAAATGCACATAAATCAGACTCCATAGATTAATCAAACGTATTCTCAGAATATCCATAACAGATTACTTATTACAGAATACTTATGTCAAATTACTTTTATCAGAATATTTCTATCAAAGTACTTATATCGCTTTTACTCATCAGAATACATGTTTCAAATTACTTGTAGCATAATCTCTCATATCAGAACACTTATACCAAATACTCTCATCAGGATATTTATGTCAAAATGTTTGGACCAACATATTTATATCAGAATACGGATGTCAGATTGCTTAAGTTAGGATTCACCTATCCAGATTAATAGTTACCTACCATAGGGAGGACATACAGATCACAAATAGACTCAGAATCACAGGATGGAATAACCCAAGGTACACATCAGTATCATACCCTACATGGCTCTAAGACATGCCAAAAGAATAAAAGGGTAAGCCTTACATACCTGTGCCACGACCAACTGGCTATGCTCATTTGTGCAACTTGTTAGTCTTAATTCAAAAGAACTAATCCATTCGCTATATTCATTATCACATACTTGCCTTAACCTTTCAAACACATTCACTTATATTCTGCCGGATTTTCGGCAGCACCTCCCCTATAAATATACCAACCCCGAGAATACGGCTCGGCTCCAAATCAACAACAACAATACCAACAATACCAACAACCATAACAATAGTCGTTAGGAATCAATTTGAACGCATTCTAACATTGATGACTCCTACGCAATTCAACAACATAACCTCATATTCAATTCAACTACTTACTTTCAAACCAACATCAAGGTTCATACATTCAATTACTGATCCGAAACCATTCAAAACAATATTCAAAACCATTTAAACAATTCACACAATATCTCAAACGACCCAACCAACACGCCAACTTACCTGAATTCATCCCCAAACCCGTGAACAACTTCACCAACACATTCCTCTTTCCCAAATTCATAATTTACATCAACGAGCCACACCTTAACAATGTCATTTCCATAAATATAAAAATTACATAAGAATCACATTAAGGCGTCAAACGTCCCATATCACTTACAACTTCATCTTAAATCATTAAATTCTCATTTCCGTCATAGAATCCATAACGACGACAACTAAAATACTAACTAGAATTTGTTCACTCATAACCACATCAAGAGGCCATATTCGGCCACCACACCCACATACAAACTTCATGATTTTCATTCCTTTCAACACACTACAACAACCAAACATGCTAAATAGAGCTAGTTCATCACTCCTACACACATAGACCTACACGGCCACTTCAACATACACACTTCCAGGAATTGTTATTCATTTCTACATACTCCAACATGTACCAGACACCCATAACATATAAGAAATAAGATTAAACTTTTACCTTTCTTCCTTACTTCACAACTTGCCTAAAGTTGGCCACGGATGAAAACGGACAATCTAACGCTTCCAATAACACTTCCACGTTAATGAGCACCCTTCAATTGGTAGGAAAACTAGAAAGAAATTATTTTTCTTGATCCATTGTTATGGCCCCATATTTTGGGACCATGGCCGAATAGGCCTTAGCTCCCTTCTCCTTCTTTTTTTTTTTTTTGTTCTTCCACTAAAAGATAACTCATATATATATGTACATGTATGTCCAAGCATGTGAGGGGAACATTCCCCTCTCTAGACTTTTCTTCTTTTTATTTTTCTAGACTTTTCTCAAATTTTCCAAAGATGATTTAGTCCCTCTCTTTTTTGTTTCGGCCATGTGGCCATTTTTATGGAATTTTCAAGACTCATGTAAAATTCCCGTTTTACCCCTAGCCTTTCCACAAAATTACCATGACGCCCTTTTGAAATTTTCCTTTTTGCCCTTAGTCTTTCTCAATATTTCCATACTACCAATGTCCATAAATAATATTCACAACAACTTGTACACTAAAATAAATTTTGAAAATTGTCTTGCCGTCAACGTACCACATCTACCCCGAAATTTCCGAACGTATAAATTACGGGCTATAACATCCTCCCCCCCTTTAGAACATTCGTCCTCGAATGTTCAACTGACCTTACAGGGGCTTATAACACTTCAGGAGGTGGTTCCTTTATGGTTGCCCTTTCTTTCCATGCTCCTTCCATGTAATCGAACCTCTCCGTCTCTTTATGGATCCTTATTCTGTGTCGTGGGTTTTCTAATTTGTCGGGCCGACATTTTATCCTTGTCTTTCTCAGATCATCTCTTTTCTGTTACTTTTTCATGACCAAAAAGCACATCTTTAGATCCTTACCACAACTTCTTTTTAATCCTTCCTCTCGTACCTCTCGATACAGGCATACTTGTCTTTGACCTCATGTGTTGGTGCTCATTTCGTTCATCGTTATTTCTTGTGAACCTAATATGGCCTCCCCCCCTTTAGGGGTTCCTTGTACGTCGCGATCTTCGAGTGCCCTTACCTTTAATTATTTTTCATCCCTCGTCTCTATTTCTAGCTCTATGCATAACGTATCGAAACATTTCAACTTAAGTTTTTCCCTTTCACTTCGCACTTATATCGTCGTTTTGCCCACCTTTTCATTCTCTTTCGTCTCTGCTTACGGAAATTAATCCTCGAATCTCACACACTCCTCCTTTGTTCCATATTATCGTACTTTATTCTCGCCCCATACCTATATTTAAAACTTTATCTGATAATCTCGTACCTTGCCGGAAATTTCCTCTCAGGGGTTCCATCCACCGAGGTTTTCTTGTCTCTTACCTTTTTCCGATATCTTGATTTCCTTACTCCTCATTTACTCTCTCACTTCTTTTTCAAATACCGAACTGTTAAGACCTTTTGTCCTTGACCTATAGTGAATATAGCGTCTTATCTTATAACATTTACACCTTTTGTTTTCTGACTACCGCCCAGGTCTCGGTATCCTTTATTCAATTGAGGCCCCCCTTTACCGTAGCATAGGTTGTTGGGGCGCACGTGCTCGCTGATACCATCACAAATAAGCCATCATACATATTCATATACATATACATAATTACCATCAACTATCCCACAAAATGGTTCTAAACGTTATTCAAGCCTATCCTAATTCTCGAGCTGTGACACACCATTTGTCCCTCCACCGACTAATCTATCTTGTCCTATGCGTCTTCTTATGGTCCCCGGTCATCCCATATACCATAGTCTCACTCAGGTTACTCTAGTTTTCCCTTTGTTCCCTTAAATTTTAATTTTGCAAAATTTTCCCAATTACTTCCCAGGGGGGTCACCCATCCTGAAATTGCTCCCACCTGAGCACGCTTAACCTCGAATCTTTAGTGGAATCCGATGCCTTAATGCTGATATTTTCGGGTCCACTTTCTCGCATGACCTTTACTACATGATTCGGGACTAATCGAGGTCTTACAGGTCCCGAGACACCCTCGTGGCACGTCTTTTCTTCCACAATTACCATTTTACCCTTTTTGGCCCTCAGAGCTCATCTTTCACTTCCGTGTATAACTACTTTTCATCCTAGGTTCCCAAACCCCTGATGATAATAATTACACCTTCGTTGCCATTATTTTATGGATGCCCCGATATCAGTCCGTTCGAATTTCTTACTCACCGCTTTTACATAGTAACATGTAGCAAAATTAGTTGTCAACTTTCTGAATCCTCCATCCAACCTTGTTTTTCTTATACCATGCTCCTGTACACAACAAATACCAATAACACCTTACAGAACATATAGCTATACCACATTCTGGCCATCCGGAGCTGCTCATTCCAGATAACAGATCAAATACGTCAATACTTATCCTTGTGACTTTCCGTATACTTACCTTTTCCGTATACGTCATTTCCTACAGTTTGGCTCTATCGCACGATCTATAACAGAAAGAAGGTCAACAACCCCTAAATGCCCTATAGCCTCCTGTTTATAAGTGTGGCCGGCTTCACACCATAAACAGGACTCTACTGGACACGACTTTGCAGACATCCCCACGGACAGACCTCGCTCTGATACCACTTTGTCACACCCTAACCTTATTGGGGTGTGATGGGCACCCGACCCCACATACGGAGCCGAGCGAACCCACAGACTCTGATTACACACCTAATTTCTTAGGATTCTGAAAATCAAATACAAGCAAAATACATATTAAGCTTTCAAAATTTTCCTCTTACCGTTCAAATTAAACAAAAATCTTTAACTATATAGAGTTTACTGCATAACAGAAAATGACGTATCGGCTGATGGAACCGCTTACAGACTGACAACCATTACCCACGACGCTGTCTACAAAGTCTCTAATACTGATCAGACATCACAGCATACATACTCTGACTCGACAACACTCCTGGAGGACATGGAGCCGCCAATCCACTGGATCATCTTCAGCTAACCTCATCTATCCATCTGTGGGTACCTGCGCGGCATGAAACGCAGCCCCCGAAGAACAGGGGGTCAGTACAGAATATGTACTGAGTATGTAAGGCATGAGTACAGAAAACGGAACCATGACTGAAACAAATAGAACAACGTACAAATACCTTATCCAGAATATCAGACACTTATATCCTTTTTCTTCCAGACACAAATCATACTTACTTATGTCGCATGTCAGACGGATCACAGAATGTACAGAGTGCTCAGATGATGTCCTATAGCAGACGGAATACAGAACATACAGAATGTCGGAATGCCTACTCTCCAAACATAAGTCATGCATATCAGAATCGGATATCATATCATATACGCGGTAACCCCGGGGACATGTACCACGCCGGGAAACCAGACACATCACATCATACATACGGTAACCTCGGGGACAAATAACACGTCGAGGAATCGGTGAACGATGCCAAGGAATGCACACGATAACATAGGAACGTAGTCGCCACTCCTGCCTTTGGCGCCACAACACATCATACTCCAGAAGATTTTCTCCGATCTCCGTCACACATCATAACATAACCACGGTACCCGGGGGCGGTCAGATAACACAGCACCCCGAGCCCGGACACATCATACTTCGTAATATATTCTCGGTAACCGGGGACGGACATGTAACACAGTACCCCGGAACCGGATACATCATACTTCGGAATTCATATATGGAACCCGGCCCTCAACAAAGGACTCGACGAACCATCCGCACGATACATACCGGCCCGGGACTCGGTGAAGGGAGTCATAACATATGCACGAGCAGAATAGTGAGAAACCAAATGCACATAACTCAGACTCCATAGATTAATCAAACGTATTCTCAGAATGTCCATAACAGATTACTTGTTACAGAATACTTATGTCAAATTACTTTTATCAGAATATTTCTATCAAAGTACTTATATCGCTTTTACTCAATCAGAATACATGTTTCAAATTACTTGTAGCATAATCTCTCATATCAGAACACTTATACCAAATACTCTCATCAGGATATTTATGTCAAAATGTTCGGACCAACATACTTATATCAGAATACGGATGTCAGATTGCTTAAGTCAGGATTCACCTATCCAGATTATTAGTTACCTACCTTAGGGAGGACATACAGATCACAAACAGACTCAGAATCACAGGATGGAATAACCCAAGGTACACATCAGTATCATACCCTACATGGCTCTAAGACATGCCAAAAGAATAAAAGGGTAAGCCTTACATACCTGTGCCGCGACCAACTGGCTACGCTCGTTTGTGCAACTTGTTAGTCTTCATTCAAAAGAACTCATCCATTCGCTAGATTCATTATCACATACTTGCCTTAACCTTTCAAACGCATTCACTTATATTCTGCCGGATTTTCGGCAGCACCTCCCCTGTAAATATACCAACCCCGAGAATACGACTCGGCTCCAAATCAACAACAACAATACCAACAATACCAACAACCATAACAATAGTCGTTAGGAATCAATTTGAACGCATTCTAACATTGATGACTCCTACGCAATTCAACAACATAACCTCATATTCAATTCAACTACTTACATTCAAACCAACATCAACGTTCATACATTCAATTACTGATCCGAAACCATTCAAAACAATATTCAAAACCCTTTAAAAAATTCACACAATATTTCAAACGACCCAACCAACATGCCAACTTACCTGAATTCATCCCCAAACCCGTGAACAACATCACCAACACATTCCTCTTTCCCAAATTCATAATTTACATCAACGAGCAACACCTTAACAATGTCATTTCCATAAATATAAAAATTACATAAGAATCACATTAAGGCGTCAAACGTCCCATATCACTTACAACTTCATCTTAAATCATTAAATTCTCATTTCCGTCATAGAATCCATAACGACGACAACTAAAATACTAACTAGAATTTGTTCACTCATAACCACATCAAGAGGCCATATTCGGCCACCACACCCACATACAAACTTCATGATTTTCATTCCTTTTAACACACTACAATAACCAAACATGCTAAATAGAGCTAGTTCATCACTCCTACACACATACACCTACACGGCCACAACAACATACACACTTCCAGGAATTGTTATTCATTTCTACATACTCCAACATGTACAAGACACCCATAACATATAAGAAATAAGATTAAACTTTTACCTTTCTTCCTTACTTCACAACTTGCCTAAAGTTGGCCACGGATGAAAACGGACAATCTAACGCTTCCAATAACACTCCCACGTTAATGAGCACCCTTCAATTGGTAGCAAAACTAGAAAGAAAATATTTTTCTTGATCCATTGTTATGGCCCCATATTTTGGGACCATGGCCGAATAGGCCTTAGCTCCCTTCTCGTTTTTCTTTTTTTTTTTTGTTCTTCCACTAGAAGATAACTCATATATATATGTACATGTATGTCCAAGCATGTGAGGGGCACATGCCCCTCTCTAGACTTTTCTCAAATTTTCCAAAGATGATTTAGTCCCTCTCTTTTATTTTTCGGCCATGTGGCCATTTTTATGGAATTTGCAAGACTCATGTAAAATTCCCGTTTTACCCCTAGCCTTTCCACAAAATTACCATGACGCCCTTTTGAAATTTTCCTTTTTGCCCTTAGTCTTTCTCAATATTTCCATACTACCAATGTCCATAAATAATATTCACAACAACTTGTACACTAAAATAAATTTTGAAAATTGTCTTGCCGTCAACGTACCACATCTACCCCGAAATTTCGGAACGTTTAAAATACGAGCTATAACAACTTATACGGTCCGTATAAACTTATACGGTCCATATAAGTGACCGTGAAATCTTCCCAACAACATATCGTTTCTGTACCATTATACGGCACATTATACGGGCATTATAATTTTATACGGTCCGTATAAGTGACCGTAAAATCACCTCTTCAACATCTTGCCTCTGTGACCGTTATACGGCACATTATACGGGCCGTATAACTTTATACGGTCCGTATAAGTGATGGTATAATCTCACCAATCAGGAACTTCACTGTGACCATTCTACAAACCATTATACAGACCGTATAATTGACCGTATAACTCATCTTTTCACTGATCTTGTTCTCGGCACTTGGTGTGATCTCCAATCCTTATGCAACCTTCTTGACACTTGTTTATCACCTCATTAATAATCTAAGGGACGTTATAATTCTTCACCAAGATGCTATTTAATCATCATTAACTTGCTGCTCGTAAATCCTTTCCGATACACATCGCATGCCTTGCCCTCTCTTGCCAAACTTTCTCCTCTTACTACAAATGTCTTTGAAATCTTAATTAGAGTCATCTAATGTTATTTCTTACTCATCAAACATCGTATACGTCGTGCCCTTCGTCAGTCTATTCAATGTGCATGAACGGAAAATTTTCTGAGGTGTAACAGTATTGCTCGCAACTTCAGGTATAGGAATTGGTTCACCACTGCTTTCATTATCTGGAATATCCATAGCCACCCCATTCAATTAATCATTTATCATATCCTGTTGGTCTTCAGCTGAATTATGGTTCTCTACCGGGCTTCCAACCACATATACCCTTAAAATGAGCCTAGCTTTATCATTTAAATAAGCACACAAACGAACCTGATTGGTTATCTTAAATAGAGCTACCCTCTGCTTTTCAAAAAAGTTGTGCATGTAAGTAATGACAAGATCTTTCGTTTCACAATTTAATTCACAATAGGCGATGATTAGGTTCACACAATCTTCATACACGACATCTCTTTGGACAGTCATCGCTATTGTCTCTACAGATACTGCAGCACCCTTCTAACGCCAAATAGATCGACTATTGTTCTCGATCCATTCACCATTATTATTATTGAGTCCCCCATTAATGGTGTTCGAGGTACCTGAAGATATATTGTTTTAAAAAATTGATCATCACAGTACATACCAAACTGTAACAAAATGAAACAACTGCAATGGTTGTTGCAACAACTTATTAACCTGTTGCAACAAGTAGCCCAGTTGTTGCAGCAACTCACTAAGTTGTTGGAGGCAGCTTCCGTTTTATACAATGACTGTAGAAGAAGTTCAACGGATTGGTGAGTTTTTGTCATAACTGGGCTACTTGTTGCAACAAATGTTACAATTGTTGCAACACAACAAATAATGAAATTGTTGCAGCAACTCACTAATATGTTGCAAGCAGCTTCAGTTTTTTGGGTTCTGTTTCGTCTAAACAATTTAGAAGATATCCAATAGATTATGAGCTGTTGCAACAGTTGGTGTACCTGTTGCAACAATTAGACATATTGTTGCAACAACTCACTAATTTGTTGGCGGCAGCTTCAGTTTTTTTGATTCTATTTGTAGAAGATATCAAACAACTTGTCTACTCGTTGCGACAAATGTACTATTTGTTGCGATAACTCACTAATCTATTGGACATGGCTTCAATTTTTTGGGTTCTGTTTCATCACAACACTATGTATAATTTTATCACAATTCGTACGTTACTAATCCTTACATCATAATTCTCACTAGCACCTATAATGTTACTCTTATATAACTTATCTTTTACCCAAACGACCCCTTAACTAATAGCATAGTTTAAGGTCTTGGTGAAATGTGTATCATAATTTAAGTTATTGTAAATCCTATGAATAAATTACAATAACCTAAAACTTAGTCGTAGGTAAAAAATTATTTCAGTATGCAAATCTTCTAATGTCTTGTTGTTTTTACATATAGCACTTTTGAAGAGCATTTGTTTTCTAAATTTCCAACAACATACTGGAAATGTTTACAGTACATTAATTTTTTCTTTATCTGGAGAATAACAAAAAAGAACTGATATTTGGATAAAATTTATATTCTATCATTAAGACTGTTTAGTACTGTCATAATTTTAAATTACTTTAAAATCATTTTCAAACATTATGTCATACAATTATAAAATATAGAATATGCCAATTTATTCGGTAGAAGAATTGGTAGAGAGTATTTTTAAAGTTTTTATTTGATAGAGTAATTAAAATGGAAAGTTGCCAATACACTTAAATCCACTTATATGAAAATAAAATATATTCAGAAAGAGAAAGAGAATCAGACATTACAAAACAGAGGAGAGATAGATGTAAAATGAAGTTATGTGTATCCCGTGTTGTTAGATGAGTGGTAGTCTCAGGAAGTCTCAATAAGTAGCGCACGGAATTGAAAAGTGAAATGGGGCCCACACCTTCAAGAGGGTCCTCCAAATGTGTCAAGTGTACAGAAGAATTAAACAAAAATGGTCTGGGTATTTTGTCTAATCAAGAAACGGTACATTGTCTTTTACACCTTGGAGTTTCGTGTCGTTCGCATTATGAACGTGCCAATGTAAACCTAAAGTGGATATGAAGACCTTATAAGTTAAAAATGGATGATTGAGGATTCTAAATAAGATTCCAAAGGCATTTGAGGTAAAGAGAGCAAGTTCGTCGGAGGAGCTTAAAGTTGAACCATGTTTTGGATGTTTCATACCATTTGAGAATTTCTTTGCCTAGCATCACCTTGAGAAAGAGATATGAGGTCCCGTAGATGGTTAATGAAGTCCTGGACAAGTGCCAAGAAGGTTCCATAAGGATTGGAGATCATACGAATCGAAAGGATCGCATTTTCGCGAAGCCGGGAGAAAGTGGGCAGTATGCGGTTGCACACTCAATGTGCGGACCCGCACACTGGGCGCCAACTTTCCAATATGGCTGGGATTTCTGCCCAAATCCCTCCCCAAGCCAAGGGGGGAGTGTGCGGCCGTACACTCAGTGTGTTGAGCCGCATACTCTTCACCAAGTGCGTCGGGCTGTGTTTTGACCTCCTTTTTAAAACCCAAACGGCCCCAAATTCATTTCCACCTTCTCTCACTTATTCCATTAACTTGTTAGAGTCCTCTTGAGATAATTTTAAGGTTCTAAAATCCTTCCCACATTTCTATGTCATCAAGAGAGAAGATCAACATCAAGAGCTTAAGGTAATCCGTGGAAGGTGAAGTTTCTTGCTCCTTTTCAAAGTAGTGTTGAATGTGAGCTGGGAGGAAGTTGAGTGAAGTTACTTTGTTATAAGGTATGTTATTCATCTTATTCATGAAATTGAGTTGATATTAAGGTTTAGTACCCCTTAGATAGGAAAAGAATGAAAGTGGAGAAGCCATGTATGGTGTAATGAAGAAGATGACTTAGAGTGAAATTAAAAAGGGGATTTCGGCTGAACATGGGGTTTAATTGAATATGACTTCTTGATTTTGATAGTATGGATTTTATTATTGTTGTTTGGGATTTATTTCGTCATTTGGTGGAAGTTGATGATATAGGGGAAATGCTGCGCAAATTTCATTAATTCGTTAACTATGCTAGTATGAGCTTCAGAGTGTTTATTCTACACTTAACTTTAGTTTAATAATTCCTCTTGAATGTAGACTTTGCAATTTGGAAGGAGAACGTTAAGCGATTAGAGAGTCGTTAAGGTATGTTAAGGCTTTTCCTTCGTCATTTTGGCATGATCTTATGAAATGAACCAACAAGTGAGTAAACGAGCTTCCATATTACTCTACTCTTAGAAGCATTAGGAGTACATGAGTCTGTGATATTCTTGTACCCCATTTGTAATTGTCCCTTCTGTTCATGGGTCCAGCTTTATGTATATAGTTTATTCATGCATTAAATTCATTATATATATGCACATTGACCTGTGACCAGAAGGCGTTATATACGCGAGTATTATATGTATATGGGGTACGAGGAAATGAACAGGCGCTACAGACGCATTACCACCTGATCAGCGGGTGCACCATAATGATGATATAAGGATCGAGCTGCACGTACCGCAACAATGTATATGATGATGATGGCTGCTGAGAGGCCAATATGATATGAGGGGATGCCTAAAGAGGCTTGATAGGCATTATATACACATATGTACGTATGACCTACATTGATAGGCATGAGTATGATTATAGCTGAGAGCATGCATATTATGCACCCACAGAGGCATTGCCAGTTATTGTCGCGACCCAACCGGAGGGCCAAGACGGGTACCCGGTGCTAACCCACCCGAGCGCTTCTTATCATACATTCAGATTTACATCTAGGTGAGCCACACAGCTAAATCATAATTTCTATACATCATTCATGCTAATCTCATTGGGCAACAATACATTTATATCACCATGCCCATATCAATGTACATAAGCCGACGAGGACATCAAAATGATATACCAAATATAAGCCGACAAGGCTAAAGGAATCTAACCATATACACATGTCTATGAACCTCTAAGGAGAGTATGTCATATCATATAGGCGGGATAGGACCCCGCCATGACCATAAGTAGGTACACAAAAGAATAGGATGCTAACTCCACCGATTCGATGTCCGAAGCATGTATCAACCGAAGCGTCCTAAACATTCCATCAATAAAATTCTGAGGGTCCTCATCCGACTTTGATCCAAAAACTTTCGGAGGGTTCAAGCTAATAAAATCATGGGCCCTTGTACTAACAACCCTATCACCTTGCCCTGTACCTTGCCGCTAAGTCTGGGCGGCAACCAATTGATTAAGAAAATGAATGGCCTCTTTTACATCTTGGCCCGAAGCATCCGGTGGAGGAGTTGGAGTTGGGGCTGAGGCTCTCTCATGATCCTCATAAATAGGCACTGAATGAGAGGACTGAGATTGAGCCGCATTCTGGGACTCACTTTCCTCTACAACTATTGGCGGTGCTCTTTCAGCCACCTTTCCTGCCACTGTCTTGTCCTTTTGTGCTGTCGTAGCCTTTTTCTTCACAGGCATCTCTGAAATACACAATACACAGTTAAGGAAAAGAGAAATCCTTATTTTATGGCTCTATCGCACGATTTCGTGAAGAAAGAAGGTCATTCATTCCTAAAATACCCCCAGCCTCTTGTTTATAAGTGTGGCGCGCAACACACCCATAATCAAGATTCTACTAGGCACGGCTCGTAGACACACCCTAGGACAGAACCTGGCTCTGATACCACTTTTGTCACGACCCAACCGGAGGGCCATGACGGGTACCCGGTGCTAACCCACCCGGGCACTTCTTATCATACATTCACATTTACATCTAGGTGAGCCACATGGCAAAATCATAATTTCTATCCATCATTCATGCTAATCTCATTGGGAAACAATACATTTATATCACCATGCCCATATCAATGTACATAAGCCGACGAGGCCATTAAAATGATATACAAAAATATCAGCCGACAAGGCTAAAGGCATCTAACCATATACACATGTCTATGAGCCTTTAAGGAAAGTATGTCATATCATATATGCGGGACAGGACCCCGCCATACCCATAAGTATGTACACAAAAGAATAGATACCAAAAGCTGTAGCTCCGAATGAAATGGAGCTCCGCTACGTAGTCCTTGAGTAATAAAGCTACGGCTCAAGCCTGTCTCCCTGGCCATCTGCGGGCATGACGCAGCGTCCATAAACAAAAGGACGTCAGTACGAAGAATGTACTGAGTATGTAAAACATAATCAACATCATTATAGAAGCATAATAGACAACATAAGAAATAGTATAAGATGGGAGGTAGTAGAACCATCGTCATAAACACTTACTTGCTTTTCATAGGGACATTCCATTTCTAGTGCGTGATTGTGTACATACATCCATATCCGTATCCTTTCTACCGCTTTTATTCCAGTAGAGGACTGTAGACAGTTGTATGTATTAGTCAGATGATGTAGCCTCGTCGGCTTCTATTCTTTTGTGTATAGTATATGTAGCGGCCTAGTTGGCTTGCACTGTTTTTTCAGAATGCATGTATATATACAGATTCTACAAAGTTCATGATGTCACCCTCTCCTGAGGCAGTATGAGTTCAGTTTCAGTTGCTTATGGGCCCTTGATGTTCTGTATTGTCCAGAGATAAGTATAGGGGTGTTTGGTCACTAGAGGTCAAACACTAGTCACGACTCATCGGTCTGGGTCGTGACATTGTCAACACCATCAAGTTCAACAACCTTCATGAAAATAAATAGAAAATACCAAAACTACCTTTGTGCTAGGCAAGCAAGCATGTCGATGGACAACTGCATTGTAGCCTCTTATATATAGTAGTAATATATATTGTACCACATTGTTTTGATGAGTATAATGTTTTGATAGATTTATATATTTTTTATGTTTATTAGAAATAGAAGAAGAATGCCCTCGATGATAGCAAACTGGCCCAATTTGTGTGCAACTCAACTATTACCTGAGTACCTACAGATATCAAATAACTCTAGCCTCCAAATATTAGACACATAAATCGAAAGCAATAAACTTCTTTTTATCTGTTGAGATTTGAATTTGGAATTTTTTCAATTTTTTATCTCACATTATTAAGAGTAACAATTCGGTCATACATATTCTGACTGTCTATGGAGAAGAAAGCTCAAGAACATAAAATGTAAATCGTTCCTATGAAGGAGAAAAACAAAATAAATAAGAAATAAGTGGGGTGACCTTTTTTCCCAAAGTCCCATCTCAACAAAGAAATAAGCGTTAAGAGTGAGATTTAGAACTCTGTTAATGGAATAGGGGTATAATTGGGCCAGTTTTGCTAAAGACGAGGGCATTTTTTGTCCCATTTTAATTACTTCAGGTGTATTTTTTGACCAAAAAAAATAGAGGAATTTTTTTTTTTTTATATAGTTCAGGGCCATTTTTGACAAGAGATGATTTGATGAAAAAAGTTACGATTCGATGCTAAAAAGGATGGAAAATGGAGTATGAAATCTGAGTATAATGCCATAGCAAAGAACAAGAACAAGTCTAGAATCTCAATACAAGTACGAAAAAAGAAACGACGAAAAGGAAAGTCAATCGGGATTAGCCTGGTGTGATGTCCAGTTGATCGACTACGACAGACACGCAAGCGCACGCGGTCAACAAGTAATATAGAGATGAGTAGAGTATCATTCTCAATGAGTACTTAATCGTTAACTTTTGAAGTAGATTAAACATTAAAGGATTCAAGAGGTTGTGATTTTAAAATTGAAGAAAAGAAATTAAACAAAAGGTTATATTGTGAATTAAGAAAAAAGATATATCCTAGAGTTACAGGTAGATTTATCAAATCCGGTTGCGTATCAACTTTAGTTAGTTCATTGAAAATTTAGTTTACTAGTCATAGGGTTAATTTTACTCTGGAGTTCATTCTTGATAAACCGAAGTCTCTTCAAACTATTGAAACACCTATGTTCCCATGATCATCTCAAGTAATAAGAACTCAGTTGTCTCTCCTGTATTTGACTAAGCAAGGCGAACTATGTAGAGGTCTATAACTAGCATGTCACTTAATAGCTATGAGTTAAATAGAGTCGTTAATCAGTGCCAGACGAATCGCTAAATCATCGAACAAGCCCCGCCTCCCCTTCCAAGTACACAGTCTAGAATCGTAAATAGTACTCCCTCCGTCCCACTTTATGTGACACCATTTGACTTGTTACAATGTTTAAGAAAGAAATGATGGTAAAAAATAAACCTAGATATTGTGTGACCATAAATAATTATGATAGGTTGCACGACCTACTTCTGTAATGACCGGTTTGGTTGTTATTGCGTTTTTACAATTTTTGCCCCCACTGACTCGTCCCCCAGCCTTCTTAGTACTATTTTGATCCACAGGGACCGGTGGCACAGTTCCCTAGGCATCATTTTGGGTTTTGGAATGACTTTGAGAAAATTTGATCTTAAAGCGAAAACCGTTTGACTCGATGTTGACTTTTATGTAACGTGCCCGTAATCGAATTCCGACAGTTCCATTAGGTCCGGAGGGTGATTTATCACTTAGTGGTGTCACTGGTTTGGTTCCCGAAGGGTTCCGGTGTGATTATTGGTTGAGAAACTCGTTAAGTTAGAATTGGAGTTGACCACGGTCAACATAGGGTCAAAATGAACCCGTGTCGATGTTTTGAAAGTTCCAATAAGTTTGTATAATGATTTTTGACATGTCCACAAAGTTTGGTTAGATTCCGATGAGTTTTGGATAAGTTTGGGTTATATGGTGATTGTTTTCGATTTCAACGTCGATTTGAGCATAAAGGGTACCATATAGAGCAAATGGCCTTTGATTCGTTTTTCAACTAAACCATTATATCCGTAGCGTAAATTCGGAACCATAGCAACTGAAATCATCAAGTTTCGACATCGTATGAAGGAATTATGGTCATATTACTAAGAATTGGGTTGCCAGATTTTTCAGATTAATTATGAAATTGCCATTGAATTCGTATTTAAAAATCTGCACTTTTCCAAATATTGAGACCAACATATCTCATTCTTTATAAGGTCAAATGAAGTGATTCAAAAGCCTAACTTGAGTGAAATTTCACAATGAATCCATTGGAGGCATCAAAAGTGAGTTTTGGAAACGTTTGGCACCAGAAACGAGGCAGAACAGCTGGGCGTTTTTGCTATTTAATGTTGTTTGGGCTTCTCTCATCTTGAAAGCTTGGGTTTGGGAGAATTCAAAGATGTTCTTGAAGTTTCTTTCATGGGGTAAGGTCTAAACCATAATCTAAGTAATTTCCTTTAATTCATTCACTTGGTTTAAGCTTTAATTCATTATTTCTAAAGTAGGAAATTGGGGTTTTTTCATGAAAGAAGGTTTAATGGGTCTTTCTTGAGAAGTTCATAAAATTGGTTAGACTCCCTAAGTTTCTTCAAATGATGAAATTGATTGGGTTTATGTTAGATTATGATGTATCTAAGGTTGTTAATCATATACCTTCCATTATTACTGTTGAATTCTTGAATTTAAGAGTTAGGGTTTATACCCAAAATTGGGGGCTTTGCTTGGTTTTCGAAGTTGGATGAATCCTTGAGTTAATTTAGCAATTAGTTGATGGGTTTCGATCACCTAGTGTTTAATTGGATAATTTACCCCTGAATTTCACGTTTTGCCTTTGTGGGCCCCGTTTCCCCAATTTCTAGGGTTGGTTTTTGACCCAATTTGAATGATAGCAATATAGGAATCGATCTTCATGATTACTAATCTAGATTTTGAATATGACTAGAATTTCTTGATCTCGAGGCTCAAAGGATAGGAAAGGCTAAGGTGTGATTGTTGGTGATATTGTTGTTCAGCCTTGAGGTAGGTTATGTCTTACCCTTGGTGAGACTTCGTTTAGCGAAACATATATTTTAGATGATATTGTCGGAGAAAGCATGTAAACCATCAGATTTGAAGTTGGGTTGGATATTGTCTTAGGTTGGGCCCTGTTGTGTGATTGGGGCTAGCCACCCCGTTGTGTTGTGACTTGATTGCTCTATGGTTATTTGGCTTGATGTTGCGTGACATTAATAGATATTGGAGAATATTGATATATCTTGTTCATGATATTGTGGTACCTCACTTGTTGATGTTGATACGAGAATAATATTCTATATGACTTGTGTAGTCTTTCATGATATGACTGGCGTACTCATGCTTGGTACTTGTGATGTTGATCTGATTATTGATGCTGACTCATACATTGCACACATTCTCATTGTAACAGTTCACATTTCGCGGGCGGGGTTAGCACTGAGAAAAGCTACTTCGAACTCGTTGGTGCTTTTTCGGACTTTGTTTTAAAAGAGTCGCCACCTAATTTTTAGGAAATTAGGTACACCAGTTTTGAAGGATTTATTCATATTCAGTGAAAAAGCCTTCGTAATCCAAAGTTCTAGGTAAGGGTTCTAGTGATCCCCTAGGAAAGGTGTTAGGCACCCTAGTATTAAGGATCCGTACTATACGGTTAACCTTAGAATTCCAATGTATGAGTATTTGCATGAACTGTTTATTTAGTGTTTATTCCCGCATTTATAATATCTTTCATTTGCATATCATTTTGAAAAAAGGATTGAATATATCCCCTTTACATATAGGGTATTTAGGTTTGGACTTGTAATGTCCAGATAAATAATTTCCTCTTATATACAAGGAGAGTATATGTTATTTATAAAATTGTTATGTTTTTAATAACAAGCGAATATAACACCATTCATGGTTAATTCATACTCGGCTCGGGTCAACTTATATTACTTTTTAGAACGTCTCCCTTAAAACTTTTGTAATTACGGATATGTTTTGGCCATTTATAGTTTTAAAAGGGAGTTTCCATGAATTAGATATATATTGAATACGTTCTTTTGAAAAAATGAATTGGGCTTTTAGAGCAAAAATGATTTTTATTTATAAAAGGAATTTGTATTTTTTCTAGGTAAGGCCCGGATCCAGTTTCCTTATTTTGAAAGAATCTAGTTTTGAAGTTTATCTATTTTATTAACCAAAAGTTATGTGGGCTCGGGCCCGAATACTTTAACCATTTGTTTATAAAAAAAAAGTCATGTTGATTCTGGCCCAAAATACTTTAACTGTTTGTTTTCTAAAAGAAAAAAGTCAAGTGGGCTCTGGCCCAAAATAAATTAACCGTCTGTTTCTAAAAGAAGAACCCATGTGGGCTCTGGCCCAAAAATAATTTAACCGTCTGTTTCTAAAAAAAAGCCATGTGGGGTCGGGCCCAAAATAATTTGACCATATGTTTCTAAATGAAAAATCACGTGGGCTCTGGCCCAAAATACTTTATTTTTTTTGCCAATTCAAACTCAGAAAAACGTGTCTTCCTTGAAAGAAATTTGTCCAATTTGTTTCTCCTCTTTTGTTTTGAGTAAAATATCATGCATTTTGACCTCAAAAATCTCTTAGTCGCCTTATTGTTTAATTTATTGAAAATGTGGTTAACCCCCATTTAAGTTCAATAATCAGTACACATAATCCAGGATTCAAAAAATTGTTTTAAGGATCTATTGTCAACTAAACAGCTTATGCACTGTTTGCCTAAGATGCCTAGTTCAAACCATAACTGATTCCAATAATAATGTGATTTTTTACAAGTATGAATACAATACCATGTTTTAAGTAAATTGGAACAGCATAAATAATATAGGAAAGATAGACTAGGCGTGTACCAAATCCCTAATAACCATTTTTACCCATGGTTGGGCCTTCGCGTCATTTTCACCCATGACTAGGCCTTCAATATATATACTAGCTTCCTTTTCTTTTTCTCAGACTCAATAATTTAGAAAGAATTTTCCTATTTGCCCAAAGGCCCAATAGGTGGTTGGACCTCGGCCCAAATGGCCATGCAGTGAAGAAGGAAAGAAACAAAGACCCCGATTAGTTTAATATTTTACTGATCTTATCATATGCATAGCTATACACACATACATACATATTATCTTATTTATTCACAATTCCATCTAGTATGCATATGCACTTCCATGCCCTTAGACTTATTGGAGAAGACTTGGGTGGTGGGAAGGAAAAGTCATTGCCATCCTTATTCCCGATGTCGCACAAGTTCCAAGAGGTTTCATGAACCTCCGGCATGGACTAAGCCCCCCCCCCCCCCCCCCAAACTGCTTTGCTCTCTCAACTAATACAGCCATGCAGGACACAGACTTACATATCCATACACAGGCTTGGAATAAATAGAATAAGTCTAATGCACAACAGTTATGGGATAGCCATAAACTAATAGGAACAGGTGAAGAGTATGAAGAAAAGAGATTAATGATCTAAGCAGATGTAATACTCTAATAAAACAAGACCAAGGCAACTGAATATGACTTAGACAAGGATGAAATAGCATATATGGGCACAATGTGACCAAATTTAGGCTGAACCAAACAATCATAACATAAACAGGTACATGGAGGTGACATAGTTCAAAACAACCTTGAATTAAATAAACATGGTGCAGATGGAAGCACGCTGCAAGCCTCTATATTCATGGGAGAGCCCAGGGCAATTCACATAAATGGAACCCAACAAAAAATACATATGTATACCTCATACACAACTGAGCAGGTTTATCTATACAACTGAACCAGAGCATTCATTTATTTACAAAAGAGCATGTGCAGGATCATATTATAGTGTAATAAAACCAATTAGGAATCTGGGTAAGCATGGCAAAGTTGAACAGAACCAGGCCTCTTTGAATCTAATTATCTATTTCAGGACATAGTGGTATTCAAAAGGGAAAACAAACAACTAATGATGGCAGTAAAACAGGAGTATGTCAATCTAATCATATTTAGGAGTGATTCCCACATTCTTTTGAATTGAGTTTTAACTTGAGCCAATTTGTGGTTAGAGGGTTCATTAAGCCATTTTAATTCTCACAAAATCACCATATACTAGCCTGAATATCCAGCAGGTCATGTCATATTGTAGGCTCTATCTAGCGAAGTCACAAAGATTCCTATAAGGCATACAGTCAAGTAATGGCCACTAAACATATGGGCCAAGTGTTGAGGCCCAGGCCAGGACTCATGGATTTCAAAAAAAAAAAAAGGACATGACAGGCTGGTTGACTAAGATAAATATTTTTTAGTCATTTAGCCTAGAATTCTAATTATGGTGTGACTTTAAATCCCTTTTTAATAATGACAGAGTTCAAAACAGATCTGTACATCTCACTTTATGCCTGATTTGACACAACAGGACAAGACAAGGTCAGACACAACATATTTTAACCCCAGAGAGAGAGAGAGAGCCAAACACCACCCTCAATCTCATTCTAAATCATGATCACCACAAACTTATCATTTGGACCCTAACACTTAAAATGATTCAATCAGTTTAGAAAAGAATGATCTAGACTGATTTCATACCAAACTCCCCTTTTGCACTTCTTGATCCTTTAAGACTAAGTGATTGGTTTTAGTGAGACACCATGAGCACAAATGTCATATCAATGCCTTATGTTAGCCTACCTTAGACCTTAATCACATGTTTAAATCCATTAAGGGAACTCTGACATCATAGAATCCTAGTTCAGACCAAATGAAGTGTCAAGAGACTTCTCCAGTTCATTTTACTGATTAATAAAAATCATTTAGGCCCATTTTATCAGTCAGGCATCCTATTTATCAGAAGGGATACTATCATGGATTAACCATATCATAATTATATTTTATCTTAATTGATTAACACTCAATACCCTCCCTTCCACCATGTTCATCATCGGAATCAGGAACCATTGCATATCATGATTTTACCATATCATTCAGTGTATCAATATTCTTCAGGAACAAGGATCAAAACTCTCATTTATGCAACAATTTAGTGCCATCAAACATCAGGAACAGACCACACATCTCATGAGTAGGTTGTCACGCACATACTTTATATGTTTTAAATAAAGGATGCCTAATGTATCACAACACAGTAATTCAAAAAAAAAAGAAAAACACATTAACCTAATAGATGGATTTGCAAAGCATCCTCAGAATCTTAGAACAAGGTCATGGCACCTAACACCTAGGAATCTATATGAGTTGCCAAACAAATTCAAACATGTCAAGAAGATAGTTAATTAAGCAGTGTTCCCATGATAGAACATACTAGTACTTAGGACTCAGTGATCTCATTAATAATTCTTATTATTCAAAATTAGCATTTGGACAGTCATATAAGAACCTATGGTAAATCCCATAGTTATAGGAAATGAGATTTAGAAAGAGAAGAGAGTCCCCAGGTCTTGAAGAAAAGACAGTGCAGGGTGAGGTGGCTACCCCCACCCTTTGTTGGTCTTTCCTTACAGTAAAAGGGGACCCAAGGCTCCACTGGTCATCACTTCCAGTTCATACCTAAGCTCACTCTTTACTCCCCAGGAATAAACTCTCCTTCTCCATCCCCTATCCTAAACCAAATGACACCACCAGGGTCTTCCTAAAGGTTAGGTAGTTAATCTTCTATTTTATTGCAACACCACAAACATGTGACTCTTTATTTTATGGACTAAGTGATGTACAAACAAACAAGAATAGAAGAAAACAGACATATGTGTTAAAATTCCCAAGGGTCAAGATAGCTCTCCTCTTATGTCTAATTCTAGTTATGACCATGACACTACACAAATGAGCTCATTCCCAAAGGACTTTGACAAACTAGAACAAATTTGCCATTTTTATTCTTTCTCACCTTGCTCTTTTATCTCTCAGAATTAAAGAACTATTCTCATGAAACAATCAAGATAAGGCAGAGGTCCTTAATTTTAAGTGGACATCAAATGAAAGACAGAGTTGATCACATCTTCCCCTTATGAGGATGGCACATAATCATTCAAGGATTAGACAAAAACTTCACAACACACTTAATTCCATCAGTTCAAGAGATCACACAGAGGGATCATTTATGCTTAAGTATGTTAACACTTAGTGTTCGATTAGTTACCATAATTCAAACAAGTTTATGCTATTTCTGATCGATGTCTAATAAACAATTTATTTCAAGCATCTAACGACCAAACAAGATGTTCATACTAGGACTGGACTAAGAACATATGCCTTTTATACTTAAACTATTGTTATTTTCTCAAGTGACAAATGATTCAGAGTCTATTCCCAACATCACAACAAATTCTGAATCTTAATTCCAAGTAGCATCTCTCTAAACTTGGGCTTACTTCAACATTTTTCTCCCATTTTTACTCTTATTTCAGTCTTACTCAAGAAGATGATCTAGATAAGGAATGAATTATTACACTAGTGGTTCTAAGTAGAATTCCATTTAGACATGGTTGTAAAGTAGTACTCAGTAATCACGATCACATGTTCACTACATATAACCACAAACCAATACAACTCATCAAGACATCAACTTAAGCTAAAAACGTTCAATCTAATAACTTTAACAAACCAACACTCAACTAAACAAAGAAGATTACAGGAAAGTGATCACAAAAACTTCAGAACTAACATAACCCAACTCAGTAATGCTCAACAATCCAGACAAGCAAGAGAGAATTAGAGAAAATAATATCAAGGCAGGTTAACTAAGCACAATAATATTCCTAAATTAACAATGTTCCTAAATTAGACATATCATCATCCAAATTTAAAGGCAAATACAAAGAGGCAATAATAGGATAAAATGTTACCTTTTATAGGCGCAGCTGTGTCAAGAGTTGAACTTGGAGCCTTTGTGCTTCCAAACCCCAACTTCAACCACACAGAAAAATGAAAGAAAAACACAAATATTTCATAACTAAAGAAGACTCAAACCCTAGAACAAGGCCAAATCTTTTTAAAATTTTACTGTGAGCCTAGGCTTTGAGTTTTAATGCTCAAATCAAGGCTTCGAGGTTATCAAGAACTTTTTTCAATTTCCAAAAAAAAACCTCCTCTTTGTGAGAGTGTTGGGGTTCCTATTTATAGAACCCCAGAGTTTATTCAAGGAGTTAAACACACGATGTGGGAAAAACCAAATTTCCCTAAAATTAACCTTTGTAAGCCTTCAAACGACCCAGATTAACTCGAATCAACAACGAATGGTCAGATTTGAGTCTTGTTTAACTCTATCTTATCCATTCTTGTTCAACCAATGAGGCTCAAGTAAGGTGCATCAGTAAATAACACAAATCACATATTTCAACTTGAATATTAAAAAAAAAATAGAGCAAAGAGTCGATTTATTACCATGTTTGGAATATGCTTTCGCGAAATCAAGTGAAACATTAATTGTTTCACCATAATAGCTATGGAAAAGCTGCAATTTCTCTACTAACTATGTATTTTTGGCGGAGAGAGAGAGAGAAGAGAAGAATAGTACGATACCTATGGTTTTCATAGAAAAGGAAGAGAGAGAAGAGGGGTGAGGGGAAAGGGTTGTTTGGTATGAATGAAAACGTTTAAGGGGGTATTAACCCCTTTAAACCGTATGGGCTTGGATTTTGGGCCGGGTCTCGGTCCATTTTTCGGACTGGACTCGGCCCAAGTCGTAAAAGAATAAAAGATGACCCTTTCTTTATGTATATAGTGTATACAAATATGTATACCTAATGTATATACGTACATATAAAGTAAATCAGGTAATTTAATAAAAGGACAAACCTAAAATATTTGTTATTAGTCATAATATTTTATTTATAAGAAAATTAGGACATAATTAACCCATTTAAGTAATTTAAAAGTGGCCAACTGTGTAAATCGACTCAAATTACGAATATGGCCCCAATTGATTTTAATCTAGCTGATTATTTCAATTATGACCATATGTGGCCTGATTAGCAAATTTTAAAATTAAATTGCATTAATGACCTTAATTAATTTGAGCCAATGAATTTGGTTATTTCAATTAAGGCCATGAAGAGGCTAATTTTACTAAAATGAATTTGAGCTTAATTAATTTGAGCCAATGAATTTGGTTATTTCAATCAAGGCCATGAAGAGGCTAATTTTACTAAAATGACCCCAATTTCCTTAAACCATGAATTGATTAATTTAATTGTGGTCATAACAAAAAATAATTAAGCAATTACATGATTTTGACAAATTATGCAATTATACAAAATTAAAGATTAAAGGTTGAAATGGTTAATTATTTTGATTACTCAATACCGCTTGAATTGAAGGGAATAAACTATTTGCAATTTTTTTTTTGACAATTTTAAAAATTAAATAAATGATTATTATTTTTAAACGAAATGCCTTTTTTTCTTTGATTAAATCTAACAGAATCTCATAAATGTCATAAAAAGTACCAATTAATTTCTAAATAATTTTTGATGTCATGAAAATCTTTTTACCAATTTAAAGGAGTAAAATATTGACTAGAACAATTTATACAAAACATCTAATCCCTTCAAGGTGCGTAGCTCATTTTATTTATCATCCAAGGACTCTGAGTGATCAAAATAAATTATGGGAGATCAAAAATTAAGTGACAACACTCATCCTTCATGGTATACTGTTGATACATAGATGATACTTGAGTAAACACTGTGATGAGCTGGGCTCAGTTTGCATGAGAGTGACGTGGGATTCCGAAATCCGATGGTTGTGCCAGAATCGTGGATTGAGTGACACGGTTGCCGAGGTTTGTGCCGAAACCATGAGGTACATGAACTTCGCGGGTCCCCCATGGGTTGTGCTACTGAGACATCGATACTTTCGTCCGGAGTACATGTGTACACAACATTGCATTGCATTATGGCATGAAACGTAGCCCCCGAAAAAAGGGATTCAGTACGAAAAATATCCTGAATATGTAAAGCGTGAAGTGCAGCAATAAAGATCATGACTGAATGGAAAGGTGATAGGAAATAAGTATGATAATGCCGGAATATTAAAGCATATGTACCTTATGTTGAGAGTCATGCATATATATAATATACTGTACCCGGCCCATTATGGGACTCGGTGAATGAAGTCATACACATATATACAGTAGCCGGCCCATTATGGGACTCGGGGAAATATAATACATACCCGGCCCTCTAGTGAGGGACTCGGTGAAATATAATACGTACTCGGCCCTCTAGTGAGGGACTCGGTGAAACATAATACGTACCCGGCCCTCTAGTGAGGGAATCGGTCAAACATAATACGTACCCGGCCCTCTAGTGAGGGACTCGGTGAAACATAATACGCACCCGACCCTCTAGTGATGGACTCTGTGAAATATAATACGTACCCGGCCCTCTAGTGAGGGACTCGGTGAAATATAATACGTACCCGACCCTCTAGTGAGGGACTCGGTGAACAACACAATGAAACTGTGCACGAGTAATAGGAGCAATCATGTATAAAATGAACTATCATTTGGGACTCAAGAGAATAATTAGAATGGACCAACACTTGAGAATCAAAGACAACTGTCATGTCAAGTACCCCTGAGAACTAGAGTTCATTGGAGTCATGTATGTTCGTCGTTTGCTCATTTTATGTAATTCATGCCAAAAAGAAAGAAGGGATAGCTTTACATACCTTGAAGCTTATCTAGTCATCCAACTTCTACTTCTCGAACTTGCAAATCTATAGTCAAGGGAATTCATACTATTGTTAGGCTCCTTCTGAAATGCTTATCTTAAGCCTTTAAATTAACTCTTTCTACAATCTGCCGAAATTTCGGCAGCATCACCCCTGTTTATATCCCTAGCCCGAAATCACAATACCAACAACCAACAACAACAACCACAATACTATCATCAACAACGTTACCATCAATGTCCAAATACTTCATAAGACATCCCATATGATGCTTATCCGATTTTTCAACCAACTACTTCATTGTACTACCATTTAATCGCTCTATTTCCGTAAATAAGCCTAGAGCAATATCAATAGGGAGAGATTCATACCATTTCTTACTAAAACAACAATATCTTCGATATTCGCCTAGAATCCTAACCAAAATCCACCGCCAAACGATACCGCAATCACCACTGCGCGCTATCCGCACCTAAACTAATACTCCACCACTTGAAAATCGCTCAATTCTTGATATTCTTACACCCTCAACTGTTTTTCTGAGTTTTTGGGGGAAAATATGGTGAAACAAAGGGGTTTTACCCTTTATATAGGGGGGCAAATTCGAGTCGGATCACTGTAGCAGTACTGTAGCAAGCAGGTACTGGAGCAGTTACTGTAGCACGCGTTTTTACTCTATCATCTGAACTTGTAACGACCATAATTCTTTATTCTGATGTTCTATCGACGAGCAATTTGTTGCGTTGGAAACTAGAATCGACGACCTTCATTTTAGGCTTGAAACACCTAATGCTAAGAGATATTCTTCCCTCAAGTTGGATAAAATTTTCACACGAAACTTTACCCACCCTTTCTCCAAAGTCATACTACTCCATTTCTTCTACTCATTTCCTTATAAAACCTTCTGGTATACCTTATATACATCATTCACTCATTAAATATACTTAATAACGCTTGCTCCTTATATTCCAAAGTGGTTTTACTTAACCATAACTCAACGTACTTATGTTTCAAATTTGATAAATGCTTCTTTAAATATACGGGGTGCAACATCCTCCCCCCCTTAAAAAAATTTGTCCTCGAATGTTGTAGTGCGCCGATCCTCAATGTCCTCATTTAATTTTTGGTTCAATTACCGTATACTTATACTATAATTTGGTCAGTTTCATCCTGTTATTTCTTAGCTCTTTATCAAATTCATTTGTGAGTCGTACAGTCTTCAATCCTCATGTATATAATCACAAGTCAACTAGTATTCCGTTCTCATTCTGTCTTCATTCCTGTGATTTAACTAGCCACGCCATGGCTACTCGCCATCCTGCGAGCGTCCTTCCTCTTCGTTCCTCATTTCTTTATTAACGGATAACTCCCTTGCTCGAATACAACACTTTCTTTTGTTGACTCCTCCGATGCTATCTTGGCTATCCCTACTTGTACTTGTTGAGCTTAGATACGTGCTAGATTATCCCCTCGTAATCCATCAACCAAGCTTTCCAATTCATCATAAATTTTCTTGTGCTAATGTCCCGTTGCTTGTTCAGCGTCACTCTGCTACTAACAAATCCTTACTCTTAACAGTTACGTTTCTTCAACCATCCATCTTAATTCCCTTCTCTGATCAGTTATAACCATATCCTCAATAAGATTTCTTAAATACGTACATTCGTAATGTTCCATCACCATCTCTATTATTCCTCGTACCAGGATTATATATTGTGATGAACCAATAATCATAGTTCGAACTAGTCTATAGCTCACAATAGCTTCGAGTTCTTGTCAAAACTCTCCCTTTAATTTTTTTGCCTCAAATCTTACAATATAACTTATAATTAAAAAGTTAGGGCAATTCTCACTCTACCACAACTTCTTTTCCAACATTGGTATGGTATATTTACCCTTGACTTCCTCATTCCAATGATCACTTAATTAGCTGTCATTCCTTGTGGGCTTTCTGGTGTGTCCATTCCCATCTGCGGGGGCATAACCTTACGCTGATGGTTCATATAATTCTATAGTACATACCCTTATGCTCAATATGGTTAGTGACCTGTGATATAGTTTCTAATTTTTGGTGATGCTGCTACCTTTCTATCTACACCCACATCATTGTTTCTCTCTTTAGACATCGCCACACCTCTTATCGTTACTCCCTTTGTTAAGATTCTCATATTTTCCTTTAATATCAAGATTTTCTTCCGTTGTAACCCAAAATGTCCTTTGTACTCATCATCCATTTCATCATTCTCTTTGTAGTTAGCTTACAGAGCTTTCTTACTCTCTTTATTACTCTTTAGGATACGTTGCTGCCTATTTAGGTACGGCACAAATTTCCTTGGTCTAGAAATATCATATCTCACGTCCACATGAAGTATTCTTTTGATCCATTTTAATTCCTTTTCATACCTGCTTTGGGGTATGCTAATCTTTAATTCGTTCCTGCTTCCTCTTAATGCATTCTTGATATACTACTATGTCTCGAATTTTGGCCTCCTTAAGCTAACCTCTTTCTTTCTTTGGAATTTTGATAATGCCATGCCTCATTCAGGACTAGATCTTCTCTTCCCCCCTTTTTAGGGTGTTCTTATAAGATAGTAACTCCCGAATATCAGTAGTCATTGACCAACCTTAACGATCCTCCAACTCCTTTGGTCTCTTATAATATCAAAATTCTCTCATCGTATAGCTTGACTTTTTTTCCTTTCTGCTAATCGAGGCTTTGTATTTGAACGACGCGCTTATGCATTACAGATCCATTCTCGATGCCTTCTTTAAGGTCTTTTTACTTCTACCTTTAATGACTGAACATTTTTCCGAATTAACGGGTTAATGGGAATAATGGAATCCATCGAAACATTTTACGGAACATTTGGTCACACTTAGCTCTTTTTATCCCTCGTCTTCCTCCTCAACTATTATCACTGAAATTCTTCTTACTCTGAGTTTCTGGTCTCACTTTACGTCTACAATATATCATTGAGAGTTAATATGCTACACTCTTCCACTTCCACTATCAATCTTTTTATTCACGTAGCTTACTTATCTGAAATTTTCCTTGACTACTTATTTGTGTCCCACCTATGCGTTGTAGTTCTTCCAGTGTTTTGCCACTTCTTGTTCGTATCGTGAAATCCTTGTAAATATACTGTCTTGTTTCTTCTCTTTCCTGCCACCATGGCTAATCCATACTCACGAATATTTCCCATACATCCTTCTGTTTCCTTTATAATTACATCTCGGTATTCCTTATCCTCATCCCATGTCATTGATGTACTACCTCTCGGTTAGCTTTGTTAGTTCATTATCCTCTCACTTGTCCTCGGTGATTGCTCAATTTTCCTTTTTTTTCCCTTCTTCTTCTCTCCTCTCCTTTTGACCAGCCCATTAGTGTACCTTTCCTGCTTTTATCCTCAAGCCTTTCTTGAGTTCTTTCCTCCTCGAGCCCCCTTCTCCACTTGTTATTTTATAGTATTGACCCTGAAGTTCGTGAAATATTCCTTTAAACGTGCAAATCCGTTCTATTCTTAAATCATCTTTTAGGAAAGCTTCTCCGTTTCTAAGGCAACTGTGTCAGTATAACTACACATTTATCCCTTTATATACCTCTCGAGAGCTGAAAATCTCTTAGTGTCGTTGCAAGGCCTGATCATTCTCTCTCTCTCTTCACATCCCTATTTGTGATTACTATCCTTTAGTCCCACTTATCGAAGTCTGTTTTGTGACCCCACACATTCATCTTTTGTTTCACACCACCATACTTTATCCCTTTGGCATGCCTACCTTCGAATTTTATCCAAATAGTCCCTTGCCTTGCCTGTCGCCTCTCTTGGAAGCTTCACTCACCCCCCGTTTCTTACACTTTACTTTCTATATACTCACTTTCTCTAACCTGTGGTGAAAATATCATCAACTTACCTTGTAACATCTATCACTTGAACTTCACTATCCTGTTCGATTGATGTGTTCAGTATACCGCAACATCGGTTGCTGGGACCCATACACCGGTTGGTGCAGCCACATATGGGATATCCAACACACACACACACACACACACACACACACACACACACACACACACACACACACACACACATATATATATATATATATGTTTACAAACTCCTCGCTTACGAAGTACTTCCCAATACTATTCGAACTCATCCTAATTCTAGAGTTGTGATGCACCTTCTTTCTCTTTGCCGGTCTAGTCCGCCTCATCCTTCGCGACCTTTAGGGTTTCTAACCACTCTGTATACTCCAATTTCCCTTCGGTTACTCTAGCTTCTCATTTGTCTCTTATGTTTGAGTTTGTAGGACTCTTAATAAACTTCCCAGGGGGTCACCCATCCTAGTATTACTCTCACCCCAGTACGCTTAACCTTGGAGTGCTAATGGGATCCGGTGCGTTAGCGCTGGTACGATCACATCCACCCTACTGCGTGATCTTTATCGCATGGCCTAGATCAAGTTGAAGTTCCAACGGGTCCCAATAAATTCTCGTAATGCATCTCCCTCCGGATTAAAAAGGATCTCTTACTCTTTTGACTAAGAAAATGCTATTTTGGCCTTTGAAATCCTTAATAATCACCTTCAATCTACATGTATGACTACTTTTCATCCTAAGTTTCAAGATTCCCAATGGTGGCGAAAGCATCTTAATCGCAGTTACTTATAAATACTTTGGTTATTGGTCCCTTAAGGATTTTCGCTCGTCGCTATTAAGTAATAATCTACAGTAAATGCACACACATAGGAAATTTCCTTAAAAGACTCGTATACCTATAGTCGATCGGTCATTAGCCTGATCTGGTGGGCTATAGAGTGAAGTGTGCTCTTCATCCTTGTCTTCCCACAAACTACTAGTCTGGCCTAACATAATGCTGAAACGTAGGGAAAATCTAGATGTGCCAAACTCTGTACTTCCTTAATTACGTCTTCATTCATAGGAGTCTCGTGAACCCTTAAACGGTTCTTTGTCATGTGATTTCTCAGTCGGGTCTCCTCCTACTGGAGCCCCATCCTCCGATGGGTCCGTCTCAATGGAATAGCTGAAGCTTTTTCTTATACCTCTTGATATCCTCGATCCTTAGTCGACGGGTGATACGGGTCTCATGTCCCCATTCGGAGCCTGACTTACACTCCCATTAACTGAACTTGTCCTCTTCTCCAATACAATCTTGCAATTTAACAAAAATCATACCAAGAATGAGCTTTCCTATCATTGGCTCTACTGCACGATCTATGATCAGAAAGAAAGATGACATCCTAAATGTCTTGTAGCTTCCTGTTTATAGATGTGGTGCACAACACACTGATAAATAAGACTCTATTATACACGGTCTGTAGACACTCCGAGGATGAACTTCTCTAATACCACTTTTGTGACGACCCAAGCGGATGGGCCATGACTAGTGCCCGAGCTGGACACTCGCATACGAACCTGCTAGATGTAATCAAACTTAAACTAAGGACAACATGGAAATTTGCAAAAGTATGCTGTAAACTCATAATTCCATATACCAGAATAAACTTGTCTCCTGAAGAGTCACAGTTAACCAAACATCACAAAATATGCAAACTGACAAGGCTGCCACTATACGCGGGAATATCCAAAACTAACTACATCTGTATAGCTGACCAAACCATATATATACAACCCACATGTGTCTACAGACCTCTAAGAGTATAACAAAGTCGATGTTAAAGGGATCTGTACCAAAATGACTCAAGCTCCGGAACAATGGAACTGTCCAAGCAGGTGAGCAGAAGTCCTAAGCCGGAGTATCACCAACTGAGAATTTGTACCTGCGGGTGTGAAACGCAGCCCCCGAAGAAAGGGGGTCAGTACGTAAAATGTACTGAATATGTAAAGCGTGAAGTGCAACAATAAAGCTCATGACTGAGTGGAAAGATGACAGGAAATAAGTATGATAATCCCGGAATACCAAAGCATATGTACCTTATGTTGACAGTCATGCATATATATAATATACCATACCCGGCCTATTATGGGACTCGGTGAATGAAGTCATATACATATATACCGTACCCGGCCTATTATGGGACTCGGTAAAATATAATACTTACCCGGCCCTCTAGTGACGGACTGGGTGAAACATAATACATACCCGGCCCTCTAGTGACGGACTCAGTGAAATATAATACGTACCCGGCCCTCTACTGAGGGACTCGGTGAAATATAATACGTACTTGGCCCTCTAGTGAGGGACTCAGTGAAATATAATACGTACCCGGCCCTCTAGTGAGGGACTCGATGAACAACGCAATGAAACTGTGCACGAGTAATAGGAGCAATCATGTACAAAATGAACCATCATTTGGGACTCAAGAGAATAATTAGAATGAACCAACACTTGAGATCAAAGACAACTGTCATGTCAAGTACCACTGAGAACTAGAGTTCATTGGAGTCATGTATGTTCGTCGTTTGCTCATTTTATGTAATTCATGCCAAAAAGAAAAAAGGGATAGCTTTACATACCTTGAAGCTTATCTAGTCATCCAACTTCTACTTCTCGAACTTGCAAATCTATAGTCAAGGGAATTCATACTATTGTTAGGCTCCTTCTGAAATGCTTATCTTAAGCCTTTAAATTAACTCTTTCTAGAAACTGCCGAAATTTCGGCAGCATCACCCCTGTTTATATCCCTAGCCCGAAATCACAATACCAACAACCAACAACAACAACCACAATACTATCATCAACAACGTTACCATCAATGTCCAAATACTCCATAAGACATCCCATATGATGCTTACCCGATTTTTCAACCAACTACTTCATTATACTTCCATTTAATCGCTCTATTTTCATAAATAAACCTAGAGCAATATCAATAGGGAGAGATTCATACCTTTTCTTACTTGAAAATCGCTCAATTCTTGATATGCTGACACCCTCAACTGTTTTTCTGAGTTTTTGGGGTAAAATCTGGTGAAACAAATGGGTTTTACCCTTTATATAGGGGGTAAAATTTCACTGTAGCATTTTACTGTAGCATGCGCTTCTGCTCTGTCAGCAGAACTTGTAACGTCCATAATTCTCTATTCCGATGTCCTATCGATGAGCGGTTTGTTCCGTTGGAAACTAGCCTCGACGAACTTCATTTTAGACTTTTGAAACACCTTAAAACCCTTCATATGTTAAGAGATATTCTTCCCTCAAGTTGGACCAATATTTTCACAAGAAACTTTATCCATCCTTTCTCCAAAGTCGTACTACTCCATTTCTTCCACTCATTTCCTTATAAAACCTTCTGGTATACCTTATATACATCCTTCACTCATTAAATATACTTAATAATGCTTGCTCCTTATATTCCAAAGTGATTTTACTTAACCATAACTCAACATACTTATGTTTCAAATTTGATAAGTGCTTTTTCGAAGACACGGGGTGTAACATGAACAATGATTGACCATGAAAACGACAAACCAGGCTATACCTATGGCCAATTAAAGCATTAATCCAAACACTGTGCAATGTCTAAATGACAAGAATGTAATGCACATGGAACTAGTAACAAAGACCTGATTGATAGCAGAAATAGCTGCAAGCAATACAACACAGAGAAAGAAGTAACCTAGCCTACAGAGATGTTCAGTGTGCAATATAAATAATTTAATGAACAAGACAATTGAACGGGGTACAAAAGGGAGAGTAGATGACTCAGGGAAAGAAACAGTTCATTGAAGAAATAGAACAAGTATGCTGTTATGTCCCGTGTTTTCGTATAATTGGAAATCGAGAAATAATTGCGATTTGTGTGTTAAAAAGGAAATGATTTAATTTTGTGAATATGACTATGTTGGTTGTGAAATCTTTAAATGCTAAGACCTCGGGAAAGGCCAAGGGTAAATTTGGAACTTCGTAAATTAGTTTCGGGAATTTCAAAACGGGGCATTTTAAGAATTGGGCCCAAGAAATTACAATGCAAATGAAGCCCAAACAAATGAAGGGGGGGGCCGGCCATAGTAGTGGCCCAAGCCCATTTTTAAAGGGGCATGTGCTATGCACATGACCCCTAAAGTAGATATATACATGGATTACACTTGAACTTATCACAAAATTAGAAAAAAAATCAAGAACTCACCAAAAAGGGGTTCGGCCGAAGTGAAAAAAAGAAAAGAAGAGAAAAATTCCAAGCTTGTGTGGTGATTCAAAAATCTTGGTTTCTACATATTTGTGAAGTACTCAAGACGCTCTCCGACGTGGTATAAATAGTTTGGCACGGGGACGACGTTTTCGACAAGTCGGGTTTTCAAGGAAAGGTAAGAATTTTGCCCCTTTTATGTTATAGAATTGATGTGAATGTGTTAAGCATTGGAAGTAGATGGAGATCCCGTAATTTTAACGTAAATAGAAAGTCGTGGGTGTGTGTGTGTAGTGTGTTTGGCCGTGAGTTATGGAAGGAAAGAAATGGTTTGAATTGATCTTGTTTAAGTTGGCATAATGTGTTGTTGTGACCCTTAGATCGTAATTGATTGATTGTTGAATTAAATTGGTGGTGGAAAACGAATTCGGATATTATCGGAAAGTGTATATCCTTGGTATTCTTATGTATATCAATGTATATTTTGGGGTGCTATAGACTTTAGATATGAATCTATATCGATGTTGACGAATTCGGATTGAAACGACGTTAGTTAGAATGTTCGTCGTGAATTTTAATGTTTTGAAGAATTATGGAACTAATGGATTTTGGTGCAATTTCGTGTATGGTTTGAATTGTAATGAGAATGTGGTTGTATAAGTTTGAATGTGGGAATGAATACAAATAGGTAGATATAGAATTGGAATTTTGAAAGTTTGAATGGAAAGTTGCCAACTTAAGAAATCATGTAGGACTTTGAAGCTAGAGTGAATTGATTGTTGTTTACATTGTTTGGTTGATGTGTGGGCTGTTGTGGTTGGTTAATTTGAGCCGAGCTACGCCTCGGGGATGTTAGATTTATAGGGGAAATGCTGCCGAAATTTCGGTAGGCAAATATGGAGTTAAAGGCATTTTTGAGCCTAAGAATCTCAATTGGTAACTTTGACCATTTGCAGATTTTTGACGAAATGGGACGGACTTTTGGAGGAGCTTACGACATCTGAGAGGTATGTAAAGCTTCCCAATTCTTTATTTGGCATATCTTAGTGTGTTAGTTGAATATTAGACCTTCCGGAGCATTTCTGCTCCTCGAAACCCGATCCACAGGAAAGTTACTATTCATTCAATTCGATTGGAGCCTAAAGGCTCCCTTTTGGCTAGAATGCCATTATTCGTCCGAAACCTATCGAAATGTGGTCGGGTAACCTAGAAATGATTATGTATGACCCTTGGCATATTACTGCTCGTAAAAATATGTTCGCCACCTCACTTCGACTCGAGGTGGGTCCGCTACCCCAAAATGCCCGATTTGCCCTTCGGGCCATCTTTGAGAATAGAGTTGAACGTACCACTTCTCATCTTTGGAACATCCTTCCACGGGGTATGTTTGGACTATCCTATGCACTAATCCAGGTTTTGAACTATATGGACCATTTTGGAATCGTTTTGCAAAATGAAACCTTATGTCGACTAAGTATTCGACTATTTTGTAATAGGATATGATTTATGAGTTTACTTTGTTTTGAAACACTATTTTGAAATACGATTTGCATTTGTTTGCTCACGACTCCGCTCGTGCCTTATTATGACTTCGTTCACCGGTTCCCGGGCCGGTTTTGATTCGTGCGTTTTATGATAATTCGGCCGTATGCTGTGTTACGGTTCCCAAGGCTTCGCCATAGGGCCGGGTTCCGTTTGGAGTTATGCTGTGATATGGCTCGGGATGCGATACGCTCACCGATGATTATGATTATGTTCGGGGATGTACGGAGATTTGAAACCTTCTGGTGTTATGCTGTGTGTGGTGCCAGCGTCGGAGTGGCGACCACGTTCTTAAGCGTTTGCATGATTTTATTTGCATAAAATATATGTATATGATTCCGATACAGATTTTGACATACCAGTTTGTACCCCACTTTGACATTTGATTTGCTTTCGGTTTTGATCCATAATTCTGTACTCCGTGCTTTACATACTCAGTACATATTTCGTACTGACCCCCCTCTCTCCGGGGGCTGCGTTTTATGCCCGCAGGTGCAGACATCGGTGATCCTCCGCAGTAGGCTTCACTTCTTGCTTTTCGGAGTACTCTTACTGGGTCCGGAGTCCACTCTTGGTACAGACTCCTCTACTCTGTATATACTTTGTATATTTGACAGTTTGGGTACGGCGGGGCCCTGTCTCGCCTTATGTTATGTTTTGAATTCGTAGAGGCCTGTAGTCATCTTTGTGGGGCGAGGGTCCTATGTGTTTATTGTCTGATTTTGCTTTCGGGTCTTAAAGCGGTCTGTTTGATATGATGTCCCAAATGGCCCTTTTGTATATATTTGTATTTTGACCGGCGATGTCTATTCCGCCGCTTTGTTTGAGTTTGATTTGATATGACCGCTTAAGACATATTTTCGATATAAATTATGTTTGATATAACTTCGTGAAAATTCTGAAATAAGTTTGGATTCGGAAATGAATATGCGATTTGGTCTGGGTACCCAGGTAGGGTGCCAGTCGCGGCCCACGGGGCTGGGTCGTGACAAAAGTGGTATCAGAGCGGTTTGTCCTCGGAATGTCTACAGGCCGTGTCTCGTAGAGTCTTGCTTATCGATGTGTTGTGCACCACATCTATAAACGGGAAGCTACAGGGCATTTAGGATGTCACTTTCTTTGAAATCTTAGATCGTGCGATAGAGCTGTGCTATTAGGATGATTATGATCTGACTCGCCTTTGTGTTTGCAGTGATGCCTCCGAAGAAGGCAACGGCGGCCCAGAAGGGCAAGGCGAGGATTGGAGAGACTAGCCAGGCACAGCGAGCTACCCGGGCTCGTGTCTATGATTTGCCTGAGGATGTGCCTCATTCTGAGGGGTCTGCTACACCCCCACTAGTACAGCCTGGAGCAGGACCTTCAGCAGCTCCAGAGGTCCGTGTACCCGCACCTGAGACTCCAGCTCCTCAGCCAGGGGCGGAGGATAGGACCCTGAGGGAGGCTGTACAGCTGTTGACTACACTGGTAGCAGGACAGGCTCGCAGGCGCGGGCGGAGGGACGACGATGATGATGACAGGCGGGACAGCCTGAGAGTTCGGGAGTTTTTGCTATGTGGCCCTCCAGAGTTCTTCGGGTCTAAGCCCGACGAGGACCCCCACGACTTCATTCGGGGGATGCGACGCTCACTGGACTTGGTCAGGGCTTCAGAGACCGAGTCAGTTGAGCTGGCTTCGCACCGGCTTCGAGATGTGGCTACCCACTGGTACGAGACTTGGGAGCTGTCTAGAGGAGAGGGTGCCCCTCCAGCCACTTGGGATCAGTTTGTGACAGCATTCACCCGCCACTTTTTGCCCCCAGAGTTACGGCGGGCACGGGCTGATCGATTCTTACGTCTGTAGCAGAGGGGTCGGAGTGTTCGCGAGTATAACCTTGAGTTTGATTCTCTGGCCCGATATGCACCGGCCGTGGTAGCAGATATGTCCGATCGGATGCACAGATATGTTATGGGATTGGACCGGTATTTGGTTGATAGTTGTATGGCAGTGTCATTGCAGGCAGACATGGACATTTCTCGGCTTCAGGCCTATGCGATGGGTATGGAGGACCGTCGCAGATCTGATCCTGCTGGCAGAGATCGAGACAGGAGGCCGCCCAAGAGGGCTAGATCCATGGGTTATTCAGGGGATTCTCGAGGCGGACAGCCTCAGCAGCAGCAACAGTCTGACAGATATTTTCCTCCTTCCGGCCGGGGTACTCAGTCAGGTAGCCGGAGATTCGATAGTACAGGACCGTCTGGGGCCGGTCAGAGCTCCAGAGTGGCAGGTTCACAGGTACCCAGGGGTCCCAGCCAGGCCAGACCACCCAGGCCCCGTTGTCCTCATTGCGGGAAGTCACATCCCGGGAAGTGTTACCGAGCGACGGGAGCTTGTTTTTCTTGTGGCGGTCAGGGCCACTTTATCAGAGATTGTCCATTGGCTAGCGGTTCTGGTAGTGCTGCTCAGCAGACAGGGTCAGCCGCCGGTTCTTCTTCTGCTCCATCAGTTGCACACCCTGGAGGGCGAGGTATTTCAGCACCGGCAGGACGCGGTCGAGGCCGCGGTGGCACTTCAGGTTCTAGCGGTCCCTCGAACCGCATATATGCTTTGGCCAGCCGCCAGGATCAGGAGGCTTCGCCAAACGTCGTCACAGGTACATTGCTGGTTTTCTCCAGATCTGTATATGCATTGATTGACCCTGGCTCTACTTTATCATATATTTCCCCGCTCGTTGCTAGTAAGATTGGGATAGTGTCTGAGCCTATAGAGCCATTTGAGATAGCTACGCCAGTTGAGGATTTTATCGTAGCGAGACAGATTTATAAGGATTGTTCTGTGACCATTTATGATCGTAGCACTAAGGCTGATTTGATAGAGTTAGACATGCTTGAGTTTGACGTCATTATGGGCATGGACTGGTTGTCTTCCTGTTATGCTAATGTCGACTGCCAGAAAAAGGTAGTCCGTTTTCAGTTTCCAGGGGAACCAGTCATAGAGTGGTTCGGATCTACAGCATCGCCGAGGGGTAAGTTTATTTCATACCTCAAGGCTAAGAAGATGATCCAGAAGGGGTATATCTATCATTTGGTTCGTGTGCACGATACTGCCGCGGAGGTACCTACCCTTCAGTCTGTTCCGGTCGTCAGCGAGTTTCCAGATGTTTTTCCTGAAGAGCTTCCTGGCCTTCCGCCTGAGCGAGAGATTGATTTTACTATTGAGTTGATGCCAGATACACAGCCTATATCTATTCCTCCGTACAGGATGGCACCAGCTGAGTTGAAGGAGTTGAAGGAGCAGCTGAAAGATTTGCTGGATAAGGGTTTTATCAGGCCCAGCACATCACCCTGGGGAGCGCCGGTATTGTTTGTCAGGAAGAAAGATGGGTCATTGCGGATGTGTATCGACTACCGGCAGCTGAATAAGGTGACTATTAAGAATAAATATCCCCTCCCCCGGATTGATGATTTTTTTGACCAGCTGCAGGGTGCTAGACATTTTTCAAAGATAGATCTGCGTTCTGGTTATCATCAGGTGCGAGTACGGGAGTCAGATATCCCGAAGACTGCTTTCAGGACTCGGTACGGGCATTATGAGTTCAGAGTTATGTCTTTCGGGCTGACTAATGCTCCAGCAGTATTTATGGATCTGATGAACCGGGTATTTCGGCCTTTCCTGGATATGTTTGTTATTGTGTTTATTGATGATATCCTGATTTACTCGCGATCAGCCGAGGAGCATTCAGATCATTTGAGGACGGTACTTGGCATCCTCCGTCAGCAGAAGTTATATGCTAAATTCTCTAAGTGTGAGTTCTGGTTGACTTCTGTGGCATTCTTGGGCCATATTATCGGCGCAGATGGTATTCGGGTTGACACGCAGAAGATTGAGGCTGTGCAGAATTGGCCCAGGCCTACTACACCGACTGAGGTGCGTAGTTTTCTTGGATTGGCTGGGTATTACCGCAGGTTCGTGGAGGATTTCTCTTCTATTTCAGCACCACTGACGAGGCTTACCCAGAAAGCAGCAAAATTCCAGTGGACAGATGCTTGCGAGCGCAGCTTTCAGATGCTGAAGGAGAGATTGATTACAGCACCAGTTTTGGCTCTTCCAGAGGGATCTGACGGGTATGTTGTCTATTGTGACGCCTCTGGTATTGGGATAGGATGTGTATTGATGCAGCACGGTCGAGTCATAGCCTATGCTTCCCGGCAGCTCAGACCGCACGAGAAAAACTATCCCACTCATGATCTTGAGTTGGCCGCGGTGATTCATGCTCTGAAGATTTGGCGGCATTATTTATATGGGGTCCATGTTGATATCTATACGGACCATAAGAGTCTCCAGTATATTTTTAGGCAGAAAGAACTAAATTTGCGGCAGCGGAGATGGCTTGAGTTACTAAAGGACTACGACGTTGATATTCTGTACCATCCGGGGAAAGCCAATGTGGTAGCTGACGCACTTAGCCGCAAGTCCGTGGGCAGTCTGGCTGATGTTCCATCTGATAAGAGAGATTTGGTTCGTGATATTCATCAGCTGGCCAGCCTCGGAGTCCGTTTGGTGGATTCTGGAGATTCTGGGATTTCTGTCCGTCCAGTTGCTGAGTCATCTATTATTCAGGAGGTAAAGCAGCGCCAGTTTGAGGATCCTCTTTTGATTCAGTACAGAGATGTGGCCCTTAGTAAATCAAAGACTCAGTTTGAGATCTCGCCTGACGGAGTATTATTATATGACGGTAGATTCTGTGTACCGGACGTTGCGGGCTTACGGCGGCAGATTATGGGCGAGGCCCATAATGCACGGTATTCTGTTCATCCTGGTTCCACTAAAATGTATCGGGACCTCAGGTGTTTGTATTGGTGGGACGGCATGAAGAAAGATATTGCTGAGTTTGTTAGTCAGTGCCCGAACTGCCAGCAAGTTAAGATCGAGCATCAGAAGCCCGGTGGATTATTACAGGAGATGGAAATTCCAGCCTGGAAATGGGAGATGATTAATATGGATTTCGTTGTTGGACTACCGCGCACTCCACGCAGGTACGACTCTATCTGGGTTGTTGTTGACAGGCTAACGAAATCAGCCCATTTCCTTCCGGTCCGGACTACATATTCGGCTGAGGACTACGCCAGATTGTATATCAGAGAGATAGTCAGACTTCACGGAGTCCCTATATCTATTATTACTGACCGAGGTACCCAGTTTACAGCAAATTTCTGGAGGTCATTTCAGGAGGGATTAAGGACTCAGGTGAGTCTCAGTACAGCTTTTCACCCTCAGTCCGACGGGCAGGCCGAGCGCACTATTCAGACGCTCGAAGATATGTTGCAGGCCTGCGTTATTGATTTCAGGGGCAGCTGGGATGATCATTTGCCGCTTATCGAGTTTGCCTATAATAACAGTTATCACTCCAGCATTCAGATGGCTCCGTACGAGGCCCTTTACGGCAGGAGAAGCAGGTCTCCTATTGGCTGGTTCGACGTGGGCGAGACTAAGTTGATTGGGCCAGATGTGATCCAGGAGGCTGTAGATAAGGTAAAGCTTATTCGAGAACGATTATTGGCTGCTCAGAGTCGACAGAAAGCTTATGCAGATAGACGACGTCGACCGTTAGAGTTCCGGATTGGCGACTGGGTATTCCTGAAGGTGTCGCCTATGAAGGGTGTCATGAGATTCGGTAAAAAGGGTAAGTTGAGCCCCCGGTACATTGGGCCGTATCAGATCGTGCGAAAGATAGGCGAGGTCGCCTATGAGCTAGACTTACCATCCGACTTGGAGGCCGTACACCCGGTGTTTCATGTGTCTATGTTGCGGAAATGCATTGGTGATCCTGCCAGGATATTCCCAGTTGACGACATTCAGGTGACGGAGCAGTTATCTTATGACGAGCAGCCTGTATCTATTCTGGATCGACAGGTGCGGAGACTACGCACTAAAGAAGTGCCCTCCGTCAAAGTCCTGTGGCGCAACAATAATCGGGAGGAGATGACTTGGGAGGCGGAGGACGAGATGAAGAAGAAATATCCCCACTTGTTCCCGACATCCACAGGTAATCTAATTTCTTTTTTAAGTTTGTTGTGTTGATTGATAAAATTATGTATGTCATTATTAAAAAGGGACACTCCTGCCTTGATCATAAGACCTTACAAGATTAATCTAACATTCGGGGACGAATGTTCTTAAGGGGGGGAGAATGTTATGTCCCGTGTTTTCGTATAATTGGAAATCGCGAAATAATTGCGATTTGTGTGTTAAAAAGGAAATGATTTAATTTTGTGAATATGACTATGTTGGTTGTGAAATCTTTAAATGCTAAGACCTCGGGAAAGGCCAAGGGTAAATTTGGAACTTCGTAAATTAGTTTCGGGAATTTCAAAACGGGGCATTTTAAGAATTGGGCCCAAGAAATTACAATGCAAATGAAGCCCAAACAAATGAAGGGGGGGCCGGCCATAGTAGTGGCCCAAGCCCATTTTTAAAGGGGCATGTGCTATGCACATGACCCCTAAAGTAGATATATACATGGATTACACTTGAACTTATCACAAAATTAGAAAAAAAATCAAGAACTCACCAAAAAGGGGTTCGGCCGAAGTGAAAAAAAGAAAAGAAGAGAAAAATTCCAAGCTTGTGTGGTGATTCAAAAATCTTGGTTTCTACATATTTGTGAAGTACTCAAGACGCTCTCCGACGTGGTATAAATAGTTTGGCACGGGGACGACGTTTTCGACAAGTCGGGTTTTCAAGGAAAGGTAAGAATTTTGCCCCTTTTATGTTATAGAATTGATGTGAATGTGTTAAGCATTGGAAGTAGATGGAGATCCCGTAATTTTAACGTAAATAGAAAGTCGTGGGTGTGTGTGTGTAGTGTGTTTGGCCGTGAGTTATGGAAGGAAAGAAATGGTTTGAATTGATCTTGTTTAAGTTGGCATAATGTGTTGTTGTGACCCTTAGATCGTAATTGATTGATTGTTGAATTAAATTGGCGGTGGAAAACGAATTCGGATATTATCGGAAAGTGTATATCCTTGGTATTCTTATGTATATCAATGTATATTTTGGGGTGCTATAGACTTTAGATATGAATCTATATCGATGTTGACGAATTCGGATTGAAACGACGTTAGTTAGAATGTTCGTCGTGAATTTTAATGTTTTGAAGAATTATGGAACTAATGGATTTTGGTGCAATTTCGTGTATGGTTTGAATTGTAATGAGAATGTGGTTGTATAAGTTTGAATGTGGGAATGAATACAAATAGGTAGATATAGAATTGGAATTTTGAAAGTTTGAATGGAAAGTTGCCAACTTAAGAAATCATGTAGGACTTTGAAGCTAGAGTGAATTGATTGTTGTTTACATTGTTTGGTTGATGTGTGGGCTGTTGTGGTTGGTTAATTTGAGCCGAGCTACGCCTCGGGGATGTTAGATTTATAGGGGAAATGCTGCCGAAATTTCGGTAGGCAAATATGGAGTTAAAGGCATTTTTGAGCCTAAGAATCTCAATTGGTAACTTTGACCATTTGCAGATTTTTGACGAAACGGGACAGACTTTTGGAGGAGCTTACGACATCTGAGAGGTATGTAAAGCTTCCCAATTCTTTATTTGGCATATCTTAGTGTGTTAGTTGAATATGAGACCTTCCGGAGCATTTCTGCTCCTCGAAACCCGATCCACAGGAAAGTTACTATTCATTCAATTCGATTGGAGCCTAAAGGCTCCCTTTTGGCTAGAATGCCATTATTCGTCCGAAACCTATCGAAATGTGGTCGAGTAACCTAGAAATGATTATGTATGACCCTTGGCATATTATTGCTCGTAAAAATATGTTCGCCACCTCACTTCGACTCGAGGTGGGTCCGCTACCCCAAAATGCCCGATTTGCCCTTCGGGCCATCTTTGAGAATAGAGTTGAACGTACCACTTCTGATCTTTGGAACATCCTTCCACGGGGTATGTTTGGACTATCCTATGCACTAATCCAGGTTTTGAACTATATGGACCATTTTGGAATCGTTTTGCAAAATGAAACCTTATGTCGACTAAGTATTCGACTATTTTGTAATAGGATATGATTTATGAGTTTACTTTGTTTTGAAACACTATTTTGAAATACGATTTGCATTTGTTTGCTCACGACTCCGCTCGTGCCTTATTATGACTTCGTTCACCGGTTCCCGGGCCGGTTTTGATTCGTGCGTTTTATGATAATTCGGCCGTATGCTGTGTTACGGTTCCCAAGGCTTCGCCATAGGGCCGGGTTCCGTTTGGAGTTATGCTGTGATATGGCTCGGGATGCGATACGCTCACCGATGATTATGATTATGTTCGGGGATGTACGGAGATTTGAAACCTTCTGGTGTTATGCTGTGTGTGGTGCCAGCGTCGGAGTGGCGACCACGTTCTTAAGCGTTTGCATGATTTTATTTGCATAAAATATATGTATATGATTCCGATACAGATTTTGACATACCAGTTTGTACCCCACTTTGACATTTGATTTGCTTTCGGTTTTGATCCATAATTCTGTACTCCGTGCTTTACATACTCAGTACATATTTCGTACTGACCCCCCTCTCTCCGGGGGCTGCGTTTTATGCCCGCAGGTGCAGACATCGGTGATCCTCCGCAGTAGGCTTCACTTCTTGCTTTTCGGAGTACTCTTACTGGGTCCGGAGTCCACTCTTGGTACAGACTCCTCTACTCTGTATATACTTTGTATATTTGACAGTTTGGGTACGGCGGGGCCCTGTCTCGCCTTATGTTATGTTTTGAATTCGTAGAGGCCTGTAGTCATCTTTGTGGGGCGAGGGTCCTATGTGTTTATTGTCTGATTTTGCTTTCGGGTCTTAAAGCGGTCTGTTTGATATGATGTCCCAAATGGCCCTTTTGTATATATTTGTATTTTGACCGGCGATGTCTATTCCGCCGCTTTGTTTGAGTTTGATTTGATATGACCGCTTAAGACATATTTTCGATATAAATTATGTTTGATATAACTTCGTGAAAATTCTGAAATAAGTTTGGATTCGGAAATGAATATGCGATTTGGTCTGGGTACCCAGGTAGGGTGCCAGTCGCGGCCCACGGGGCTGGGTCGTGACATATGCAAAACAAGTTCTATACCAACGAGTCATCATATGCAGAAGGAGGAATGAACACAGGTCATCAAGTGCAGTGGATGAATGACCTAGAATCAAAGACATCATATGAAGAAAAGCTTAAAGTGATTAGAGGTGAAGTTGACCAGTTGCAGACACAGAGCTTACAGATATATTAAATAGGTCTGTCAACATGTTCCAGCAGATATCTTAGAAGCAGTTCAACTACAGATGAAGAATGAAAGAGATTGGTGGTAAAGGTATAAGAACATGTTCTCTCTCAGATAGTGCAGAGATTCAGAGACAGATGAGCCAGGTGGATGAAACAGGTTTGTGAACATGTTTCAAGGCAAGTCCTATAGCAACTAGGATTTGCAGAATTATGGAAAGAACTTGGTAGTCAAGTATGAAAGATTCCTTTCCATATTTGCAGGGATTAGTAATCCTTCTATACGTATTAGAAGAAGACTCAACAAGGCAAGAATCCAAGTACTACACAAACCCTACGTGCGCGTCATTGACCGATTAAGACAAGGTTTTGTTTTAACCGATCGGTGGATCTTTAATGTTATTATAACGACCCGTTTGGTCGTTAATTTTTTTCAGTACTTTTGAACCTTTCTCGAGCTTGTGTAGCTCATATTTGACTCGAGGGGACCGTTGACACGCTTCTCGAGGTGTTTGGATATGGTTCGAGTGACTTTTTGGGAAATTTGGGTTTAAAGCAAAAAAGAGTTGACTCAAAATTGACTTTGGGGTAAACAGACCTTTTTTGGGAATCCGTCAATTCCGAGAGGTCCGGATGGTCATTTAGAACTTGTTCGCATATTAGGGATCATTTTGGGACTTAGGTTGGGAAGTTGTATTTGAGGTATCGGGGGTTGACTCGGTCAATGAGGCCTCCATTGGGAATTTCGAGGCCACGAGTTCATTCGTAACGTGTTTTTATATATGCCTGCATATACAGTTTGTGAGCAGATGGCCTCGTGTGATAGTCAGAATTTCGGGTCGAGATTGTGACTTTGGTAATTTTTTGTTCTAGTTCCAGCTATAGCAGTACCATTACCGCAGCAGCGGCACCACTGTAGCGGTGGACTTGCCGCAACAGCGGCCAAGTTCAAATGTTAGCTGACCGCCGTGGCGGTCTGAATGGTCTTCAAAGCGGGACTGCCACCGCGGTCCCGTTGTCGCAGAACCGGTATTGGTCAGATTAGTTCATTAAATGAGTATTTCAACCCCTAAGTCCATTGTTCTTTATTATTTCAACATTAAAGTTATTAGGAGCATTTCAAGGTGATTCTTGGGGGAAAATCTTGGTGGTAAGTCCTTCTACCTTCTTTGCTATTCAATTTTCCATAATCATCTTAGGATTCCATTACCATGCTAGTTCACTAAGAGTTTAAGAATTAAAAGAGGGTTCAATGAGTTCCTCTTCTAGGTTTTGTAATCTTGATTTATTGATTGGGTTAACTTTATTAAGCATGGAATTGATGACTAGAATCTATTATTACATGAATTCTTCTAAATTAGTGGCTAATTTATGGGATTGGAAGTTAGGGTTCATACCCAAATTTGGGGGTTTTGCCAAGAATCCAAATTTAAGCATTTTGTTAGTTCTTCTAGCTTATTATTGATGGGAATTGATCACCTATAACATTAATTCAATGTTGAGGCCTATAGAGCCCTAAGTCCGTCCTTCTAGTTCATAGAACCCATTCTATAGGTTGGGGATTTGGGTCTTGAATGGAAGTAGGATTTGAATGATGTTCTTCTTGATTCTAATTTCATGATTCAAATATGTTTGGAATTTCTTTATCTCGAGGCTTAAAGGAAAAGGATGACAAAGGTTTGATTTTGGAGACTTCGCTGTTCGGCTTTCCAGGTAGGTTACGGCTTACCCTATGGTGAGACTTCGATTAGCAAAGCCTATATTTAGACGATATTGTCGGAGAATGCATGTAACCTTTTGGTATGAAGTTGGGTTGGGTATTGCCTTAGGTTGGGCCTTGTTGTATGATTTGGGGCTAGCCACCCTGTTGTGTTATGACTTATCTTGGTCTATTCGTTGTTGGCTCGTTGCCACGTGGAGATAATACATATTGTTGACTAGTGATATATCTTGATGATGATATTGTAGCACTTAACTTGTTGCTGTTTTGAGACGAGGATTGTGACTTTATTATGGCTTATTGTGTAGCCTTTTATTGATATTGTTAGTGTGCCCATGTGTGGTACTGTTGAGATTGATTTGATTATTGACATTCAACTCATACATTGCATGCATTCTCATTCTTCATGATATACTGTTGATACATTCATAATATACAAGGAAACACTGTTATGAGTTGGGCTCAGTTAGATGAGAGTGATGTGAGGAATAGAGGTATGAGTGCTGGTAGCGATTGCCGAGGTCTTTGCCGGAATCGTGAGGATTGGTACATGGACTTCGCGGGTCCCCCATGGGTTGTCCTGCCGAGATGTTATGTTCCATCATCGGAGTACATATGTATCGGTGCATATGTATTGCATCCATATTTCATACATTATTGCATTGCATTGTACCTTTGGCTTCTTGTGATATTTTTGTGATATTATTATGATATACAAATTCGAATTGGATTTACTGAGACTTGTCACAGTTGGGTTTAGATGCTATAACATAGGTGATGACTTGTACTTAGTTACTGGCTCGTGTCGACTCATACTTTGTTGATTTACCTGTTTATCTTACTTTATTATCTTGCTGTATATTAGCTAATCTTAGTCGGCCTATGCTACCTACCAGTATGTGTTGTTTGTATTGACCTGCACTTGCTGTGGACGCTTCGCTACCCAAGGACTCTTCCTGTATTATGTCTTATTTTCTATTCTGAGAGATATTTATGACCATTTATGTATTATTACTACTTCCAGATTTATAGATTTTAGTTAGATGCTTTTGTATAACCAGACCAGATACTGGGGTGGTTTTTTATGTACTTCCACTTTTATTATATATCAATATGTCAGACTTACATTAATTTATCTTCTTCCAATATTTATACTGTTTTTATTGAATGTTGGGTTAAGGGTTCGCCTATCTAGGTGAGAGAGGTAGGTGCCCGCGTAACTTCTGAAATTGGGTCGAGAAAAGTTGGTATCAGAGCCACAGATTACCCGGTCTATAATATAAGAGCGTGTCTTGTAGAGTCTCGTGGATCAGTACGATGAGCTCCGTATTTATCTAACTCTTATCTCTTCTCTCATAAATAGTAAGGACTCGAACTACGATAGCTCGAGACCAGGTGTCGGAGCCTACAACTACAGTTAGCTCAAGGGGAGAGCGACAGTTAGAGGACGCGATCAAGCTAGAGGCCGCGGGGCTGCCCCAGCCAGGGGAAGGGTAGCGGCGTGTGAGATCTCCTTCTCCAGAGCCTGAGGTTTAATAGGTTCAAGACCAGGCCGCCGAGGATGAAGCGACTCTACCACGGTCACACCCCGAGGCCACTTCAGAGCAGATGATGCAGGATACTATGGCTCGTGTTCTGCTCCAGTTGGATGCCCAGCAGGCTTCCACTGGTGTTATTTCTCCGGGTGGAGTATCGCAGACTAGAGTTGGGGCGCAGACCCCTGAGCAGAGAACGACTTGTGCAACACACCCTGCTGTGGCTATGGCACCACAGATGGATGCAGTGCTAGCCCCAGGAGATGATCTTAGACCCGTGGCGGGCCCTGTTATGACCTTGACTGATCAGGATCTAGTTGGGAGGTTTAGGAAGTTGGAGCCCCAAAGATTCGCGGGTACTTCTGGAGAGGATGCATATGAGTTCATCTTGGACATGCATGAGTTATTGCACCAGATGGGGATTTTTGAGTCCTATGGGGTTGATTATGTGTCGTACCAGTTTCGTGGGGACCAGAAGACTTGGTGGAGGTATTTTGTTGCTTGTAGACCTGAGGGTTCTCTTCCACTGACTTGGACACGGTTCTATAGGGCCTTTCTTGATAAGTATATGCCCCGAGCTTTGAGAGAGGCGCATACGGATGAGTTTCTCCACCTGCACCAGAAGGGATTATCTGTTGATACCTATGTGACTCGCTATCTGTATTTGGCTCGTTATTCAGCTCCCTTGATTCCTACAGAGCCTGAAAGGATTTGACGCTTTGTTGGTGGGCTCGTTGGCTCTCTTCAGATTCCATGTCTTCAGCTTGAGGCCATGAGTGCTTCCTTCCAGTCCATAGTTGAGCATACGTCATTGGTTGAGGCTGCTAAGGCCCGCGCATTTAGGGGAGTTAGTGAGAAGAAGCCACGACAGTTTGGGAGTTATGGTGGTTCCAGCTCAAGGGGTTTCTGTCAGTCTTCTAGGCTGTATCAGCCCTATTTCGGCTGCCCTTTGCATTCTGCTTTGCAGGCTTCCTCTAGTGGGCCACCCAAGCAGAGAGCTCCTGAGAGCTCGTTCTCTCGACCAGCAGACAAAGTTGTTCTGGATGGGTCTTTGTCACGACCCAACTCTGTGGGCCGTGACTGGTGCCCTAGCTGGAAACCCATGCACACTCACTTACCAATTCGATATATCAAAGATTTATCCGTAGTCAGCTTACATTAAGTTATACCGATACTAAAATCAGATGTCGTCTTAAGCGGTCATATATAGCAAAATATCATACAGAAGCCGATGAGGCTGGCGGAAAACACATCGTCCAAAGATATATACGTCTAGACACACACATATGGGCCGTTTCGGCCATCACAACAAACGGGACCGCCTAAGACGCTGATCACAGACAGAACTAGACAATAACGACACATGACCCACATATATGATTACAGACCTCTAAAAACAACAACAGATCATATGACGGGACAGGGCCCCGCCATACCCCAAGTAGTCATACATATATACAGAAACATATACAATGAAAGATCTGTACCAAAAGTGTGGGCTCCGAGTCAAAGGAGCACTCCAAAGTAGCGGAATATGTATCCTACACTGGCGGATCACCAGAACGAACGTCTGCATCTGCGGGCATGAAACGCAGCCCCCGAAGAAAGGGGGTCAGTAAGAAATAGGTACTGAGTATGTAAAGCATGAAATATACTATCCAAAGTCATAACGGAAATATGGAGTATGGAAAATAAGAATAGAATCAATATACCGAAAAGCTCATTTTAAGACACACATAATGCAACTATAAGAATCATGCATAGGGCTCAGGAACGTGGTCGACGCTGGCGCCACAACACATCATACTCCAGAAGGTTTCAAATCTCCGTACAAACCCGAACATATCGTATCATCATAACATATCACAACATCAGAGCACATCATATGCCATATCACATCATAACGCCGTATATAAGCGGTACCTGGCCCTATGGCGAGGAACTCGGGAACCGTAACACATCATACTGCCGAATATAACATAGTGCGCACGATAACAAAACCGGCCCGGGACTCGGCGAACAATATCATAGTAGTATGCACGAGCAGAGTAGTGAGAAACCATATGCATATAGATGAATAAATAAATTCCAAGACTCGATGAACAAATATATATTTACGACATCCGAAGGCTCGGAAAACAAGTTTCGGGTCAATCGGAATTAGTATACGAAAGTTACGAACTTTTGAAGTACAGAACTTTCTAAAAGCGTTTCATAAGCCAATTTTGAAAATCAAGTGACCATCATATTATGTACCTTTCGAATGTCGTCATGGATCAAACTAAATAGAGCTTTTAGAATCACGTGTACGTATCAAAATGTGTATCAAAGACTTTAATCATAGCAATCCTCTTTCATACAACATTCGGAAACATATCAACTAGAACTTCGAATATCTTAAATACGTGTCAAACCATATGGAGTATCTTATAGAAGTCAAGGATATCAGTTATCCTAGTAGCTCTAAGAATAGGATTTTCTTTAAAATCATACATGTATGTCATTGGTTCTTTCATATAGGTCACGCCAAGGGAAAGAAAGGTTGGGCTTTACATACCTCGCTCGCCTCCTAAGCTAATCGCAACTCAAGTCTCGGGCTCCCCACGATCTACAATAACGCCATTAATTACCAAACATTAGCTACAAGTACTTAGAAATTCAATTTTAACTAGTACTTGTCTACAGAAATTTCGGCAGCATCTCCCCTGTAAATTCAATATCCCCGAGAATTTAACTCGGCCAAATTTATCAACAACCATACCAACAATACCAACAACCATACTAATAACATCAACAATAAATTTAAAACACATTCTAACATTAGTAACCTTCTTCTCTACGTAGCTTATCACATTCAATTCAACTACGTACATTCAAGCCAATATCAACACTCACATATTCATTACTAATCCAAGATCATTCAAACACAATTCAAGAACATTTCAAACAATCTATACAATATTCAAACAATTCCACCAACACACCATACTCCACCCGAAATCTCTACAAATGCAACAAAACTAAAACGTCGCATTTTCTTCTTTCAAATTCATAACTATCACAACAATGCACACTTTAGCAACTCCATTTCCACAATTACATAAAACTATATTAAAATCACATTAATTTCCTACAACAACCCACAACAAATTTCAATGCCGACTTGAACCATTAACCCTTCATTACATCATAAAGGCCACAACAACACAACTAACATGTTAAATAAAATTAATTCATCCTTCCTCCAATATACAACACCACACGGCCACATACACTCACACACACCCACACGGCCACACCCACAACACACTATTTTCATGCTTTTAATTCATTTCTACATACTACAACATACATAAACCTTCTATAACATATAAAAGAAGAGAAATTCTTACCTTTTTCCTTAATTTTCCAATTGAATAGAATTATTGGACTTGCCACAAAAGTAGTTTTCTTGCTCTAACAATTATACCACGTTGAAGAGGGTCTTTGAATTAGTAAGAATACTAGAAGAATCAATTTTTTTTGAATCAAAGATTGAAGGCTTCAATTTTTTTTTCTTTTTCTCCTCTTGGCCGAACCCTCTCCCTTTCTCTCTCAAGTTCTTCTTTTTTCTTGAATGTTCTTAAAATGATGAATAATAGTAGTAGCCCTCTCTTTTATTGCTTGGATTTAAATTCTACTTGGGCCTTGGCCCATTTCTCCTATGCCCCCCCCCCCCCCCCCCCCAGGGCCTCTTTTTTTTTTTCCAAGCCCAATTACTTATGACTAATATTTTTGTAGTTCATGAGACTATTTTCCATATTTTCAATTTTGCCCTTAGCCTTCCTCAATATTTCCGCACCAATATTTTTCATTAACAACATATATATTAAATAAAATCAAAATATTGCCTTATCTCTTACTAGTCATAATTATTTCGATTTATCCAAATGTGAAAAATTACGGGATATAACAGTCTTCAGCTTCAGTCTATCAGTCTCCGCCTTCTAAAGCGTGATTTTTGTGTTGAGAGCCTGGTCGTTTTGCTAGAGAGTGTCCACGACCCAGGCAGGGTCATCAGTTCTAGAGGACTCCGGTATCTTCAGGTAGCCGAGGTGGTGCTTCTAAGAGGGGTAGTGCTCAGTCAGGCGGCGGTGGTTCACAGGTTTCTAGAGGTGGATCGCAGGCTAGTAGATGTGGGTCCCAGAGTTCGAGAAGTAGACCACAGTCTGGTCGTGGTGGGGCCCAGTTGTCACACCCCTACCAGGAGTATGACGGGCTCCGACCCGTAGGCCGGGAACCACCAGATTTATGCGTTACTTTGAACATTATAAACCATAACTTAAAGAACACCTGCACGCAGAAAAGGCCCAACATAGGAATATCCGATCCTTCAGCATTTATGTTCATATGCGGACCGACAAAGTCGCCACAATATAACGTATATCATAAAGCTGGCAAGGCTAACAGTAAAGTATCAAGAGCTCAAAATAAGGCCGATAAGGCCACCAATATATTATACAATAATATGAACCGGTGGAGCTATAAAATATCTAACTGTACACACACGTCTATGAGCCTCTACATAGCATACAATGATCATAAGGACAATACCAAATAGACTGCAGCTCCGAAGTAAGTTGAGTGCTCGTGAGAATCCGCGAATAGAACACCTATGGGTCTGATCCATCGCCCTGCCTACCTGCGGGCATGAGCGCAGCGTCCACAAGAAGGGACATCAGTACGAATAATGTACTGAGTATGTAAGGCATGAATAACAATATAATATAGCTAGGGAAGGTAACATGGAATAAGATAGATAACCTGTACATCTGGATGCCTCATAAGGCGGATGTCATGCATGCTTAGCCTTTAAAAAAACATTTCTATACATATACATAGTACCATGCCCGGCCATTAAGGTTCGATGTCATGTATATAGTATCATGCCCGGCCATTAAGGCTCTGTGTCATATATATAGTATCATGCCCGGCCATTAAGGCTCGGTGTTATCATCATTAGCCCGCGTCCGGGGCGATATCATAACATGCCCACTACAGTGGTGTGCACCTTTACGTGCCATGCCCGGCCGACTATAGCGCGGCGTGGTGTGAGAAAGTACATACATATATGTATAGATAAAGCATGCATGAGAGCCAAATAAAAGCTACGACTCTATCAGAGTGACGTAAGGTCAGTAACCTCCGATTTATATTATGGAGCAATCATCATCGCTATATCTCACCTTGAAGGAACAATTATTATAAGGTGAGGTCAACAACAATGAATAAATCGAGAAAATCACGAAAATAACTCAACATTCTCATATTCACATTGAAATCATAAGCTTGGGACTTTTAAATATGGAATCATCATCATCATCGTAATCCTTATAGAAACATTCTCATCTTTAGCATCATCATTCATATTGTAAAAACATGTCTGTTGTTCTTGTCATAAAAGCTTATAGAATCATAAACCTTTGACTCGGAAAATAGGACATTTTGTAAAACAGTTATGGATTATCAAGAAAGAAGTCATGCCTTTGAATCATGAACTCTAACTTTTGGAAGTAAGGAGGTTATGAAACATATGTAGGGAATTATAACATAGGAGTTTCTAGAAATAGGATCAGCGTCATCATAAAACATGTTTATCTTTAGCATCATAAGAACTCTGTGAATCATGAATCTCTAGCTTTTGTGAATAAGAATATTCTTGGAAAACATTTATGGATTCACATAAAGGGATCATCGGACATTTGGAAAACGCCTATTGGATTCATAAGAAAGGAATCATGCCTTTAGAAGAAAGGGACTAGCCATAACATACCTGGAAGATAATTTCTCGACTTCCAACTTACTTCCTATCTTGCAATTCACTTAAGATAATTCGTAGCCTCATAATCTACATATACGACCATTCATACTATTGTTAGGCTCATCATCATACGCTCGTCTAAAACCCATAATTTAAATCCATTTAGAATCTGCTGAAATTTGGGCAGCATCTTCCCTGTTTGTATGCCTAGCCCGAAATCACAATCTAATAACCAACAACAAAAGAAACAATACCAACATCACAACAACATTATCAACACCAATAGGCTCCATAAATCATCTCACACGATGTTTTCCAACTTTCTCAACTATCCAACTTATTATACGACTATGTAATAACTTTATCTCCGTAAATAAACTGAAATTAATATTAATAAGGAGAGATTCATACCTTATTCTTTCTACAGCAGCAATATCTTCAATATTTGCTTTGAATCCAAGCCAATTCCAACGTAAGACAAAACTATAATCGTGATTACACATAGTCTGGACCTCGATTAATACTCCGTAACTTGAAATCTCTCAAAATCCTTGCTTTTATGTTATATATATGCTCTCATATGTGGATGAATTTTCTAGAACATTTGGGAAATTTTTGTGAAGAAAAAATGGGGTTTTGACCCTTATATAGGATGCCAAAGTCGGCATCACTGTAGCAGTACTGTAGTAGCACTGTAGCAGTGCGCCCTGCTCTGCCCACCTAAACTTTAACGTCCATAATTCTCTATTCCGACATCTTATCGATGAGCGGTTTGTTGCGTTGGAAACTAGACTCGACGAATTTCATTTTAAGCTTTTGAAACACCTTAAATCTCCTCATATATTTGGAGATATATCCCTCCAATTTATCCTTAATTCTGCCAACTTTTTCCAAATTTTCGACAAACTTATTTTCTTTGATTTGCTTGGTCCCGGAATCTTCCAAAACTCGCCCTACATACTATTTATCATTCATTATACTTGATAATGGGCATGTTCTCATGTTTCAAGGATGTCCTTCCTAGTTACGACTTACGAGATCGCAATTCATCCTTTACTCCATTGTTACCTACTTTCCATGGCTTGTACCTTTCAAAACTTCATGGGATGTCTCCGATACTCCATTACAGTGGTAAAATACGTGGCATGCTTATGCTCTGAAAGTGCGGGGTGTAACACCAGTGTTATTCATTCCTAGGTAGACTCGAGGTAGATGCCTCAGATGTTGTCATTGCAGGTATCGTTTCTGTCTGACATAGAGCAGCATCTGTGTTATTTGATCCTAGATGCACTTATTCGTATATGTCTACATATTATGCCGTTGATTGGGATTATCCTTGTGATGACATAACTGTACCTATTGATATGTCTACTCCGGACAAAGATTCTATTGTGGTTGATCGAGTTTATCGGTTGTCTACTCCGGTCAAAGATTCTATTATGGTTGATCAAGTTTATCAGTCGTGTTTGGTTACTTTTATGGGTTATGACACGTGGGTAAATTTGATGATTCTTGATATGGTGGATTTTGATATTATTTTAGGTATGACCTGGCTTTCTCCTTATCATGCGATCTTGGACTGTCATGCCAAGACAGTTACTTTAGCCATGCTGGGAATTTCTAGACTAGAGCTGAGGGGTACTCCTAGGCCCGCTCCGAAGAATATTATTTCCTTCCTTCAGGCAAAAAAATTAGTCAACAAGGGGTGTTTATCTTATCTGGCTTATGTGTGTGACATATCGGTCTCATGTGCGTGACACTACTCTTACATCTCCAACCCTTGAGTCCATTCCTATTGTGAACGAGTTCGCGGAGGTATTCCCGACAGATCTGCCGGGTATGCCACCCAATTGCGACATTAACTTCCGTATTGATTTGGATCCGACCACGCGCCCTATTTCTATTCTGCCATATCGGATGGCACCTACCGAGTTAAGAGAGCCTAAGGAGCAATTGGAGGATTTATTGAGCAAGGGATTCATTAGACCGAGTGTCTCTCCTTGGGGTCCTCCTGTGTTGTTAGTAAAGAAGAAAGATGAATCTATGAGGATGTGCATTGATTATCGCCAGCTGAACAAGGTTACTATTATGAACAAGTGTCTTATGGCTCGTATTGATGATTTATTTGACCAGCTTTAGGGTGCTTTAGGGTTCTCGAAGATTAACTTGCGTTCAGGCTACCATCAACTGAAGATCAGGGCTGTGGATATTCCAAAAATAACTTTTTGGAAGAGATATAGGCATTATGAGTTTCTGGTGATGTCATTTGGGCTTACCAATGCCCCGACTGCATTAATGACTTTGATGAGTGGCATCTTTAGGCCATTCCTTAACTCCTTTGTGATTGTGTTTTTTGATGATATCTTGGTGTATTCCAAGAGTAGAGAGGAGCATGAGAGCCATTTTCGCACTGTACTTGGGTTATTGAAGAAAAATAGCTTGTTTGCTATGTTTTTGAAGTGCGAGTTTTGGTTGGAGTCTATGGCATTCTTGGGCCACGTTATGTCTAAGGACGGGATCATGGTTGATCCTCCGAAAATTGAGGCTGTGAGGGATTGGCTGAGGCCCACTACTGTGATCGGTATTCGTAGTTTCGTGGGTTTCGCCAGTTACTATCGCTGATTTGTGAAGATTTTTACTTCTATTGCTTCATCTTTGATTAGATTGACTCAGAAGGATATTTCCTTCCAGTGGTCCGATAATTGTAAGGAGAGCTTTCAAAAGCTCAAGACTCTTTTGACTTCAGCCTTGATTCTAGCATTGCCCGTGGAGGGTAAGGATTTCTCAGTTTATTGTGATGCATCTCATATGGGTTTGGGTGCTGTCTTGATGCAGGAGGATAGAGTTCAAGCCTATTCTTCCCGTCAGTTGAAGATCCATGAGAGGAATTACCCTACCTATGATTTGGAGTTGTTAGTTGTGGCCTTCGCTTTGAAGATCTAGAGGCATTACTTGTATGGTGTCCATTGTGATGTTTTCACCGATCACCGTAACCTTCAACACGTGTTTACCCAGAGATATCTTAATTCTAGGTAGAGTCGATGGATGGAGCTCCTGAAGGTCTATGACATCTTTATTCTTTATAATATAGGGAAAGCCAATGTTGTTGCTGATGCCTTAAGTTGCAAGACATTGAGAATGGGGATTTTAGCGTATTTGGTTATTTTCAAGCGTCCGTTAGCCATGGAGGTTCAGACTCCAGCCAACAATTTCGTTGGTCTTGATATTTCAGCCCAAGGCAGAGTGTTAGCTTGTGCGGAGGTGTGGTCGTCCTTAATAGATCAGATCACGACTCATCAGTTTGAGGATACTCAGTTGAACAAGATTTGAGATAGGGTTCTGAGTGGTGAGGCCAAGGAGGCCATGATTGATTTTGAGGGCACTTTGAGGATTAAGGGGTGCGTGTACGTTCCTTGTGTTGGTGACTTGATTCTGTTGATTTTGACTGAGGCCCATAGCTTTAGATATTCCATTCTTCCGGGGTGACTAAGATGTATCGCGACTTGAGGCAGCACTATTGGTGGCATCGTATGAAGAGGGATATAGCCGATTTAGTGGCTAAGCATGGCAATTATCAGCAAGTTAAGTATGAGCACCAGCGACCTGGTGGTATACTTCAGAGGATGCCCATTCTTGAGTGGGAGTGGGACAGGATTGCCATGAATTTCGTTGTGGGTCTTTCGAAGACCTTGGGTAAGTTTGATTCGATTTGGTGATAGTTGATCAGTTGACTAAGTCCATTCATTTCATCCCAGTTCAGGTTTCTTAATATGCGGAGAAGTTAGCCAAGTCGTACATTCGTGATATTTTGAGATTGCATGGGGTTCCTATTTCTATCATATATGATCGGGGTACTATCTTCACTTCTCATTTTTGGAGAGCGTTTCATGATGAGTTAGGTACCCGAGTGGATCTTAGTACAACTTTCCACCCCAGACCAATAGGCAGTCTGAGCGGACCATTCAGGTCCTCGAGGATATGTCGAGAGCTTGCATTATAGACTTTGGTGGTCATTGGGATCAGTTCTTTCCATTGGCAGAGTTTGCGTATAACAACCGTTATCACGGAGTATCGACATGGCGTCTTTTCAGGCTTTGTATGGTAGGAGATGTAGATCTTCGGTTGGTTGGTTTGATGCATTTTAGGTTCGACCTTAGGGTACGGATCTTTTGAGAGAGTCTCTAGAGAAGTTGAGGGTAATTCAAGCCAAGCTCGTGGCAACTCAGAGTCAACAGAAGATGTATGCAGACTAGAAGGTCTGAGATCCAGAGTTTGCTGTTGGTGATCAAGTTCTATTAAAGATTTCACCCATGAAGGGTGTTATGAGATTTGGAAAGAGAGGTAAGTTGAGTCTGAAGTATCTTGGGCCATTTGAGATTCTTGACCGTATGGGCGATATTGCTTATCAGTTGGCCTTGCCGCCAGGCTTAGCAGGAGTTCATCCAGTTTTTCATGTATCTATGCTGAAGAAGTATCATGTCGATGGAACTTATATTGTTCGTTGGGACTCGGTATTTCTTGAAGAGAATTTGACTTATGAGGAGGAGCCTATTGCGATTTTTTATAGGGAGGTTCAAAAGTTAAAGTCTAAGGAGATAGCTTCTGTGAAGATGCGATGGAAGCATCGTCCTATTGAGGAGGCCACTTGGGAGACTGAGTTCGACATGCGTAGCCAATATCCTCAGTTATTTGCTGATTCTGGTACCTTTCCGTTCTTTTCCCTTCTTCGCTCGAGGACGAGCGATGGTTTAATTGGTATCTGATGTGACGACCCATTTGGTCGTTATAGTATTTTTGGTACTTTTGACCCTTTCCCGAGCTTGTGTAGTTAACATTTGACTCAAGGGGACCGTTGACACGCTTCTCAAGGTGTTTGGATATGATTCTGGCGACTTTTTGGGAAATTTAGGCTTAAAGCAAAAAAGAGTTGACTCAAAGTTGACTTTTGAGTAAACGGACCTTTTTGGAGAATTTGTCAACTTTGAGAGGTTCGGATGGTCATTTAGAACTTCTTCGTATATTTTGGTTCGGTTCCCAATGCACTCGGGTTCATTTTGGGACCTGGGTTGGGAAGGTAAATTTGAGGTATCGGGGGTTGACTCGGTCAACGAGGCCTCCATTGGTAATTCCGAGTCCACGGGTGCGTTTGTAGCGTGTTTTTATGTGTGCCAGTATATATGGTAAGTGAGCAGATAACCTCGGGTGATAGTCAAGATTTCAGGTCGAGATTGTGACTTTTGGGAGTTTCTGGTTCTAGTCCCGCTATAACGGCACCATTACCCCAGCAGCGGCACTGCTATAGCGGTGGACTTGCTGCAACAGTAGCCAAGTGCAAATGTTGGATGACCGCTTTGGCGGTCTGAGTGGTAGTCGCAGCGGTCCCGTTGTCGCAGAAGCGGTATCGGGCAGATTATTTCATTAAATGAGTATCAAAAGCCCTAAGTCCCTCGTTCTTTATTATTTCGACTTTAGAGTTATTGGTCCATTTCAAGGTGATTCTAGGGGGAAAATCTTGGTGGTGAGTCCTTCTATCTTCTTTGCTAATCCATTTTCCATAATCAACTTAGGATTCCATTACTATGCTTGTTCACTAAGAGTTTAAAAATTAAAGGTGGGTTCAATGAGTTCTTGTTCAAGGCTTTGTAATCTTTATTTTTTGATTGGGTTAGCTCTATTAAGTATGGAATTGATGACTAGAATCTATTATTGCATAAATTCTTCCAAATTAGTGGCGAATTTATCGGATTGGAAGTTAGGGTTCATACCCAAATTTGGGGGTTTTGCCTAGAATCTGAATTTAAGCATTTTGTTAGTTCTTCTAGCTTATTATTGATGGGAATTGGCCACCTAGAACATTTATTTCATGTTAAGGCCTAAAGATTCCTAATTTCGTCCTTCTAGTTCATAGAACCCATTACATAGGTTGGGATTTGGGTCTTGAATAGAAGTAGGATTTGAATGATGTTCTTCTTGATTCTAATTTCATTATTCAAATATGTTTAGATTTTCATTATATCGAGGATCAAAGGAAAGGGAAAACAAAGGTTTGATTTTGGTCACTTTGTTGTTCGGCCTTCCAAGTAGGTTGCAGTTTACCCTATGGTGAGTCTTCAATTAGTGAAGCTATATTTAGGCAATATTGTCGGAGAATGCATGTAAGCCTTCGGGTATGAAGTTGGGTTGGATATTGCCTTAGGTTGGGCCTTGTTGTATGATTTGGAGCTAACCAACCCTGTTGTGTTGTTACTTATCTTGTTCTATTTGTTGTTGGCTCGTTGCCACATGGAGATAGTAGATATTAGTGACTACTGATATATCTTAATGTTGATATTGTAGCACTTTACTTGATGCTATTTTGAGACGAGGATTGTGACTCTATTATGTCTTATTGTGTAGCCCTTTATTGATATTGTTGGTGTGCCCATGTGTGGTACTGTTGAGATTGATTTGATTATTGACATTGAACTTATACATTGCACGCATTCTCATCCTTTATGATATACTGTTGATACATTGATGATATACAAGGAAGCACTGTTATGAGATGGGCTCAGTTGGATGAGAGTGACGCGAGGATCGATGTCCGATGTTTATCCTGGAATAGAGGTATGACTGCTGGTAGCAATTGCCGAGGTCTTTTCCGAAATCATGAGGATTGGTACATGGACTTCGCGGGTCCCCCCTAGGTTGTGCTGCCGAGATGTGATGTTCCATCATCGGAGTACATGTGTATCGGTGCATATGCATTGCATCCATAGTTCGTACATTATTGCATTGCATTGTACCTTTGACTTCTTGTGATATTGTTGTGATATACAGATTCGAATTGGATTTACTGAGACTTGGCACAATTGGGTTTAGATACTATAATATAGGTGATGACTTGTTGGTTACTGGCTTGTGTCGACTCATACTTTGTTGATTTACATGTTTATCTTACTTTATTGTCTTGGTATATGTTAGCTAATTTTAGTCGGCCTATGATACCTACCAGTACGCGTTGTTTGTACTGAACTGCACTTGTTGCCTTCGTTTATGAATTCAGAGTATCAGGTGGGATCGACGTCTACCCCTCGTGGCTGAGAGTTTGAGGCTGCTGATTCGAGTATGTCGGGGTGAGCATGTGGAAGCTTCGCTACTCGAGGACTCATCCTTTATTATGCCTTATTTTTGCTATTTTGAGACACATTTATGACCATTGATGTATTATTATTACTTCCAGACTTACTGATTTTAGTTAGATACTCTTGTACAACTAGACCAGATACTAGGGTGGTTTTTGATGTACTTCTGCTTTTATTATATATCCATATGTCAGACTTACGTTAATTTATCTTCTTCCGCTATTTATACTTTTTTTATTGAATGTTGGGTTAGGGGTTCACCTACCGAGGTGTGATAGGTAGGTGCCCGCACGACTTCTTAAATTGGGTCATGATAGTTATAAAAACCCAGGTCTTTCCAAGAAGTGGTTTGCGCGCCCACAAAGAGGGAATTCAAAATATTGAGCGAAGAAGATGTATCCAAGAATATTCAAGAATCCGGGGTTGTTTCCCTGTAAGAAGAAGGATTGAAGGAACTGTTTTACTGGATAATGTCCTCCTGTTCATAAGTCTAGATATCTTGTATTAGGTTTGTTCTATCGAGTTGTATCTTTATCCACTTATTAAGAAGTATAAAAGTTTATACAAGTGTTGTAACTTCAAGTAGGAGTTTACTACTTGGAGATAACTTGTTAGTCAGAGTTTGGGTAGCAAGGCTGAGATAGGAGTTAGATTATAGAGGTTGTAATTATAACTTGCAGTTGGATCGCTATTGTAGTGAAGTTGGGGAAATCCTACAGGTTTGTAGGTCGTGTTTTTTTATCACCTTTTGAGTCGGGTGGTTTCCACAAAAATATCGTGTGTCCTTTACTTATATAAAGTTTTATTCCGCAACAATGATGGCATAGAACATGTACAGTAACGTGTTCCATCCTATAAGTGAGAATTGGATATGCATAAGATAGACAGTATGTCATGCAACAAAACAGATACAACTCGATAAAAAACCTAATACAAGTTTCTAGGCTTAAGAATCGGAAAACATTATATAGTAGAACTATCCTTCAATCTATCTTCTTGTACTAGGGACGCACACCTGGATTCTTGAATATTCGTGATATATCTTTTGATTGCTCAATATTTGGAATTCTATCTTTGTGGGTGCGAAAACTTCTTCTTGGTAAGACTTGTATATTTATAACATTGATTGCACAGCAGGTCGGCAAACACAAAACCCTCTTCAAGTAGGCCCATGAGATGTTAGGGTATGTGTTCTATTTGGATTATTTCATTGTTGAGTCCTCTTCTTGTCCTTGTAGAAGTCTTACTAATCCCAACAAGTATGGCAAGGAAATTTGCATACTTGACTGCCAAGACTTTACCATAAATCTGCAAATCCTAGTTGTTATAGGACTTGTATTGGAGCATATTCACGAACCTGTTTCATCCACATGGTTCGTCTGCCTCTGAATCTCTGCACTGTCTGAGATGGAACAAGTTCACAAAACTGTTTTATCATTCCCGCAACTCTGTCTTGAGTCTGCTTTATGATGGATGATGGAACATGTTGACAGACTTGTTTCATTGAGCAAGTGATGCTCTGTGTGTGTCTTCTTCTTTATTTATATTTATTCATTGCTGGAGTAAATCATGTCGTCAGCCTTGTCTCTGTCACGACCCAAATCGGAGGGTCGCGACTAACACCCAGGACCCTACTCGGCTGAGTGCCATACTACCATTCTATTTATAAGTCAAAATTTTATGTGCACCTTTAAATTATGAAGTGACGCATCCGTCAAGTAAAACATGAAAAACCTTTCAATAAAACTCTTTCGTTAAATCACGGACTTCTCCCTTATCATTAATTCAAAGAAAACATTTAGTCATAAAAAAATCTTTAAAAAACAAAGCATAGAATATATCGACCTATATGGTCACTTTACAGAATTGTCGAAATCTCGACGCACTATCCACAGGACACTGTCTGCAAAAGTCTCTAACATACACGAGATACCATAACATATATACTCTGACTCGGCAACACTCCAAACTGAGATGGACCCCACCAATCTAGATGATAGCCTGGGAATATCCTATAGCCAATGTCTTCTATTCATCTGTATACACCAGCGTGGCATGAAACGCAGCGCCCCCAGGCATAGGGATGTCAGTACGAATAATGTACTGAATATGTAAGGCAGAACTGAAACAAGATATCTCAACTCAGATGATAAAAGAGTAACAGACTCAATCTATACCTGCAACCAACTCTGATAAACATGTATGTGCACATGAACGTTTGATGCAGCATTAGTATATATATATATATATATATATATATATATAATGCATGCCTTCACCCTGCTCGCTTCGGAGCAACTTTCAGTTCAAAACGGGAACTTCTTCCCCTTTCTTAAAAATCGAAACTTATTCCCCTTTTCATTTGTCTCCTTCGAGACTCAAAATTTAAATGTAAAATGCATAGGAATAAGGAAACCTTAACAATGTCCCCTTCAGGAATTAGACATCGTTATGAAATCGTACAACTTATGGATGCCCCTTTGGGACTTAAGAGGTCAAGGATACGAATATCCCTGCCCTGTCTAGGAATAGAGTCTTTGGAATCCGTTTATTAGCTGGGTTCGTTTGGATAATAAGGATCTTCATCACTACCGTAGTCTTCACCACTATCACGTCTCACTTTGAATGATCCATAACATAAGCTGAGTCATATGTTATATAGCACGCTCAGGCATAAGCTGAGGCCATATGTTATATAGCATGCTTAGACATAAGCTGAGGCCATATGTTATATAGCACCCTCAGACATAAGCTGAGGCCATATATTATATAGCACGCTCAGTCACGTCATGAAATCATCTAGAACCTTAGGCTTGAAAATCTCTAGGATTGGAGTCATCGTAAGATTCTTCAGAAACTATGGACTTCTGGCATTTCTAGGAGTAAATATATTATGAATGTCACGTATGGAATCAAAACATAGGAATCATGCCTTTGAAAGAAAGGGACGAGCCTTAACATACCTGGAAGCTCGCTTCTCGACTTTCCAACCTACCTCATGTCTTGAAATCTACATATAAAACCATTCATACTATTGTTAGGCCCGTTGTTATATACTTATCCTAAGCCTCAAAATAAATCTTTCTAGAATCTGCCGAAATTTCGGCAGCATCTTCTCTGTTTATAGGCCTAACCCAAAATCTCAATTCAGCAACCAACAACAACAACAACAATACCAACATAAACAACAATATTATCAACACCAAAATATTCCATAGACACCCAACACGATGTTTGATCCAATTTCTCGACCCAAAAATTCATTATACGCTCATGTAGTAACTTTTCCTCCGTAGATAAGCTTAAATCAATACTAATGAGGAAATATTCATACCTTTCTCCCTCTAGAATTGCAATAATTTGATTACTACCTTGAATCCAAGCCATGTTTCGCCACAATTCGATATTATAATCGTAGCTATGTGTTGTCCGAACTTAAATTCGGGAATTTCACATAATTTGCGTTAAAATCTAGTGGACGGAAGTTGGGAGAATTTTCTACAAGATTTGTGAAATATTTGGAGTATTTCTTGGCTGAAAAATGAGGTTTAGGATCAGATTTGATCCTTAAATAGTGGGCCAAATTCGGGTCGGTCACTGTAGTAGCACTGTAGCAGTCTGGTTACTGTAGCAGCGTTTATGCTCTATCAGCCTAACTTGTAACGTCCATAATTCTCCACTTCGATACTATATCAATGAGCGGTTTGTTGCGTTGGAAACTAGACACGACGAACTTTATTTTAGGCTTTTACTTTGCTTCAAAACTCCTCATCTACTAAAAGATATTCTTTCTCCAAGTTTTGGGCCAAATTGCCCCTCATATTTTCTTCCAAGTTCAAACAAATTTAATTTCCTTAATTCACTTTCCCTTCAATCCTTCCATAGCTTACTATATGAACTTAAACCCTTATAACCATAAGATAGGCACATATCACTCTAGTGTTCACAATTAAGCAGGTAACACCTACGGAACTCAACGTCCAAACTGCGAGGTGTAACATCTCCTTCCCGGTTACGATTTACAAGATCATAATTCATCCCTTACTTAACAATATACTTAATGATGCTTCATTCCTCACAATCCAAAATTTTTTTACCTAGCCATAGATTGACATACTTACGTTCAAATTTAACAAGTGCTTCTCCGAAAGTACGGGGTAACGTCCTTCCCCCCTTTAGAAACATTCGTCCTCGAATGTTGTAACTTGCTAGCTAACGACGCTATCATTTATTTCTTGAAATGGTTGTCCTCCTTTAGTTCCAGATCTCCATACTTTTATAATCATGGGCTTATCAGTATTCATTTAATTCTTTGTCGAGCTCATCCATTAGTTTCATATCCTCCGCTTGTTATCCCACCTTTGGCCTCGACTCTTCACTTAGTCCTTTCCCTCATATTGTATCACCTCATTATCAAAACCCTACTATTCCCCTTAATCCCCCTCGTATACAATTATCTTAATAGCTTCGACCATAAATCTCAAATCAGTCCGTATCTATGTGCAGGAATACTCTTTAACTTGACTTGAACATATAGCCAATTCCATAATCCTTTTGATAATCCACTACTTTGTTGTCTTCATATGACTCACAATAATTTACTCACTTGTTTCTATGAAACCTTAAATTGTACTTTTGATAAGCTTCCTTGCAAATCATTCAGGATATCTTACTTGTTTATCAATTTTCTTTATAATCTCTACAAGTCTCATTCCAATAAGGCCTTTAATATAACCCATCTGAATCACTTTAATCTCAACTGAGCCCTCTAAAATTCCTTCTAGAGCAGTTCACAAGTATTAATTCAACATATTTCATTTACCATCCTGTCGCTAGGTTTCCCATTTCCCTTACTTCTGCAACGTGCACATACTCACATGATTTAGCTTTGAGAGATTTTTAACAGAGCTTACCTTGTAATTCTTACTATCCCAAACCTGCACACAGCTCAGAAAGCAAGTCCAATGCCTCATAGGGCAACCGCAGAAATACAAATGATCCAATAGTTCAGCTATACAAAACTTTTCTCATATATCAACACCAATAGACGGAAAACATACCTTTCTGATACGAGCATCAATCCTTACTAGTAACCTTAAAACCCAGCAAGAAATCACTTATCAATAATCAAGACATCTGGGGTTAGGACCAGGGATTTCGTAACCTATGACATAGCTCTACGGAACGATCTATGATAAGAAAGAAAGGTAACCATCCTAGATGTCCTGAAGCCTCCTGTTTATAAATGTGGCATGCTTCACACCATAAACAAGAGTCTACTAGACATGACTTTGCAGACGGACCCTAGCATGAACTGCTCTGATACCACTTCTGTCACGACCCAAATTGGAGGGTCGCGACAGACACCCAGGACCTTACTCGGCTGATGCCATACTACAATTCTATTCATAAGTCAAAATCTTATGTGAAAATTTGAATTATGAAATGACGCTTCCGTCAAGTAAAACATGAAAAACCTTTCAACAAAACTCTTTTGTCAAATCAGGGACTTCTCCCTTATCGTTAATTCAAAGAAAACATTTAGTCAAAATAAAGTCTTTAAAAAACAAAGCATAAAATACATCGACCTATGCGGTCTCTTTACATAACTGTCGATATCTCGACGCACTATCCACAGGACATTGTCTGCAAAAGTCTCTAACATACACAAGATACCATAACAGAAGTACTTTCACTCGACAACACTCCGAACTGAGAGGGAGCCCACCAGTCCAGCTGATAGCCTTGGAACATCCTATAGACAATATCCTCTACTCATCAGGAATACACCTGCATGGCATGAAACGCAGCGCCCCCAGGCAAAGGGACGTCATTACGAATAATGTACTGAGTATGTAAGGTAGAACTGAAACAAGATGTTTCGACTCTGATGATAAATGAGTAACAGACTCAATCTGTACCTGCAACCAACTCTGATAAACATGTATGTGCACATGAACTTTTGATGCAGCATGGGTATGTATATATGTATGTATATGTAATGCATGCCTTCACCCTGCTTGTAGCCACGTCGGGCATAATAGCATAATGGCCCCTTTGGGCATCATAATCATCGTATACCTACTGATCAGGTGGTTTGTGTATATAAAGCCTTAGCCCTTTCCCCTTCCCCGTGAAATGATGTCGTGCATGTGTGTCAATATGAAAATGCATGAAAATCTCTGGAATCCATCAAAAGACTCCCTTCGGAGCATCTTTCAGTTCAAAATGGGAACTTCTTCCCTTTTCTTAAAAATGGGAACTTCTTTTCCTTTTCATTTGTCTCCTTCGAGACTCATAATTTAAATGTAAAATGTATAGAAATAAGGAAACCTTTAGAATGTCTCCTTCGGGATTTGGACATCGTTATGAAATCGCACAACTTATGGATGAATGATTGGAAGTTTATGTTATTTATTGACTTCTGCCCCAGTCCTGACACTTCTAGAAGGATTGGAAGGTTATGTTATTTATTGCGATGCTTCAGGCATTGGGCTAGGCTGTGTGTTGATGCAACATGGTAAGGCGATTGCGTATGCTTCAAGGCAATTATGAAAACATGAGAAAAATTATCCAACCCATGATCTTGAATTGGCTACAGTGATTCATGCATTAATGATGTGGAGACATTACTTGTATGGTGTTCGTGTGGATATTTACACAGATCATAAGAGCCTTTAGTATATCTTCAAGCAAAAAGAGTTGAATTTGAAGCAACGACGATGGTTGGAATTGCTAAAAGATTTCGATGTTGATATCTTATATCACCTCGGAAAGGCAAATGTTGTGGCTGATGCTCTTAGCCATAGATCTATGGGAAGTTTGTGTGATGTACGACCAGAGAAAAGAGAAATGGCTCGGGAGCTCCAGCAGTTAGCTAGCCTAGGAGTTCAACTAGTGGACTCAGGTAGCAGGGGAACTACCATTCAGAATTCAGCAGTCTCGTCGCTAGTAGTGGAAGTGAAAGAGCGACAATTCGAAGATCCCATACTAATGCATTAAAGAGATACACTCCCTAAGAAGGAGAAGTCATCATTTGAGATTGCAGGAGACGGAGTTTTCCGATGCCGAGGCAAATTATGTGTTCCTGATGTGGCAGGGTTACGCCACCAAATATTGAGTGAAGCCCATTGCTCCCGCTATTCTGTCCACCACGGAGCAACGAAAATGTACCATGATCTTAAATCTATATATTAGTGGAATGGGATGAAGAAAGATATAGCAGAATTTGTAGTTCAATGTCCTAACTGTCAACAAGTGAAAATCGAGCACCAAAAGTCGGGCGGATTGTTGCAAGCTATAGAAATTCCAACTTGGAAGTGAGAAGTAATTAACATGGACTTCATTACAGGCTTACCCCATTCCTGATGTAAGTATGATTCTATATGGGTGATTGTGAATAGACTCACGAAGTCAGCTCATTTCTTACCAGTCCGAACTACATATGTAGCAGAAGATTATGCAAAGCTTTATGTTAAAGAGATAGTGCGACTCCATGGTGTTCCAGTATCTATTATGTCTGATAGAGGAACTCAGTTTATAGCTAATTTTTAGAAGTCCTTCCAAGAGGGTTTGGGGACTCAAGTGAGCCTTAGCACGGTATTTCACTCGCAGACTGATGGACAAGCTGAACGTACCATTCAGACTCTTGAGGATATGTTACAGGAATGTATGATAGATTTTGGAGGTAATTGGGATGATCACTTGCCACTCATTGAGTTTGCTTATAGTAATAGTTATCATTCTAGCATTCAAATGGCACCGTATAAGGCTTTATATGGGCGAAAGTGTAGATCCCCAATTGGGTGGTTCGAGGTAGGAGACACTAAATTGATAGGGCCTGACTTGGTCCAGCAAGCCATAGAGAAAGTTAAGCTCATACAAGATCAGTTATTAGCAGCCCAAAGTCGTCAAAAGTCCTATGCGGATAATCGTCGAAGGGACTTAGAGTTCCAAGTGAAAGATTGGGTATTCTTAAAAGTGTAACCAATGAAGGGTGTAATGAGATTTGGCAAAAAAGGGAAGCTTACTCCCTGGTATATTAGGCCTTGTGAGATTGTGCGCAAAGTAGGCAAAGTGGCTTATGAATTAGATCTACCTCCTGATTTGGAGTATGTTCACCCAGTTTTCCATGTCTCGATGCTTCGTAAATGTGTTGGGGATCCTACTAGGATCGTTCCAGTAAATGATGTTCAAGTGACAGAAAAGTTGACTTATGAAGAGATACCCATTTCCATATTAGATAGGCAAGTACGGAGGCTTAGAAACAAATAAGTGTCCTCAGTTAAGGTTTTATGGAGAAACAATAACCGAGAAGAAATGACATGGGAAGCGGAAGAAATTATGAAATCTAAGTACCCGCACTTATTTCAGCCCCCGGGAGAGATCCAAGATGAGACATCAAGATCATAAGGTATGTATGTTTTCCTTTTATGTATTTGGGTCGTGTGTGGCCAAACTCTATTGCTATTATGTTGTGGCCCTGTGAGGCATTGTTATTATGGGCTATTGTGATAGGATGGTAGTGCCATATTACAGGGGAAACTCTGGCGAAATTTTTGTAGAATCCCCGAGGACTTAACTTTCGAGGACGAATGTTCTTAAGGGGGGAAGAATGTTACACCTCAGAAAATTCCCCGTTGATGCACAGTGAATAGACTAATGAAGAGCACGAAGTATACGGTATTTCAATAAGTAAGAAATGACATTGGATGACCCTAATTAAGATTTCAAAGACATTCGAGGTAAAGGAAGAAAGTTTGCAAAGAGAAGGCAAGGCATAGGATAGGTATTGAAAAGGAATTACGAGTAACAAGTTAACAATGTCTTAATGATAGTTTGGAGAAGAGTTATAACGTCCCTTAGATTGTTAATGAGGTGATAAACAAGTGTTAAGAAGGTTTCATAAGGATTAGAGATCAAACGAGTCGACGAGAATGAGTTCGGAAGAACTTGGCATTATACGGCCCAACATACTGGCCGTATGTTTGGCCGTATAATCAGCCCAGATGGCCAGCCTCTCTACGGCCAGACATACGGTCAGTATAATTTATACGGACCGTATGTTGGTCCGTAGAAATTGGTCGAGACAAATTTGAGTATTATTAATAAGGGTCCAAGTCTTATTTCATTTCATTTCATTTCCCTTCACTCCCCTTCTATCTAGAACATCTCTCTACACTTCTCCCACAAGAATTCAAGGGATATTAGTGATCAACAACATCAGACTAAGTGAATGAAGTGTAAGAAACCCATTAAAGTTCATCGAAGACAAGGAATCCAAGTGAAGGTGAAACTGCGGTTTTTCTCAAGTGAAGTGTTTTCACCCAAGGTTCATTCCTACAACATCTAAGGTATGCTTTATGGTATTTCCATGTTGCTTAAGGTATTGAGAAGTTGAAACACTTGGATTGTAGTAGGATATAGAAAATGGGTCTTGAATGTGAGAATTGTGATGTTTGAGAGTAGTAGCTTGGGTTGAGTAATGATTCTTGATATGTTATGATTAAAATCATATTATAAATGATATTAAGAACATGGGATAAACATTGTATATGAATGAATGTAATCGTGTGCTATGACCATGGATATGGATGATTGGAAGTGAATTGGGGAATATGGATAATGTATGTGAATAAAGAGTATTGTTATGACTTTGTGAATGTTATTATTGATGTTTGGGAGTTGATATATGATATGGAGGAAGTCGTATAAATAAAAGAGATGCTGTCCAATTTTCTCTAGCTTTAGTCATGTATGCTAGCTATCGATTTTCTAATGATAGTATAACTCTAATAAAGGTAGAAACGTGAGTATTGAAGGAGAACGTGCAAGTGATAGAATAGTTGAACGGAAAGGTATATAAGGCTAACCCTTCTTTCATAAGGCATGGTTCTTTGGCCAAATATCTAATCTTCTATGAGCCTATGATGTCCTCCAAATGATGCTATCTTCAAAAGCTACTAAGCTCATAATTCTCGATATGTTACGATTGTACTAAATTCCTCTTAAGAGGCGTAATCCTCTAAGGATAGATGTAATGAACGACGATAGTAATGATGCTAAAGATGCTTATAAGCTTTTATGTATATGTGTCTATGTATGACTATTATGAAACCCCGAGCTTATAAGCCCGGGTAGAATATATATGGATTGTGCGCGCACCACTGCTGTAGGGTATGGATAACCCTGAGCCTTGGTAGGGCCAGGTATGTGTAACCTTGAGCCTTGGTAGGGCCAAGTATGTGTAATCACTGAGCTTGGCAATGGTCGGGTACGCGAAACACCGAACCTTCATGGTCGGGTATGCTATGTAAATGATATGTATATGAATATGTGTATGAATATGAATATGAATATGTATATCAATATGAATATGGATACGAAATGTAAATGAGTACGGATATGAATACGAATACGGATATGGATGTATGTACACAATCACGTATTAGAAATGGAAAGTCCATATGAAAAGAGAGTAAGTGTTGATGACGACGATTCTACTATCTCCCATCCTATGCTATTTCTTACGTTGTCTATTATGCTTTCATAATGATGTTGATCATGCTTTACATACTCAGTACATTCTTCGTACTGACGTCCTTTTGTTTGTGGACGCTGCGTCATGCCCATAGGTGGCCAGGGAGACAGACTTGATCCATAGCTTTATTACTCAGGGACTACATAGCGGAGCTCCATTTCATTTAGAGTTATAGCTTTTGGTACTTATTCTTTTGCGTACATATTTATGGACATAGCGGGGTCCTGTCCCGCCTATATGATATGACATACTCTCTTTAGAGGCTCGCCTAGATGTAAATGTGAAAGTATGATAAGAGGTGCCTGCGTGGGTTGGCACCAGGTGCCCGTCGCGGCCCTCCTGTTAGATTGTGACAGGAAGTAGAAGAGATGCATTGGAAAGCGAAAGAGGGTACGAAGTCCAAGTATACACATTTATCTCCACATACTGAAGAGGTTCAAGATGAGACGCCATTGCCCCAGGTATATAATGCAATGCTTTACTTTTAATGCTTTTGGTCGCGTGTGGCCATGTTGCGTGTTGTGATATCGTAGCCCTGTGTGGTAGTGTTATTTTGGGTTGCTATGACAGAATGGTAGTGCAATATTATAGAAGAAACTCTGGCGAAATCCCTGTAGAAACCCTCGAGAGCTTAACATTTGAGGACGAATGTTGTTAAGGGGGGGAGAGTGTTACTGTCACACCCTAACAGTGGTAGGGCATAACGGGCACCCGACTCTCATCAGAGTCGAGCGAACCCTTAGACATTCGCTCTATCAAAGCTTGTCATTTCAAAAATTTAAAAAACAAAACGCAGCTTTATGAAAACCTTCAATCAAATAAGTACTTTAACCAATTGAAAACATCTAAAATACACACTCTTTTAAAATACACAAATGACCCAACTGACATCACTTTGTCGACATCTCGACAAACATACCACAGGACACTGTCTGCAGAAGTCTCTAAGAAGTAAACTGAGCATTATGAGTCAGCAGAGGGCCCTGACATACCCATAATCATACATATCGATACATGATTCAACACAGCTCCAGAATGAGGTGGAACTTGCCAATCCCAGCTGACGTCCAAGCATCCTAGCTATACACTTAACCTGCCAAACAATCTGAGGCTGCGGGCATGAACGCAGCGTCCCCAGGCAAAAGGACGTCAGTACGGACAATGTACTGAGTATGTAAGGTGGTAACAAGTCATAATCATAATTTGACTTAGGAGAGAAGAAATCACAATCTAACTCAATACCTGCAGCCTTTGCTAGAAGAAACATAAATGTGCACACGAAGTCTCAAAACAATCTTTAAGTAAATAATGCAGTCCAAAACATATGCCGCTTGCGACATGTTAACAGAATAGTCCCTTTGGACAGCCGCTTCCAGATAGTATCACAATAGTCCCTTCGGACGGCCGCTTCCGGCATAATAATGATGGCCCCTTCGGGCAGCCGCTTCCAGCTTAATATCACCATCGTATCAACACAAACTCAATTCATAAATAACAATTTCAATTCAAAGCATAAGTCACTAATTAATTCATCAACATTGTTGGCCAACCCTAAACTATAGTGATGACCAAGGTTGGCACTTCTGATACTCCTCTTCTTGCTATGTTAGTGTTACATCCGACATTTTTGTTCATTCGGAAAATTCAAGATAAAATGACTTGTGATGAATAAGGCCACAATTGGACCTTACTTGGCATGAATGTGTAAGTTATGAATACCTTGGTGTGGAATTACGAAAGGAGGCCAAGGGCCAAAATTGGAATTTTGGAAAACTTGGTCCATGAATTGCCATTTTTAGCCAACAATTTTGGCTCAAAAAAAAAATAATAAGATAAGGCCAAATTGGGAAGGCCCAACCGGCCACTTCACTTTAGCCCAAGTCCATGGTGAATAATTAATCACCATGTGACATTATATATGTGATCTTATCTTAAGAAGGTTCAAGAAAAAAATCAAAAGAAATCAAGAGCAAAAGAGGAGAGCATTTCGGGTTTTGGAGAGAAAAAGAAAGAAAAGAAAGAAAAAATTTTGGAGCCAATCCTTTGGTTTAAAGAGTTCATCTCTTGAGAGATTATTGCTAAGCACAAGATTCTCTACAAGTTGGTATAAATATTGGGGCAAGAAAACAATTTTTATCTCCAAGTGAAGGGCTTGAAGAAAGGTGAGAATTTCATGATTTTGTTGTGTTATAAATGGTATATGTATGTTGTAGTATGTGTGAATGAATGAAAAACATTGAAATTTTGTGTGTTGGAACTAGGGGTGTGTTGGCCGAATATGTACATGAAATTGCATGATTTTAATGGCTTGAATTCTTGTTGTAATCTAGTTGTAATATGATGGGAATTATATTAGAAAGGAAAGTGGAATGAATTAGTGAAAAATTGGAAGTGTGGGAGGTGGCCGTGTGGTGCTAGGTTTGATATGAAATATGAATTTGATTTTTGGTTGTATGCTAATTGAGTTAAGGTGAATTGAATCTTGTTAGCATGTTAATTGTGTTGTTATGGAAGATTGGTTATTAAGTTGTTGAAGGAAATTATTGAACTTTGTTATGATTTGTGTATAAGTGAAAATGAAAGTGTTAAGAGGCAAATTATGCTTATGACAATGAACTTGGAATATAAAAATGTGTTGATGAGTTTGCATGTTGAAAGTTAGGAAGGGATTGGAAAAGTAGTGACTTGATGGAAAGTTGAATGTTTGTGAATTTTATGAATATCTTGTGAATATTATGTGAACATGTTATGGATTCCTCCGATGTGTGTCGTAATGATTTTGATGGATAATGGATATGAAAATAATAAGTTTTGGTTGGAAATGTAAGCTTGAAACGAAAGATGATTCGTCGTGTCGAAGGGTGGCTAATAATACCATAGCGTATGATTTAGTGGTTATTGATGTTTGTTGTTGTTTGGATGTCTCCTCTGGGTTGTTGTGTTGCTAAGTTGAGCCGAGCTAAGTCTCGGGGATGTCGTATATACAGAGGAAATGCTGCCGAAATTTCGGTAGGCAATTATGTGTAAAGTTAGAGTATTGAAAGAATGAAACTAACCAAATGGTAAACTTGACCATTTCCAGATTTTGGACGAAATTTGGATTGACGCCGAGCGAGCATAAGGCGCCATCGAGGTATGTGAAGCACTTCTCTACGTTCCTAGGCATGTTCTGGATGTGGTAGGCTCGACCACGAGCCTTAAGTCCGACTCCGTTCCCCGGAATTCGAGACGGAAAACCGCTCCAATTCCTTCAATTCAATTGAACCTATTTTCTTACAAATTGTCCTTAAAGTGAGATTTTGCACAAAAATTTCCCCAAACGGAGTCGGAACACTTCCGAATGAGTATGGGTGACCTCATAAGGTCAATTATCAATAATTTACGTATGTAGTCTCGGGTGGGTCCGAGGTGGGCCCACAAGGCCCGATACTCCCGGTACGATTTTAAAATACATCTGTTTTGGTCCAATGTTCTCCAAAAACTTCTGAACTATTGTTTTATGTATATTATGGCTATTTTTGTGTAATTTATACAATATGATTTCTGAACAGTTGAGAATCCCATTCTGATAATAATCTGTCGTGCCTTCCCAACTAGGATATAGGCGCGTACTATGCATACTATCTGGATATTCTGATTTTGGCTCGCCGTTTGGCACCCTTCAATTTGATCGAGTCTGTATGTTGAGTCTGTAGGTAGGTGGTTTCTCATTTATCGATTCGTGTCTGTCTCAATGCATTCTTTCACTGCGACCCGGGCCAGGTTCTGTTATCGTGCATAATTCTGTGCATTGTTCACCGCGTCCCTCGGCGTACGGGCCGGGATCTGTATGTCTGTATGATCTGTGTATGGGGATGGCGGCCAGGATGGCATATGATCTGATTTGATTCTGTCTGTCCACCGCGTCCCGTACTAAGAGGGCCGGGTTCTGTTACCGCGCCCCCAGACAGGGCCGGGATCTGTATGAATATATGCGTGTGCCATCTGTATTTATAAAGCACACGCCTTTGTATGATTTTGTATGACTCTGTGCTACTCTGCATGCATAATTCTGTCCGTCATACTACTGTCTGTCCGTCTGTGTTACGACTATTTCTGTATGTCCGTATGGCTTCTGCTTCTGTATGTCCGTATGGATTCAGATTCTGCTCGTCTGTCCGTATTATGATTCCGTCTGTCTGTCCGAACTATAATTCTGTTCATTTGTGTGTAACACGATTCTATATGTCTGTCTGGATCATAACTCTGTCCGTTAGTTTGACTTATGATTTTGCCCGTTATATTTCGGTGACTCTAGTTCGGACTATGTTTATATCTGTTACGTTTCTGCTTTACATACTCGGTACATTTTCCGTACTGACCCCCGTTCTTCGGGGGCTGCGCTACATGCCCGCAGGTACAGACGCACCAGGTGATACGCCGCCCGCGTAGGTTTCCGACTCTGCTTTTTGAAGAGCTCCGTTGACCCGGAGCATATCTTTTGGTATATATTTTCTGTCTTCTGTGTACTCCGTAGGTGTGTATATTCTGGGTACGGCGGGGCCCTGTCCCGCCATATGATTTTGTATGTCTGTAGAGGCCTGTAGATAGATGTGTGGGTTACGGGTTTCGTCGGTATGTTAGCCTTATCGGCTTACTTGTAAATGTCTGTATGTTCAGGTATATATGTATATATACGTATGGTTGCGCGCGTGCCGTATTTGTATCGGCCTATTTCCGTACTTCTGTTTTGAAACGAAAAAAATAATTGTATGATTCGAATTCGATCAGATAGGTACGTATGGGTATCCAGTTTGGGTACCAGTCGCGGCCCACGGGGTTTGGGTCGTGACAAAAGTGGTATCAGAGCGGTTAGTCCTCGGAATGTCTACAGGCCGTGTCTAGTAGAGTCTTGTTTATCGATGTGTTGTGCACCACATCTATAAACGGGAAGCTACAGGGCATTTAGGATGTTACCCTTCTTTGGATCTTTAGATCGTGCGATAGAACTGTATTAGTAGGATGAACCTCTCCTAACGATCTGCTATGTTTCAGTGATGCCTCCGAAGAAGGCAACAGCTGCCCAGAAGGGCAAGGCCAGGATTGAGGCAGGAGAGACCAGCCAGGCCCCGAGGGTTACCAGGGCCAGTGTGCACCCTGCACTTGAGGATGTGCCCCCGTCGTCTGGATCTGTTACACCCCCCTTGCCGGAGGATATCAGAGCAGCAGGAGCTGCTAATCGGGAGACGGCTCCACCGCAAGCCCCTGAGGTTCCAGTGCCCGAGCCTCCAGCTCCACAGGCAGGGGCGGAGGGTAGGGCCATGCGAGATGCGGTTCAATTATTGACCACATTGATGGCGGAGCAGGTTCGCAGGCATGGATTTGGGGGTGGTCGTGCGGATAGGTACGAGAGCTCCAGGGCTCGTGAGTTTCTGACATGTAATCCTCCAGAATTCTCCGGGGCAAAACCTGAGGAGGATCCCCAGGAGTTCATTAGAAAGATAGAGAGCACACTACGACTGATTAAGGCTTCGCCGACTGAGTCTGTGGAGTTGGCTTCGTATCGATTATATGAGGTGGCAGCAAATTGGTATGAGTCTTGGCAGCTCTCCAGGGGTGACGATGCTCCCCCAGCGGTATGGGCCGAATTTACTAAGGCCTTTCTTGACCATTTTCTACCACCAGAGCTACGAAGAGCTAGGGTCGATCGGTTCTTGAACTTGAGACAGAATGGTAGAAGTGTTCGCGAGTACAGCCTAGAGTTCGATTCATTGGCTAGGTATGCACCCACCATAGTAGCTGAGATGGCCGACAGGGTGCACAGGTATGTGATGGGACTGGACTCTTATCTGATTGATGGTTGTTTGGCTGTGGCTGCTCAGCCAGGGATGCATGTAGCCCGGGTACAGGCACACGCCCAGGGCATGGAGGACCGACGTAGGGAACGTCGGCCTGATAGGGGTTACGACAGGGGCCAGCCTAAGAGAGCCAGATCGGCTGGGTATTCAGAGGGATTTCAGAGCGAGCCTTCCCAGCGGCAGAGAAATAGGTATTCGTCCCAGCCAGCCTACAGTACGCCCCCACAGTTCGCAGGACAGAGCTCCAGAGGTCCCGGTCAGTCGAGGCCACCCATACCCCCGTGTTCTTATTGTGGGAGGCCCCACCCGGGGGAGTGTTACCGCGCTACGGGCGCTTGTTATTTTTGTGGGAGCCCAGACCATCGAGTCAGAGAGTGCCCACTTAAGGGCAGTTCGGGTTCAGCCCGGCCTGCTGGGTCCGTTGCAGGCTCATCTTCTACTTCAGCGGCCATGCGCCCTACGGGGCGAGGAGCACCAGCACCAGCACCAGCGCCAGCGGGTCGTGGCAGAGGACGTGGTGCAGCTTCTGGTTACAGCGGTCCTTCGAACCGCGTGTTTGCTTTAACCGGCCGGCAGGACCCAGGAGCGTCTTCGAGTGCACGCCCAGGTACGCCAGCCAATCCTTTTTGAGAAATGTATGTATGGATAAGTTTGTATTTTGCTGAATTACGTGATCTTATACTTCTGGGTATTGGAAATAGTAAGATAAATGTTAATTTGGTGGATACCGAGATTCAGAAAAGCAATATGGTAATGGTATGACTTAGCCGGGGGTGGGACCCGCTACCAAAATTTTTCAGAAAATCTGCGAAGACCCCGATTTACTCTAAAATTACGTGACAAAGGTCGTGAGGGGCAATCGACGAAATTATATTAGCCCTAACGTGTCGAAATGCATGAAAGTTTCGGAGTTAAGCGTGCTCAGGCCATAGCAATTCTGGGATGGGTGACCCCCTGGGAAGTAATGCAAAGTTTTGCTCAAGTGTAGGTATGACCGATATAAATGAAAACTTGGGGTAATCTAAAGGAAAAGAGAATGTATGGAGTAATTAGCGCCTTTACAGATACCACACAGACCGACGCGGGTTAAATGGGCAAAAAGGAAAGGTGCGATACCACTCGGAAAACTTAGCGAATCCGGATAACAGTCAGCGACGACCCAAATGTTGTCAGGGGATAGAAAAAGCCCAATTACATCATAAGTTAGTCTGGTATGGCGATGGTTGTAAAAGGAAAGAGAGTATGGATAGTAGGGAAGGAGAGAGATAAGTAGAGCGAGTAAGCAGAAACTTTGAAAAAGTCGATAAGCGACACCCAAGACGATTTGTATGATTGATTCTGAATACGTTCCTGTCTGACATATCTCTGTACGATTAACTCCGATTATGAATCTGTCTGACACACCTCTGTATTCCTGACTCCGGATATAAATCCGTCTGGTGTGCCTCTGTACGTCTAATTTTGATCACGCATCTGTCTGATACATCTCCGCATGTCTGAATGTAAGTGTGACTCTGTATGATACATTTCTGTAAGCTTGATTCCGATTTCGAAATCCGTCCGATACCTTTTTATACATCTGACTCTGATCTCAGATCTGTCTGACATACTTCCGTATCTCTTCTTTTGATTATGAATCTATCCGCCATAGTTTGGCATGTCTGCTTCCGATTACGAATCCGTCCGATATGCTTCTACGCGTCCGGTTCCAGTCCTGAATCTGTTGGTAAGAAGTGTCTGGTATGAAGTGGGATTATATTGATGTGGTAGAAATCTCCGGAGTGTAACAAGAAATGATACGGACTATGACGTCTGGAAAGCGTTCGTCAGTTACAAGAATATAGCTTATGGTTCGACGATTGCGTGGGGTACGAGAAGATATATTATGAAGGCATCTGAATCTGTGATGTGAAAAAAAAAAAAAAAAAAAAAATTTTTACCCCATATGTTGGTAAAGAAGCCATATCGGAAAGTAAGCAAAGGACGACTATAAAGAGAACCCTCCCGGAGTAGTATGGCGCCCCATAAGGTCAATTTAACATTCGAGGACGAATGTTCTAAAGGGGGGGAGGATGTTACATCCGACATTTTTGTTCATTCGGAAAATTCAAGATAAAATGACTTGTGATGAATAAGGCCACAATTGGACCTTACTTGGCATGAATGTGTAAGTTATGAATACCTTGGTGTGGAATTACGAAAGGAGGCCAAGGGCCAAAATTGGAATTTTGGAAAACTTGGTCCATGAATTGCCATTTTTAGCCAACAATTTTGGCTCAAAAAAATAATAATAAGATAAGGCCCAATTGGGAAGGCCCAACCGGCCACTTGACTTTATCCCAAGTCCATGGTGAATAATTAATCACCATGTGACATTATATATGTGATCTTATCTTAAGAAGGTTCAAGAAAAAAATCAAAAGAAATCAAGAGCAAAAGAGGAGAGCATTTCGGGTTTTGGAGAGAAAAAGAAAGAAAAGAAAGAAAAATTTTTGGAGCCAATCCTTTGGTTTAAAGAGTTCATCTCTTGAGAGATTATTGCTAAGCACAAGATTCTCTACAAGTTGGTATAAATATTGGGGCAAGAAAACAATTTTTATCTCCAAGTGAAGGGCTTGAAGAAAGGTGAGAATTTCATGATTTTGTTGTGTTATAAATGGTATATGTATGTTGTAGTATGTGTGAATGAATGAAAAACATTGAAATTTTGTGTGTTGGAACTAGGGGTGTGTTGGCCGAATATGTACATGAAATTGCATGATTTTAATGGCTTGAATTCTTGTTGTAATCTAGTTGTAATATGATGGGAATTATATTAGAAAGGAAAGTGGAATGAATTAGTGAAAAATTGGAAGTGTGGGAGGTGGCCGTGTGGTGCTAGGTTTGATATGAAATATGAATTTGATTTTTGGTTGTATGCTAATTGAGTTAAGGTGAATTGAATCTTGTTAGCATGTTAATTGTGTTGTTATGGAAGATTGGTTATTAAGTTGTTGAAGGAAATTATTGAACTTTGTTATGATTTGTGTATAAGTGAAAATGAAAGTGTTAAGAGGCAAATTATGCTTATGACAATGAACTTGGAATATAAAAATGTGTTGATGAGTTTGCATGTTGAAAGTTAGGAAGGGATTGGAAAAGTAGTGACTTGATGGAAAGTTGAATGTTTGTGAATTTTATGAATATCTTGTGAATATTATGTGAACATGTTATGGATTCCTCCGATGTGTGTCGTAATGATTTTGATGGATAATGGATATGAAAATAATAAGTTTTGGTTGGAAATGTAAGCTTGAAACGAAAGATGATTCGTCGTGTCGAAGGGTGGCTAATAATGCCATAGCGTATGATTTAGTGGTTATTGATGTTTGTTGTTGTTTGGATGTCTCCTCTGGGTTGTTGTGTTGCTAAGTTGAGCCGAGCTAAGTCTCGGGGATGTCGTATATACAGAGGAAATGCTGCCGAAATTTCGGTAGGCAATTATGTGTAAAGTTAGAGTATTGAAAGAATGAAACTAACCAAATGGTAAACTTGACCATTTCCAGATTTTGGACGAAATTTGGATTGACGCCGAGCGAGCATAAGGCGCCATCGAGGTATGTGAAGCACTTCTCTACGTTCCTAGGCATGTTCTGGATGTGGTAGGCTCGACCGCGAGCCTTAAGTCCGACTCCGTTCCCCGGAATTCGAGACGGAAAACCGCTCCAATTCCTTCAATTCAATTGAACCTATTTTCTTACAAATTGTCCTTAAAGTGAGATTTTGCACAAACATTTCCCCAAACGGAGTCGGAACACTTCCGAATGAGTATGGGTGACCTCATAAGGTCAATTATCAATAATTTACGTATGTAGTCTCGGGTGGGTCCGAGGTGGGCCCACAAGGCCCGATACTCCCGGTACGATTTTAAAATACATCTGTTTTGGTCCGATGTTCTCCAAAAACTTCTGAACTATTGTTTTATGTATATTATGGCTATTTTTGTGTAATTTATACAATATGATTTCTGAACAGTTGAGAATCCCATTCTGATAATAATCTGTCGTGCCTTCCCAACTAGGATATAGGCGCGTACTATGCATACTATCTGGATATTCTGATTTTGGCTCGTCGTTTGGCACCCTTCAATTTGATCGAGTCTGTATGTTGAGTCTGTAGGTAGGTGGTTTCTCATTTATCGATTCGTGTCTGTCTCAATGCATTCTTTCACTGCGACCCGGGCCAGGTTCTGTTATCGTGCATAATTCTCTCCATTGTTCACCGCGTCCCTCGGCGTACGGGCCGGGATCTGTATGTCTGTATGATCTGTGTATGGGGATGGCGGCCAGGATGGCATATGATCTGATTTGATTCTGTCTGTCCACCGCGTCCCGTACTAAGAGGGCCGGGTTCTGTTACCGCGCCCCCAGACAGGGCCGGGATCTGTATGAATATATGCGTGTGCCATCTGTATTTATAAAGCACACGCCTTTGTATGATTTTGTATGACTCTGTGCTACTCTGCATGCATAATTCTGTCCGTCATACTACTGTCTGTCCGTCTGTGTTACGACTATTTCTGTATGTCCGTATGGCTTCTGCTTCTGTATGTCCGTATGGATTCAGATTCTGCTCGTCTGTCCGTATTATGATTCCGTCTGTCTGTCCGAACTATAATTCTGTTCATTTGTGTGTAACACGATTCTATATGTCTGTCTGGATCATAACTCTGTCCGTTAGTTTGACTTATGATTTTGCCCGTTATATTTCGGTGACTCTAGTTCGGACTATGTTTATATCTGTTACGTTTCTGCTTTACATACTCGGTACATTTTCCGTACTGACCCCCGTTCTTCGGGGGCTGCGCTACATGCCCGCAGGTACAGACGCACCAGGTGATACGCCGCCCGCGTAGGTTTCCGACTCTGCTTTTTGAAGAGCTCCTTTGACCCGGAGCATATCTTTTGGTATATATTTTCTGTCTTCTGTGTACTCCGTAGGTGTGTATATTCTGGGTACGGCGGGGCCCTGTCCCGCCATATGATTTTGTATGTCTGTAGAGGCCTGTAGATAGATGTGTGGGTTACGGGTTTCGTCTGTATGTTAGCCTTATCGGCTTACTTGTAAATGTTTGTATGTTCAGGTATATATGTATATATACGTATGGTTGCGCGCGTGCCATATTTGTATCGGCCTATTTCCGTACTTCTGTTTTGAAACGAAAAAAAAAATTGTATGATTCGAATTCGATCAGATAGGTACGTATGGGTATCCAGTTAGGGTACCAGTCGCGGCCCACGGGGTTTGGGTCGTGACAGTTAGTTTAAAGTTCACAGTTTATAAACATTCAACTAGGTACAAAACAGTATCCACAACTCTACCAATTCATAAAGTCAATCCCTTTTCTTATATAACCCTTAAAGGTTCAACGTTTTTAACATTCCGGACAAGTATGGTATGGAAACAAGTCAAATAATAAAGATAGTACGAGAAGAAAATGAATAGTATGCAATGCAATGGCCATATGCACCATTATACACAGGCTCCGCAGTAGGTTTGACGTGACACATGATGTTACACCCCAGAAAATTTCGCGCTACAAAATCGTAGACGGCATGGTACGAGCTCGAAAAAGAGTAAAGTCATACAAGGATTAGGGATGAAGATTAGGTGATCTAATTCTAAGAATATATACATATATGACATTTGGAGACCATATGGTGTGAATTGGTTCATATGCTACTTCACGAAAAGCCCTCAGTACAGTAAGCTAAGTGGGGCCCACATCGCGGGAGTTTTATTAAGGACATGTGAAGAGACATATGAGTATTATATGGGAAGTTGATCAAGTCCTAAGAAGGACCCTTAAGCCAAATTGTTACATCCGACATTTTCGCTTATTCGAAAAATTCAAGATAAATGGACTTGTGATGAATAAGGCCACTATTGGACATTTCTTGGTATGAATGTGTAGGTTATGAATACGTTGGTGTGGAATTACGGAAGGAGGCCAAGGGCAAAATTGGAATTTTGGAAACTTGTTCCATAAATTACAAAATTAGCCAAGTTGGACTAAAAAAAAAAAAGAGAACAAGGCCCAAACTTGGAGGCCCAACCGGCCATATTGGCCCAAAATCCATGGCCATAAGTCATGTGATTAGTCACATGACTAGTTAATATAAAGAGGTAATAATACATGTTTATCCAAAGAAGCTTCAAGAAAAAGAATTGAGAGGAAGAGAAAGAGGCATTTCGGGTTTGAAGGAGAAAAAGAAAGAAAAAGAAAGAAAAAATTTTTGAGGCCTAATCTTTGGTTTAAAAATCAAGTTCTTGTGGGAATATTACCAAGTGCAAAGCCCTCTACAAGTTGATATAAGTATTGTGGCAAGAAAGCAATTCTATCCTCCAAGTGAAGAACTTGAAGAAAGGTGAGGATTTAATGCTTTTGTTATGTTATAAATGGTATATGTATGTTGTAGTATGTGTGAATGAATGAAAAACATGGAAATTTTGTGTGTGGAAAGATATGCATGTTGGCCGAATATATGTATATGTATTACATGTCTTGGATGATTTGAATTCATGTTGTAATTTAGTTGTAGTGTGGTGGAAATTGTATTAGAAATGGAAGTGGAATGAATTAGTGAAAATTGAAGAATGTAGGAGGTGGCCGTGTGGTATGGTCATGTGTTGATGGAGTATGAATTTGATCTTGTTTGTATATTAAGTATGCTATGGTGAAGTGAATGGAAAAGATAACAATCTTTATTGTTTTGGAAAAATGGTTATCAAGTTGTTGTAGGAAAGTATGCAACTTTGTTATGATTTATGTAAAAATGGAAATGAAGGTATCAAGAGGCAAATAATGATTATTGTTGATGAATTTGGAAGATGGAAATGTGTTATGAACTTGTATGTTGAAAGTTAGGAAAAGATTGGAAAAGTAGTGATTTAATGGAAAGTTGGAATGTTTGTGTATCTTATGAATATTATGTGAAAATGGTATGGATGCCTCCGGTGTATGTCGTAATGATTTTGATGGATAATCGATATGAAAATAATAAGTTTGGTTTGGAAATGCAAGTTTGAAACGAAAAATGTTTCGTTATGTCGAAAGATGGCTAATGATGCCTTAGTGTATGTTTAATGTCCATTGATGTTTTGATGTCATTCCTGGGTTGTTGTGTTGATGAATTGAGCCGAGCTAAGTCTCGGGGATGTCGTATATACAGAGGAAATGCTGCCGAAATTTCGGTAGGCAAGTATGTGTAAAGTTGGAATATGGAAAGAATGAAACTAACAAATGGTAAACTTGACCATTTCCAGAGTTTGGACGAAATTTGGGTCGACGCCAAGCGAGCGTAAGGCACTATCGAGGTATGTGAAGCATTTCCCTTTGTTCCTAGGCATGTTCTGGATATGATAGGCTCGGCCGCGAGCCTTAAGTACGACTCCGTTCCCCGGAATTCGAGACGGAAAACCGCTCCAATTCCTTCAATTCAATTGAAGCTATTTTCTTACAAATTGCCTTTAAAGTGAGTTTTTGTACAAAACTTCCCTAAACGGAGTCGGAACACTTCCAAACGATTATGGATGACCTCATAAGGTCTATTAGCGATAATTTACATATGTTGCCTCGAGTTGGTCCGAGGCGGGCCCGCAAGGCCCGATATCTTCTGTAATACTTTAAATACTTCCGTTTTGTCCGATTTTCTCAGAAACCATCTGAACTATTATTTTGATTATGATACAACTATTTTTATGAAATTCTTACAAAATGAATTCTGAACATCTGAGAATCTAATTCTGATAATAATCTGTCGTGCCTTCCCAAGTAGGATATAGGCGCGTACTATGCATACTATCCGTATACTCTGATTTTGACTCGCCGTTTGGCACCCTTCAGTTTGATTGAGTCTGTATGTTGAGTCTGTATGTAAGTAGTTTCTCATTTATCGGTTCGTGTCTGTCTCAATGCATTCTTTCACTGCGACCCGGGCCAGGTTCTGTTATCGTGCATATTTCTTTGCATTGTTCACCGCGTCCCTCGGCGTACGGGCCGGGATCTGTATGTCTGTATGACATTATGATTTGTGTATGGGGATGGCGGCCAGGATGGCATATGATCTGATCTGATTCTGTCTGTCCACCGCGTCCCGTACTAAGAGGGTCGGGTTCTGTTACCGCGCCCCCAGACAGGGCCGGGATCTGTATGAATGTATGCGTGTGCCATCTATATTTATATAAGCACATGCCTCTGTATGATTCTGTATGACTCTGTACTACTCTGCATGCATAATTCTGTCCGACATACTTCTGTCTGTCCGTCTGAATTACGACTATGTCTGTATGTCCGTATGGATTCTGATTCTGCTCATCTGTCCGTATTATGATTCCGTCTGTCTGTCCGAACCATGATTCTGTTTATCTATAAAGAACACGATTTTGTATGTCTGTCTGGATCAGGACTCTGTCCGTCAGTCTGATTTATGGTTCTGTTCGTTATATTTCTGTGACACCGGTTCGGACTATGTTTATATCTGTTATGTTCTGCTTTACATACTCGGTACATTTTTCGTACTGACCCCCGTTCTTCGGGGGCTGCGCTACATGCCCGCAGGTACCGACGCACCAAGTGATACGCCGCCAGCGTAGGTTTCGAATTCAGCTGTTTTGAAGAGCTCCTTTGATCCGGAGCGTATATTTTTGGTATATATCTCCTGTCTTCTGTATACTCTGTATGTATGGATATTCTGGGTACGGCGGGGCCCTGTCCCGTCATATGACTCTGTATGTCTGTAGAGGCCTGTAGATAGATGTGTGGGTCACGGGTTTCGTCTGTATGTTAGCCTTGTCGGCTTATCCGTATGTTTCTGTATGTTCAGATATATATATGTTTGCGCGCGTGCCGTAGTTGTGTCGGCCTACTTTTGTAATTTCTGTTTCAAAAAAAAAATCTGTACGATACGAAATTTGGTCGGGTAGGTATGTACGGGTACCCAGCTAGGGTGCTAGTCGCGGCCCACGGGGTTGGGTCGTGACACAAATATTGGCATAAGCCCTCCAAAAGGACGATTTAAGGAAACATTTTCGGATGATCTGATTTGGAGGGGCCAAAACGATATTATAGGTTTGGAATTTGGAAAAACACCAAGAATTAAAGTTGTAGATAATTGAAAGATCTTCCAACCATAGGTCGTGGGCCATCACACGATATCGGGATCAAGAGTTATGGCCTTCTTACTGAATGAATGCGCAGTCAAAAAATTAAGGCTGCGCGAACGCGCCCAAAGGGGGCGCGATCACGCTGAGTTAATTTTAGGTCGGTCCAGGCAGAACCTGGACCGTTCTATAAAAGGGGAGGCCCCCTTATTTTTCAACCAAGCACACCCAAAACCTCCTCAAAGATTACAGAAAATTCCCCAACTTTCCATCATCAACATTTTAGTCCGAAACTAGGTATAATTCCCAAATCCCGGTCCAGACGACGTATAGTTGCAACTAAAAAATTGTGTATTGAGGCGTTGTGTCTCAAGTTCAAGGTGGACGAGTGAAGATATAGCATTATTATCGAGATAAAGGTATCAATCTCTTGTTATTAACGTTAATGTTGGTTTATTTACGGAGAAGGAGTTGTTAAATTGTTGTAAATTAATTCTGTTGGTGGAAATATGGAACAAACACCATATGGGATATTTTATGGAATAATTTGATATGGGAAATAATGTTATTGATGTTGGTATTGTTATTGTTGTGTTGGTTGTTGAATTGAGAATTCGGGCTGGGCATATAAACAGGGGAGATGCTGCCCGATTTTCGGCAGAATATAAAAATAGATTGATTTGAAACTTGGAACAAGTGTGTGATGAAGAGGCTAACGTTAGTGTAAATCCTCTTAAATGTAGACTTGCCAGCTTGGACAAATAAGCGTAGCTAATAAAAGGTGTAACAGGTATGTTAATGCTCGTCCCTTTCTTTCAAAGACATGATTGCTATGTTATGACTTCATAAATATTTCCATATCTTCCTTGTTTTCAAAAGTTAAAAGCTTATGATTCCAAAGACATGACTCCTTTCCTGATGGTCCATAAATGTCTTTCCAAACTGCCCATATTTTCCAAACCAAAGGCCTATGATTATGTGAGCTCTTATGATAACAACGATGAACATGTTTTCACAACAATGATAGTGATATCAAAGATGGGAACATTTTATATCATGTTATGATGATGATGGTTTTATGGTTACACTGATAATGATGATTTGAAATTCAAATGTTCCAAGCCCATGGTTTCTATGTGAATATGAGAATGATGAACCATTTCTTGACCCTCGATTTTATTCATTGAATGACTCCATTTTCTGAAGACTCCAAAGTATATGAATTGACGCCTTGTGAGATTTGTGACCTTATTATATGTTTTCTCTTGATGTTATTTTTCATCGATAGTCTCACCTAATAATGCTAGTTCCTTCAAGGTGAGACATGAAGATCATGATTATTCCATAATGTAATCAGAAGTTACCGACCTTACGTCACTCCGATAAAGATATAGTTTTCCTTGGGCTCTCCTGCATGCTGCCTATATGATATATGTATATGATACATTAACATGATATATGTACATGATACATGAACATGATACATGCATATGTATATGGGGAATATGGGTAAAAGGCCCAGAGCGTTATAGACGCGTAACCACCTAATCAGTTGGTATAACATGATCTCATGCTAGACGCGGGACATATGTGGTTAAATGGATCGGAGCCGACGCCTCGACAACATGATATGTTCTATTTTATGTATACATGAACAAGAAATGTTTTTCAAAGAAAGATCAGCATGCATGGCATCCGCCCTAAGAGGCACTCATATGTACAGGTTATTGTTTTATCTCACGATATGCTCTATATTTCCATCCTGCTATTATTCATGTGTTACATCCCTTACTATATTATTATTCATGCCTTACATACTCGGTACATTACTCGTACTGACGTCCATTCCTGTGGACACTGCGTTCATGCCCGCAGGGTCAGGTAGCCGGTCAAACGATCCATCGCAGTAGGACCTCCCCTCAGCAGCAGTCAGTATGCTCCATTGATCCGGAGCTACAGCCCTTTTGGTATGATATTCGGTTACGTACATATATGGGTATCATGTCCTTTCTACAGTCTGTATTCTATAGAGGTCTGTAGACAGTGATATGTAGCCATGATGTTATGTAGCCTCGTCGGCGCTCATTTTTGTTGTACAGTATATATGTAGCGGCCAAATCAGCTTGCGCTGTTACTCTAAGTGCTTGTGTTTATATGTATGCGTTGGCCGTGAGTTCCCGGTACGGTGTCTCTTATGTTGGTTGTTCGGGAGACACTATAGCACAGTTACAGATTGTATATGGGCCCAGGACAGTCAGTGAGAAGTAAATGCAAGCACAGGAGTGCTTGGCCAGTAGTGGTCGGGCACTTGTTACGGCCCATCGATTTTGGGTCGTGACACATGGGGGACTCATAAGGTCCATATACTCGCACGGTATACTAGAACTCCCAAATCACATTAGAGACCTGCCGGTAGGCTATAATATCATAACTCTGTCCTTGTACCATATCCATATGCATCCTCTAAAGCCCCTTTGTCAATCTAATGAATCAGATTCCAATAAGATCATGAATGAATGTAATGGATATGCGTACACCATGAAAATTCATAATATCAATTCAATATCAAGAATATATATACCTCTTTCGTAATTTAGATGAGATGTGGAGTGATGAATACTAGTCAACTCAATATTTACAAGCAATAATAAAACATGCCCATTACAACCCAAATAAGCAACAATAATTATTTCAAGGCTCGAAAGCTAAACATATAATCTCCGTCACATCGCACGATTATTTTATATTTTTAGTTACCTTGATACCATCACAAGTGCTCATTGCCTCATGATTACGGGACCCATAATTCCCTATTACGCCCCTTAATTAGATTAACCAACACATAACACTATATAAAGGGTCTAGTAAGTCCGAATTTTCCTGAATCCAAAGTTGAGGAGTCACTCCGAAGCCATTCCCTTCCTTTGAGCATCTACATGAGCCTAATATGTTCAAATACATATGAATCTACTGATACCAGCATATGTACCCAGCAGCACGAGCCTAATATGAATCTATAAGGGATTCAGGTCCAAAAAGACAATTCAAGACCGTATCCTGAGCCCCGAAGATCAAAACTTTTCAGTTAAATTCATCTTGCCCATGGTAAATAGTTGTAATTCTAAAAATCATGAAGTTTTAACCATAATTGTACCTTCAATTTCCTTAATCTCTACTAAACCCATTTCCATGGAAGAATCATTAATATACTACTTAATTGAAAGAAAGAATTGACAAATAATGGATGGAATTATGAATAAATACTTAGATTATGGTTAAGAACTTACCGCAATGAAGAATATTGAATTTAGAACTTGAAATATCTCAAATTCGGGATCTATATGTCCTAAAATGTTTTTAGGAAGTCGAAATTCAAAATGGAGGTTTTAAGTCTGTCCATGCCTGATTTCACCTCCCCAAAAGTGGTCCACTACCGCGAACGCGACCCTACCCAACCCAGCTTATCGTGAACATGATGTGTCGATGGTTTTCATGATGGACCAGCGTGACACTTCCCAGACCCCTTGCCTTCTTCTCTAACGTAAGCCCCAGCCCACGATCGCAACCCTCGTGGCCCCTACAAGCCTCGCGAACATGAACCTTCTACTTGATTGCGTTGAAGAAAACCATAACCAGCTGAAACACCTCGGACAAAAACAAAATATGTAATTCAGTCATAAAACACACTACAAACTAACTCGCGAACTCGAAATTCCCAAAAGAGGTCATCTTGACTCGGTGTTAATGTAACATCCAGTAAATTCGAGTCAGGTGTTAATGTGAAATAATTGGGGTTTAGATGTCATCTTAGCTATGTGGATCCCTTCGATATGGGTACTAGTGTTAAATGATCTTTTCGAGGTCAAACAAGGTAAGGAATTTCGTTAGAAATCCTGAAATTCGTCTAAGTCTGAGAAAGTTTTCAGTTATGTCCAGTTTTTGGGTATTTTCGTTGGGAATTTTGGAAAACTCAAAACATAAAAGTTGCAGGTCTCTGAATTACCTTTCTAACAATATAAAGTGGGGCTCAAACCAAGCTATATACAGGGAGTTATGATCATTTTACTAAGAAAATATCGATTATCAAAAACGTGTGTTAAGTGTACGCCGTGGGCCCATCATGCAATATCCGCCTACAGAGAAAAATATGGTCAGGTGTTGGAGCCAAATTGCCTGACCATTGTGAATCCCACTCCTCGCGTTGCACCCGCGACGCGGGCTCAACGCGAATCGGGATATTTTTCTGGTTCTGAATTTTCTTTAGGTCCTACCTCGTTGTGTTATTTGCCACTTTGTTCCAAATCAATATTTTCGAGGAAAAGAACCCTAGAAAATTCTCTCTAACCCTAAGGTGAGTTCCCTCTCAATCTTGATCATTCCCATACCATATTCATTCCCTTTTGATAGTAAATCATCTCTCTAAAACTCTAAGTTCTTGAAATCTCAAGAAGAAGAACTTAGGGGCATGTGGGTTTCGTCTAAGAGGTAAAGTTTCTAAATTTTCATAGTATTAACAAATTTTAGGTCAGAGTAGAAAGTTCTACAAGGTTGGAATCCGTTAGTGATTCATGAAAGCATTCAAGAACCCGTTTATAGACTTAGAAAAGCCCTAGTTTTCTAATAAGGGTAGAAATCCCTAGAATCGTTAAAGTTCTAGACTTTGTCATTTAAAAACCATTGTAGTGTTATTTTTGTACTTGGAACAATGCAGTGGCTAGCTTATAACTGGATTAGAGGTATGTCTCTTTTTGAACATACTCTTTCGAACGATTTTTATGAACTCTTTGGTTGTGGTTTGTGTGGGTGAGGGACAAACCCACATTAAACCTTGTTTGTAAAATATTATATATATACATATTCATGATTGTTTTCCTCTCTAAAGGATGATTGAAAATTGAGATATAAAGCTGTGGTCTTCGAACTTGAATTACCCCATAAGGGATGTTTAAACTGATAATTTAAAAGTTTGACTATCTCATGTGAATGCTCTATAATGGATTGTGTTGAACTTAAAACTTTTTAAAGATGTGAAACCGGATTTCTAAAACTGAAATGATTTGATGTACCCCTGTAATGTGATTAAGCTTCCTAGCAATGATTTGAGTGATTCGACTTTTATTCTAGGATTGTGATTTAGCTGTTTTGCCATGATTTATATTGTTTGTGTTTGGCCTAGCTACTCAGGAGGAATTGGCCTAGCTACTCGGGAGGAAGGGTAGTCACTATGGATCTTAGTGGGGTTAGCCTAACCATTCAGGAGAAAGAGTGGTCATCGAGGGTTACACAATCCGATGTGGTATTTGCCTAACTACTGGGGAGGAAGGATAGTCATTGTGGGTCAAATTTCCTCGGTCTGGTGCTTCTATGCTGTTTTGGAAACCTTGAATGCTCATCCCATTGTCATTATTAATTTGGGCCTGCATTGGCATTGATCATATGAAACTCGCTTGCCTTGGCTGGTTGACAAATATTGAATTCGAAATGGAAAGACTAGAATGGTAATCAATGACATAATAAACTGGAACTGGTTTAAATACGGGTTTATGGTTTCTCGATTGATGGTTGTAAAGTTGTTAGTTTATCTTACCTCCGGATTTGTCAACTGTTTTGCTCTTAAACGACATTACTGATTTTAATTATTTTATTTTCGTATATTATTTATTATTCCCGAGACACTCACTGAGTACCCAGCACTCAGGCGAACCATTGTTGTTTTTGATGGTATGTTAGGTAACATAGAAGAGCAGGTTCGTGACGCGCCAACGACTTAGGAGAACTTGCTATTTCTCGAGATCTTTTGATGATCCCACATGTTTGTTTGTGGGGCACCTCTCTACATTATTTCATTTACTTAGATTGTTTGGATGTTTCCCGAGACTTTAGAAACTCTTTATTTTGTAGAAGCTCCTTAGATGGTTGTTGAACTATGAGTAGTGTTATGGATGTTTTTCCATGATTGTCAGGGCATGTTGCCACGCATTATTTAAGTATGGATTTAGATTTCCACTATTTTGTTTTAATGAGCATGACTTTATCTTGGATATTTACTAAGGGTGTGTCTCTTACTTATTGATAAGTCGAAGTACAATTGTGTTTTGATAATTGTCAAACTATTTCAGAACCAGATAGAGACCTGGTCTGTAACCTGCTCTCTATGCACCTTGCACCTTTAGTAGAGAACAACTGTAAAGCAGAGCCACTTGCTGCACACATGTGCAGCTGTGAGTTGGCCCATGCTTTAGGTCAAAATGAATGAGTGATCTTTATCCATCCCATATGCTCTTACTATATACACAAAATTGTGGAAACATATTGTGTAGACTTGAAAAACCTAATCCATATTGTGCAGAATCTACAAACACAGGTTTTTCAAGTGCTCTTAAGAACAAAGCCATCTAATAGATAAAGAAACTGATCCAGACACAAGATATTGTCTATGTTCTTTAGGTTATTGTAAGTCTTTGTTTACTTGTGCTTAAACTGTAAACCTACTCTTCCCAAAGAGGAAATTATTTGTAGGTGTTCTAAATTCTCAAAGTTCCTTCCACAAGCTCTTTAGTGACACCAGGCTAGAGTTAGCTTAGTTGTATTAGTGTGTGTCTAGAGTTAGTCACGGTAAAATCTCAAAGGTGCCTTTGAGTGGTACACTAGGCTAGAGTGAGTTTAGGTGTATTAGTTTCCCTAGCTCGAGTTACTCAAGTGGAGGTGCTTGTAATCGGAGTATTTCAAAGGTTGAGGGACTATGAGAGTTAGTTCCTAGGTTGCATAAGCGTTATTGTAAGGGTGATAGATTATGGGAGTTAATTCCTAGCTTACGATTGAGCTGTAACCTGAAGTTGCTCGTGTAGTGGAATTAATATCCTACTGGTGTAGGTCGTGGTTTTTAATCTCTTGAGCAACGATTTTTCCACGGTAAAATCTCTCCTTCTGTACTTACTACATTGCATAAGGGAACTGGTACTCAACCAGGTCTCTTCATATTGTGTTTTGTGGATGCATAGCCTACAACAATTGGTATCAGAGAAGGTTGTTTTTAAAAGGTAAACACCTAGAAAGGATCTCCTCATGTCTAGCACACTAAACCAAAAGTAAGGAGAATCTATCTCAAGACCACCAAGCTTCAGCTCTGAACATTATGAATGGTGGAAGGTTAGAATGCAATACTTCATCACTGGTAAGGATACAAATATATGGGATATGATCTGTTACGGTCCTCATCTCCCTAAGCTGAATGACTTTACTCTGCTAAAAGATCAAGAATATAAAAAGATTTTTCTTCAAAGCATTGGATCAGGGTTGTACAATCTAGTTTCCTCTTGTGAAACAGCAAAGGAGATCTAGGACCCTCTCAAAGGTGCACATGATATAGTCGACAAAATCAGTACAATGCTTGATCTACTCAAAATGAAGGGTAGTGAGACCACTCAAGAGCAAGAAAGGGATGATATGGTCGTTGGTATCGTAGATCTACAAGAGCAAGATGAGGAAGTTACTAAAGCAAATCCTCTTCTAAACAACCACATCAAAGAACTGTTGAACCGAGGGAAAAAGATGACAAACAAAGCTCAGGATGAGTATTAGGGCAGACAAGAGTGTGGATCGCAAAAGGCCAGTATCTTCAACCTTTTTCAAAATAAAGATACTGCCAAACAGAAGTCAAGAGAGAAAGAACCTGGTCTGTGGAAGGAAAAGAAAGAGTTGCCTGAATTAAAAGAAGAAAGCTGAATTCACACTACTTCTCCCTCGAAGGGATCTGATCGGACGTGGGTTACAAAATAGAGTCAGTAATTTAGCCAGAAGACTTGGGTGAGGAAAGGACAGTCAAAGGTATCATTGCTCAAAATCCTTTTGAAAAATGAAGAATGTCACCTCACTCAAGGAACTTTAAGGAAAGTGTGTGTCCTTTAAAAAATGAAAAACACCTTCTTATGATATTGAAATTAGCTGCTACTGAAGAAGAGACAGCATGACCAAGGAGAAACATACTCTCATACCTCTCTCAGGACAGCATAAGTATTGGAGACTTTGCATACTTCCGAGTTCTCTGCTGCTTCAAAAAATATTTGTCAAGGAACCTGGTTCATGTGACTTAGGTTAGTAGTCTTTGCAATACTTTTATATGTTTTTAAAATTCGAACATGTCATGTCATTAAAAATCTTCCCTCCCAAAAATCCTAAGCCCAAACGTTACATCTTTCCTGGAACGGCCCGGTCTGCAAGAAACTTCAGGTATTAACCAATCAGAATCGGTTCCTTGTCTCAAGTATTTAAGGCTACTGTTTGTATCTCTTTCTTACTAAACCCCTCTTCTCTGTTCTTTTTGTTAGTGTCCCATTCACAAACTCAAATCCCTCTTCTTTCTCTCAAAACCTTGGTAATCCTAATTTCTTTGGTTATGAAAAAGGAGCAGAGGACTCCATCTCAGTTATAGATAGTAACCTATCGGAGAAAAGGGTGGGATTGTCTAATATACCGGAGAGTGAAAAAGAAAAAGTGGCTGGGTTTGATGATGCCATGCAGGCTGAGATGGATAGTGAAAAACTTCAAGGGAAAGAAGAAAGTACATGGGATGTACAGTAGGGACCTATTTTCTCAGCACAAGGAGTTTTCGATTCATTTATACTTCGGACTACTCCTTTCGTAGTTGAGATTCTAGACCCCTATAAAGTAATTAGAGTTGTTTTGCCTATTGTTGTGCACTTAAAAGAACTATCTCCGGACAAGGAAAGGTCTGACAAATCCTCTGAGGAAGTAGACTCCGATGGTGATATCATTCTAAGTACCGTAATCAAAAGATCCTCTGGCCTTGTAACTCCAAGAAGTGGGAAAGTCAGGAAACATATTGCTCATAAAGCTCTGAACACCAGGCAAAGGAGAAAATCTATGCTTGAGTCCGCCTAAAGGCAAACAAAGAGAAATTGTTGGAAAATAAGAAAGGAAGATTTGGGAAGAACGGTTTGAAAGATGAGGAGGTGCCATCATCTTCAGATTATGTGATAATTCCTGATGAAGAGGAGGAACCTGAACAACTATCTCTTAAAAAACGGTTATCTAAAAAAAAAAGGAGAAAAAGGAAAAAGGGTTTTCAAGGAGGATACTGTTATACCCTATATTCCTCATGTTGAGTTTCGTCATAAGATAGCTAACGTGAAGTTAGCAAGTGAGGTTACTGTCAATCTTGTAAGAAATGCTGCATGATTATTCCACATATGCGGGAGTTTAAGTTGTGTACAGCAAGTATCGAAAGATTGAAGGCAAAATAAACAAGAAAAATCTGAGTATCGCAATAGAGCAACTCTATGGTCAGGTCGACTGAACGTCGATTGGTCGATGAACCATTGACCTAACCGTCAAAAAACTGTCAGATTCTGAGGTTGTCGTAGTTCGACAGTGCAAGTCAACGAACCGTCGACTGGTCGACGGTTCGTCGACCCGGCCATCGAACCGCAAGCAGTGGAAAGTTTTCTCTCTCCTATAAATTTTATACCTCGTATTTTTACACGTCAAATAATTCGCAAGCAAATCGACTCAAGTTAAAGGCGGAATTATTTTCGGACATGAAATAGGAACCTTTTATTTTTCAATTTTAATTATTACATAAATTGTTTATAAATTTTATTTAGTGTAGAAATATCATTAGAGATTAGGGATTAAATTAATTGTGATTAGATTATTAAGTGAGGATTAATGATTTTAAAAAAATTAATTAATTTATTTAATAGAGGTGGGCCCCACCCAAAAATTTAAAAAAAAAAGAGATAACAATTCAACAAAATAATTTGGTGAGTCACAAGGGAGGAGCACGTGTCTAGCAATGGCCAAGCATATATATATATGAGGTAAATGTGAACAACTTGCAAATTATCTTTCATTTTTACAAATCAAAGTTGGAAAAAAAAAGGAAAGAACAATTCTCTCCATGGCTGCTCTCGGCCAGCCATGGCTGAGTGAGAGAAATTATTTTTTTGCCTTCTTGATCAAGTTCAAGTGCAATACAAATTTAGGGAGGTGATAGCAACATTGGATTTTATGTTGGAGAAGAAGAAATTGTGAAATTGGAGCAATTAAGTGTAGAAATTCCTCCGAGAAGAATTTGGTAAGATTTTCTTATTTTGTGGTGTAATTGTGTTAATAGTGTTGTATTGGAATTATTAAAATTGGATTGGACTAGACTGGAAGTAAGAAAATGCATAAAATTGATGTTATGCGAAATTGTGGGCTGAAAAGGATTAAAAAGGGTTATTGGATTGTTAGAGTTGTTTATGGGCTGAATTGTAAGGATTCCATATGAATATTGCTATTACTGTCATTGTTGGTATTTCTGTGATAACAGGAGAATAATGGAAAATTCGGGTTTGGCGAATATATAGGGGAAATGCTGCCCGATTTCCGTTAAGTCCTTAACTAATGAAAAACCCTAATAGAGAAAGTATAAGTTAAAGGATAAGTTCTATAGGCGATTGGTCACGGATTTATGAACTAGGAAGTATAGTTACTAACGATAGCGTTACTTTTATATTAAATAGGCTAAAGGGGCGACGAAGCAAACGAGAGTGCGATTAACCTTCAGCAGCTATGTAAAGCTAACCCTTCCTTCTTTTTGGCATGATCCTTATGAAATAAACAGACGATGTGTATATGAATCCAAAGAAATTCCTATTCTTCGAGACACTAGGATGATTATGTTCTTGATTTCCATAAGCTATTTCATATGGTTTTGATACGTATCTATGATTTTCGAAGTTCTATTTGATATGTTTCCGAGTGACATTCGAAAGGCATTTGATATGACTATTGTCTTGATTTCAAATGATAGTTCGTTTTGATTATTCCATTGGGTCTTTGATATATCTTGATACGTATATATGATTCCAGAAGTTCTATTCTGACATAATCCACAGTGACATCTGAAAGGTATTTGATATGACTAACGTCTTTATTTCCAAATGATATTCGTTTGATTATTCCATTGAGTCTTTGAAAATGTTTTAAATTGCATATGGTTACTCACTACTCTGCTCGTGCCTGCCTCAATATATCTTTCACTGAGTCCCGGGCCAGGACACGATCTCGTGCACAGTTTCACTGCATTGTTCACCGAGTCTCTCACTAGAGGGCCGGGTACGGTATATATATATATATATATATATATATATATATATATATATAATGGTGTTTGTGTTTATGGAGTTATGCTGTGATATGGCGTTATGTTGTGTTTATGGAGTTATGCTGTGTTATGGCGCCAAAGACGGGGTGGTGACCATGTTCACCGAGTCCCATAATGGGCCGGGTATGATATATGATATTGACATGCATGATTTATGTTTCAAAAGGGCAAGTGTTTTGGTATTCTGGACATTGTACTTGTCTTCTGTACTCCCTATTTTAGTTATGATCCTTTTTACTGTATTTCATGCTTTATATACTCAGTACATATTCCGTACTGACCCCCTTTCTTCGGGGGGCTGCGTTTCATGCCCGCAGGTACAGATAGTTGGTTTGGTGATCCTTCAGCATAGGACTTCCACTCAGCTGTCTTGGAGAGCTCTGTTGTTCCGGAGCCTAGACTTTTGGTTCAGATCTTATATTGTATATGTATATGTTTATCCAGGGGTACGGCAGGGCCCTGTCCCGTCATATTTCGCTATCGATACTCTTAGAGGTCTGTAGACATATGTGTTGTGTATAAGTTCTGTTCAGCTGTGTCTATACGATGTGGTATGATATGATGTCCGTCTGTAGTGGCAGCCTTGCTGGCTTGAATTTGACATGATATTGATGTGTAGTGGCAGCCTTGTCGGCTTGCGTATCATTTTATGATTTGATCAGTTATGACTCCTCAGGAGACAATTTATCTGAATATACATATATGATGACGCTATGAACATTCAGAGTTCTTTTGTAAAGTTCCATATTGTTCGTAGTTTCAGTTTGACTATATCTGATAGGTATGTATACGGGTGTCCAGGTCGGGCACTAGTCATGGCCTACAGGGTTGGGTGGTGACAAAAGTGGTATCAGAGCAGTTCATCCTCGAAATGTCTACAGACCGTGTCTAGTAGAGTCTTGTTTATCGGTGTGTTGTGCACCACATCTATAAACAGGAAGCTACAGGACATTTAGGATGTTACCTTTCTTTCATATCGAAGATCGTGCGATAGAGCCCAGCTATAGGAAATGAAATTCCCTTTACTAACCTTTGATTTCAGCTGAAGAACGACAACGACAGAAGAAAGCGACTGATGATATTGGAAGTTACAAAGTACACCGGTAAGCAACGGTGCAAAAGAGACATGCTAGATAAGGTAAGAATATTGAAATATGATTGAAATGTAAAATTGGAGAATGAAAGGAAAAGGTAGATAGGAAGGTATACCAGGACAGATCGTTAAAGGATCAGGTACGTCTCGAGGTGCGATATGTGAGGTAAGTCCCGACACCTTTATACTTTACTGGAAATTGGGAGCCCTGTGTGGCTATGATACGATATGATATATACGTATATATGTTGGCCCTGTGAGGCATTGTTGGTATTTTCTGCATGCATGTTTTGGGATAGCAAGAAGTACAGAGGAAACTCTGCCCAAATTTTCCCAGAAATCGAAAAAAGTAGAGAATGAGATATAAGTTCATAATATGTCTTGAAAGTTGATATATGTGTTTCTTTGATATTGTTATACTGATGCATTTATTTTGCCCATACATTGACATGTCTCAAATGTTTTCCAGGATTTTATGTATATGTCGATTTCATTCCTTACATACTCAGTACACTATTCGTACTGACCCCCTTTCTTCGGGGGCTGCGTTTTATGCCTGTCACACCCTAACCTTACTAGGGTGTGATGGGCACCCGACCCCATATTCGGAGCCGAGCGAACCCTCTGCTCTTATTACATACATACTTTTTTCAGACTTTCAAATCAAATGAACATAACACACATAGTAAAGTTTTCAGATATTTCTTTCTATCATGCTAAAATCAAACAAAATCTGAAACATATCACAAATGTGTCATCGGCTGATGAAGCCGCTCACACAAAGCTGACATTCTGTACCCACGACTCCGTCTGCAAAGTCTCTAACACAAATAAGAAATCACAACTTATATACGCTCTGACTCGGCAACACTCCGGAAGGAAGTGGAGTTCGCCAATCCCGCTGAAACATCTCCTAGCAAAGTCTTCTACTCATCTGGGTGTACCTGCGTGGCATGAAACGCAGCCCCCGAAGAAAAGGGGGTTAGTACGGAATATGTACTGAGTATGTAAAGCATGGAATACAATAAAATCATAAACATAAAATAAAGTACAGAATGCAGGTACAGAAAATAAGCACGATGTAAAGTATATCAAGACAAACATGCATGCAAGAACGGTATCCGGCCCCTTGCGGGACTCGGGGAACGTGGTCGCCTCCCGGCCTTAGGCGCCACACACATCATACGCCAGAAGATTTGCTCCTGTCTCTGACACACATCATAATATCAGAATGTACATATGCATATATGTGGTTCAGCGAACCAAACACATCATACTCCGTAACACATCATACTTCGGAATTCATATACGGCGCCCGACCCTCAAGCGAGGAACTCGGGAACCGTGCGCACGATACAAACCGGCCCGGGACTCGGTGAAGGAAGTAGACTCTATGCACGAGCAGAAAATGAGAAACTAAATGCACATAAATCAATACTCAATGAATAAGTATACTTACCGACCCCTGAAGGCCCAGAAATGAGTTTCAGATCAATCCGACTTAGTATGAGAAAGTTAGGAGCGTTTGAAGTACAGAACGTTCTACAAGTGTCTCAGAAGCCATTTTTGGAAAATCAAAGCCATAATCATGTCACGTACCTTTCGGATGTCGTTATGGATCAGATCAAATAAAACTCTTGAAATCATATGTACGCATCAAAGTATATCAAAGACTCGATGGAATCATCAAATGTGCTATCATACTTACATAACTCTTTTGGAGACATATCGAAAGTGAATAAGGATCATAGACAAACTTGGAATCACAGAATGGAATAACCCCAAGATACGTATCATACCTTACTTGACTCTAAGACATGCCAAAAGAAAGAAAGGGTAAGCCTTACATACCTGTGCCACGCCTTATTAGCTACGCTTATTTGTCCAACTCGCTAATCTACATTCAGGAGAATTGACATAATCATTAGATTCATTATCATTCACTTGTCTTAACTTCTCAAATAGATTCGCTTATATTCTGCCGAAATTTCGGCAGCATCTCCCCTGTAAATATACCATCCCCGAGAATACAACTCGGCCAATTTCAACAACAATCCGAGAATGGGACTCAGCCACATTATCAACAACAATGCCAACAATTGTTCTAGCAACACTATAATATTCAAAATGATCCAATTAACATACAATACCGCCCGAACCTCTCCAACTTCAATAAAACATTGGCAACATATTTTATTTTATTCTAAATTCATAAACCATATCAACAACCACACATTAACAATACCACCCTTACCAATATAAGGAACCATAACAAAGTCACACTCAACTTCTCCCATAATCCACAAACAATCACAACTTCATTTCTAGCCATTAAATTCTCATTTTACATCATGGAATCCACAACGACATCAACTAGAATATCAAATGAAATTGATTCATCATAGCTTACCAACACATCACCATTCTCGGCCACAACACTACATACAAATTTCCATGAATTTTCCATCTTTTTCTATACATTACAACAACAAGCAACATACTACATAGAATTAATTCAATCTACTTTACACAATACAACATACACACACGGCCAATACTACACATACACGGCCACAATCTCAACATCCATATTTCCATGAATTTCATTCATTTCCACATACCACAACATACAAAACCATTCATAACATATAAAAGGAGATTGAATTCTCACCTTTTCCACTCATCTTCCTTCTTGGCTAGAATTGTGTATTGCAAGAATAAGTGTTTTTCTTGCTTCAATAAGTACTCCACTTTGCTAGAGACCTTCCAATTAGTAGGAAAATAAATTTTTAACAAATTTTTATCAAGTCTTCTCCTCCACTCAATATGGCCGAATAGGCCTTTCTCCATTTTTCTTTCTTTCTAACTTCTTCATCTTTCTAAAAGATGAAGACACTTATGCCTTATTTATCCTATTTTTCTCCACCATTTATCCATATTTATTTTTAAGCCCCTCAAGTATAAAAATATAAACACATGGCCTTATTCTTTCTCCCCAAAATTCTAGAAATTTCCATGTATAAAAGATGAATATTATGGCAACTTGTCATCTTTTCTCTTTTTTTTTTCACATGGCCAATATGGCCCTTTTTGGAACGTTCATGAACTTGTGTGAAATTCCCGTTTTGCCCCTCGACTTTCCTCAATATTACCATTTTGCCCCTAGCCTTCCACATTATTTCCATGACCCTTTTTGTGTATTTCCCTTTTTGCCCTTAGTCTTTCTCAATATTTCCGTGCTAATAATGTTCATAAATAATATTCATAACAACTTGTACCTTAAAATAATTTTTAAAAATGGTCTTGCGTTAACTTGTCACGACGATCTCGAAATATCCGAACGTACAAAATGCGGGCTATAACATCCTCCTCCCCTTTAGAACATTCATCCTCGAATGTTCAACCAACCCCACGGGGTGTTATAACCGTTCGGACTGGGTTCCTATTGTAGTTGTTCTTTTCTTCGAGCCCGTTCTTTGCCTTTCACTCCATTTTCTAGTATCCGATGAACTCTTTTATTTCCTTCCTAGGCACTGCATTCTTTCAAAAGTTTTCAAACTACCAATTGTTGATACTTTCATTATAACAATCGTTGTTATCTGAAATATCCTTTGAATCTTATCATTTTCTCTATTACCCGTTGTGGACTTAACTTGCGACCCTTTCTTGCTCTCTTTATTACTCTCTAAAACATGTCGTTGCGCACTTAGGTACGGCGCAACTTTGCCCAGTATAAGGGATTCGAATCGTGATCTAATATACATAACATATTCTCCCCCCCTTTTTAGGGAGATCCTTATCCGTCAACGGTCCCTGAGTACCCTCGTCTTCTCTCCAACTCGGCGTATAACATATCGAGAACTTCTTCCCGTAAATCCTTCTTTCACTTTGTGTCTATGTCATCATAAGACTTAATCATTCTTTTGCTCGCTTCACATCCCTTGTCATAATCACTATTACTTTAAGCCCAATTATTGAAATCGGTTCTCGAGTCTCACATATTCCTCTTCCGCTCTATATTACCACACTTTATTCTTTTCACGTGCCTATCTTTGGGTTCTCACCCAAATAGTCTTGTACTTTACCGATAGTTTTGTTCGGGGTTTCACTTACAGAGGTTCCCTGACCTTTCACCCTTTTTTTTAACACTTGATCTCTTTCTTTACCACCTACTCACTCACTTTCTTTTTCAAACATCACAGTATTAAGACTTTTCTATCCTTGGCCTGCAGTGAAAATAGCGGCTCATCTTCTAACACTTACACCATTTATTTTCTTACTACCACTCAAGTTTCGGTATCCTTTACTCGACTGAGGCCTTCTTTACCGTAGTGCCGGTCGTTGGGACACTCGTGTCCACTAATACAATCACAAACGAGGCATCGTACGCATTCATATGTATATATACTTAATTATTATCAACTAGCCCACAAAATACTTCCAAACGTCGTTCAAGCCTATCCTAATTCCAGAACTGGGACGCACTTTCTTCCTCTTTACCAGTCCAGTCTGCCTCATCCTACGCGTCCTCTTAAGGTTTCTAATTATCTCATATACTTATAGTTTCCCTTAGGCCATTCTAGCCTCTAGTTTGTCTCTTACACTTAAATCTATGGAATTTCCTCATACTTCCCAGGGGGTCACCCATCCTCCCACCATAGCACGCTTAACCTCGAAACTTTGGTGGGATTCGGTGCCTTAATGCTGATACAATCGCGTCCACTCCCTCGTATGGCATTTGTTACATAATCTGGGGCCAGTCAAAATTTTACAGATTCCGAGACATGTTCGTAACACGTCCTTTCTTGTACAATCACTATTTTACCTTTTTCGGTCTTCCATATCACCTTTACAAATTCTTATCATTCGAAATCTGTACGCAGCAAATACCAGCAATACCTTAAGGAGCATACGACTATGTATCACATCCTAGCCGTCCAGAACTTTCTGTTTCAGGTAACAGAACAAATATATCAATACTCACCGCAGTGACTTTCCATATCATTACTTAACTCCTTCCGCCGTACGTAAGGCTTACACATGGAATTTCATTTTCCTATGACTTGGCTCTATCGCACGATCTATGACAGAAAGAAGGTCAACAATCCCTAGATGTCCCGTAGCCTCCTGTTTATAAATGTGGCGCGCTTCACACCATAAACAGGACTCTACCAGACATCACTTTGCAGACAACCCCTAGGACAGACCTGCTCTGATACCACTTTGTCACACCCTAACCTTACTAGGGTGTGATGGGCACCCGACCCCATATTCGGAGCCGAGCGAACCCTCTGACTCTTATTACATACATACTCTTTTCAGACTTTCAAATCAAATGAACATGACACACATAGTAAAGTTTTCAGATCTTTCTTTCTATCATGCTCAAATCAAACAAAATCTGTAACATATCACAAATGTGTCATCGGCGGATGAAGCCGCTCACACAAAGGTGACATTCTGTACCCACGACTCCGTCTGCAAAGTCTCTAACACAAATCAGAAATCACAACTTATATACGCTCTGACTCAGCAACACTCCGGAAGGAAGTGGAGTTCGCCAATCCCGCTGAAACATCTCCTAGCAAAGTCTTCGACTCATCTGGGTGTACCTGCGTGGCATGAAACGTAGCCCCCGAAGAAAAGGGGGTCAGTACGGAATATGTACTGAGTATGTAAAGCATGGAATACAATAAAATCATAAATATAAAATAAAGTACAGAATGCAGGTACAGAAAATAAGCACGATGTAAAGAATATCAAGACAAACATGCATGCAAGAACGGTATCCTGCCCCTTGCGGGACCCGGGGAACGTGGTCGCCTCCCGGCCTTAGGCGCCACACACATCATACGCCAGAAGATTTGCTCCTGTCTCCGACACACATCATAATATCAGAATGTACATATGCATATATGTGGTTCAGCGAACCAAACACATCATACTCTATAACACATCATACTTCGGAATTCATATACGGCGCCCGACCCTCAAGCGAGGAACTCGAGAACCGTGCGCACGATACAAACCGGCCCGGGACTCGGTGAAGGAAGTAGACTCTATGCACGAGCAAAAAAAGAGAAACTAAATGCACATAAATCAAGACTCGATGAAAAAGTATACTTACCGACCCCTGAAGGCCCAGAAATGAGTTTCAGATCAGTCCGACTTAGTATGAGAAAATTAGGAGATTTCGAAGTACAGAATGTTCTACAAGTGTCTCAGAAGCCATTTTTGGAAAATCAAAGCCATAATCATGTCACGTACCTTTCGGATGTCGTTATGGATCAGATCAAATAAAACTCTTGAAATCATATGTACGCATCAAAGTATATCAAAGACTCGATGGAATCATCAAACGTGCTATCATACTTACAGAACTCTTTTGGAGACATATCGAAAGTGAATAAGGATCATAGACAAACTTGGAATCACATAATGGAATAACCCCAAGATACGTATCATACCTTACTTGACTCTAGGACATGCCAAAAGAAAGAAAGGGTAAGCCTTACATACCTGTGCCACGCCTTATTAGCTACGCTTATTTGTCCAACTCGCTAATCTACATTCAGGAGAATTGACATAATCATTAGATTCATTATCATTCACTTGTCTTAACTTCTCAAATAGATTCGCTTACATTCTGCCGAAATTTCGGCAGCATCTCCCCTGTAAATATTCCCATCCCCGAGAATACAACTCGGCCAATTTCAACAACAATCCGAGAATGGGACTCGGCCACATTATCAACAACAATGCCAACAATTATTCTAGCAACACTATAATATTCAAAATGATCCAATTAACATACAATACCGCCCGAACCTCTCCAACTTCAATAAAACATTGGCAACATATTTTCTTTTATTCTAAAATCATAAACCATATCAACAACCACACATTAACAATACCACCCATACCAATATAAGGAACCATAACAAAGTCACACTCAACTTCTCCCATAATCCATAAACAATCACAACTTCATTTCTAGCCTTTAAATACTCCTTTTACATCATGGAATCCACAACGACATCAACTAGAATATCAAATGAAATTGATTCATCATAGCTTACCAAAACATCACCATTATCGGCCACAACACTACATACATATTTCCCTGAATTTTCCATCTTTTTCTATACATTACAACAACAAGCAACATACTACATAGAATTAATTCAATCTACTTTACACAATACAACATACACACACGGCCAATACTACACATACACGGCCACAATCTCAACATCCATATTTCCATGAATTTCATTCATTTCCACATACCACAACATACAAAACCATTCATAACATATAAAAGGAGATTGAATTCTCACCTTTTCCACTCATCTTCCTTCTTAGCTAGAATTGTGAATTGCAAGAATAAGAGTTTTTCTTGCTCCAATAAGTACTCCACTTTGCTAGAGACCTTCCAATTAGTAGGAAAATAATTTTTGAACAAATGTTTATCAAGGCTTCTCCTCCACTCAATATGGCCGAATAGGCCCTTCTCCATTTTTCTTTCTTTCCAACTTCTTCATCTTTCTAAAAGATGAAGACACTTATGCCTTATTTATCCTGTTTTTCTCCACCATTTATCCATATTTATTTTTAAGCCCCTCAAGTATAAAAATATAAACACATGGCCTTATTCTTTCTCCCCAAAATTCTAGAAGGGTAAAGTCTTTGGAACACTAATTGGTGTCTTTTCCATGTATAAAAGATGAATATTATGGCAACTTGTCATCTTTTCTCTTTTTTTTTCACATGGCCAATATGACCCTTTTTCGAACTTTCATGAACTTGTGTGAAATTCCCGTTTTGCCCCTCGACTTTCCTCAATATTACCATTTTTCCCCTAGCCTTCCACATTATTTCCATGACCCCTTTTGTGAATTTCCCTTTTTGACCTTAGTCTTTCTCAATATTTCCATGCTAATAATGTTCATAACTAATATTCATAACAACTTGTACATTAAAATAATTTTTAAAAATGGTCTTGCCTTAACTTGTCACGACGATCTCGAAATATCCGAACGTACAAAATGCAGGCTATAACAATGCCCGCAGGTACAAACACTCAGTTTGGTGATCCTCCGGCTTAGTACTTCTGCCCAGCCGCTTGGAGAGCTCCATCGTTCCGGAGCTTGAGTTATTTTGGTGTAGATCCTTTTGGCATAGACTTGGTTATACTCTTAGAGGTCTGTAGACATATGTGGGTTGTGTATATACGATTTGGTTAGCTATATCGATGTAGTTCGTTTGGGATGTCCCCGTGTATAGTGGCAGCCTTGTCGGCTTGCATATTTGTTATGTTTTGGTTGGCTGTGGCTTCTCAGGAGGCATGTTCTCCTTGATGTATGACATGATGAGTTCATAGTATGCTTTTATAGAATGCCATATTGTTTCCAGTTTCAGTCTGATGATATCTAGCAGGTCATATACGGGTGCCCAGCTCGGGCACTAGTCATGGCTCATCGGTTTGGGTTATGACAAAAGTGGTATCAGAGCAGTTAGTCCTAGGGATTGTCTACAGACCGTGTCTAGTAGAGTCTTGTTTATCGGTGTGTTGTGCACCACATCTATAAACAGGAAGCTACAGGACATTTTGGATGTCATCTTTCATTCTAATCATAGATCGTGCAGTAGAGCCAATGATAGGAAAGCTCGTTCTTGATACGATTTTTGTTAAACTGCAGGATTGTATTGGAGAAGAGGACAAGTTCAGTTAATGGGAGTGTAAGTAAGGCTCCAAAGGGGGACATAAGACCCGTGTCACCCGTCGACTCAGGATCGAGGATGTCAAGAGGTATAAGAAAAAGCATCAGCTATTTCATTGAGACAGACCCATCGGAGGACGTGGTTCCAGTAGGAGGAGACCTGACTGGGAAATCATATGACAAAGACCCGTTTAAGGATTCACAAGACTCATATGGACAAAGACGTAGTTGAGGAAGTACAGAGTTTGGCACATTTAGGTTTTCCTTACGTTTCAGCATTATGTTAGGCCAGACTAGTAGACGGTAGGAAGACAAGGATGGAGAGCACACTTCACTCTATAGCCCACCAGATCAGGCTAAGGACCAATCGGCTACCGGTATACGAGTTCTTATTAGAATTTCTTTTGTGCGTATGTAATTACTTCAGGGCAATACTGAATAGTGATGAGCGTAAATCCAAAGGGGCCAATAACCAAGCATTCATAAGTAACGGCGACCAAGGTGTTTTTGCCACTATTGGTGTTACACCTCAGAACTTTGGGTTGCTGAGCGGTGAGGGGATTAACGTAAGTTAAGGTGTACATGTTGTCCCTACAAGTAAGAAGGGATACTTAATAATTCTAATTAAGAATCCAAAGAAATTAGAGGCAAGACAGAAAAGTTCGTCAAATGAAACTCCACCGCAGTTCTACGAAAGGAGGGTTCGACGGCCGTTCTTTGTACCGTCGGACGAGTCGACGCTTCGTCGATTGTGCCATAGAAATGAGTTCGAGCGAATACCATTCGACGAACAAGTTGACGCTTCGTCGATCATTTTGACGGACCATCCTTCTCACCGTCGGATGGAAAGAAACGACAGATTGCTCACTGGAAATTTAACGACTTCGACGACCAGATCGACGCTACGTCGATCGTACCGTATATCTCGATCGGGACTGATTTTGAGAATTAATATAAAGACCCCACCCTCATTTTATTTCATTTCATTCCACTCCTCCACACATCAAGAAACCTCTAGAACCTTCTCTATCATTCATCCAGTCCATGATACCGAAGAAAAGTCGCCAACTTTCCAATCTATTCCGGTTGTGAATGAATTTCTGGATGTATTTCCAGATGAACTTCCAGGCCTTCCTCCAGAAAGAGAGATTGATTTTTCCATTGATGTGTTGCCGGACACCAAGCCTATTTCTATTCCTCCTTATCGAATGGCTCCGGAAGAATTGAAAGGGCTAAAGGTGCAGTTGAAAGATTTGCTTGAAAAGGGGTTTATTAGACCCAGTTCATTGTCGTGGGGAGCACCAGTCTTGTTCGTTAGAAAGAAAGATGGTTCCCTACGAATGTGCATCGATTATAAGCAGTTGAACCAGGTGACGATAAAGAACAAATATCCTCTCCCAAGGATTGACGATTTATTTGATCAACTGCAGGGTGTTAAGTGGTTTTCCAAAGTATACCTTAGGTCGGGCTATCATCAAGTGAGGGTTAAAGAAGAAGATATTCCTAAAACAGCCTTCAGAACGAGATATGGCCATTACGAGTTTCGGGTGATGTCGTTTGGGTTGACTAATGCTCCGGCCGTGTTTATGAATTTGATGAATAATGTATTCAGGCCACTCTTGGACTTATTTGTGATAGTATTCATCGATAATATTCTGGTGTATTCCCGCACAGAATCAGAACATGCAGATCACTTGCGTATTGTACTTGGAATTCTTCGAGCTCGAAAATTGTATGCAAAATTCTCAAAGTGCGAGTTTTGGTTGAATTCGGTGACATTTTTCGGCCATGTTATTTCGGATGACGGTATTCGAGTTGATACTCAGAAAATTGAAGCTGTAAAGAATTGGCCAAGGCCTACGACGCGTACAGAAGTTCGTAGTTTTTTGGAATTTGCAGGTTATTATAGAAGATTTATGGAGGGCTTCTCATCTATTTCAGCTCCATTGACGAAGTTAACCCAAAAGTCAGCTAAATTTCAATGGAATGATGCTTGCGAACGCAGTTTCCAAGAGCTGAAGGACAGATTAACCTCAGCTCCAGTCCTAACACTTCCAGAAGGGTCAGATGGTTATGTAGTATACTGTGATGCTTCCGGTGTTGGATTAGGATGCGTGTTAATGCAGCACGGTAGGGTTATTGCTTATGCTTCGAGACAGTTGCGGAAACATGAAAAGAACTGTCCAAATCATGATCTCGAATTGGCCGCAGTCGTTCATGCATTAAAGATGTGGAGACATTACTTGTATGGGGTGCACGTCGATATTTATACAGATCACAAGAGTCTCCAATACATTTTCAAACAGAAGGAGTTGAATCTGCGGTAGAGGCGGTGGTTAGAATTATTGAAAGATTATGATGTGAGTATTTTATACCACCCCGGAAAAGCGAATGTAGTAGCGATGTGCTTAGCAGTCGATCAATGGGTTGCCTATGCGAAGCTCCTCCGGAAAGGAAAGAAATGATTCATGAGCTTTGCCAGCTAGCTAATCTTAGAGTGTGTGTAATTGATTCAGGTAGTGCAGGGATTGGTATTAATGATCCCACGGTTTCGTCTCTGAATGTGGAAGTGAAAGAGCGTCAGTATGAAGATCCTCAGTTGAGCCACTATAGAGACACATTTCATGAAAAAGAGAGATCTCCATTTAAAACTTCGATGGATGTGATCCTTAGATACCAAGGCAGGCTATGTGTTCCGAATGTTGTAGAATTGCGCCGAAGAATTTTGGAAGAAGCCCATTATTCTCGGTATTCTATCCATCCAGGTGCAACAAAGATGTATCACGATCTTAAATTGATATATTGGTGGGATGGCATGAAAAGAGACATAGCAGAATTTGTAGCTCAATGTCCAAATTGCCAGCAAGTAAAGATTGAACATAAAAAGCCAGGAGGGTTATTGCAAGCGATGGAAATTCCTACGTGGAAATGGGAAGTCATTAATATGGATTTTATTGTGGGGTTACCTCGTTCCCGAGGCAAACACGATTCTATATGGGTAATTGTGGACAGATTAACAAAGGCATCTCATTTTCTTCCAGTAAGGACCACATACTCAGCAGAAGATTATGCGAGGTTACATCTCAAAGAAATTGTGCGACTTCATGGTATTCCACTATCCATTATTACGGATAGGGGAGAACAGTTCACAACCAAATTCTGGAAGTCCTTTCAAGAAGGTCTAGGTACCCAGGTGAAGCTTACCATGACATTTCATCCACAGACCGATGGACAAGCCGAACGTACTATTCAAACCTTGGAAGATATGCTACGGGCATGTGTACTAGATTTTGATGGTAGCTAGGATGATCACTTACTCCTTGTTGAGTTTGCATACAACAATAGCTACCATTCCTGTATCCAAATGGCTCTGTATGAAGACTTATATGGAAGGAAGTGTAGGTCCCCAATTGGATGGTTTGAAATAGGAGAAGTACAGCTAATAGGCCCTGAATTGATTCAGCAAGCGGTAGAAAAAGTCCAAATGATCCGAGATCGATTGTTGATAGCCCAAAGTCGCCACAAATCTTATGCGGATAACCGCCGACGGGACTTGGAATTTCAAATTGATGATTTGGTATTTTGGAAAGTGTCGCCAATGAAAGGGGTGATGAGATTTGGCAAGAAAGTAAAATTAAGTCCTCGATACATTGGACCCTATAAAATTTTCCATAAGGTGGGCCAAGTAGCCTATGAATTAGATTTGCCTTCGGAGCTTGAATCAATTGACCCAGTTTTTCGTGTCTCAATGCTCCGCAAGTGTGTTGGATATCCCAAGAGAATTGTTCCAATAGATGATGTGCAAGTGACAGAAAAGTTAGCATATGAAGAAGTACCCATTGCCATCTTATACAGGCAAGTATGAAGACTGCGAAACAAGGAAGTGGCTTCAGTTATGGTCTTATGGTGGAATAGCAATCGAGAAGAGATGACTTGGGAAGCGGAAAAGAAAATGAAATTCAAGTATCCACATTTATTCCAACCCCCAAGAGAGGTTCAAGATGAAACGCCAGCAATATAAGGTATGTATATAGTAAATGAAGTGTAATAATTAGAGTATCTGAACACCCCTATTTTCATCATTACTCAGATATTATATCCCCTATCTTCGGGAGCTTTCGTGAGTCCTTCTTAGAGTTTTATTGTGTTGTAGCACTGTGAGGCAGAAATATTATGGGTTGTTGTGACAGGACGGTAGCGCCATATTACATGGGAAACTCTGGCGAAATTTTTGTAGAAATCCCGAGTACTTAACAATCGAGAAGGAATGTTCCAAAAGGGGGGGGGGGGGGAGGGAGAATGTTACACCTCGGAACTTTGGGTTGCTGAGCGGTGAGGGGATTAACGTAAGTTAAGGTGTACATGATGTCCCTACAAGTAAGAAGGGATACTTAATAATTCTAATTAAGATTCCAATGAAGTTAGAGGCAAGAGAGAAAAGTTCGTCAAATGAAACTCCACCGCAGTTCTGCAAAAGGGGGGTTCGACGGCCGTTCTTTGTACCATCGGACGAGTCGACGCTTCGTAGATTGTGCCGTAGAATTGAGTTAGAACGAAGACCATTCAATGAACAAGTTGACGCTCCGTCGATCAGTTCGACGGACCGTCCTTCTCACCGTCGGATGGAAAGAAACGGTAGATTGCTCACTGGAAATTTAACGACTTCGACGACCAGATCAACGCTCCGCCGATCAGATCGACGCTACGTCGATCGCACCGTATATCTCGGTCGGGTCTGATTTTGAGAATTAATATAAAGACCCCTCCCTCATTTTATTTCATTTCATTCCACTCCTCCACACATCAAGAAACCTCTAGAACCTTCTCCATCATTCATCCACAAGGAATCCAAGGAAATCCATGATCAACTACACCAAACCATGAAATCAAGCGTGTGAAAGCTAGTAAAAGTTCATCTAAGCCAAGATAACTCAAGAGAATGGGAGTTAAGGTTTTGGTGAAAGAAGAGAACGTCCACTCAAAGGTTGTTCATCCATCATCCAATGTGAGTTTTATGGTATTTACATGTTATTTGAGGTGTTGAAAGTTGAAACACCTGGATTGTAGAAGGAGGTAGAAAATGAGTCATGAATGAGTGAATAGTGTCATTAATGAACAATAGTTAGGATGAATTATGAACGTTGGTATATTGTGATTGTGAATACGTTACTAATGACACTTAGACCACGGAATAAGTATTATGTATGAGAAAACGCGATAATGAGCTATAGCTATAATTGTGGAGAATTGAAGGAAAATGGTGAATCGTGAAAAATGTAGATGATTAATGATTGTTGTTGCCATATTGTGAATATTGTTATGAACGTTTGGGAGTTGATATAGAATGTGGGAAAAGTAGTAGAAACAAAGGAAATGCTGCCCAATTTTCCCTAGAAATAGTAAAATGTTCTTATAGCCGAGTAACTAATGTTAATGCGAATCCTCTTGAAGGTAGAAACGCGAACATCGAAGGAGAACGACAAAGCGATAAAGTAGTTAAACGAAAAAGGTATGTGAGGCTAGTCCTTTCTTTTTATGGAATGAGTCCTATAGTATGACTTTCCTTCCCCTTCATGAATCTCTTAAATTCTGGAAAAACTCTGAGCCTATGTTCAGGAATAGCTATCCAAGGTAAGAGTTATGTTATGAGCCCAATAATGATGATGATGAGTTAAAGTATATGGATTCTAGATGTTCATGATATGATATTCCTAAAACGTTAATGATGCCATTTATTGCTTACACTAACCTCATATACTATTCCCTTCAAGGCGAGGCAAAATGTTAATGAGTGCTCCATAATGACATCGGGGGATCACGACCTTATGTCACCCCGATAAGGTATAGTTGTCCTTGAGTCTTTATGCATGCACTATGCTGAGTATATTATGATGATGATATAACACCGCGCCTATATGGCTGGGCAGTCACCGCTAAGGCGAGGAGCGTATACACCATGTCCAGATGGCATGGGCAGACACCACTAGTGGGCGGCATGATATGATACCCCAGACGCGGGAGGCCTGGACGCAGGCTAATGCTAATGATTATCACACCGATCCGACATAGACGGGCAACTTATATATTTATGCATATATGATATGATGATGATTATAAGTAAGCCAGCATGCATCATTTCCTTTATATTAGACGGTCAGATACATATGTTCCTTATTGATGCTTCCTTTATTTCATTGGCATATCATTATTGTTTATGCCTCTCATACTCAGTATAATGTTCGTACTGACGTCCGTTTTCTTTGGACGTTGTGTTCATGCCCATAGGTAGACAGGGAGGTGATCTTGATCCGGACTCATAGGAGCAGTTAGCTGATTTGGAGGGCACTCCATTTTTTTCTGTAGGTGCCATTGATTATTCATTTGGTGTATATGTACATGTATGTTTTGGGCACGATGGGGTCTTGACCCGTCCATATGTCTAGTACTCTAATAGATGCTCGTAGATGCGCAGTGTGGGTTCTATCGTCTCACGAGGTTGCTACTATGTATATATAATATATATATATATATATATTATTTTAATGACCCAAAGGCTTGTGCATATAAAACTATTTATGTTTCTGAATGAAAGATGATTGTTTTCTTATAAATTGAGTATGTTTTTGATAAAAGAACGTTTAATGTGCATGATAAGTAGTAGAACGAGGGGTGCTCGGTGGTTTGCCCCGGGCACCCGTCAGGGCCCGTAGTTGGGTCGTGAAAATTGGGCATCTGGAAAATCTAGGATGACGGGTAATCATACACATAGGTGAAAGGTCAATATTGAGGATTAAAATGTCCAAAATAATAATCGTGTAGTCGGAAGAGTAAGAGACCTTTTTAATTCGGTGGGAGATGCATTACGGGAATGTTTTGGAATTGGTTAAGACCTCTACTTGCTCCAGAAATATATGATGAAGGTCATGCAGTAAGGTGGGTGCGATTATATCAGCACTAACACACCGGATCTTATCAGAGTTTCAAGGTTAAGCGTGCTTGAGTGAGAGAAATTATTAGGATGGGTGACCCCCTGGGAAGTGTACTAAAGGTCCTATCAATTTGGACAAAAGAGACGAATGAGAAGCTAGAGTAGCCTAAGGGAAATTAGAGTGTGTGGAGTAGTTGGAGACCTTAAGAAGTCGCGTAGGACGAGGCGGACTAGACCAGTGAAGAGAAAGAAGGTGCATCACAACTCTAGAACCTGGATGGGTTTGAGTAGCTTTGGAAACACTTTGTAAGCGAGGCGTTAGAATATATATAGATGAATGCGTATGATATCCCATATGTGGCTGTATCAACGGGTATGTTTATGTTACGCCCCAGAAAATTTCATGTTACTAAGGCTGCAGACGGCTTAATGTGAGCTCAAGGAGGAGCAAATATTACAAGTATAAAGGATGAAATTCTACTGTATTAGCATGAGGATAGCATGAGTATGATATTTGGAATTCGTACAATACAATTGGAATGATACGTTAAAAGATATATAGTCCTCCTAACCGTAAGCTGAGGTGGGGCCCACATGATGGGGTTTTTATGAAGGAAATATGACAAGTTATATGGGCAATATATGTGAAGTTAAACACAACTCAAGAAGGACCCTTGAGCCAAATCCAAGTGTAAGCCCTCCAAAAAGATGTTTTTAAGTTACGTTTTCAGGTGATCTGACTTCGGGAGGCCATAACCCCATCATTATTTGGGAATTTGGGAAAACTCTAAATATCAAAGTTGTAGATAATTGAATTATCTTTCCAACCAGAGGTCGTGGACCTTAACCGAACATAGGTATAAAAGGTTATGGACATTTTAAGGCAAAAAGGTCAAGCTGGGAAGTGGGCTCGGCCCAACCCGACTCAAGGTCGGTGGGAATCGACCCAAGACCCCCTATATAAGGGAGAAGTTCGTGCCATTTGTTGACATTTAACCCCAAAAAGAGCTGAACATTTTAGAGAGAGAGACAGAGAGAGAGAGAGAGAGAGGAGAGGTAAAGAGAGAAAGTGGAGAATCGATCAAGTTCGAGGCCCCGAATCCCGAGGCTCGTGAAGGATAAAGTGTAGTAGGAGTTGTCGTCATCGTTTTAAGCTAAATATTGATCTTGGGGGATGATATTTTCGTGGTTGAGCTGCTGCTAAGGTATGTATAAGATTCCTTTTATGCTATTAAAGTGTTTATTTAGAGTTTTAATGGATTAGAACGGAGGAAATAATGTTAAAAGCTCGTTTGGCATTTTTGGGGAGTTTATGAAGGTGGGGGTGTTTCAGTGTAGTTAAATGGATGGAAATATCTGAGTTATGATGTATAATAATTGTTGATATTGTTGTTGATGGTGTTGATAAGTTGCTGTTCTTGAATTTGGGAGAATAAAGTGTATGAAAATATCGTATACAAAGCGTATACGGGTCGTTTTGGTGTATATCCTTGGGATTTGATACTTTGAGTTTAAAAAGGCTTATATGAGATGGTTCTTGTTGTTGTTAATTTAGCTGAATTGGATTCTTGGGGTTGTCGAGTTTATAAAGGAAATGTTGTCGAAATTCCGTTAGAAATAAAGATAAGTTTATGGGATTGATTATAATGATATATTGTGGATTGATTGTTGGTAAATTGATATTGTTGATAGATTAGCATGACCCGAAGATGGGCTATGGTTAGCTGGAAAGCGGCAAAGGTATGTAAGGCAAACCTTTCTTCCTTTGGCATGATTCTTGCTGTTATTCATTCTATATGTACTCCATATGATTCCATTCTTAGAAGGGTAAGGTCTAAATGTTTCTGGTGATGGCTTATTGATATTGTACTCCTATTCTGTTCCAAAGGGAACACCCATAAGGTGCCAAGTTGAGTTGTGTATATGGTTTTACTAATGATTTCGAGGAAATGAGTTTTATACTAAAGGAAACATAAAGTTTGATTTTCAAAACCATTCCGAAGGGGGTGCGAGATTTTACTACTTCATTTTGTTTATGATTTATGTCTACATTCCATAGTATCATACTTTTGTATTGATATGATCACTTATTCTTTGGGTAGGGCTATAAGTAGTAAGAATTTGATAACAATTCTACCCTCAAACTTGAAAGTATGTTCTCCTAAGTCTAGTGAGATACAAATTTGATAACTTCTTATGAAAGTCTAAGGCTAATAACTGGATTGTGATGAATTAATTAGTGACTTAAGCTTTGAATTGAAATTGTTATTTATGAATTGAGTTTGTGTTGATATGATGGTGATATTAAGCTAGAAGCGGCTGCCCGAAGGGGCCATTATTATTAAGCCAGAAGTGGCTGCCCGAAGGGGCCATCATTATTATGCCGGAAGCGGCCGTCCGAAGGGACTATTATGATACTAGACGGAAGTGGCTGTCCGAAGGTACTATTCTGTTAACATGTCGGAAGCGGCATATGTTTTGGATTGCATTATTTACTTAAAGATTATTTTGAGACTTCATGTGCACATTTATGTTTTTTCCAGCGAAGGCTGCAGGTATTGAGTTAGGTTCCGATTTCTTCTCTCCTAAGTCAAATTATGATTATGACTTGTTACCACCTTACATACTCAGTACATTGTCCGTACTGACGTCTTTTTGCCTGGGGACGCTGCGTTCATGCCCGCAACCCCAGATTGTTTGGCAGGTTAAGTGTATAGCTAGGATGCTTGGACGTCAGCTGGGATTGGCAAGTTCCACCTCATTCTGGAGCTGTGCTGAGTCATGTATCGATATGTATGATTATGGGTATGTCAGGGCCCTGTCCTGACTCATAATGTTCAGTTTACTTCTTAGAGACTTCTTCAGACTGTGTCTTGTGGTATGTTTGTCGAGATGTCGACAAAGTGATGGCAGTTGAGTCATTAGTGGATTTTAAAAGAGTATGTATTTTAGATGATTTCAATTGGTTTAAAGTACTTATTTGATTGAAAGTTTTCGTAATCGTTATAAAGATAATGATTTCTATTTGGAAAAGTTTTATATTCTTGAAAGTTTTTGAAATTATAGGATTTGATAGAGCGAATGTCTAAGGGTTCACTTGACTCTGATGAGAGTTGGGTGCCCGTCATGCCCTACCACTGTTAGGGTGTGACAGTGTATCCCAGCAACAGGCGTTCCGGTATATGGAAGGCATTGATCGAACAGGGTGATAAAGTTCAAGTGACAAAAGAATGTTACCATGTAGGCTGATGTTATCTTCACCACAGGCTAGAACTGGAAAGTCCTAAGGTAATGACATCTGGAAAAAGGGGAAAGTGAGTATAAGGAAGGTAAGGAGATCAAAATGTCAAAAAAAGTGAAAGAGTAAGAAACATAAGAGAGTGAAGCCTCCAAGAGAGACGATGGGCAAATCACGGGACTATTTGGGTAAAAATTTGAATGTAGGCACGCGAATTGGATAAAGTGTGGTAGTATGGAAACAAAAGATGAATGCGTAGGGTTAGAGAACAGGCTTTGATAAGTAGGACTAAAAGAATAGTGACCACGATGAGGAATGTGAAGTAAGAGAAAGAATGGTTAGGCCTTGCGATGATGTTAAGAGGTTTCCAGCCCTTGAAAGGTATGTAAAGGGATACGTGCGTGGTCAAATCAACACGGTTCCCTCGGACATGGACAAGCTTTCCAAAAAGATGACTTAAGAATAGAACGGATTTGTGCATTTAAAGGAATATTTCCCGAACTTCAGAGCCGATACTACAAATAACAAGAGAAAAAAGGTGCTCGAGGAGGAAGAAACCCAAGGAAGGTTAAGGATGAAAGTAGGAAAGGTATACTAATGGGTTGGTCGAATGAAGAGGAGAGCATTTAGGAGTAAAGTAACTGGAAATCTTTAACCATGGGAGTAAGAAGGATACTTTAACGAGTTAGCGGTACGAAACCGATTACTCATCGAGGAAAGAACGAGGATGATGAGTTGACACAATTGATTAGAAAATTAATGACATGGAATAAGAATTCTTGTGAACACCAAGATATTCGATCTTAGAGGAAATGGAATGAAACGTAAGGAACGTGCATGGAAGACCACCCGGTCGTAGCATCAGAAAGATAGATAAAGGTTCGATGAACGAGGATAGAGAGAGTGTAAACTGTAAGAATTCTGCGCTAAGAGCAAAAGTAGTAGGACACTCGAAAAATTTGGATGTACAACTGCAACACAAACGCGTTGTTAAGAAGGATTATGAGTAAGTGAGCTAAGCGGGCGAAAGGACTAGTAGTGGATGGAAGGGTATGGATATATTAACAAAATGATGGTATAGACATAAATGGAAGAAGAACTCAAGGTAAGAAGAATTTTAGATATGTTATAAGCAAAGTCGGTAGGAAAGACAAGGAGTAAGGTATAATCGAAGACTTCATAAATGACGTGGTGACTCTAGATGTTACCATTAACTTGCGAGTCCGAAAGACCATTAGTCATAAAAGATAGAGGTGCGAAAAGACGGAAAAGAAGGCATCATAATTAGATCTAACCCTTATAAGTGTTCCAATTGAACACAAGAGTGTAACTAGCAAAAAGGATCAATAAGGAAGACCATACGATGACAGAACCCCGACCCTAAGAAGATCGTGAAGGACGGTAGATAATTATCGAAGACGACGGTTACTCGAAGGCTATGGGCGTATAAGGACCTCCTTAATAAGGGGGGAAGAACATACTATACTTAAAAGGAGCGGGAGCTATGACGTTTCAAGCTCCAGAAAAGGAGATTTATTAGCTCAGGGCTAGAGTTCGAGGCGTATTGGCATATCGGGAAGGGCGCAATGAAGTATAAACGAATTGACAATAAGTGTACCATGAGGTAGACATCGGAAGAAAGTATGGAAGATAACTCAAGAGAGAACTTTACGCCAAGATGAACTATGATATTTTTGGACCATGATTTGAATCCCTCGCATCGGACCCAAAAACAAAATTACGCCGTACTTAAGTATGCAATGACATGCCCTAAAGGGTAATGAAAAGAGAAAGAAAGGTCTCCAAGCTAAATTTACAAAGGGTGTTAGAGAGGATGACGAACCCAAAGGACACTTGGGATGACAATGACAATTGCAATAAAAGGAACAACGATTGGTAGTTTGGAAATTTTTGAAGGAAAGAAAGAACACTACTCCTATGAATGGAAATAAAAGAGTTCACTAGATATTAGAAAATAGTTCATGGACCACTAATTATACTGAACATAAGAGCATATGCTTTGGAATTATATGAACCGTCAACGTGAAGCTATGCCCAACTACAATTGTAAGAAGGCCACACCGGAAAGCCAACAAGGAATAACGACTGACGAAATGATCGTCGATACAAAGAAATAGAAGATAAGTATACTTGCGTTGCGGGAGAGTAATAATAAATGAATTGCCGTAGTCCTATGCTTCTGGGATTGTATTGACACATGTGAGGGAAAACGTTGTAGCAGGAGCTCGAAGATGTTGCGAGCTATGAAATTAGTTAAACTCGGATTATAAGTTTTCCATAAGTGTAACTGGACTGCGAAGGATAATAAGTGGCGAAGAAACATTACGTATATATGTATTTCTGTTACACCTCGGAAAAATCTTCCGTTGGTACGCAAGTGAATGAACTAGTGAGGAGTATGAGTATACGATGTTTTCATGGGCGAGCGATGACATTCGATGATTCTAGGTGAGAGTTCAAAGATGTTAGAGATGGGGGAAGAGGATTGCCAAGAGAAGGCAATGTATTTTGATAAGCATCGGAAAGAAATTACGAGTAACGAGTTAGTAAGGGCTTAATGATATCTTGGAGAAGAGTGTTAACATCCCTGGATTGGTATTGAAGTGTTGAACAAGTGTTAAGAAGGTTCCATAAGGATTGGAGATCAAACGAGATGACGAAACGAACTTCGGAATCACTGGGGATTATACGGCCAAACATACTGGCCGTATAATTTATACGGTCCGTATGTTTGGGACCATACAATCAACCCAGATTTGCCAAACTCTCTGGACCAATTGCATGACCAAACATACGGCCCGTACAATTTATACGGACCGTATCTTGGTCCGTATGTTTGGTCGGGACAGATTTTGTCCAATAAATGTAAGGGACCAAGGTTATTTCATTTCATTTCTTCTTGACACCCCTTCTCTCTAAAACATCTCTCTACATATATTCCACAAGTTTTCAAGGGTTTTTAGTGATCAACAACACAAAATAAGTGAATCAAGTGTAAGCAAACCCATTAAAGATCATTCAAGTCAAGAAATCCAAATGGAGAAAAACTAGGGTTTTTGCTCAAGTGGAGTATTTCGACTAAGGCTTGTTCCTACAACATCTAAGGTACGATTTATGGTATTTATATGTTGTTTAAGGTATTTGGAAGTTGAAATGCTTGGATTTTAAAAGAGTATAGCAAAATGGGTCATGAAAGATAAATAGTGACGTTTTGAGAAATAGTTTGAATTAAATCATGATTGTTGTTGTGTTGTGACATGAATGGGTTATAAATGACGTTAAGATCATGAAATAGGAATTGTAAGTAAATGGACGAAATCGTGTGTTATGGTCTTGAATATGGAAAATAGGAAGTGAATTGAGAATATGGATAATGTAGATGACAAAAGGCTATTGTTATGATATTGTAAATGTATTGTTGACGTTTGGGAGTTGAATTACGATATGGAGGAATGTTGTATAAATAAAGGAGATGCTGTCCGATTTTCCTTAGCTTTAGCCATTTATGCTAGTTGTCAATTCTAACGATAGTATGACCTTGATGAAGGTATAAACGCAAGCGTGGAAGGGAAAGTGCAAGTGTTATATAGCCAAACGAAACGGTATGTAAGGCTAACCCTTATTTTATAAGGCATGGTTCTTTGGCTAAACGTCTAAATCTCCTATAAGACTATGATTCCCTTCAAATGATTTGATTCTCCGAGCTAGTAGGCTCCCGAGGCTCGATGTGCTGCGATTGTACTAAGTTCCTCGTATGACGAATAAGCCTATAGGGTAGATGTAACAATAATGACAATGATAGTAATGATGATGAGAATAAAATGATGCTAAAGATGCTTATGAGCTATTATATGTATATGTGCCTATGAAGGGCTTTAATAAGACCCCGAGCTTATGACGCCGGGTAAGAATATATGTATATGAATATGTATAGAGTATGTATATGATTATATGTATATGATTATGAAATGCGCGCGCACTTCTGCAGAAGGTACGGATAACCCTGATGCCTTGGTAGGGCCAGGTATGTATGACCTTGAGCCTTGGTTGGCCAAGTATATATGAAACACCGAACATTTATGGTCGGGCACGCTATAGCTATATATATATGTGTGTGTGTATATGACATCAGTATGAGTACGAATATGTTATAAAAAAAATGAATGTGAAGGTAAATAAATACGAATATGGATGTATGTACACGGATACGCAATAGAAATGGAATGTCCTTGTGGAAAGCAAGTAAGTGCTATGACGACGATATTATTATCTCCCATGTTATGCTATCTCATATGTTGACTCTTAAGGTTTCATATTGATATTGATCATGCTTTACATACTCAGTACATTCTTCGTACTGACGTCCTTTTGTTTGTGGACGCTGCGTCATGCCCGCAGGTGCACAGGGAGACAGGCTTGATCCATAGCTATATTTTCAGGGACTACATAGCGGAGCTCCATTTCATTCGGAGCTATAGCTTTTGGGTACTTATTCTTTTGTGTACATAATTATGGGCATAGCGGGGTCCTGTCCCGCTCATGTGATATGTTATAACCTTCTTAGAGGCTCGTAGACATGTGTATGTGGTTAGATGTGTTTGACCTTGTCGGCCTATATTTTTGTATGTCATTTTGTTGGCCTTGTCGGTCCATGTACATTGATGTGGCATAGATGCCTATGATGATATAAGAAATGTTGTCGTCCAATTGGGACTAGTAGATTGATGGCTAGAATGCATGATTTGATTTATGGCTCACCTAGATGTTATGTGAAAGTATGTTAAAGGGGTGCCCGGGTGGGGTAGCGCCGGGTGCTCGTCGCAGCCCTAGTCGGGTCATGAAAAAAGTGGTATCAGAGCAGTTCAGTCTTGGGGTGTGTCTAAGAGCCGTGTCTAGTAGAGTCTTGGTTATGGGTGTGTTGCGCGCGACAGTTATAAATAGGAAGCTGCAGACATTTTAGGAATAAATGACCTTCTTTCTTCATAAGAATCGTGCGATAGAGCTATGATGTAAGAAATTCTTGTTCCGTAATCGTGTGTTGTGTATTTCAGAGAATTCTTGTAAAGAGAAAGACTACAGCAGCCCAAAAGGGCATGACAGTGGCAGAAAAGTGGGCTGAAAGAGCACCGCCACCGGTAGTAGAGGAAAGTGAGTCCCAGAGTGCGGCTCAATCTCAGTCCTCCCAGACAGTGCCTATTATTGAGGAGCGTGAGGGAGCTTCAGCCCAAGCTCCAGCACCTCCAGCTCCTCCACCGAATGCTTCTGGCCAAGATGTAAAAGAGGCCATACATTTTCTTACACAGTTAGTTGCTGCTCAGACTTAGCGGCAAAGTACAGGGCAGGGTGACAGGGCTGTTAGTGCAAGGGCCCGTGACTTCATTACTTTAAACCCTCCGGAATTCTTTGGGTCAAAGCCGGAGGAGGACCCCCAGGACTTTATTGATGGTATGTTGAGGACGCTTCGATTGATACATGCTTCAGACACCGAGTCGGTGGAGTTAGCGTCATATAGATTGAGAGATGTCTCGATCCAGTGGTATACAGTCTGGATGGCTTCACGGGGAGCCAATGCACCTTCCCCGGTATGGCAAGAGTTTGTTGATGCTTTTCTCCGTCATTATATGCCTTCAGAAGTTCGGCGAGCTAGGGCCGATAAATTCTTAAATTTGAGGCAGGGTAGCATGAGTGCTCTAGAGTACAGTCTCCGCTTCAATTCCTTGGTCAGGTATGCTTCGGCCATGGTAGTGGATATGGGTGACCGGGTACACCGATTTGTGAAGGGCTTAGGGCCACACTTGATGGATAGATGTTTTCATGGGTGAGCGATGACATTTGATGATTCTAGATGAGAGTTCAAAGATGTTAGAGATGGGGGAAGAGGATTGCCAAGAGAAGGCAAAGTATTTTGATAAGCATCGGAAAGAAATTACGAGTAACGAGTTAGTAAGGGCTTAATGATGTTTTGGAGAAGAGTGATAACGTCCATTGGATTTGTATTGAAGTGTTGAAAAAGTGTTAAGAAGGTTCCATAAGGATTGGAGATCAAACGAGACGACGAAACGAACTTCGGGATCACTGAGGATTATACGGCCAAACATACTGGCCGTATAATTTATACGGTCCGTATGTTTGGGACCATATAATCAACCCAGATTGGTCAAACTCTCTGGACCAATTGCACGACCAAACATACGGCCCGTACAAATTATACGGACCGTATCTTGGTCCGTATGTTTGGTCGGGACAGATTTTGTCCAATAAATGTAAGGGACCAAGGTTATTTCATTTCATTTCTTCTTGACACCCCTTCTCTCTAAAACATCTCTCTACATATATTCCACAAGTTTTCAAGGGTTTTTAGTGATCAACAACATAAAATAAGTGAATCAAGTGTAAGCAAACCCATTAAAGACCATTCAAGTCAAGAAATCCAAATCGAGAAAAACTAGGGTTTTTGCTCAAGTGGAGTATTTCGACTAAGGCTTGTTCCTACAACATCTAAGGTACGATTTATGGTATTTATATGTTGTTTAAGGTATTTGGAAGTTGAAATGCTTGGATTTTAGAAGAGTATAGCAAAATGGGTCATGAAAGATAAATAGTGACGTTTTGAGAAATAGTTTGAATTGAATCATGATTGTTATTGTGTTGTGACATGAATGGGTTATAAATGACGTTAAGATCATGAAATAGGCATTGTATGTGAATGGACGAAATCGTGTGTTATGGTCTTGAATATGGAAAATTGGAAGTGAATTGAGAATATGGATAATGTAGATGACAAAAGGCCATTGTTATGATATTGTAAATGTATTGTTAACGTTTGGGAGTTGAATTATGATATGGAGGAATGTTGTATAAATAAAGGAGATGCTGTCCGATTTTCCCTAGCTTTAGCCATTTATGCTAGTTGTCAATTCTAACGATAGTATGACCTTGATGAAGGTATAAACGCAAGCGTGGAAGGGAACGTGCAAGTGTTATATAGCCGAACGAAAAGGTATGTAAGGCTAACCCTTCTTTCATAAGGTATGGTTCTTTGGCCAAACGTCTAAATATCCTATAAGACTATGATTCCCTTCAAACGATTTGATTCTTCGAGCTAGTAAGCTCCCGAGGCTCGATGTGCTACGATTGTACTAAGTTCCTCGTATGACGAGTAAGCCTATAGGGTAGATATAACAATAATGACAATGATAGTAATGATGATGAGAATAAAATGATGCTAAAGATGCTTATGAGCTATTATATGTATGTGTGCCTATGAAGGGCTATAATAAGACCCCGAGCTTATGACGCCGGGTAAGAATATATGTATATGAATATGTATAGAGTATGTATATGATTATGAAATGCGCGCGCACTTCTGCAGAAGGTACGGATAACCCTGATGCCTTGGTAGGGCCAGGTATGTATGACCTTGAGCCTTGGTTGGCCAAGTATGTATGAAACACCGAACCTTTATGGTCGGGCACGCTATAGATATATATATATATATATATATATATATATATGTGTGTGTGTGTGTGTGTGTGTGTATATGACATCAATATGAGTACGAATATGTTATAAAAAAATGAATGTGAAGGTAAATAAATACGGATATGGATGTATGTACACGGATACACAATAGAAATGGAATGTCCTTGTGGAAAGCAAGTAAGTGCTATGACGATGATATTATTATCTCCCATGTTATGCTATCTCATATGTTGACTCTTAAGCTTTCATATTGATATTGATCATGCTTTACATACTCAGTGCATTCTTCGTACTGACGTCCTTTTGTTTGTAGACGTTGCGTCATGCCCGCAGGTGCACAGGGAGACAGGCTTGAACCATAGCTATATTGTTACATCCGACATTTTTGTTCATTCGGAAAATTCAAGATAAAATGACTTGTGATGAATAAGGCCACAATTGGACCTTACTTGGCATGAATGTGTAAGTTATGAATACCTTGGTGTGGAATTACGAAAGGAGGCCAAGGGCCAAAATTGGAATTTTGGAAAACTTGGTCCATGAATTGCCATTTTTAGCCAACAATTTTGGCTCAAAAAAAAAAATAATAAGATAAGGCCCAACCGGCCACTTCACTTTAGCCCAAGTCCATGGTGAATAATTAATCACCATGTGACATTATATATGTGATCTTATCTTAAGAAGGTTCAAGAAAAAAATCAAAAGAAATCAAGAGCAAAAGAGGAGAGCATTTCGGGTTTTGGAGAGAAAAAGAAAGAAAAGAAAGAAAATTTTTTGGAGCCAATCCTTTGGTTTAAAGAGTTCATCTCTTGAGAGATTATTGCTAAGCACAAGATTCTCTACAAGTTGGTATAAATATTGGGGCAAGAAAACAATTTTTATCTCCAAGTGAAGGGCTTGAAGAAAGGTGAGAATTTCATGATTTTGTTGTGTTATAAATGGTATATGTATGTTGTAGTATGTGTGAATGAATGAAAAACATTGAAATTTTGTGTGTTGGAACTAGGGGTGTGTTGGCCGAATATGTACATGAAATTGCATGATTTTAATGGCTTGAATTCTTGTTGTAATCTAGTTGTAATATGATGGGAATTATATTAGAAAGGAAAGTGGAATGAATTAGTGAAAAATTGGAAGTGTGGGAGGTGGCCGTGTGGTGCTAGGTTTGATATGAAATATGAATTTGATTTTTGGTTGTATGCTAATTGAGTTAAGGTGAATTGAATCTTGTTAGCATGTTAATTGTGTTGTTATGGAAGATTGGTTATTAAGTTGTTGAAGGAAATTATTGAACTTTGTTATGATTTGTGTATAAGTGAAAATGAAAGTGTTAAGAGGCAAATTATGCTTATGACAATGAACTTGGAATATAAAAATGTGTTGATGAGTTTGCATGTTGAAAGTTAGGAAGGGATTGGAAAAGTAGTGACTTGATGGAAAGTTGAATGTTTGTGAATTTTATGAATATCTTGTGAATATTATGTGAACATGTTATGGATTCCTCCGATGTGTGTCGTAATGATTTTGATGGATAATGGATATGAAAATAATAAGTTTTGGTTGGAAATGTAAGCTTGAAACGAAAGATGATTCGTCGTGTCGAAGGGTGGCTAATAATGCCATAGCGTATGATTTAGTGGTTATTGATGTTTGTTGTTGTTTGGATGTCTCCTCTGGGTTGTTGTGTTGCTAAGTTGAGCCGAGCTAAGTCTCGGAGATGTCGTATATACAGAGGAAATGCTGCCGAAATTTCGGTAGGCAATTATGTGTAAAGTTAGAGTATTGAAAGAATGAAACTAACCAAATGGTAAACTTGACCATTTCCAGATTTTGGACGAAATTTGGATTGACGCCGAGCGAGCATAAGGCGCCATCGAGGTATGTGAAGCACTTCTCTACGTTCCTAGGCATGTTCTGGATGTGGTAGGCTCGACCGCGAGCCTTAAGTCCGACTCCGTTCCCCGGAATTCGAGACGGAAAACCGCTCCAATTCCTTCAATTCAATTGAACCTATTTTCTTACAAATTGTCCTTAAAGTGATATTTTGCACAAAAATTTCCCCAAACGGAGTCGGAACACTTCCGAATGAGTATGGGTGACCTCATAAGGTCAATTATCAATAATTTACGTATGTAGTCTCGGGTGGGTCCGAGGTGGGCCCACAAGGCCCGATACTCCCGGTACGATTTTAAAATACATCTGTTTTGGTCCGATGTTCTCCAAAAACTTCTGAACTATTGTTTTATGTATATTATGGCTATTTTTGTGTAATTTATACAATATGATTTCTGAAAAGTTGAGAATCCCATTCTGATAATAATCTGTCGTGCCTTCCCAACTAGGATATAGGCGCGTACTATGCATACTATCTGGATATTCTGATTTTGGCTCGCCGTTTGGCACCCTTCAATTTGATCGAGTCTGTATGTTGAGTCTGTAGGTAGGTGGTTTCTCATTTATCGATTCGTGTCTGTCTCAATGCATTCTTTCACTGCGACCCGGGCCAGGTTCTGTTATCGTGCATAATTCTCTGCATTGTTCACCGCGTCCCTCGGCGTACGGGCCGGGATCTGTATGTCTGTATGATCTGTGTATGGGGATGGCGGCCAGGATGGCATATGATCTGATTTGATTCTGTCTGTCCACCGCGTCCCGTACTAAAAGGGCCGGGTTCTGTTACAGCGCCCCCAGACAGGGCCGGGATCTGTATGAATATATGCGTGTGCCATCTGTATTTATAAAGCACACGCCTTTGTATGATTTTGTATGACTCTGTGCTACTCTGCATGCATAATTCTGTCCGTCATACTACTGTCTGTCCGTCTGTGTTACGACTATTTCTGTATGTCCGTATGGCTTCTGCTTCTGTATGTCCGTATGGATTCAGATTCTGCTCGTCTGTCCGTATTATGATTCCGTCTGTCTGTCCGAACTATAATTCTGTTCATTTGTGTGTAACACGATTCTATATGTCTGTCTGGATCATAACTCTGTCCGTTAGTTTGACTTATGATTTTGCCCGTTATATTTCGGTGACTCTAGTCCGGACTATGTTTATATCTGTTACGTTTCTGCTTTACATACTCGGTACATTTTCCGTACTGACCCCCGTTCTTCGGGGGCTGCGCTACATGCCCGCAGGTACAGACGCACCAGGTGATACGCCGCCCGCGTAGGTTTCCGACTCTGCTTTTTGAAGAGCTCCTTTGATCCGGAGCATATCTTTTGGTATATATTTTCTGTCTTCTGTGTACTCCGTATGTGTGTATATTCTGGGTACGGCGGGGCCCTGTCCCGCCATATGATTTTGTATGTCTGTAGAGGCCTGTAGATAGATGTGTGGGTTACGGGTTTCGTCTGTATGTTAGCCTTATCGGCTTACTTGTAAATGTCTGTATGTTCAGGTATATATGTATATATACGTATGGTTGCGCGCGTGCCGTATTTGTATCGGCCTATTTCCGTACTTCTGTCTTGAAACGAAAAAAAAAATAAAAATTGTATGATTCGAATTCGATCAGATAGGTACGTATGGGTATCCAGTTAGGGTACCAGTCGCGGCCCACGGGGTTTGGGTCGTGACAAAAGTGGTATCAGAGCGGTTAGTCCTCGGAATGTCTACAGGCCGTGTCTAGTAGAGTCTTGTTTATCGATGTGTTGTGCACCACATCTATAAACGGGAAGCTACAGGGCATTTAGGATGTTACCCTTCTTTGGATCTTTAGATCGTGCGATAGAACTGTATTAGTAGGATGAACCTCTCCTAACGATCTGCTATGTTTCAGTGATGCCTCCGAAGAAGGCAACAGCTGCCCAGAAGGGCAAGGCCAGGATTGAGGCAGGAGAGACCAGCCAGGCCCCGAGGGTTACCAGGGCCAGTGTGCACCCTGCACTTGAGGATGTGCCCCCGTCGTCTGGATCTGTTACACCCCCCTTGCCGGAGGATATCAGAGCAGCAGGAGCTGCTAATCGGGAGACGGCTCCACCGCAAGCCCCTGAGGTTCCAGTGCCCGAGCCTCCAGCTCCACAGGCAGGGGCGGAGGGTAGGGCCATGCGAGATGCGGTTCAATTATTGACCACATTGATGGCGGAGCAGGTTCGCAGGCATGGATTTGGGGGTGGTCGTGCGGATAGGTACGAGAGCTCCAGGGCTCGTGAGTTTCTGACATGTAATCCTCCAGAATTCTCCGGGGCAAAACCTGAGGAGGATCCCCAGGAGTTCATTAGAAAGATGGAGAGCACACTACGACTGATTAAGGCTTCGCCGACTGAGTCTGTGGAGTTGGCTTCGTATCGATTATATGAGGTGGCAGCAAATTGGTATGAGTCTTGGCAGCTCTCCAGGGGTGACGATGCTCCCCCAGCGGTATGGGCCGAATTTACTAAGGCCTTTCTTGACCATTTTCTACCACCAGAGCTACGAAGAGCTAGGGTCGATCGGTTCTTGAACTTGAGACAGAATGGTAGAAGTGTTCGCGAGTACAGCCTAGAGTTCGATTCATTGGCTAGGTATGCACCCACCATAGTAGCTGAGATGGCCGACAGGGTGCACAGGTATGTGATGGGACTGGACTCTTATCTGATTGATGGTTGTTTGGCTGTGGCTGCTCAGCCAGGGATGCATGTAGCCCGGGTACAGGCACACGCCCAGGGCATGGAGGACCGACGTAGGGAACGTCGGCCTGATAGGGGTTACGACAGGGGCCAGCCTAAGAGAGCCAGATCGGCTGGGTATTCAGAGGGATTTCAGAGCGAGCCTTCCCAGCGGCAGAGAAATAGGTATTCGTCCCAGCCAGCCTACAGTACGCCCCCACAGTTCGCAGGACAGAGCTCCAGAGGTCCCGGTCAGTCGAGGCCACCCATACCCCCGTGTTCTTATTGTGGGAGGCCCCACCCGGGGGAGTGTTACCGCGCTACGGGCGCTTGTTATTTTTGTGGGAGCCCAGACCATCGAGTCAGAGAGTGCCCACTTAAGGGCAGTTCGGGTTCAGCCCGGCCTACTGGGTCCGTTGCAGGCTCATCTTCTCCTTCAGCGGCCATGCGCCCTACGGGGCGAGGAGCACCAGCACCAGCACCAGCGCCAGCGGGTCGTGGCAGAGGACGTGGTGCAGCTTCTGGTTACAGCGGTCCTTCGAACCGCGTGTTTGCTTTAACCGGCCGGCAGGACCCAGGAGCGTCTTCGAGTGCACGCCCAGGTACGCCAGCCAATCCTTTTTGAGAAATGTATGTATGGATAAGTTTGTATTTTGCTGAATTACGTGATCTTATACTTCCGGGTATTGGAAATAGTAAGATAAATGTTAATTTGGTGGATACCGAGATTCAGAAAAGCAATATGGTAATGGTATGACTTAGCCGGGGGTGGGACCCGCTACCAAAATTTTTCAGAAAATCTGCGAAGACCCCGATTTACTCAAAAATTACGTGACAAAGGTCGTGAGGGGCAATCGACGAAATTATATTAGCCCTAACGTGTCGAAATGCATGAAAGTTTCGGAGTTAAGCGTGCTCAGGCCATAGCAATTCTGGGATGGGTGACCCCCTGGGAAGTAATGCAAAGTTTTGCTCAAGTGTAGGTATGACCGATATAAATGAAAACTTGGGGTAATCTAAAGGAAAAGAGAATGTATGGAGTAATTAGCGCCTTTACAGATACCACACAGACCGACGCGGGTTAAATGGGCAAAAAGGAAAGGTGCGATACCACTCGGAAAACTTAGCGAATCCGGATAACAGTCAGCAACGACCCAAATGTTGTCAAGGGATAGAAAAAGCCCAATTACATCATAAGTTAGTCTGGTATGGCGATGGTTGTAAAAGGAAAGAGAGTATGGATAGTAGGGAAGGAGAGAGATAAGTAGAGCGAGTAAGCAGAAACTTTGAAAAAGTCGATAAGCGACACCCAAGACGATTTGTATGATTGATTCTGAATACGTTCCTGTCTGACATATCTCTGTACGATTAACTCCGATTACGAATCTGTCTGACACACCTCTGAATCCGTCTGGTGTGCCTCTGTACGTCTAATTTTGATCACGCATCTGTCTGATACATCTCCGCATGTCTGAATGTAAGTGTGACTCTGTATGATACATTTCTGTAAGCTTGATTCCGATTTCGAAATCCGTCCGATACCTTTTTATACATCTGACTCTGATCTCAGATCTGTCTGACATACTTCCGTATCTCTTCTTTTGATTATGAATCTATCCGCCATAGTTTGGCATGTCTGCTTCCGATTACGAATCCGTCCGATATGCTTCTACGCGACCGGTTCCAGTCCTGAATCTGTTGGTAAGAAGTGTCTGGTATGAAGTGGGATTATATTTGTTAGGCCCCGTGTTTTCGCACAATTGGAAATCGAGAAATAATTATGACTCGGGTGTTAGAAGGACCTAATTTAATTTTTGTGAATATGACTATGTTGGTTGTGAAATCTTTAAATGCTAAGACCTCGGGGAAGGCCGAGGATAAATTTGGAATTTCGGAAATTAGTTTCGGGAATTACAAAAAGGGGCATTTCAAGAATTGGGCCAAAGAAATTACAACTCAATTGAAGCCCAAAAAGATTGAAGGGGGCCGGCCATAGTAAGTGGCCCAAGCCCACTTTTAAAGGGTCATGTGCTATGCACATGACCCCTAAGTGGATATATATGAGATATAACTAAGGATTATCAAGAAAAGAGATCAAAATTTCAAGAACCACCCCATAGAGAGGTTCGGCCGTGACTAAGGAGAAAGAGAGAAAAAAATTCCAAGCTTGTGTGGTGATTCAAAAATCTTGGTTTCTACATATTTGTGAAGTACTCAAGACGCTCTCCGACGTGGTATAATTAGTTTGGCACGGGGACGACGTTTTCGACAAGTCGGGGTTTCAAGAAAAGGTGAGAATTCTTACTCTTTTATGTTATAGAATTGATGTGAATGTGTTAAGCATTGGAAGTAGATGGAGATCCCGTAATTTTAACGTAAATAGAAAGTCGTGGGTGTGTGTGTGTAGTGTGTTTGGCCGTGAGTTATGGAAGGAAAGAAATGGTTTGAATTGATCTTGTTTAAGTTGGCATAATGTGTTGTTGTGACCCTTAGATCGTAATTGATTGATTGTTGAATTAAATTGGCGGTGGAAAACGAATTTGGATGTTATCGGAAAGTGTATATCCTTGGTATCTTTATGTATATCAATGTATATTTTGGGTACTAGAGACTTTAGATATGACTTTTTAATGATATGGGTGAATTTGGAATGAAACGACGTTAGTTAGAATGTTCGTCGTGAAATTTTGATATTTTGAAGAACTATGGAAATTTATTGATTTTGATGCAATTTCGTGTATGGCTTAGATTGAATTTGGAATGTGTTTGACTAGTGTCGGATGGGTAAATGAATACAATTATGTGAATGTAGAATTGGGATTTTGAAAGTTTGAATGGAAGTTGCCAACTTTAGAAATCATGTAGAACTTTAAAGCTAGAATGGTTTGATTGTTGTTTGGTTTGGTTGTTGATGTGTGGGCTGTTGTGGTTGGTTAATTTGAGACGAGTTATGCCTCGGGGATGTTAGATTTATAGGGGAAATGCTGCCGAAATTTCGGTAGGCAAATATGGAGTTAAAGGCATTTTTGAGCCTAAGGATCTCATTTGGTAACTTTGACCATTTGCAGATTTTTGACGAAACGGGACGGGACTTTTGGAGGAGCTTACGACATCTGTGAGGTATGTAAAGCTTCCCAATTCTTTATTTGGCATATCTTAGGGTGTTAGTTGAATATGAGACCTTCCGGAGCATTTCTGCTCCTCGAAACCCGATCCACAGAAAAGTTACTATTCATTCAATTCGATTGAAGCCTAAAGGCTCCCTTTTGGCTAGAATGCCACTATTCGTCCGAAACCTATCGAAATGTGGCCGGGTAACCTAGAAATGATTATGTATGACCCTTGGCATATAACTGCTCATAAAAATATGTTCGCCACCTCACTTCGACTCGAGGTGGGTCCGCTACCCCCAAAATGCCCGAATTGCCCTTCGGGCCATCTTTGAGAACAGAGTTGAACGTACCACTTCTGATCTTTGGAACATCCTTCCACGGGGTATGTTTGGACTATTCGATGCACTAATCCATGTCTTGAACTATATAGACCATTTTGGAATCGTTTTGCAAAATGAAACCTTATGTCGACTAAGTATTCGACTATTTTGTAATAGGATATGATTTATGAGTTTACTTTGTTTTGAAACACTACTTTGAAATACGATTTGCATTTGTTTGCTCACGACTCCGCTCGTGCCTTATTATGACTTCGTTCACCGGTTCCCGGGTCGGTTTTGATTCGTGCGCTGTATGATAAATTCGGCTGTATGCTGTGTTACGGTTCCCGAGGCTTCGCCATAGGGCCCGGTTCCGTTTGGAGTTATGCTGTGATATGGCTCGGGATGCGATACGCTCACCGATGATTATGATTATGTTTGGGGATGTACGGAGATTTGAAACCTTCTGGTGTTATGCTGTGTGTGGCGTCAGCGTCGGAGTGGCGACCACGTTCCTAAGCGTTTGCATGATTTCATTTGCATAGTATATACGTATATGATTTCGATACAGATTTTGACATACCAGTTTGTACCCCACTTTGACATTTGATTTGCTTTCGGTTTTGATCCATAATTCCGTACTCCGTGCTTTACATGCTCGGTACATATTTCGTACTGACCCCCTCTCTTCGGGGGCTGCGTTTTATGTCCGCAGGTGCAGACATCGGTGATCCTCCGCAGTAGGCTTCACTTCTTGCTTTTCGGAGTACTCTTACTTGGTCCGGAGTCCACTTTTGGTACAGACTCCTCTACTCTGTATATATTTTGTATATTTGACAGTTTGGGTACGGCGGGGCCCTGTCTCGCCATATGTTATGTTTTGAATTCGTAGAGGCCTGTAGTCATCTTTGTGGGGCGAGGGTCCTATGTGTATGTTGTCTGATTTTGCTTTCTGGTCTTAAAGCGGTCCGTTTGATATTATGGCCCCAAATGGCCCTTCTGTATATATTTGTATTTTGACCGGCGATGTCTATTCCGCCGCTTTGTTTTTTGTTTGATTTGATATGACCGCTTAAGACAGATTTTCGATATAAATTATGTCTGATATAACTTTTGAAATTTCTGAAATAAGTTTGGGTTCGAAAATGAATATGCGATTTGGTCTGGGTACCCAGGTAGGGTGCCAGTCGCGGCCCACGGGGCTGGGTCGTGACAATATTGATGTGGTAGAAATCTCCGGAGTGTAACAAGAAATGATACGGACTATGACGTCTGGAAAGCGTTCGTCAGTTACAAGAATATAGCTTATGGTTCGACGATTGCGTGGGGTACGAGAAGATATATTATGAAGGCATCTGAATCTGTGATGTGAAAAAAAAAAAAATTACCCCATATGTTGGTAAAGAAGCCATATCGGAAAGTAAGCAAAGGACGACTATAAAGAGAACCCTCCCGGAGTAGTATGGCGCCCTATAAGGTCAATTTAACATTCGAGGACGAATGTTCTAAAGGGGGGGAGGATGTTACATCCGACATTTTTGTTCATTCGGAAAATTCAGGATAAAATGACTTGTGATGAATAAGGCCACAATTGGACCTTACTTGGCATGAATGTGTAAGTTATGAATACCTTGGTGTGGAATTACGAAAGGAGGCCAAGGGCCAAAATTGGAATTTTGGAAAACTTGGTCCATGAATTGCCATTTTTAGCCAACAATTTTGGCTCAAAAAAAAATAATAAGATAAGGCCCAATTGGGAAGGCCCAACCGGCCACTTCACTTTAGCCCAAGTCCATGGTGAATAATTAATCACCATGTGACATTATATATGTGATCTTATCTTAAGAAGGTTCAAGAAAAAAATCAAAAGAAATCAAGAGCAAAAGAGGAGAGCATTTCGGGTTTTGGAGAGAAAAAGAAAGAAAAGAAAGAAAAATTTTTGGAGCCAATCCTTTGGTTTAAAGAGTTCATCTCTTGAGAGATTATTGCTAAGCACAAGATTCTCTACAAGTTGGTATAAATATTGGGGCAAGAAAACAATTTTTATCTCCAAGTGAAGGGCTTGAAGAAAGGTGAGAATTTCATGATTTTGTTGTGTTATAAATGGTATATGTATGTTGTAGTATGTGTGAATGAATGAAAAACATTGAAATTTTGTGTGTTGGAACTAGGGGTGTGTTGGCCGAATATGTACATGAAATTGCATGATTTTAATGGCTTGAATTCTTGTTGTAATCTAGTTGTAATATGATGGGAATTATATTAGAAAGGAAAGTGGAATGAATTAGTGAAAAATTGGAAGTGTGGGAGGTGGCCGTGTGGTGCTAGGTTTGATATGAAATATGAATTTGATTTTTGGTTGTATGCTAATTGAGTTAAGGTGAATTGAATCTTGTTAGCATGTTAATTGTGTTGTTATGGAAGATTGGTTATTAAGTTGTTGAAGGAAATTATTGAACTTTGTTATGATTTGTGTATAAGTGAAAATGAAAGTGTTAAGAGGCAAATTATGCTTATGACAATGAACTTGGAATATAAAAATGTGTTGATGAGTTTGCATGTTGAAAGTTAGGAAGGGATTGGAAAAGTAGTGACTTGATGGAAAGTTGAATGTTTGTGAATTTTATGAATATCTTGTGAATATTATGTGAACATGTTATGGATTCCTCCGATGTGTGTCGTAATGATTTTGATGGATAATGGATATGAAAATAATAAGTTTTGGTTGGAAATGTAAGCTTGAAACGAAAGATGATTCGTCGTGTCGAAGGGTGGCTAATAATGCCATAGCGTATGATTTAGTGGTTATTGATGTTTGTTGTTGTTTGGATGTCTCCTCTGGGTTGTTGTGTTGCTAAGTTGAGCCGAGCTAAGTCTCGGAGATGTCGTATATACAGAGGAAATGCTGCCGAAATTTCGGTAGGCAATTATGTGTAAAGTTAGAGTATTGAAAGAATGAAACTAACCAAATGGTAAACTTGACCATTTCCAGATTTTGGACGAAATTTGGATTGACGCCGAGCGAGCATAAGGCGCCATCGAGGTATGTGAAGCACTTCTCTACGTTCCTAGGCATGTTCTGGATGTGGTAGGCTCGACCGCGAGCCTTAAGTCCGACTCCGTTCCCCGGAATTCGAGACGGAAAACCGCTCCAATTCCTTCAATTCAATTGAACCTATTTTCTTACAAATTGTCCTTAAAGTGAGATTTTGCACAAAAATTTCCCCAAACGGAGTCGGAACACTTCCGAATGAGTATGGGTGACCTCATAAGGTCAATTATCAATAATTTACGTATGTAGTCTCGGGTGGGTCCGAGGTGGGCCCACAAGGCCCGATACTCCCGGTACGATTTTAAAATACATCTGTTTTGGTCCGATGTTCTCCAAAAACTTCTGAACTATTGTTTTATGTATATTATGGCTATTTTTGTGTAATTTATACAATATGATTTCTGAACAGTTGAGAATCCCATTCTGATAATAATCTGTCGTGCCTTCCCAACTAGGATATAGGCGCGTACTATGCATACTATCTGGATATTCTGATTTTGGCTCGCCGTTTGGCACCCTTCAATTTGATCGAGTCTGTATGTTGAGTCTGTAGGTAGGTGGTTTCTCATTTATCGATTCGTGTCTGTCTCAATGCATTCTTTCACTGCGACCCGGGCCAGGTTCTGTTATCGTGCATAATTCTCTGCATTGTTCACCGCGTCCCTCGGCGTACGGGCCGGGATCTGTATGTCTGTATGATCTGTGTATGGGGATGGCGGCCAGGATGGCATATGATCTGATTTGATTCTGTCTGTCCACCGCGTCCCGTACTAAGAGGGCCGGGTTCTGTTACCGCGCCCCCAGACAGGGCCGGGATCTGTATGAATATATGCGTGTGCCATCTGTATTTATAAAGCACACGCCTTTGTATGATTTTGTATGACTCTGTGCTACTCTGCATGCATAATTCTGTCCGTCATACTACTGTCTGTCCGTCTGTGTTACGACTATTTCTGTATGTCCGTATGGCTTCTGCTTCTGTATGTCCGTATGGATTCAGATTCTGCTCGTCTGTCCGTATTATGATTCCGTCTGTCTGTCCGAACTATAATTCTGTTCATTTGTGTGTAACACGATTCTATATGTCTGTCTGGATCATAACTCTGTCCGTTAGTTTGACTTATGATTTTGCCCGTTATATTTCGGTGACTCTAGTCCGGACTATGTTTATATCTGTTACGTTTCTGCTTTACATACTCGGTACATTTTCCGTACTGACCCCCGTTCTTCGGGGGCTGCGCTACATGCCCGCAGGTACAGACGCACCAGGTGATACGCCGCCCGCGTAGGTTTCCGACTCTGCTTTTTGAAGAGCTCCTTTGACCCGGAGCATATCTTTTGGTATATATTTTCTGTCTTCTGTGTACTCCGTATGTGTGTATATTCTGGGTACGGCGGGGCCCTGTCCCGCCATATGATTTTGTATGTCTGTAGAGGCCTGTAGATAGATGTGTGGGTTACGGGTTTCGTCTGTATGTTAGCCTTATCGGCTTACTTGTAAATGTCTGTATGTTCAGGTATATATGTATATATACGTATGGTTGCGCGCGTGCCGTATTTGTATCGGCCTATTTCCGTACTTCTGTCTTGAAACGAAAAAAAAAAAAATTGTATGATTCGAATTCAATCAGATAGGTACGTATGGGTATCCAGTTAGGGTACCAGTCGCGGCCCACGGGGTTTGGGTCGTGACATATATTTTCAGGGACTACATAGCGGAGCTCCATTTCATTCGGAGCTATAGCTTTTGGGCACTTATTCTTTTGTGTACATAATTATGGGCATAGCGGGGTCCTGTCCCGCTCATGTGATATGTTATAACCTTCTTAGAGGCTCGTAGACATGTGTTTGTGGTTAGATGTGTTTGGCCTTGTCGGCCTATATTTTTGTATGTCATTTTGTTGTTCTTGTCGGCCCATGTACATTGATGTGGCATAGATGCCTACGATGATATAAGAAATGTTGTCGTCCAATTGGGACTAGTATGATTGATGGCTAGAATGCATGATTTGATTTATGGCTCACCTAGACGTTATGTTAAAGTATGTTAAAGGGGTGCCCGGGTGGGGTAGCGCCGGGTGCTCGTTGCGGCCCTAGTCGGGTCGTGACAATTACGGATAATGATATAACTGGCCTTGGAAAGGAACATAACCATTAGGTTCACTAGCGACACAGTTATGTTGGATAAACATTTAGAATGTAAGGGTAAAAGAGATGGCGACAAGGATGTAAGGATTAGAGAGCCTGACTATTGGACTACCAAAAGAAATTGGTACAGTGTATATCTAAGATCAACGGGTACAAAAAGGATAGCCCGAGATGGCACCGAAGGAGTAAACGCAAAGAGGGCACCGCAGAGAGAGAAAGGTAGCAGCCCACTAACAAGGAAACAAGGAGCGAAAAATAAGAGAAAAGAGTACTTACAGGACGATGAATAGTTATGGAACGGCAAGTCAAGACTACTGTAATGGAGAAAGAACAAGAGCGAGATGCTAGTTAATTTCCGATCATGTACATGAGGACAAAGAATTGAAAGAAGATGACTGAAGGCAATAAAAGAGTTAAGAAAGAATGAGAAGAGACTGACCCAAGTTATAGTTTAAGTAAATGGTAATCGGACCCTAAAGGAAAAATAATTGTTCTAACGAATCAAATATGGTGTTGTGGTTGTAAACTACAACATTCGAGAACAAATTAAGAGGGGAAAGATGTTACACCCCGTATCTTCGAAGAGCACTTATCAATTTTGAAACATAAGTACGTTGAGTTAGGGTTAAGTAAAACCACTTTGGAATATAAGGAGCAAGCATTATTAAGTATATTTAATAAGTGAAGGATGTATATAAGGTATACCGGAAGGTTTTATAAGGAAATGAGTGGAAGAAATGGAGTAGTATGACTTTGGAGAAAGGATGGGTAATGTTTTGTGTGAAGATTTTGGTCCAACTTGGGGGACTAATATCTCTTAGCATATGAAGTGTTTTAAGGTGAAACTTAAGTCTAAAATGAATTTCGTCGAGTCTAGTTTCCAACGCAACAAACCGCTCATCGATAAGACATTGGAGAGGAGAATTATGGACGTTACAAGTTCATCTGACAGAGCACAAACGTGATGCTACAGTGACCCCCGGATTTGACCCTTATAAAAAGGGCAAGACCCTCTTTTTTCACCAGATTTTAGCCCAGAAATTTCTAGAAATTGAAGAGAGAGAGAGAGAGAGAGAGTGAGAGAGAGAGAGAGAGAGGGAAACAAAGAGTAAGCAATTTTCAAGTGACGGAGTATTAATCGAAGCTCGGATAAACGCATAGATGTGATTCTAGTATGGTTTTGCGGTTGATTCAAGGTAGATATTGAAGATATCTCTATTTGAACAAGAATAAGGTATGAATCTTCTACTGTTAATGTTAATTATGATTTATTTACAGAGATAAAGTCGTTAAATAATTGTATAGTGAGTTGTCTAGTTATGGAAGTTGGAAAACCGCGTGTGGGCTGTTTTATGGAATACTTTGATATGGGAAATGATATTATTGATGTGGGTATGGTTGTTGTTGTTGTTGGTTGCTGAATTGAGATTTCGGGCTAGGCAATATGAACAGGGGAGATACTGCCCGATTTTCGGCAAGATATAAAATAGTTTAATTTGAAAACTTAGGACAAGTGTATAGTGATGAGTCTAACGTTAGTGTAATTACTCTCGATTGTAGATTTACGATCTCGGGCAGATAAGCGTAACTAGTAGGAAGTAGAACAGGTATGTTTAGGCTTGTCCCTTTCTTTCAAAGGCATGATTCCTATGGTATGATTCCATAAGTGTTTCCATAACCTCCTTGATTTCAAAGCTAGAAGTTTATGACTCTTACAGCTTCTCATGATGTTAAGAGAGAGAATGTTTTTATGAGAATTACGTTGAGGATGATTTTATGCTTAAAGGTCTAAAATATGATTTCAACGATGATATGAAAATGTTAAGCTATTACATCATTTTCTCGATTTATTTCATTGTTATTAATCTCACCTTATAAATTGTTCCTCCAAGGTGGGATAGAGCGATAGTTTTCATTTCAACTCCTATGCATGCCATTAGTATAATATATGTATATGGCTATTTTGTGACATTACAGAGAGCTCTATTATTTCATTTTGATTATGCACTGCACTCATTTTCATTTTTCATTTATATGTAAGGCACAGTTGACAGGGGGTGTGTTGTTGCCTTTGTTGTGATGTGTATATATATATGGCACAGTTGACAGGGGGTGTGCTGTGGCCTTTGTTGTGATGTGTGTATATATGGCACAGTTGACAGGGGGTGCGCTGTGGCCTTTGTTGTGATGTGTGTATATATGGCACAGTTGACAGGGGGTGTGCTGTGGCCTTTATTGTGATGTGTATATATATATGGCACAGTTGACAGGGGATGTGTTGTGGCCTTTGTTATGATGTGTATATATATGGCACAGTTGACAGGGGATGACACTGTGGCCTTTATTATGATATGTATATATATAGCACAGTTGACAGGGGGTGACGCTGTGGCCTTTGTTATGATGTGTATACATATGACACAGTTGACAGGGGGGTGACGCTGTGGCCTTTGTTTTGGTATTTCTATGGATATATGTGTTTCTTTGATATAGCTATACTGATGCATTTATTTTGCCCATTCATTGACATGTCTCAAATGTTTTCCAGGATTTTAGGTATATGTCGATTTCATACCTTACATACTCAGTACACTACTCGTACTGACCCCCTTTCTTCGGGGGCTGCGTTTCATGCCCGCAGGTACAAACACTCAGTTTGGTGATTTTCACGACCCAGCTAGGGGCCGCGACGGGTAGCCGGGGCTAACCACCGAGCACCACTCATTTCCTCACTCGTCATAACTATTTTACATTTCTTCATCATTCATAATCTCATGATCGTAAGACTATCATCTTTCATTTGAAAACACAATTGATTTTATATACATATACCCCGTTAGGCTAGCAAAATGATATATACAAATAGACCATAGTAATCTTGTGAGACCATCTAACCCACACTGCGCATCTACGAGCCTCTACTCCATCATGCCCAAAATATACATACATATACCAAAAGAATAATCATAAGCACCTCCGGACAACGGAGTGCTCTCAATCAGCTGACAACTACTAAGAATCTGGATCAAGCTCACCTCCCTGTCTACCTGTGGGCATGAATACAGTGTCCAAAGAAAACGGACGTCAGTACGAATGTTGTACCGAGTAAGAGAGGCATAAACAACAACAATATTTATATATATATATATATCAAGGAAATAAGGGAAGCATCAAATATGGAGCATCTGTAACTGATTGTGAATCATACAAGAAGTAATGCATGCTGACTTACTTTTATACTCATCATCATCTCATGTATGTATAACATGTATATATATATATTTATATATATAAAAAAAAAATGCCCGACCATATAGGTACGGTGTGATAATCAATAACATTAGCCCGCGTCCAGGCCTCCCGCGTCCGGGGTATCATCTCATGCCGCCCACTAGTGGTGTCTGCCCATGCCATCTGGCTATGGTGTATAGTTGCCCGCCTTGGCGGTGACTGCCCGGCCAAATTGGCATGGTTTGATATCATCATCATGCTCATCATGGTATGCTCATCATAATATGCTTATCATAATACATGCATAAGACTCAAAAACAACTATACTCTATCGGGGTGACGTTAGGTCGTGATCCCCCGATGTCATTATGGAACAACCATTGAAATCCTGCCTCACCTTGAAGGAAGTAGCACATAAGGTGAGTGTAAGCAATAAATAGCATCATCATCTCATATCTCTTAGCTTATATAGACATCTATGGATATAGGCTCTTAGCTTTCTGAGATATAGGAACTCGTGAAGAGGAAAGGAAATCATGTTATAGGATTCATGCCATTAGAAGGAAAGGACTAGCCTCACATACCTTTGATGTTTAACTAAGCTATCGTTTGCTTGTGCTCCTTCGATATCATGTCTCTTCCTTCAAGAGAGAATTCGCACTAACATTAGTTAATCGACTATAAGAACGTATCGTTACTTCTAGGAAAAATTGGGAAACATTTCCTTTGTTTTTAATACTTTTTCCATGTTCTATTTCAACTCCCAAACATTTACAACAACACTCACAATATCGTATCAACAATCGTCATTTATCTACATTTAGTAAAATCTACCATTTTTCTCCAATTTCTCCACATTTAGTGGTTATAGCTCGTTATCACGTTTTCTCATATATAATACTTATTTCATGGCCTAAACATCATTTACAACATATTCATAATCATAGCGTACCAACATTCATGATTCCATTCAACTACCATACAATTGTGACACTATTCTCCCATTCAAGACCCATTTTCCATGCCTTTTTACAATTCAAGCATCTTAGCTTTCCTATACCTTAAACACCACGATAAAGTCATGAAACTTACCTTAGATGATGGTGGAACAAGCCTAGAGTGGAATTCTTCCCTTTTCACCAAAACCCAATTTCACCTTTCTTGGGATTTCTTGAGGTTGATGACTTTTATTTGAGTTTCGCAAACTTTGTTTCATGAATTTAATGTTGTTGATCATTGATTTCTTTTGATTTCCCTTGTAGTGGAAGAGTGGAGAGTTTTCTAGATGGTTCTTGAAGTGAAGAGTGGGAATGAAATGAAAGGGTCCCTTATATTTAAACTTGAAAGCTGGCCGACCATCTTTATACGGACCAACATACGGTCCGTATAATTTATACGGCCGCATGTGTGGCCGTATATTTGGTCCAGTAGCTGATGGCCTCCTTGGCCGATTATGCGGTCCCATATACGGCTGGTACAATTTATACGGTCCGTAGGTTGGACCGTATAATGCCCGGTGGTTCCGTTTTCATTCTCGTCAACTCGTTTGATCTCCGATCCTTATGGAACCTTCTTAACACTTGTTTAACACTTCAATACCAATCTAAAGGACGTTATTACTTATCCCTCAGACCTCATTATTCCATCACCAAATCGTTGCTCGTTATTCTTATCCGATACATAACATATGGTTTGCTTTTCTTAGCAACTTTCTATCCTTGCCTCATATGCTTTCAAATTCTCGCTTAGGGTCATCAAATACGATTTCTTACTCATCAAAACATCGCATACGTTATGACCTTCATTCGCCTATTCATTGTACATGTACGGGGAATTTTTCCAAGGTGTAACGTTCTCCCCCCCTTTTGGAACATTGGTCCTCGAATGTCAAACACTCAGGATTTTTTTCAAAAAATTCACCAGAGTTTCCCCTATAACATGGCACTACCAACCTATCATAACAACCCATAATATCACTGCCTCATGGGGCTACAACACAGTATCAACATATCTATGGCCATACAAGACCAAAACATAAAAAGTAAGCATACGTACCTCATAGTGTTGGTGTCTCGTCTTGAACCTCTTCTGGAGATTGGAATAGATGTGGATATTTGGCATTCAAATGCTCCTCCGCTTCCTAAGTCATTTCTTCCCGGTAATTATTTTTCCACAAGACTTTCACTGAAGCTACTTCTTTGTTTCGAAGTCTTCGCACTTGTCTATCTAAAATGGCAACAGGCACTTCTTCATATGCCAATTTTTCTGTTACTTGGATATCGTCAACCGGAACTATTCTCACTGGGTCTCCAATGCACTTGCGGAGCATCGAAACATGAAATACTGGGTGTACTGACTCAAGCTCTGAAGACAGGTCCAATTCATAGGCTACACGACCCACCTTACGGACGATTCTATAAGGTCCAATATATCTTGGGCTCAACATCCCTTTTTTACCAAATCTCATTACCCCTTTCATTGGCGATAATTTCAAAAATACCCAATCATTAACTTGCTCGTCGACGGTTGTCCGCAAGAGAATTTTGGCGACTTTGGGCTGTCAATAATCGATCTCGAATCACTTTGACTTTTTCTACCACTTGTTGAATCAATTCAGGGCCTATTAGCTGCACTTCTCCTGTTTCAAACCATCCAATCGGGGATCTGCATTTCCTTCCATATAAGGCTTCGTATAGAGCCATTCGAATACTGGAGTGATAGCTGTTATTATAGGCAAACACAATCAAGGGTAAGTGATCTTCCCAACTACCACCAAAATCTAATATGCATGCCCTTAACATATCCTCAAAAGTCTGAATAGTTCGCTCGGCTTGTCCGTCGGTCTGCAGATGAAATGCCGTGATAAACTTCACTTGGGTACTTAGGCCCTCTTTAAAAGACTTCCAGAACTTAGCTGTAAATTGGGATCCTCTATCTGTGATAATAGATAATGGAATACCATGAAGCCTTATAATCTCCTTTAGGTACAATCTGGCATAATCTTTCGCTGAGTACGTGGTCCGGACTGGAAGAAAATGAGCTTCTTTCGTTAATCTATCCACAATTACCCATGTAGAATAATATTTTCCTCGGGAGCGGGGTAATCCTACAACGAAATCCACATTGATCACTTCCCATTTCCACGTAGGAATTTCTATCGCCTGCAATAAGCCTCCTGGCTTTTGATGTTCAATCTTTACTTGTTGGCAGTTCGTACATTGAGCTACAAATTCTGCTATGTCCTTCTTCATGCCATCCCACCAATATATCATTCTAAGATCGTGATACATCTTTGTTGCTCCTGGGTGACTAGAATACCGAGAATAGTGGGCTTCTTCTAGATCCGGAACACATAACCTGCCGCGATGTCTAAGAATTCCATCCATGGAAACTTCAAATGGAGACTTCTCTTTTTCACGAGAGACATCCCTGTAATGACACATTTGTGGATCTTCATACTGGCGCTCTTTTATTTCCACATTCAAAGGCGAGGCTGTAGGATCATTAACACTAATTCCTGCATTACCCGAATCAATTACACGTACTCCAAGGTTTGCTAGTCGATGGAGCTCACGAACCATTTCTTTCTTTTCTGAAGGAATTCCACATAAACTACCCATTGATCGACGGCTAAGCGCATCGGCTACCACATTCACTTTTTCGGGGTGGTATAAAATATTTGCATCATAATCCTTCAACAATTCTAATCACCGCCTCTGCCGCAGGTTTAACTCCTTCTGCTTGAAAATATATTGAAGACTTTTGTGATCTGTGTAGATATCAACATGCACACCATACAAATAATGTCTCCATATCTTTAACGCATGAATGACCGCAGCCAATTCGAGATCATGAGTTGGATAATTCTTTTCGTGTTTCCGCAATTGTCTCGAAGCGTATGCAATAACCCTGCCATGCTGCATCAATACACATCCTAGTCCCACACTGAAAGCATCACAATACATAACATAGCCATCTGGCCCTTCTGGAAGTGTTAACACCGGAGCTGAGGTCAAACTGTCTTTCAACTCTTGGAAACACCGCTCACAAGCGTCGTTCCATTGAAATTTTGTTGACTTTTGGGTTAGCTTCGTCAATTTAGCTGAAATGGATGAAAAGCCCTCTACGAATCTTCTATAATAACCTGCTAGACCCAGAAAACTACGACCTTCTGTAGGCGTCGTAGGCCTTGGCCAAGTCATCACAGCTTCAATTTTTTGAGTGTCGACTCGAATGTCATCATCTGAAATAATATGGCCCAAGAATGTTACAGAATTCAGCCAATACTCGCACTTTGCGAACTTTGCATATAATTCTCGAGCTCGGAGAATTCCAAGGACAATTCGTAACTGATCTGCATGTTCTGATTCTATGCGGGAATTGTCACGACCCAGCCCCGTGGGCCGCGACTGGCACCCTACCTGGGTACCCGGACCGAATCACACATTATGTTTCAAATCCAAACTTATTTCAGAATTTTACGAAATCATATCGAACATAATTTATATCAAAATATGTCTTAAGCGGTCGTACCAAATCAAAACACCGTATCAAATACAAACCGAGCGGCGGAATAGACATCGCCGGTCAAAAGTGCAAATATAAGCATAAGGGCCATTTTGGGGCCATCGTAACAAGTAGACCGCTTTAAGACCAGAAAACAAAATCAAACCAACATATACAGGACCCTCACCCCACATAGATGACTACAGGCCTCTACGAATTCAAAACAAAAACATATGGCGAGACAGGGCCCCGCCGTACCCAAATAGTCAATGTAACAACATATACAAAGCAAAAGGAGTCTGTACCAAAAGTGGACTCCGGGTCAAAGAAGAGTACTTCGGAATAGCAAAGAGGGAAGCCTACTGTGGAGGATCACCAATGTCTGTACCTGCGGGCATAAAACGCAGCCCCCGAAGAAAGGGGGTCAGTACGAAATATGTACTGAGCATGTAAAGCACGGAGTATAGAAATATGGATCAAAACTGACAGCAAATCAGATAACAAAATGGAATACAAATCGGTATGTCAAAATCCGTATCAAAATCATATACGTATATACAATGCAAACGAAATCATGCAAACGCTTAGGAACGTGGTCGCCACTCCGACGCTGGCGCCACACACAGCATAACACCAGAAGGTTTCAAATCTCCGTACATCCCCGAACACAAACATAATCAGAGGTGAGCGTATCGCATCACGAGCCATATCACAGCATAACTCCAAACGGAACCCGGCCCTATGGCGAAGCCTCGGGAACCGTAACACAGCTTACGGCCGAATTATTGTAAGGCGCACGAATCAAAACCGGCCCGGGAACCGGTGAACGAAATCATAACAAGGCACGAGCGGAGTCGTGAGCAAACCAATGCAAATCGTACTTCAAAATAGTCTTTCAAAACGGAGTAAACCCATAAGTCATATCATAATACAAAATAGTCGAATACTTAGTCGATATAAGGTTTCATTTCACAAAACGTTTCCAAAATAGTACGTATAGCTCAAAACATAACTTGGCGCATCGTAATGTTCAAAACATACCCCGTAGAAGGAAATTCCAAAAATCAGAAGTAGTATATCCAACTCTATTCACAAAGATAGCCCAACAAGACAAATAGGGCGTCTCGGGGTAACGGGCCCACCTCGAGTCAAAGTGAGGTGGCAAACATATTTTTACGAACATTTATAGGCCAAAGGTCATACATAATCGTTTCTAGGTTACCCGACCACATTTCGATAGGATTCGGACGAGTGGTGGCATTCTAGCCAAAATAGAGCCCTTAGGCTTCAATTGAATTGAATGAATCGTAACTTTTCTGTGGATCGGGTTTCGAGGAGCAGAAATGCTCCGGAAGTTTTCATATTCGCCTAACATACTAAGATATGCCAAATGAAGGAGTGGGAAGCTTTACATACCTTACAGACGTCGTATGCTCTCCCAAAAGTCAAGTCCCGTTTCGTCCGAAATCTGCAAATGGTCAAAGTTACCAATTGAGATTCTTAGGCTTAAAAATGCCTTTAACTTCATTTTTGCCTACCGAAATTTCAGCAGCATTTCCCCTATAAATCTAACATCCCCGAGGCTTAGCTCGGCTCAAAATACATCAATCACAACAGCCCACACGTCACCAAACAACACAAGACACAATCAAACCATTCTAGCTTCAAAGTTCTACTTTATTACCTAAGTTGGCAACTTTCATTCAAACTTTCAAAACTCCAATTCTATATCTACATAATTGTATTCATTTCCGTATTCAAACTTATACAATCACATCCTAACTACAATCCAAGCCATACACGAAATTACCCCAAAATCCATTACTTTCCATAATTCTTCAAAACATCAAAAATTCACGACGAACATTCTAACTCACGTCGTTTCATTCCGAATTCATTAACATCATTATAAATTCACATTTAAAGTCTCTAGCACCCTAAATGTACAATGATATACATAATGATACCGAAGGTATACGCTTTCCGATAGTATCCGAAATCATTTTCCAAAGCCAATTTAATTCATCAAGCAATCATTTACGACACAAGAATCACAACAACACATTATACCAACTAAACAAGATTAATTCACCTCACTTTCTACTCCCTATGGCTCACGGCCAACACACCATATACACACACACCCACGGCTTTCTATTTACATCCAAGTTACGGGATTCTCGTCTATTTCCAATCCTTAGCATATTCATATCAATTCTATAACATAAAAGGGTAGGAATTCTCACCTTTTCTTGAAACCCCGACTTGTCGCAAACGTAGTTCTTGTGCCAAACCAATTATACCCCGTTGAAGAGGGTCTTGAGCACTTCACAACTATGTAGAACTTAAGATTTTTGGATCAACAATAGAACTTGGGAATTTTCTTTATTTCTCCTTTTCTCTACGGCCGAACCCCTTTTTTTTTGTGTTCTTGAATTTTGTTTTTGCTCTTAATAAATCTTAAGTGTGAATCACATATATATCCATTTAGGGGTCATGTGCGTAGCACATGACCCTTTAAAAGTGGGCTTGGGCCAATTGCTATGGCCGGCCCCCCCTTCAAATTGTTGGGCTTCATTTGTGTCATAATTTCCTTGGCCCAACTCTTAAAAAGTCCCGTTTTGTAATTCCCGAAACTAATTTCCGAAATTTCAAATTTACCCTCGGCCTTCCCCGAGGTCTTGACATTAATGATTCCATAACCAACATGGTCATATTCACTAAAATCAAAATATTTCCTTATAACACACAAATCTTAGTTATTTCTCGATTTCCAATTATACGAAAACACGGGACATAACATTCTCCCCCCCTTAAGAAGATTCGTCCCCGAATGTTAAATAAATCTTATGAAGACTCACAGACATAACGGGAAAACCATTTTATATATAACTAGTACACAGGGTCCATCCGTTCATTAGTACAACAAATACAAAAGTCTAGATTACAGGAGGCGTAGCGAATAAATGGGGGTATCTTTTCTTCATCTCATCCTCCGCCTCCCAAGTCATCTCTTCCCGGTTACTGTTGCGCCACAGAACTTTGACAGAAGGCACCTCCTTAGTGCGCAATCTCCTCACCTGACGATCCAAAATAGACACAGGCTGCTCGTCATAAGACAACTTCTCCGTCACCTGAAGATCATCAACTGGAAATATCCTGGAAGGATCACCAATGCATTTCCGCAACATAGACACATGAAACACCGGGTGTACGGCCTCCAAGTCAGATGGTAAGTCTAGCTCATAGGCGACCTCGCCTATCTTCCGCACGATCTGATACGGCCCAATGTACCGGGGGCTCAACTTACCCTTTCTACCGAATCTCATGACACCCTTCATGGGCGACACCTTCAGGAATACCCAGTCGCCAATCTGGAACTCTAACGGTCGACGTCGTCTTTCTGCATAAGCTTTCTGTCGACTCTGAGCAGCCAATAACCGTTCTCGAATAAGCTTTACTTTATCTACGGCTTCCTGGACCACATCTGGCCCAATCAGCTTAGTCTCGCCCACGTCAAACCAACCAATAGGAGATCTGCATTTCCTGCCATACAGGGCTTCATACGGTGCCATCTGAATGTTGGAGTGATAACTATTATTATAGGCAAACTCAATAAGCGGCAAATGATCATCCCAGCTGCCCCTGAAATCAATAACGCAGGCCCGCAACATATCTTCGAGCGTCTGAATAGTGCGCTCGGCCTGCCCGTCAGACTGAGGGTGAAAAGCTGTACTGAGACTCACCTGAGTCCCTAATCCCTCCTGAAATGACCTCCAGAAATTTGCTGTAAACTGGGTACCTCGGTCAGTAATAATAGATACAGGGACTCCGTGAAGTCTGACTATCTCTCTGATATACAATCTGGCATAGTCCTCCGCCGAATAGGTAGTCCGAACCGGAAGGAAATGGGCTGATTTCGTCAGCCTGTCAACAACAACCCAGATAGAGTCGTACCTGCATGGAGTGCGCGGTAATCGAACAACGAAATCCATATTAATCATCTCCCATTTCCAGGCTGGAATTTCCATCTCCTGTAATAATCCACCGGGCTTCTGATGCTCGATCTTAACTTGCTGGCAGTTCGGGCACTGACTAACAAACTCACCAATATCTTTCTTCATGCCGTCCCACCAATACAAGCACCTGAGGTCCCGATACATTTTAGTGGAACCAGGATGAACAGAATACCGTGCATTATGGGCCTCGCCCATAATCTGCCGCCGTAAGCCCGCAACGTCCGGTACACAGAATCTGCCGTCATATAATAATACTCCGTCAGGCGAGATCTCAAACTGAGTCTTTGCTTTATTAAGGGCCACATCTCTGTACTGAATCAAAAGAGGATCCTCAAACTGGCGCTGCTTTACCTCCTGAATAATAGATGACTCAGCAAATGGACGAACAGAAATCCCAGAATCTCCAGAATCCGCCAAACGGACTCCGAGGCTGGCCAACTGATGAATATCACGAACCAAATCTCTCTTATCAGATGGAACATCAGCCAGACTGCCCACGGACTTGCGGCTAAGCGCGTCAGCTACCACATTGGCTTTCCCCAGATGGTACAGAATATCAACGTCGTAGTCCTTTAGTAGCTCAAGCCATCTCCGCTGCCGCAAATTTAGTTCCTTCTGCCTAAAAATATACTGGAGACTCTTATGGTCCATATAGATATCAACATGGACCCCATATAAATAATGCCGCCAAATCTTCAAAGCATGAATCACCGCGGCCAACTCAAGATCATGAGTGGGATAGTTCTTCTCGTGCGGTCTGAGCTGCCGGGAAGCATAGGCTATGACTCGACCGTGCTGCATCAATACACATCCTATCCCAATACCAGAGGCGTCACAATAGACAACATACCCGTCAGATCCCTCTGGAAGAGGCAAAACTGGTGCTGTAATCAATCTCTCCTTCAGCATCTGGAAGCTGCGCTCGCAGGCATCTGTCCACTGGAATTTTGCTGCTTTCTGAGTAAGCCTCGTCGGTGGTGCTGCAATAGAAGAAAAATCCTCCACGAACCTGCGATAATACCCAGCCAATCCCAGAAAACTGCGCACCTCTGTCGGTGTAGTAGGCCTGGGCCAATTCTGCACAGCCTCAATCTTCTGCGTGTCGACCCGAATACCGTCTGCGCCGACAATATGGCCCAAGAATGCCATAGAAGTTAACCAGAACTCACATTTGGAGAATTTAGCATATAACTTCTGCTGACGGAGTATGCCAAGTACCGTCCTAAAATGATCCGAATGCTCCTCGGCTGATCGCGAGTAAATCAAGATATCATCAATAAACACAATAACAAACATATCCAGAAAAGGCCGAAATACCCGGTTCATCAGATCCATAAATACCGCTGGAGCATTAGTCAGCCCGAAAGACATAACTCTGAACTCATAATGCCCGTACCGGGTCCTGAAAGCAGTCTTCGGGATATCTGACTCCCGTACTCGCACCTGATGATAACCTGAGCGCAGATCTATCTTCGAAAAATATTTAGCACCCTGCAGCTGATCAAAAAAGTCATCAATCCGAGGGAGGGGATATTTATTCTTTATAGTCACCTTATTAAGCTGCCGGTAGTCGATACACATCCGCAATGACCCATCTTTCTTTCTGACAAACAATATCGGCGCTCCCTAGGGTGATGTGCTGGGTCTAATAAAGCCCTTATCCAGCAAATCTTTCAGCTGCTCCTTCAACTCCTTCAGCTCAGCTGGTGTCATCCTGTACGGAGGAATAGATATAGGCTGCGTATCCAGCATCAACTCGATAGTAAAATCAATCTCCCGCTCAGGCGGAAGGCCAGGAAGCTCGTCAGGAAAAACATCTGGAAACTCACCGACGACCGGAACGGACTGAAGGGTAGGTACCTCCGCGGCAGTATCGTGCACACGAACCAAATGATAGATATACCCCTTCTGGATCATTTTCTTAGCCTTGAGGTATGAAATAAACTTACCCCTCGGCGATGCTGTAGATCCGAACCACTCTATGACTGGTTCCCCTGGAAACTGAAACGGACTACCTTTTTCTGGCAGTCGACATTAGCATAACAGGAAGACAACCAGTCCATGCCCATAATGATGTCAAACTCAAGCATATCTAACTCTATCAGATCAGCCTTAGTGCTACGATCATAAATGGTCACAGAACAATCTCTATAGATCTGTCTTGCTATAACAAAATCCCCAACTCGCGTAGCTACCTCAAATGGCTCTATAGGCTCAGACACTATCCCAATTTTACTAGCAACGAGCGGGGAAATATATGATAAGGTAGAGCCAGGGTCAATCAATGCATATACAGATCTGGAGAAAACCAGTAATGTACCTGTGACGACGTTTGGCGAAGCCTCCTGATCCTGGCGGCTGGCCAAAGCATATATGCGGTTCGAGGGACCGCTAGAACCTGAAGCGCCACCGCGGCCTCGACCACGTCCTACCGGTGCTGGCATACCTCGCACTCCAGGGCGTGCAACTGATGGAGCAGAAGAAGAACCGGCGGCTGACCCTGTCTGCTGAGCAGCACTACCAGAACCGCTAGCCAATGGACAGTCTCTCATAAAGTGGCCTTGACCACCACACGAAAAGCAAGCTCCAGTCGCTCGATAACACTCCCCGGGATGAGACTTCCCGCAATGAGGACAACGGGGTCTGGGTGGTCTGGCCTCGCTGGGACCCCTGGGTACCTGTGAACCTGCCACTCTGGAGCTCTGACCGGCCCCAGACGGTCCTGTACTATCGAATCTTCGGCTGCCTGACTGAGTAATCCGGTCGGACGAAGGAAAATGCCTATCCGACTGCTGCTGCTGAGGCTGTCCACCTCGAGAATCTCCAGAATAACCTGCGGACCTAGCCCTCTTGGACGGCCTCCTATCTCGATCTCTTCCAGCAGGATCAGACCTGCGACGGTCCTCCATACCCATCGCATAGGCCTGAAGTCGGGCAATGTCCATGTCTGCCTGCAATGACACTGCCATACAGCTATCAACCAAATACCGGTCCAATCCCATAACATATCTGTGCATCCGATCGGACATATCTGCTACCACGGCCGGTGCATATCGGGGCAGAGAATCAAACTCAAGGTTATACTCGCGAACACTCCGACCCCTCTGCTGCAGACGTAAGAATCGATCAGCCCGTGCCCGCCGTAACTGTGGGGGCAAAAAGTGGCGGGTGAATGCTGTCACAAACTGATCCCAAGTGGCCGGAGGGGCACCCTCTCCTCTAGACAGCTCCTAAGTCTCGTACCAGTGGGTAGCCACATCTCGAAGTCTGTGCGAAGCCAGCTCAACCGACTCGGTCTCTGAAGCCCTGACCAAGTCCAGTGAGCGTCGCATCCCCCGAATAAATTCATGGGGGTCCTCGTCGGGCTTAGACCCGAAGAACTCTGGGGGGCCACATAACAAAAACTCCCGAACTCTCAGGCTGTCCCGCCTGTCATCGTCATCGTTGTCCCTCCGCCCACGTCTGCGAGCCTGTCCTGCCACCAATGTAGTCAGCAACTGTACAGCCTCTCTCAGGGTCCTATCCTCCGCCCCTGGCTGAGGAACTGGAGTCTCAGGTGCGGGTACACGGACCTCTGGAGCTGCTGAAGGTCCAACTCCAGGCTGTACTAGTGGGGGTGTAGCAGACCCCTCAGAATGAGGCACATCCTCAGGAAAATCATAGACACGAGCCCCGGTAGCTCGCTGTGCCTGACTGGTCTCTCCAATCCTCGCCTTGCCCTTCTGGGCCGCCGTTGCCTTCTTCGGAGGCATCACTGCAAGCACAATAGCGAGTCAGATCAAAATCATCCTAGTAGCACAGCTCTATTGCACGATCTAAGATTCCAAAGAAAGTAACATCCTAAATACCCTGTAGCTTCCTGTTTATAGGTGTGGTGCACAACACATCGATAAAAAAGACTCTACGAGACACGGCCTGTAGACATTCCGAGGACAAACTGCTCTGATACCACTTTTGTCACGACCCAGCCCCGTGGGCCGCGACTGGCACCCTACCTGGGTACCCGGACCGAATCACACATTATGTTTCAAATCCAAACTTATTTCAGAATTTTACGAAATCATATCGAACATAATTTATATCAAAATATGTCTTAAGCGGTCGTACCAAATCAAAATACCGTATCAAATACAAACCGAGCGGCGGAATAGACATCACCGGTCAAAAGTGCAAATATAAGCATAAGGGCCATTTGGGGCCATCGTAACAAGTAGACCGCTTTAAGACCAGAAAACAAAATCAAACCAACATATACAGGACCCTCACCCCACATAGATGACTACAGGCCTCTACGAATTCAAAACAAAAACATATGGCGAGACAGGGCCCCGCCGTACCCAAATAGTCAAATATACAACATATACAAAGCAAAAGGAGTCTGTACCAAAAGTGGACTCCGGGTCAAAGAAGAGTACTTCGGAATAGCAAAGAGGGAAGCCTACTGTGGAGGATCACCAATGTCTGTACCTGCGGGCATAAAACGCAGCCCCCGAAGAAAGGGGGTCAGTACGAAATATGTACTGAGCATGTAAAGCACGGAGTACAGAAATATGGATCAAAACTGACAGCAAATCAAATAACAAAATGGAATACAAATCGGTATGTCAAAATCCGTATCAAAATCATATACGTATATACAATGCAAACGAAATCATGCAAACGCTTAGGAACGTGGTCGCCACTCCGACGCTGGTGCCACACACAGCATAACACCAGAAGGTTTCAAATCTCCGTACATCCCCGAACACAAACATAATCAGAGGTGAGCGTATCGCATCACGAGCCATATCACAACATAACTCCAAACGGAACCCGGCCCTATGGCGAAGCCTCGGGAACCATAACACAACATACGGCTGAATTATTGTAAGGCGCACGAATCAAAACCGGCCCGGGAACCGGTGAACGACATCATAACAAGGCACGAGCGGAGTCGTGAGCAAACCAATGCAAATCGTACTTCAAAATAGTCTTTCAAAACGGAGTAAACCCATAAGTCATATCATAATACAAAATAGTCGAATAGTTAGTCGATATAAGGTTTCATTTCACAAAACGTTTCCAAAATAGTACGTATAGCTCAAAATATAACTTGGCGCATCGTAATGTTCAAAACATACCCCGTAGAAGGAAATTCCAAAATCAGAAGTAGTATATCCAACTCTATTCACAAAGATAGCCCAACAAGACAAATAGGGCGTCTCGGGGTAGCGGGCCCACCTCGAGTCAAAGTGAGGTGGCGAACATATTTTTACGAACATTTATAGGCCAAAGGTCATACATAATCGTTTCTAGGTTACCCGACCATATTTCGATAGGATTCGGACGAGTGGTGGCATTCTAGCCAAAATAGAGCCCTTAGGCTTCAATTGAATTGAATGAATCGTAACTTTTCTGTGGATCGGGTTTTGAGGAGCAGAAATGCTCCGGAAGTTCTCATATTCGCCTAACATACTAAGATATGCCAAATGAAGGAGTGGGAAGCTTTACATACCTTACAGACGTCGTATGCTCTCCCAAAAGTCAAGTCCCGTTTCGTCCGAAATCTGCAAATGGTCAAAGTTACCAATTGAGATTCTTAGGCTTAAAAATGCCTTTAACTTCATTTTTGCCTACCGAAATTTCGGCAGCATTTCCCCTATAAATCTAACATCCCCGAGGCTTAGCTCGGCTCAAAATACATCAATCACAACAGCCCACACATCACCAAACAACACAAGCCACAATCAAACCATTCTAGCTTCAAAGTTCTACTTTATTACCTAAGTTGGCAACTTTCATTCAAACTTTCAAAACTCCAATTCTATATCTACATAATTGTATTCATTTCCGTATTCAAACTTATACAATCACATCCTAACTACAATCCAAGCCATACACGAAATTACCCCAAAATCCATTACTTTCCATAATTCTTCAAAACATCAAAAATTCACGACGAACATTCTAACTCACGTCGTTTCATTCCGAATTCATTAACATCATTATAAATTCACATTTAAAGTCTCTAGCACCCTAAATATACAATGATATACATAATGATACCGAAGGTATACGCTTTCCGATAGTATCCGAAATCATTTTCCAAAGCCAATTTAATTCATCAAGCAATCATTTACGACACAAGAATCACAACAACACATTATACCAACTAAACAAGATCAATTCACCTCACTTTCTACTCCCTATGGCTCACGGCCAACACACCATATACACACACACCCACGGCTTTCTATTTACATCCAAGTTACGGGATTCTCGTCTATTTCCAATCCTTAGCATATTCATATCAATTCTATAACATAAACGGGTAGGAATTCTCACCTTTTCTTGAAACCCCGACTTGTCGCAAACGTAGTTCTTGTGCCAAACCAATTATACCCCGTTGAAGAGTGTCTTGAGCACTTCACAACTATGTAGAACTTAAGATTTTTGGATCAACAATAGAACTTGGGAAATTTCTTTATTTCTCCTTTTCTCTACGGCCGATCCCCTTTTTTTTTGTGTTCTTGAATTTTGTTTTTGCTCTTAATAAATCCTAAGTGTGAATCACATATATATCAATTTAGGGGTCATGTGCATAGCACATGACCCTTTAAAAGTGGGCTTGGGCCAATTGCTATGGCCGGCCCCCCCTTCAAATTGTTGGGCTTCATTTGTGTCATAATTTCCTTGGCCCAACTCTTAAAAAGTCCCGTTTTGTAATTCCCGAAACTAATTTCCGAAATTCCAAATTTACCCTCGGCCTTCCCCGAGGTCTTGACATTAATGATTCCATAACCAACATGGTCATATTCACTAAAATCAAAATATTTCCTTATAACACACAAATCTTAGTTATTTCTCGATTTCCAATTATACGAAAACACGGGACATAACAGGAATACACTAGAATATCATCAATAAATACTATCACGAAGAGATCCAAAAATGGCCGAAATACATTATTCATTAAATTCATGAACACTGCCGGGGCATTTGTCAACCCAAACGACATCACTCGAAACTTGTAGTGGCCATATCTCGTCCTGAAGGAAGTTTTGGGAATATCCGCTTCTCTAACTCTGACTTGATGGTAACCCGACCGCAAATCTATCTTAGAAAACCATTTAGCACCCTACAGCTGATCAAACAAATCATCAATCCTCGAAAGGGGATATTTATTCTTTATTTTCACCTTATTCAATTGTCTATAATCAATGCACATTCGTAGGGTACCGTCCTTCTTTTTCACGAACAAGACTGGTGCTCCCCACGGCGACGAACTGGGTCTAATAAACCCCTTTTCCAATAAATCCTTCAACTGCGCCTTTAGCTCTTTTAATTCTGCCGGAGCCATTCGATAAGGAGGAATATATATAGGCTCGGTGTCTGTTAATACATCAATAGCGAAGTCAATTTCCCTTTCTGGAGGAAGACTTGGGAGTTCGTCTGGAAATACATCTGGAAATTCATTCACTACCGGAACGGATTGGAAAGTTGGCGACTTTGCTTCGGTGTCATGAACCCGAACTAGATGATAAATATAGCCTTTACCTATCATCTCTCTTGCCTTAAGGTAGGAAATAAACCTACCTTTCGGGGATGCTATATTACCCTTCCATTCAAGTACGGGCTCTCCCAGAAATTGGAATCGAACCATTTTCGTCCGACAATAAACATTAGCATAGCATGAGGCCAACCAATCCATACCCATAATTACGTCGAAATCTACCATCTCTAGCTCAATCAAATCAGCTTTGGTCTGGCGGTCACATATCACAATGACACAATTTTTGTACACTTACCTCGCTATCACGGGATCACCAACCGGAGAGAATACCTCAAAAGGTTTGATAGGCTCGGGTTTCACCCCAATACAACCGGAAACCTACGGAGTAACATAAGAGAAAGTAGAACCCGGATCGATCAAAGCATATACATCAAGGGAAAATATAGTCAATGTACCTGTGACAACATCTGGGGAGGACTCAAGATCCCGTCGCCCAGCTAAAGCATACACGCGAAGCTGAACAGCACCTGAAGTAGATGCTCCCCCTCTGCCTCTACCTCTACCTACTGGAGTCTGGGGAGTCTGTGCTATGGGGCGTACTGAAGAAGAACCCACTGCTCAACCTGTGGGCTGAATCCCAGCTCTATCTCTCGTCGAAGGGCAATCTCTCATCATATGGCCAACTTGACAGCAGGCATAGCAGGCGTCCGAACCTTGGCGACACTGTTCGGAATGTAGTCTACCGTACTAGCTGCATCGCGGTACTAGGGGTCCCCTTTGACTACAATCTCCTGTAGTCTGAAAATCCAAGGCCCTCAAATTCTGGTCTTGTCCTGACTGAAAGGAACGATCAAACCTCCTAACTGAAAATCGGGGAGGCGCACTGGTCACTGACTGGCCTGAATACCTCGAATGCATCTGTCTCGGTCCCCCTCTATACTCATTGCTTGCATCCATAAATCTAGTCCTCTTGCCTTGTCTCCTGTCACTATTACGATCACTTCTTTGTGGTGGCTGTCGTCCCTCTAAATTCTGGGCATGGGCTTGTATACGGGAAATATCCATCCCGTCCTGCAATGATGCTGTCAAGCAATCATTGAATAAATGTGGTCCCAGACCACTCACAAACCTGTGCACTCGATCCCCCATGTAGGCTACCATAGTCGGGGCATACCTGGCTAAAGAATTAAATTGCAAGCTATATTCCCGAGCACTCATGCTTCCTTGCTTTAGATTCAAGAACCTGTCCGCTCTAGCTCGGCTGACCTCGAGTGGCAAATAATGTCGAATGAAAGCATCAACAAACTCTTGCCAAACGGGAGAAGATGCATTTTCTTGTCTCGATGCTATCCTATTATTGTACCATAATACCGCCACATCGCGAAGTCTATAAAAGGCCAACTCCACGGATTCGGTCTTGGAGGCATGAATAATCTTTAAGGTCCTCAACATTTCATCAATGAAGTTTTGCGGATCTTCATCCGGCTTTGACCCAAAGAACTCCGGAGGATTTAAGGTCATAAAATCACGGGCTTTAGTACTTGCTGCCCGATCACTCGAACCAGTACCTTGCCGTTGTGCCTGGGCAGCAAACCAATTGTGTCAATAACTGTATAGCCTCAGTCATTTGTTGACCCGAAGCAACTGGAGGAGGGATTGGAGCTGGAGCTCCTCCTTGCTCTTCTACATTGGGCGAGGCCTCATTTTGTGATTCGCCCTATTCTACATTCACCGAAGGCTCTCTCTCTCTGCCCGCCTCTTTGTCGTAGTCTTGCCTTTTTGGGCGGCTGTAGCTTTTCCCTTTGGCGGCTTTTTCTGAAATCATAACACACTTTTAGGGAGGATAAAATCTTATACATTGCTCTATCGCACGATCTCATAAGAAGAAGGATGGTCATTTTTCCTAAATGCCCTGTATCCTCTTGTTTATCGATGTGGCGCACAACACACCATAAACAAGACTCTACTAGACACGGCTCGTAGACACTTCTTAGGATGAACTGCTCTGATACCACTTTTGTCACGACCCAGCTAGGGGCCGCGATGGGTACCCGGGGCTAACCACCGAGCACCACTCATTTCCTCATTCGTCATAATTATTTTACATTTCTTCATCATTCATAATCTCATGATCGTAACAATATCATCTTTCATTTGAAAACACAATTGATTTTATATACATATACCCCGTTAGGCTAGCAAAATAATCTATACAAATATACCATAGTAATCTTGTGAGACTATCTAACCCACACTGCGCATCTACGAGCCTCTTCTGACATACTGTACATATGGGCGGAACAAGACTCCGTCATGCCCAAAATATACATACATATACCAAAAGAATAATCATAAGCACCTCCGGACAATGGAGTGCTCTCAATCAGCTGACAACTACTAAGAATATGGATCAAGCTCACCTCCCTGTCTACCTGTGGGCATGAACACAACGTCCAAAGAAAACATACGTCAGTTCGAATGTTGTACTGAGTAAGAGAGGCATAAACAACAACAATATATATATATATATATATATATCAAGGAAATAAGGGAGGCATCAAATATGGAGCATCTGTAACTGACTGTGAATCATACAAGAAGTAATGCATGCTGACTTACTTTTATACTCATCATCATCTCATGTATGCATAACATGTATATATATATAAACTGCCCGACCATATAGGTACGGTGTGATAATCAATAACATTAGCCCGCGTCCAGGCCTCCCGCGTCCGGGGTATCATCTCATGCCGCCCACTAGTGGTGTCTGCCCATGCCATCTGGCCATGGTGTATAGCTGCCCGCCTTGGCGGTGACTGCCCGGCCAAATAGGCGTGGTGTGATATCATAATCATGCTCATCATGGTATGCTCACCATAATATGCTTATCATAACACATGCTTAAGACTAAAAAAAATATACTCTCTCGGGGTGACGTAAGGTCGTGATCCCCCGATGTCATTGTGGAACAACCATTGACAACCTGCCTTACCTTGAAGGAAGTAGCACATAAGGTGAGTGTAAGCAGTAAATAGCATCGTCATCTCATATCTCTTAGCTTATATAGACATCTATGGATATAGGCTCTTAGCTTTCCGGGATATAGGAACTCGCGAAGAGGAAAGAAAATCATGCTATAGGATTCATGCCATTAGAAGGAAAGGACTAGCCTCACATACCTTTGACGTTTAACTAAGCTATCGTTCGCTTGTGCTCCTTCGATATTGTTACACCTTGAAATTCTCCGTACATGTACAGTGAATGGGTACGAAGGACATAACATATGCGATGTTTTGACGAGCAATAAACGATGTAAGTGGCCCTAATTAAGATTCTCAAAGGCATTCGAGATAAGGAACGAAAGTTATTAAGGGAAAGTGAACCGTATGTTGTGTATCGGATGGGAATAAGGGGAAATGATTCTGTGATGGCATAATGATAGTTTAGAGACATGTTATAGCGTCCCTAATATTGGTATTGAAGTGTTAAACAAGTGCTAAGAAGGTTCCATAAGGATCGGAGATCAAACGAGTCGACGAAAACAAGTCTCGGAAAGCTGGGCAAACATACGGCCAGACATACTGGCCGTATAAAATACGCGGACCGTATGTCAAACCGTGGATCTGGCCCAGCACAACATAGCTCACTGGACCAAACATACGGTCCAATATACGGTCAGTGAAAATTATACGGACCGTATGTTGGTCCGTATAAAGTGGGTCGGCCAGATTTTTTTAAAATAAATATAAGGGACCCTTTTCATTTTAATTCATTTCATCCCTACTCTCCACTTCAAGAACCCTCTAGAGAATACTCTAACATTCATCCATAAGAAAAATTCAAGGGGTATTGATGATCAACAACATAAAATTCATGGAGCAAAGCATATGAAACTCAAGTAGGATTCATCTTCTTCAAGAAAACCCTAAGGAGGCGAAGTTAAACTTTGGTGCAAGAGGAAGAGTTCCATTCAAAGCTTGTTCCACCATCATCTAAGGTATGTTTCATGATTTTACTATGTTGTTTAAGGTATTGGAAAGCTAAGATGCTTGGATTGTAGAAAAACATGGAAAATGAGTTTTTAAAAGGATGAGTAGTGTCACAATTGAATGGTAGTTGGATGGAAATCATGAATGTTGATATGTTGTGATCATGAATACATTATAAATAACGTTTAGACCATGGGATAAGTGTGACGTATGAGGAGATGTGATGATAGGCTAAAACCACTAAATGTGGAGGAATTGGAGGAAATTGGTAGATTTTGCTAAATGTATATAAGCGATGATTGTTGGTTTCTATATTGCGATTATTGTTGTGAATGTTTGGGAGCTGAAGTAGAATATGGGAAACGTAGTAGAAACAAAGGAAATGCTGCCCAATTTTCCCTAGGAATACAAGTCCGTTCTTATAATTGTTTAACTAACGACGGCATGAACTCTCTTGAAGGTAGACACAAGTGCATCATAAGGGAAATGAACAAGCGATAAGAATGGTAAACGTCCAAGGCATGTGAGGCTCGTCCCCTTTTTCCAAAGGCATGATCCCTAAGTTATGATTACATAAATGTTTCCATATCTTCCTTGTCTTCAAAAGATAAAAGTCTATGGTCCTAAGGCATGATTATTTTCCCGATAACCCGTCAATGTTTTCCAAAATTTCCGTATTTTTCCAAAACAAAGGTTTATGGTTTTGTAAGCTTTTATGACAACAACGATGGATATGTTTTACAATGACAACGAGGATGCCAAAGATGAGAATATTTTTCTATGACGGCTATGATGAGAAAGGTTTTATGTTTAAAAGTTCCAAGTTTACGATTGCAACGACCATATGAGAATATTGAGCTATTTATTGATTTCTCAATTTATTCATTGATGGTGACTTTATTTCTAAATCTTCCAAAGTATATGAATTGATGCCCCATGAGATTATGATTTTATTTTATGTTCTCCCTAATGCTATTCTTCATCGGTAGTCTCACCTTATAATAATTGTCCCTTCACGGTGAGACACTACGATCATGATGATTCCATAATATAATCGGAGGTTACCGACCATACGTCACTCCGATAGATACATGACTTTCTTTGGGATCTCATGCATTCTGTTTATATGATATATATATATATATATATATATATATATATATATATATATATATATATATATATATATATATATATATATATATATGATATATGTATATGTATACAGGGGATATGGGGAAAGGTGAGGCGCTATAGACGCATAGCCACCTGATCAGCTGGCACATTATGATCTCATCCCAGACGCTGGATATATGGGTAATGGATCGGGCCGTACGTTCCACGACAATATATTGATACATGATGATATATGGATCGGGCTGCACGTTCCGCAGCAATACACGATATGATGTTTATGAGTATGCATGCATGAATCCGCCTTAAGTGGCAAGCAGTTACTGGTTATCTTACTGTATTCACTTTATCTTCTTTATTTCTTGATGCATGCCTTACATACTCAGTACAACTCGTACTGACATCCTTTTCTTTTTGGATGTTGTGCTCATGCCCACAGGTAGACAAGGAGACTGTGTAGAACCGTAGGAGCCATCTGCAGATTTACAGGAGCACTCCACTATTCCTGAGGTGCTATTCGGCGGATCCTTTTGTGTATATTAGTATATGTCATCCAATAGAGGCTCGTAGATACTCGATTTGGGCTATGTGGTTCCACGACGTGGGTAATATGCATGTGTATAAGTATATTGAAATATGCTCTTGTATTAAAGCATTATATTCTGTAATGAAAACCAGATCCTTTTTAAAGTTAGCAGGGAATCAATGGATGATTGTTAAATGGGTTAAGGAAATGATAGCACGAGCGGTGCTCGGTGGTTAGCCTCGGGTACCCATCGCGGCCCCCAGCTGGGTCGTGACAGATATCACGTCTCTTCCTTCAAGAGAGAATTCGCACTAACATTAGTTAATCGACTATAAGAACGTATCGTTACTTCTAGGAAAAATTGGGCGGCATTTCCTTTGTTTTTAGTACTTTTTCCATGTTCTATTTCAACTCCCAAACATTTACAACAACACTCACAATATCGTATCAAAAATCGGCATTTATCTACATTTAGCAAAATCCACCATTTTTCTCCAATTTCTCCACATTTAGTGGTTATAGCTCGTTATCGCGTTTTCTCATATATAATACTTATTTCATGGCCTAAACATCATTTACAACATTCATGATTCCATTCAACTACCATTCAATTGTGACACTATTCTCCCATTCAAGACCCATTTTCCATGCCTTTTTACAATTCAAGCATCTTAGCTTTCCTGTACCCTAACCACCATGATAAAGTCATGAAACATACCTTAGATGATGGTGGAACAATCCTAGAGTGGAATTCTTCCCTTTTCACCAAAACCCTATTTCACCTTTCTTGGGATTTCTTGATATAGATGACTTTTATTTGAGTTTCGCACACTTCGTTTCATGAATTTAATGTTGTTGATCATTTATTTCTTTTGATTTCCCTTGTAGTGGAAGAGTGGAGAGTTTTATAGATGGTTCTTGAAGTGAAGAGTGGGAATGAAATGAAAAATGAAATGAAAGGGTCCCTTATATTTAAACTTGAAAGCTGCCGACCATCTTTATACGGACCAACATACGTTCCGTATAATTTATACGGCCGTATGTGTGGCCGTATATTTGGTCCAGTAGCTGATGGCCTCCTTGGCCAATTATACGGTCCCATATACGGCTGGTACAAGTTATACGGTCCGTAGGTTGGACTGTATAATGCCCAGTGGTTGCGTTTTCATTCTCGTCAACTCGTTTGATCTCCGATCCTTATGGAACCTTCTTAACACTTGTTTAACACTTCAATACCAATCTAAAGGACGTTGTTAATTATCCCTTAGACCTCATTATGCCATCAGCAAATCGTTGCTCGTTATTCTTATCCGATACATAACATATGGTTATCTTTTCTTAGCAACGTTTTGTCCTTGCCTCATATGCTTTCAAATTCTCGTTTAGGGTCATCAAATACCATTTCTTACTCATCAAAACATCGCATACGATATGACCTTCATTCGCCTATTCATTTTACATGTACGGGGAATTTTTCCAAGGTGTAACAGTGATCCTCCGGCTTAGGACTTCTGCCCAGCCGCTTGGAGAGCTCCATTGTTCCGGAGCTTGAGTTATTTTGGTGCAGATCCTTTTGGCATAGACTTGGTTATACTCTTAGAGGTCTGTAGACATATGTGGGTTGTGTATATACGATTTGGTTAGCTATATCGATGTAGTTCGTTTGGGATGTCCCCGTGTATAGTGGCAGCCTTGTCGGCTTGCATATTTGTTATGTTTTGGTTTGTTGTGGCTTTGTTAGGCCCCGTGTTCTCGTACAATTGGAAATCGAGAAAATAATTATGACTCGGGTGTTAGAGGGACATAAATTAATTTTTGAGAATATGACTATGTTGGTTATGGAGTCTTTAATGTTAAGACATCGGGAAAGTCCAAGGGTAAATTTGGAACTTCGTGAATTAGTTTCGGGAATTTCAAAGCGAGGCGTTTCTTGAATTGGGCCAAGAAGATGTAACATAAGAAGAGGCCCAATAAGTGAAGGGTGGCCGGCCTTATGTAGGCCCAAATCAATTAGGTGGAGGTCATGTGCATAGCACATGACCCTTAAGTGGATATATATCACTTTCACTTGGTAATTTTCAAGATAAGAGAACAAAATCAAGAACACCCCAAAGAAGAGCCATTCGGCCGAACCAAAAAGGGAAAGAAAGAAAAAAATTCCAAGCTTGTGTGTGATCCAAAAATCCTAGTTTCTATATATTTGTGGAGTACTCAAGACGCTCTCCGAAGTGGTATAATTAGTTTAGCACGGGGACGACGTTTTCGACAAGTCGGGGTTTCAAGAAAAGGTATGAATTCTTACCCTTTTATGTTATAGAATTGCTATGAATGTGTTAAGGATTGGAAGTAGACGAGAATCCCGTAATTTAGACGTAAATAGAAAGTCGTGGGTGTGTGTTTGTAGTGTGTTTGGCCGTGAGCCATAGATAGGGAAATTGGTGTGAATTAATCTTGTTTAAGTTGGTAGAATGTGTTGTTGTGGCCCTTATATCGTAAATGATTAATTGGTGAATGAAATTGGCATTGAAAAATGATTTTGAATATTATCGGAAAGCGTATACCCTCGGTATCTTTATGTATATCGATGTATATCTTGGGTGTTATAGACTTTAGATATGAATCTATATCGATGTTGATGAATTCGGAATGAAACGACGTGAGTTAGAATGTTCGTAGTGCATTTTAGATGTTTTGAAGAATTTGGGAAAATAATGGATTTTTATGCAATTTCGTGTATGGCATGGTTTGTAATTAGAATGGGATTATACAAGTTTGAATGTGGGAATGCATACCATTATGTAGATATAGAATTGGAGTTGTGAAGGTTTGAATGAAAAGTTGCCAACTTAAGAAATCATGTAAAACTTTGAAACTAGAATGGTGTTATTGTTGTTTGTTTTGGTTGTTGATATGTGGGCTGTTGTAGTGGATGAAATAGGAGCCGAGCTACGCCTCGGGGATGTTAGATTTATAGGGGAAGTGCTGCCGAAATTTCGGTAGGCAATTATGGAGTTAAAGGCATTTCAAAGCCTAAGGATCTCATTTGGTAACTTTGACCATTTGCAGATTTTTGACGAAACGGGACGAGACATTTGGAAGAGCTTACGACGTCTGTGAGGTATGTAAAGCTTCCCAATTCTTTATTTGGCATATCTTAGTGTGTTAGTTGAATATGAGACCTTCCGGAGTATTTCTGCTCCTCGAAACCCGATCCACAGAAAAGTTACTATTCATTCAATTCTATTGAAGCTTAAAGGGCTCCAATTTGGCTAGAATGCCACTATTCGTCCGAGACCTATCGATATGTGGTCGGGTAATCTAGAAATGATAATGTATGACCTTTGGCATATAAATGCTCGTAGAAACACGTTCGCCACCTCGCTTCGACTCGAGGTGGGCCCGCTACCCCAAAATGCCCGATTTGCCCTTCGGGCCACCTTTGATAATAAATTTGTACATACTACTTCGGATCTTTGGAACGTCCTCCTACGGGGTAGGTTTGGACAATTCGATACGCTAACCTATGCTTTGAATTATATGGACCACTTTGGGAACGTGTTACGAAATGAAACTTTATGTCGACTAAGTATTCGACTAATTTGTAATATGATATGATTTATGAATTTACTTTGTTTTGAAACACTATTTTGAAAGACGATTTGCATTTGCTTGTTCACGACTCCGCTCGTGCCTTATTATGACTTCGTTCACCGGTTCCCGGGCCGGTTTTGATTCGTGCGCTGTATGATAAATTCGGCAGTATGCTGTGTTACGGTTCCCGAGGCTTCGCCATAGGGCCCGGTTCCGTTTGGAGTTATGCTGTGATATGGCTCGGGATGCGATACGCTCACCGATGATTATGATTATGTTCGGGGATGTACGGAGATTTGAAACCTTCTGGTGTTATGCTGTGTGTGGCGCCAGCGTCGGAGTGGCGACCACGTTCTTAAGCGTTTGCATGATTTTACTTGCATAATATATATGTATATGATTTCGATACAGACTTTGACATCTGATTTGCTTTCGATTTTGATTCATATTTCTGTACTCCGTGCTTTACATACTCAGTACATATTCCGTACTGACCCCCTCTCTCCGGGGGCTGCGTTTTATGCCCGCAGGTGCAGATTCCGGTGATCTTCCGCAGTAGGCTTCACCTATTTCTTTCTCGGAGTACTCTTGCTAGGTCCGGAGTCCACTCTTGGTACAGACTCCTCCACTTTGTATATACTTTGTACATTTGACGGTTTGGGTACGGCGGGGCCCTGTCTCGCCATATGTTATGTTTTGAATTCGTAGAGGCCTGTAGTCATCTGTGTGGGGCGAGGGTCCTATGTGTATGTTGTCTGATTTTGTTTTCGGGTCTTAAAGCGGTCTGTTTGATATGATGGCCCCAAATGGCCCTTCTGTATATAATTGCATTTTGACCGGCGATGCCTATTTCCGCCGCTTTGTTTGAGTTTGATTTGATACGACCGCTTAAGACGTATTTTCGATATAAATTATGTTTGATATAAAATTTGAAAAATTCTGAAATAAGTTTGGATTCGGAAATGAATATGCGATTTGGTCTGGGTACCCAGGTAGGGTGCCAGTCGCGGCCCACGGGGCTGGGTCGTGACAAAAGTGGTATCAGAGCGGTTTGTCCTCGGAATGTCTACAGGCCGTGTCTCGTAGAGTCTTGTTTATCGATGTGTTGTGCACCACATCTATAAACGGGAAGCTACAGGGCATTTAGGACGTTACTTTCTTTGTAATCTTAGATCGTGCGATAGAGCTGAGCTATTAGGATTATTTTGGTCTGACTCGCCCTTGTGTTTGCAGTGATGCCTCCGAAGAAGGCTACGGCGGCCCAGAAGGGCAAGGCGAGGATTGGAGAGACTAGCCAGGCACAGCGAGCTACCCGGGCTCGTGTTTATGATTTGCCTGAGGATGTGCCACAGTCTGAGGGGTCTGCTACACCCCCACCAGTACAGCCTGGAGTAGGACCTTCAGCAGCTCCAGAGGTCCGTGTACCCGCACCTGAGACTCCAGCTCCTCAGCCAGGGGCGGAGGATAGGACCCTGAGGGAGGCTGTACAGCTGTTGACTACACTGGTAGCAGGTCAGGCTCGCAGGCGCGGGCGGAGGGACGACGATGATGATGACAGACGGGACAGTCTGAGAGTTTGGGAGTTTTTGCTATGTGGCCCTCCAGAGTTCTTCGGGTCTAAGCCCGACGAGGACCCCCACGACTTTATTCGGGGGATGCGACGCTCACTGGACTTGGTCAGGGCTTCAGAGACTGAGTCAGTTGAGCTGGCTTCGCACCGGCTTCGAGATGTGGCCACCCACTGGTACGAGACTTGGGAGCTGTCTAGGGGAGTGGGAGCCCCTCCAGCCACTTGGGACCAGTTTGTGACAGCATTCACCCGCCACTTTTTGCCACCAGAGTTACGGCGGGCACGGGCTGATCGGTTTTTACGCCTGCAGCAGAAGGGTCGGAGTGTTCGCGAGTATAGCCTTGAGTTTGATTCTCTGGCCCGATATGCACCGGCCGTGGTAGCAGATATGTCCGATCGGATGCACCGCTATGTTATGGGATTGGACCGGTATTTGGTAGACAGCTGTATGGCCGTATCACTGCAGGCAGACATGGATATTTCCCGGCTTCAGGCCTATGCGATGGGTATGGAGGACCGTCGCAGATCTGATCCTGCTGGCAGAGATAGAGACAGGAGGCCGCCCAAGAGGGCTAGATCCGCGGGTTTTTCAGGGGATTCTAGAGGCGGACAGCCTCAGCAGCAGCAGCAGTCTGACAGATATTTTCCTTCTTCCGGCCGGGGTACTCAGTCAGGCAGTCGGAGATTCGACAGTACGGGACCGTCTGGGGCCGGTCAGAGCTCCAGAGTGGCAGGTTCGCAGGTATCCAGGGGTCCCAGTCAGGCCCGACCACCTAGACCCCGTTGTCCACACTGCGGGAAGTCTCATCCCGGGGAGTGTTACCGAGCGACGGGAGCTTGTTTTACTTGTGGTGGTCAGGGCCACTTTATGAGAGACTGCCCATTGGCCAGTGGTTCGGGTAATGCGGCTCAGCAGACAGGGTCAGCCGCCGGTTCCTCCTCTGTTCCATCTGTTGCACGCCCTGGAGGGCGGGGTATTCCAGCACCGACAGGACGCGGTCGAGGCCGCGGTGGCACTCCAGGTTCTAGCGGTCCCTCGAACCGCATATATGCTTTGGCCAGCCGCCAAGATCAGGAGGCTTCGCCAAACGTTGTCACAGGTACATTACTGGTTTTCTCCAGATCTGTATATGCATTGATTGACCCTGGCTCTACTTTATCATATATTTCCCCGCTCGTTGCTAGTAAGATTGGGATCGTGTCTGAGCCTATAGAGCCATTCGAGGTAGCTACGCCAGTTGGGGATTTTATTATAGCGAGGCAGGTCTATAGGGACTGTTCTGTGACCATTTATGATCGTAGCACTAAGGCTGATTTGGTAGAATTAGACATGTTCGAGTTTAACGTCATTATGGGTATGGACTGGTTGTCTTCCTGCTATGCTAATGTCGACTGCCAACAAAAGGTGGTCCGTTTTCAGTTTCCAGGAGAACCAGTCATAAGAGTGGTTCGGATCTACTGCATCGCCGAGGGGTAAGTTTATTTCATACCTCAAGGCTAAGAAGATGATCCAGAAGGGTTATATCTATCATTTGGTTCGTGTGCACGATACTGCAGCGGAGGTGCCTACCTTTCAGTCTGTCCCGGTCGTCAGTGAGTTTCCAGTTTTTTTTTTCCTGACGAGCTTCCTGGCCTTCCGCCGGAGCGGGAGATTGATTTTTCTATTGAGTTGATGCCGGATACGCAGCCTATATCTATTCCTCCCTACAGGATGGCACCAGCTGAGTTGAAGGAGTTGAAGGAGCAGCTGAAAGATTTGCTGGATAAGGGTTTTATCAGGCCCAGCACGTCACCCTGGGGAGCGCCGGTATTATTTGTCAGAAAGAAGGATGGGTCGTTGCGGATGTGTATTGACTACCGGCAACTGAATAAGGTGACTATTAAGAATAAATATCCCCTTCCCCGGATTGATGACTTGTTTGATCAGCTGCAGGGTGCTAGACACTTTTCCAAGATAGATCTGCGCTCAGGCTATCATCAGGTGCGAGTACGGGAGTCTGATATCCCGAAGACTGCTTTCAGGACCCGGTACGGGCATTATGAGTTCAGAGTTATGTCTTTCGGGCTGACTAATGCTCCAGCGGTGTTTATGGATCTGATGAACCGGGTATTTCGGCCTTTTCTGGATATGTTTGTTATTGTGTTTATTGATGATATCCTGATTTACTCGCGATCAGCCGAGGAGCATTCAGATCACTTGCGGACGGTACTTGGCATTCTCCGTCAGCAGAAGTTATATGCTAAATTCTCTAAATGCGAGTTCTGGTTGACTTCTGTGGCGTTCTTGGGTCATATTGTCGGCGCAGACGGTATTCGGGTCGATACGCAGAAGATTGAGGCTGTGCAGAATTGGCCCAGGCCTACTACACCGACTGAGGTGCGCAGTTTTCTAGGATTGGCTGGGTATTATCGCAGGTTTGTGGAGGATTTCTCTTCTATTGCAGCACCACTGACGAGGCTTACCCAGAAAGCAGCAAAATTCCAGTGGTCAGATGCCTGCGAGCGCAGCTTTCAGATGCTGAAGGAGAGATTGATTACAGCGCCAGTTCTGGCTCTTCCAGAGGGGTCTGATGGGTATGTAGTATATTGTGACGCCTCTGGTATTGGGATAGGATGTGTATTGATGCAGCACGGTCGAGTTATAGCCTATGCTTCCCGGCAGCTCAGACCGCACGAGAAGAACTATCCCACTCATGATCTTGAGTTGGCCGCGGTGATTCATGCTTTGAAGATTTGGCGGCATTATTTGTATGGGGTCCATGTGGATATCTATACGGATCATAAGAGCCTTCAGTATATTTTTAAGCAGAAGGAGCTAAACTTGCGGCAGCGGAGGTGGCTGGAGCTACTAAAGGATTACGACGTCGATATTCTGTACCATCCAGGGAAAGCCAACGTGGTAGCTGATGCGCTTAGCCGCAAGTCCGTGGGCAGTCTGGCTGATATTCCACCTGATAAGAGAGATTTGGTTCGTGATATTCATCAGCTGGCCAGCCTCGGAGTTCGTTTGGCCGATTCTGGAAATTCTGGGATTTCTGTTCGCCCAGTTGCTGAGTCATCTATTATTCAGGAGGTAAAGCAGCGCCAGTTTGAGGATCCTACTTTGATTCAGTACAGGGATGTGGCCCTTAATAAAGCAACGACTCAGTTCGAAATCTCGCCTGAAGGAGTATTATTGTACGACGGCAGATTCTGTGTACCGGACGTTGCGGGCTTACGGCGGCAGATTATGGGCGAGGCACATTGTGCCCGGTATTCTGTTCATCCTGGTTCCACTAAGATGTATCGGGATCTTCGGTGTTTGTATTGGTGGGACGGCATGAAGAAAGACATTGCTGAATTTGTTAGTCAATGCCCGAACTGTCAGCAAGTCAAGGTTGAACATCAGAAACCCGGTGGGTTGCTACAGGAGATGGAGATTCCAGCCTGGAAATGGGAGATGATTAATGTGGACTTCATTGTTGGGTTGCCGCGTACTCTACGCAGGTATGACTCCATTTGGGTTATTGTGGACAGGCTGACGAAATCAGCCCATTTCCTTCCGGTCCGGACTACTTATTCGGCTGAGGACTATGCCAGATTGTATATCAGAGAGATAGTCAGACTTCACGGAGTCCCGATATCTATTATTACTGACCGAGGTACCCAGTTTACAGCAAATTTCTGGAGGTCATTTCAGGAGGGATTAGGGACTCAGGTGAGTCTCAGTACAGCTTTTCACCCTCAGTCCGACGGGCAGGCCGAGCGCACTATTCAGACGCTCGAAGATATGTTGCGGGCCTGCGTTATTGATTTTAGGGGCAGCTGGGATGATCATTTGCCGCTTATTGAGTTTGCCTATAACAACAGTTATCACTCCAGCATACAGATGGCTCCGTACGAGGCCCTTTATGGCAGGAGATGCAGGTCTCCTATTGGCTGGTTTGACGTGGGCGAGACTAAGTTGATTGGGCCAGATGTGATCCAGGAGGCTGTAGATAAGGTAAAGCTTATTCGGGATCGACTATTAGCTGCTCAGAGTCGACAGAAAGCTTATGCAGATAGACGACGTCGACCGTTAGAGTTCCGGATTGGTGACTGGGTATTCCTGAAGGTGTCGCCCATGAAGGGCGTCATGAGATTCGGTAAAAAGGGTAAGTTGAGCCCCCGGTACATTGGACCGTATCAGATCGTGCGAAAGATAGGCGAGGTCGCCTATGAGCTAGACTTACCATCCGACTTGGAGGCCGTACACCCGGTGTTTCATGTGTCTATGTTGCGGAAATGCATTGGTGATCCTGCCAGGATATTCCCAGTTGACGACATTCAGGTGACGGAGCAGTTATCTTATGACGAGCAGCCTATATCTATTCTGGATCGTCAGGTGAGGAGATTGCGCACTAAGGAAGTGCCTTCTGTCAAGGTTCTGTGGCGCAATAACAACCGGGAAGAGATGACTTGGGAGGCGGAGGATGAGATGAAGAAGAGATTCCCCCATTTATTCCCTACGCCTCCTGTAATCTAGATTTCTGTATTTGTTGTACCAATGAACGGATGGACCATGTGTGCTATTTGTATAAAATGGTTTTCCCGTTATGCTTGTGAGCCTTCATAAGATTTGTTTAACATTCGGGGACGAATGTTCTTAAGGGGGGGAGAATGTTAGGCCCCGTGTTCTCGTACAATTGGAAATCGAGAAAATAATTATGACTCGGGTGTTAGAGGGACATAAATTAATTTTTGAGAATATGACTATGTTGGTTATGGAGTCTTTAATGTTAAGACATCGGGAAAGTCCAAGGGTAAATTTGGAACTTCGTGAATTAGTTTCGGGAATTTCAAAGCGAGGCGTTTCTTGAATTGGGCCAAGAAGATGTAACATAAGAAGAGGCCCAATAAGTGAAGGGTGGCCGGCCTTATGTAGGCCCAAATCAATTAGGTGGAGGTCATGTGCATAGCACATGACCCTTAAGTGGATATATATCACTTTCACTTGGTAATTTTCAAGATAAGAGACCAAAATCAAGAACACCCCAAAGAAGAGGCATTCGGCCGAACCAAAAAGGGAAAGAAAGAAAAAAATTCCAAGCTTGTGTGTGATCCAAAAATCCTAGTTTCTATATATTTGTGGAGTACTCAAGACGCTCTCCGAAGTGGTATAATTAGTTTAGCACGGGGACGACGTTTTCGACAAGTCGGGGTTTCAAGAAAAGGTATGAATTCTTACCCTTTTATGTTATAGAATTGCTATGAATGTGTTAAGGATTGGAAGTAGACGAGAATCCCGTAATTTAGACGTAAATAGAAAGTCGTGGGTGTGTGTTTGTAGTGTGTTTGGCCGTGAGCCATAGATAGGGAAATTGGTGTGAATTAATCTTGTTTAAGTTGGTAGAATGTGTTGTTGTGGCCCTTATATCGTAAATGATTAATTGGTGAATGAAATTGGCATTGAAAAATGATTTTGAATATTATCGGAAAGCGTATACCCTCGGTATCTTTATGTATATCGATGTATATCTTGGGTGTTATAGACTTTAGATATGAATCTATATCGATGTTGATGAATTCGGAATGAAACGACGTGAGTTAGAATGTTCGTAGTGCATTTTAGATGTTTTGAAGAATTTGGGAAAATAATGGATTTTTATGCAATTTCGTGTATGGCATGGTTTGTAATTAGAATGGGATTATACAAGTTTGAATGTGGGAATGCATACCATTATGTAGATATAGAATTGGAGTTGTGAAGGTTTGAATGAAAAGTTGCCAACTTAAGAAATCATGTAAAACTTTGAAACTAGAATGGTGTTATTGTTGTTTGTTTTGGTTGTTGATATGTGGGCTGTTGTAGTGGATGAAATAGGAGCCGAGCTACGCCTCGGGGATGTTAGATTTATAGGGGAAGTGCTGCCGAAATTTCGGTAGGCAATTATGGAGTTAAAGGCATTTCAAAGCCTAAGGATCTCATTTGGTAACTTTGACCATTTGCAGATTTTTGACGAAACGGGACGAGACATTTGGAAGAGCTTACGACGTCTGTGAGGTATGTAAAGCTTCCCAATTCTTTATTTGGCATATCTTAGTGTGTTAGTTGAATATGAGACCTTCCGGAGTATTTCTGCTCCTCGAAACCCGATCCACAGAAAAGTTACTATTCATTCAATTCTATTGAAGCTTAAAGGGCTCCAATTTGGCTAGAATGCCACTATTCGTCCGAGACCTATCGATATGTGGTCGGGTAATCTAGAAATGATAATGTATGACCTTTGGCATATAAATGCTCGTAGAAACACGTTCGCCACCTCGCTTCGACTCGAGGTGGGCCCGCTACCCCAAAATGCCCGATTTGCCCTTCGGGCCACCTTTGATAATAAATTTGTACATACTACTTCGGATCTTTGGAACGTCCTCCTACGGGGTAGGTTTGGACAATTCGATACGCTAACCTATGCTTTGAATTATATGGACCACTTTGGGAACGTGTTACGAAATGAAACTTTATGTCGACTAAGTATTCGACTAATTTGTAATATGATATGATTTATGAATTTACTTTGTTTTGAAACACTATTTTGAAAGACGATTTGCATTTGCTTGTTCACGACTCCGCTCGTGCCTTATTATGACTTCGTTCACCGGTTCCCGGGCCGGTTTTGATTCGTGCGCTGTATGATAAATTCGGCAGTATGCTGTGTTACGGTTCCCGAGGCTTCGCCATAGGGCCCGGTTCCGTTTGGAGTTATGCTGTGATATGGCTCGGGATGCGATACGCTCACCGATGATTATGATTATGTTCGGGGATGTACGGAGATTTGAAACCTTCTGGTGTTATGCTGTGTGTGGCGCCAGCGTCGGAGTGGCGACCACGTTCTTAAGCGTTTGCATGATTTTACTTGCATAATATATATGTATATGATTTCGATACAGACTTTGACATCTGATTTGCTTTCGATTTTGATTCATATTTCTGTACTCCGTGCTTTACATACTCAGTACATATTCCGTACTGACCCCCTCTCTCCGGGGGCTGCGTTTTATGCCCGCAGGTGCAGATTCCGGTGATCTTCCGCAGTAGGCTTCACCTATTTCTTTCTCGGAGTACTCTTGCTAGATCCGGAGTCCACTCTTGGTACAGACTCCTCCACTTTGTATATACTTTGTACATTTGACGGTTTGGGTACGGCGGGGCCCTGTCTCGCCATATGTTATGTTTTGAATTCGTAGAGGCCTGTAGTCATCTGTGTGGGGCGAGGGTCCTATGTGTATGTTGTCTGATTTTGTTTTCGGGTCTTAAAGCGGTCTGTTTGATATGATGGCCCCAAATGGCCCTTCTGTATATAATTGCATTTTGACCGGCGATGCCTATTTCCGCCGCTTTGTTTGAGTTTGATTTGATACGACCGCTTAAGACGTATTTTCGATATAAATTATGTTTGATATAAAATTTGAAAAATTCTGAAATAAGTTTGGATTCGGAAATGAATATGCGATTTGGTCTGGGTACCCAGGTAGGGTGCCAGTCGCGGCCCACGGGGCTGGGTCGTGACAGGCTTCTCAGGAGACAGGTTCTCCTTGATGTATGACATGATGAGTTCATAACATGCTTTTATAGAATGCCATATTGTTTCCAGTTTCAGTCTGATGATATCTAGCAGGTCGTATACGGGTGCCCAGCTCGGGCACTAGTCATGGCTCATGGGTTTGGGTCGTGACACACCTTTTACGAAAGGGAGTAAGATGGACTATTGCTAATGGTGCGCTTGTGAACGTGTGGGCTAGGCCATTGCTACCTCAAGATGATAACTTTTACCTTGTTACAATTCGTGGTGATAGTTACAGGGAGTTAAAGATTATAGAGTTGATTGACAGTGATACCTCAACTTGGAAAATAAATGTCACGACCCAAACCATAGGACCATGACAGGTAGCCGAGCCTTACTTGTCGAGCACCAATATGACATACATCCGTAGCCATAACAATAGATATAAGTGGGTCGTAGGTCCGTCATACAAGAACCTACTAACTCATGAAAGATGGACTCAAAATGATCAAGCCTAAAGGACATGCATATAGACACACACATACACACACACACACACAAATATATATATATATATATATATATATACACATAACTAGACTTGATTAATATGGCTGACAAGGCCGTCATGAACATCTGCACAACAAGACATAGGCTGACAAGGCCATACAATATCTATATACATGACAACTATCTACAAGTCTCTAAAGAAGTACATGAACATCATAAGGTCGGGATAGGGCCCCGCCATACCCATATGTACACAAAATTGTACCAAATTAAGACCGCAACTCCGGGACAAGTGCAGTGCTCCGATGCCAACACTGAGTGGGGAAACCTACTGATGCGAACCGTCACCCTGTCTATCAAAACCTGTTGGCATGAAACATTGTGTCCCCATGCAAAGGGACGTCAGTACGAATAAAGTACCTAGTATGTAAGACAGAAAACAACATAAGTGAGACATGAAAGTAACATGAGATACGAAGATCAACTTGAACATCTGAAATGCCTCTGAGGGCCATGATATGCATAAGTACCGTATATATTCCTATATGAAGCCATTGATGAAATAACGCCATCACTCCTCTGTGGGCATCATCATCATAATAACCAACTAATCAGTGGTGCATTTATTATGCTGTCGTACATAAATATGCATATATAATGCCATCAAGCCTCTGTGGGCATCATACCATAGTAGTATCATATGTGTATAAGTATATATGAATGATAAAAGAACATTTCGAGCCTATCAGAGTAACGTAAGGTCGTTGCATCTCCGATTATATCATGAACTTCATCACCATCATTACGTACCTCAATGGGACTTTAGATTTATACATATAGACTTCCTTGATTAGTATGGCTGACAAGGCCGTCATGAACATCTGCACAACAAGACATAGCTGACAAGGCCATACAATATCTATATACATGACAACTATCTAAAAGTCTCTAAAGAAGTACATGAACATCATAAGGTCGGGATAGGGCCCCGCCATACCCATATGTACACAAAATTGTAACAAATTAAGACCGCAACTCCGGGACAAGTGTAGTGCTCCGAAGCCAACATTGAGTGGGGAAACCTACTGATGCGAACCGTCACCCTGTCTATCAAAACCTGTTGGCATGAAACATTGTGTCCCCATGCAAAGGGACGTCAGTACGAATAAAGTACCTAGTATGTAAGACAGAAAACAACATAAGTGAGACATGAAAGTAACATGCGATACGAAGATCAACTTGAACATCTGAAATGCCTCTGAGGGCCATGATATGCATAAGTACCGTATATATTCCTATATGACGCCATTGTTTAAATAACGCCATCACTCCTCTGTGGGCATCATCATCATAATAACCAACTAATCAGTGGTGCATTTATTAAGCCGTCGTACATAAATATGCATATATAATGCTATCAAGCCTCTGTGCGCATCATACCATAGTAGTATCGTATGTGTATAAGTATATATGAATGATAAAAGAACATTTCGAGCCTATCAGAGCAACGTAAGGTCGTTGCATCTCCGATTATATTATGAACTTCATCACCATCATTACGTACCTCAATGGGACTTTAGATTTATACATATAGACTTCCTTGATTAGTATGGTTGAAAAGGCCGTCATGAACATCTGCACAACAAGACATAGCTGACAAGGCCATACAATATCTATATACATGACAACTATCTACAAGTCTCTAAAGAAGTACATCTACATCATAAGGTCGGGATAGGGCCCCGCCATACCCATATGTACACAAAATTGTACCAAATTAAGACCGCAACTCCGGGACAAGTGCAGTGCTCCGATGCCAACCTTGAGTGGGGAAACCTACTGATGCGAACCGTCACCCTGTCTATTAAAACCTGTTGGCATGAAACATTGTGTCCCCATGCAAAGGGACGTCAGCACGAATAAAGTACCTAATATGTAAGACAGAAAACAACATAAGTGAGACATGAAAGTAACATGCGATACGAAGATCAACTTGAACATCTGAAATGCCTCTGAGGGCCATGATATGCATAAGTACCGTATATATTCCTATATGACGCCATTGTTTAAATAACGCCATCACTCCTCTGTGGGCATCATCATCATAATAACCAACTAATCAGTGGTGCATTTATTACGCTGTCGTACATAAATATGCATATATAATGCTATCAAGCCTCTGTGGGCATCATACCATAGTAGTATCGTATGTGTATAAGTATATATGAATGATAAAAGAACATTTCGAGCCTATCAGAGCAACGTAAGGTCGTTGCATCTCCGATTATATTATGAACTTCATCACCATCATTATGTACCTCAATGGGACTTTATATTTATACATATAGACTTCCTTGATTAATATGGCTGATAAGGCCGTCATGAACATCTGCACAAGAAGACATAGGCTGACAAGGCCATACAATATCTATATACATGACAACTATCTACAAGTCTCTAAAGAAGTACATGAACATCATAAGGTCGGGATAGGGCCCCGCCATACCCATATGTACACAAAATTGTACCAAATTAAGACCGCAACTCCGGGACAAGTGCAGTGCTCCGATGCCAACACTGAGTGGGGAAACCTACTGATGCGAACCGTCACCCTGTCTATCAAAACCTGTTGGCATGAAACATTGTGTCCCCATGCAAAGGGACGTCAGTACGAATAAAGTACCTAGTATGTAAGACAGAAAACAACATAAGTGAGACATGAAAGTAACATGAGATACGAAGATCAACTTGAACATCTGAAATGCCTCTGAGGGCCATGATATGCATAAGTACCGTATATATTCCTATATGAATCCATTGATTAAATAACGCCATCACTCCTCTGTGGGCATCATCATCATAATAACCAACTAATCAGTGGTGCATTTATTACGCTGTCGTACATAAATATGCATATATAATGCCATCAAGCCTCTATGGGCATCATACCATACTAGTATCATATGTGTATAAGTATATATGAATGATAAAAGAACATTTCGAGCCTATAAGAGTAACGTAAGGTCGTTGCATCTCCGATTATATTATGAACTTTATCACCATCATTATGTACCTCAATGGGACTTTAGATTTATACATATAGACTTCCTTGACTAGTATGGCTGAGAAGGCCGTCATGAACATCTGCACAACAAGACATAGCTGACAAGGCCATACAATATCTATATACATGACAACTATCTACAAGTCTCTAAAGAAGTACATGAACATCATAAGGTCGGGATAGGGCCCCGCCATACTCATATGTACACAAAATTGTACCAAATTAAGACCTGAACTCCAGGACAAGTGCAGTGCTCCGATGCCAACACTGAGTGGGGAAACCTACTGATGCGAACCGTCACCCTGTCTATTAAAACCTGTTGGCATGAAACATTGTGTCCCCATGCAAAGGGACGTCAGCACGAATAAAGTACCTAATATGTAAGACAGAAAACAACATAAGTGAGACATGAAAGTAACATGCGATACGAAGATCAACTTGAACATCTGAAATGCCTCTGAGGGCCATGATATGCATAAGTACCGTATATATTCCTATATGACGCCATTGTTTAAATAACGCCATCACTCCTCTGTGGGCATCATCATCATAATAACCAACTAATCAGTGGTGCATTTATTACGCTGTCGTACATAAATATGCATATATAATGCTATCAAGCCTCTGTGGGCATCATACCATAGTAGTATCGTATGTGTATAAGTATATATGAATGATAAAAGAACATTTCGAGCCTATCAGAGCAACGTAAGGTCGTTGCATCTCCGATTATATTATGAACTTCATCACCATCATTATGTACCTCAATGGGACTTTATATTTATACATATAGACTTCCTTGATTAATATGGCTGATAAGGCCGTCATGAACATCTGCACAAGAAGACATAGGCTGACAAGGCCATACAATATCTATATACATGACAACTATCTACAAGTCTCTAAAGAAGTACATGAACATCATAAGGTCGGGATAGGGCCCCGCCATACCCATATGTACACAAAATTTTACCAAATTAAGACCGCAACTCCGGGACAAGTGCAGTGCTCCGATGCCAACACTGAGTGGGGAAACCTACTGATGCGAACCGTCACCCTGTCTATCAAAACCTGTTGGCATGAAACATTGTGTCCCCATGCAAAGGGACGTCAGTACGAATAAAGTACCTAGTATGTAAGACAGAAAACAACATAAGTGAGACATGAAAGTAACATGAGATACGAAGATCAACTTGAACATCTGAAATGCCTCTGAGGGCCATGATATGCATAAGTACCGTATATATTCCTATATGAATCCATTGATTAAATAACGCCATCACTCCTCTGTGGGCATCATCATCATAATAACCAACTAATCAGTGGTGCATTTATTACGCTGTCGTACATAAATATGCATATATAATGCCATCAAGCCTCTATGGGCATCATACCATACTAGTATCATATGTGTATAAGTATATATGAATGATAAAAGAACATTTCGAGCCTATCAGAGTAACGTAAGGTCGTTGCATCTCCGATTATATTATGAACTTTATCACCATCATTATGTACCTCAATGGGACTTTAGATTTATACATATAGACTTCCTTGACTAGTATGGCTGAGAAGGCCGTCATGAACATCTGCACAACAAGACATAGCTGACAAGGCCATACAATATCTATATACATGACAACTATCTACAAGTCTCTAAAGAAGTACATGAACATCATAAGGTCGGGATAGGGCCCCGCCATACTCATATGTACACAAAATTGTACCAAATTAAGACCTGAACTCCAGGACAAGTGCAGTGCTCCGATGCCAACACTGAGTGGGGAAACCTACTGATGCGAACCGTCACCCTGTCTATCAAAACCTGTTGGCATGAAACATTGTGTCCCCATGCAAAGGGACATCAGTACGAATAAAGTACCTAGTATGTAAGACAGAAAACAACATAAGTGAGACATGAAAGTAACATGAGATACGAAGATCAACTGGAACATCTGAAATGCCTTTGAGGGCCATTATATGCATAAGTACCGTATATATTCCTATATGACGCCATTGTTTAAATAACGCCATCACTCCTCTGTGGGCATCATCATCATAATAACCAACTAATCAGTGGTGCATTTATTACGCTGTCGTACATAAATATGCATATATAATGCTATCAAGCCTCTGTGCGCATCATACCATAGTAGTATCGTATGTGTATAAGTATATATGAATGATAAAAGAACATTTCGAGCCTATCAGAGCAACGTAAGGTCGTTGCATCTCCGATTATATTATGAACTTCATCACCATCATTATGTACCTCAATGGGACTTTATATTTATACATATAGACTTCCTTGATTAATATGGTTGACAAGGCCGTCATGAACATCTGCACAACAAGACATAGGCTGACAAGGCCATACAATATCTATATACATGACAACTATCTACAAGTCTCTAAAGAAGTACATGAACATCATAAGGTCGGGATAGGGCCCCGCCATACCCATATGTACACAAAATTGTACCAAATTAAGACCGCAACTCCGGGACAAGTGCAGTGCTCCGATGCCAACACTGAGTGGGGAAACCTACTGATGCGAACCGTCACCCTGTCTATCAAAACCTGTTGGCATGAAACATTGTGTCCCCATGCAAAGGGACGTCAGTACGAATAAAGTACCTAGTATGTAAGACAGAAAACAACATAAGTGAGACATGAAAGTAACATGCGATACGAAGATCAACTTGAACATCTGAAATGCCTCTGAGGGCCATGATATGCATAAGTACCGTATATATTCCTATATGACGCCATTGTTTAAATAACGCCATCACTCCTCTGTGGGCATCATCATCATAATAACCAACTAATCAGTGGTGCATTTATTAAGCCGTCGTACATAAATATGCATATATAATGCTATCAAGCCTCTGTGCGCATCATACCATAGTAGTATCGTATGTGTATAAGTATATATGAATGATAAAAGAACATTTCGAGCCTATCAGAGCAACGTAAGGTCGTTGCATCTCCGATTATATTATGAACTTCATCACCATCATTACGTACCTCAATGGGACTTTAGATTTATACATATAGACTTCCTTGATTAGTATGGTTGAAAAGGCCGTCATGAACATCTGCACAACAAGACATAGGCTGACAAGGCCATACAATATCTATATACATGACAACTATCTACAAGTCTCTAAAGAAGTACATCTAACATCATAAGGTCGGGATAGGGCCCCGCCATACCCATATGTACACAAAATTGTACCAAATTAAGACCGCAACTCCGGGACAAGTGCAGTGCTCCGATGCCAACACTTGAGTGGGGAAACCTACTGATGCGAACCGTCACCCTGTCTATTCAAAACCTGTTGGCATGAAACATTGTGTCCCCATGCAAAGGGACGTCAGTACGAATAAAGTACCTAGTATGTAAGACAGAAAACAACATAAGTGAGACATGAAAGTAACATGCGATACGAAGATCAACTTGAACATCTGAAATGCCTCTGAGGGCCATGATATGCATAAGTACCGTATATATTCCTATATGACGCCATTGTTTAAATAACGCCATCACTCCTCTGTGGGCATCATCATCATAATAACCAACTAATCAGTGGTGCATTTATTACGCTGTCGTACATAAATATGCATATATAATGCCTATCAAGCCTCTGTGGGCATCATACCATAGTAGTATCGTATGTGTATAAGTATATATGAATGATAAAAGAACATTTCGAGCCTATCAGAGCAACGTAAGGTCGTTGCATCTCCGATTATATTATGAACTTCATCACCATCATTATGTACCTCAATGGGACTTTAGATTTATACATATAGACTTCCTTGATTAGTATGGCTGACAAGGCCGTCATGAACATCTGCACAACAAGACATAGGCTGACAAGGCCATACAATATCTATATACATGACAACTATCTACAAGTCTCTAAAGAAGTACATGAACATCATAAGGTCGGGATAGGGCCCCGCCATACCCATATGTACACAAAATTGTACCAAATTAAGACCGCAACTCCGGGACAAGTGCAGTGCTCCGATGCCAACACTGAGTGGGGAAACCTACTGATGCGAACCGTCACCCTGTCTATCAAAACCTGTTGGCATGAAACATTGTGTCCCCATGCAAAGGGACGTCAGTACGAATAAAGTACCTAGTATGTAAGACAGAAAACAACATAAGTGAGACATGAAAGTAACATGAGATACGAAGATCAACTTGAACATCTGAAATGCCTCTGAGGGCCATGATATGCATAAGTACCGTATATATTCCTATATGAAGCCATTGTTTAAATAACGCCATCACTCCTCTGTGGGCATCATCATCATAATAACCAACTAATCAGTGGTGCATTTATTACGCTGTCGTACATAAATATGCATATATAATGCCATCAAGCCTCTGTGGGCATCATACCATAGTAGTATCATATGTGTATAAGTATATATGAATGATAAAAGAACATTTCGAGCCTATCAGAGTAACGTAAGGTCGTTGCATCTCCGATTATATTATGAACTTCATCACCATCATTATGTACCTCAATGGGACTTAAGATTTATACATATAGACTTCCTTGATTAGTATGGCTGACAAGGCCGTCATGAACATCTGCACAACAAGACATAGGCTGACAAGGCCATACAATATCTATATACATGACAACTATCTACAAGTCTCTAAAGAAGTACATGAACATCATAAGGTCGGGATAGGGCCCCGCCATACCCATATGTACACAAAATTGTACCAAATTAAGACCGCAACTCCGGGACAAGTGCAGTGCTCCGATGCCAACACTGAGTGGGGAAACCTACTGATGCGAACCGTCACCCTGTCTATCAAAACCTGTTGGCATGAAACATTGTGTCCCCATGCAAAGGGACGTCAGTACGAATAAAGTACCTAGTATGTAAGACAGAAAACAACATAAGTGAGACATGAAAGTAACATGAGATACGAAGATCAACTTGAACATCTGAAATGCCTCTGAGGGCCATGATATGCATAAGTACCGTATATATTCCTATATGACGCCATTGTTTAAATAACGCCATCACTCCTCTGTGGGCATCATCATCATAATAACCAACTAATCAGTGGTGCATTTATTACGCTGTCGTACATAAATATGCATATATAATGCCATCAAGCCTCTGTGGGCATCATACCATAGTAGTATCATATGTGTATAAGTATATATGAATGATAAAAGAACATTTCGAGCCTATCAGAGTAACGTAAGGTCGTTGCATCTCCGATTATATTATGAACTTCATCACCATCATTATGTACCTCAATGGGACTTTAGATTTATACATATAGACTTCCTTGATTAGTATGGCTGACAAGGCCGTCATGAACATCTGCACAACAAGACATAGGCTGACAAGGCCATACAATATCTATATACATGACAACTATCTACAAGTCTCTAAAGAAGTACATGAACATCATAAGGTCGGGATAGGGCCCCGCCATACCCATATGTACACAAAATTGTACCAAATTAAGACCGCAACTCCGGGACAAGTGCAGTGCTCCGATGCCAACACTGAGTGGGGAAACCTACTGATGCGAACCGTCACCCTGTCTATCAAAACCTGTTGGCATGAAACATTGTGTCCCCATGCAAAGGGACGTCAGTACGAATAAAGTACCTAGTATGTAAGACAGAAAACAACATAAGTGAGACATGAAAGTAACATGAGATACGAAGATCAACTTGAACATCTGAAATGCCTCTGAGGGCCATGATATGCATAAGTACCGTATATATTCCTATATGACGCCATTGTTTAAATAACGCCATCACTCCTCTGTGGGCATCATCATCATAATAACCAACTAATCAGTGGTGCATTTATTACGCTGTCGTACATAAATATGCATATATAATGCCATCAAGCCTCTGTGGGCATCATACCATAGTAGTATCATATGTGTATAAGTATATATGAATGATAAAAGAACATTTCGAGCCTATCAGAGTAACGTAAGGTCGTTGCATCTCCGATTATATTATGAACTTCATCACCATCATTATGTACCTCAATGGGACTTAAGATTTATACATATAGACTTCCTTGATTAGTATGGCTGACAAGGCCGTCATGAACATCTGCACAACAAGACATAGGCTGACAAGGCCATACAATATCTATATACATGACAACTATCTACAAGTCTCTAAAGAAGTACATGAACATCATAAGGTCGGGATAGGGCCCCGCCATACCCATATGTACACAAAATTGTACCAAATTAAGACCGCAACTCCGGGACAAGTGCAGTGCTCCGATGCCAACACTGAGTGGGGAAACCTACTGATGCGAACCGTCACCCTGTCTATCAAAACCTGTTGGCATGAAACATTGTGTCCCCATGCAAAGGGACGTCAGTACGAATAAAGTACCTAGTATGTAAGACAGAAAACAACATAAGTGAGACATGAAAGTAACATGAGATACGAAGATCAACTTGAACATCTGAAATGCCTCTGAGGGCCATGATATGCATAAGTACCGTATATATTCCTATATGACGCCATTGTTTAAATAACGCCATCACTCCTCTGTGGGCATCATCATCATAATAACCAACTAATCAGTGGTGCATTTATTACGCTGTCGTACATAAATATGCATATATAATGCCATCAAGCCTCTGTGGGCATCATACCATAGTAGTATCATATGTGTATAAGTATATATGAATGATAAAAGAACATTTCGAGCCTATCAGAGTAACGTAAGGTCGTTGCATCTCCGATTATATTATGAACTTCATCACCATCATTATGTACCTCAATGGGACTTTAGATTTATACATATAGACTTCCTTGATTAGTATGGCTGACAAGGCCGTCATGAACATCTGCACAACAAGACATAGGCTGACAAGGCCATACAATATCTATATACATGACAACTATCTACAAGTCTCTAAAGAAGTACATGAACATCATAAGGTCGGGATAGGGCCCCGCCATACCCATATGTACACAAAATTGTACCAAATTAAGACCGCAACTCCGGGACAAGTGCAGTGCTCCGATGCCAACACTGAGTGGGGAAACCTACTGATGCGAACCGTCACCCTGTCTATCAAAACCTGTTGGCATGAAACATTGTGTCCCCATGCAAAGGGACGTCAGTACGAATAAAGTACCTAGTATGTAAGACAGAAAACAACATAAGTGAGACATGAAAGTAACATGAGATACGAAGATCAACTTGAACATCTGAAATGCCTCTGAGGGCCATGATATGCATAAGTACCGTATATATTCCTATATGACGCCATTGTTTAAATAACGCCATCACTCCTCTGTGGGCATCATCATCATAATAACCAACTAATCAGTGGTGCATTTATTACGCTGTCGTACATAAATATGCATATATAATGCCATCAAGCCTCTGTGGGCATCATACCATAGTAGTATCATATGTGTATAAGTATATATGAATGATAAAAGAACATTTCGAGCCTATCAGAGTAACGTAAGGTCGTTGCATCTCCGATTATATTATGAACTTCATCACCATCATTATGTACCTCAATGGGACTTTAGATTTATACATATAGACTTCCTTGATTAGTATGGCTGACAAGGCCGTCATGAACATCTGCACAACAAGACATAGGCTGACAAGGCCATACAATATCTATATACATGACAACTATCTACAAGTCTCTAAAGAAGTACATGAACATCATAAGGTCGGGATAGGGCCCCGCCATACCCATATGTACACAAAATTGTACCAAATTAAGACCGCAACTCCGGGACAAGTGCAGTGCTCCGATGCCAACACTGAGTGGGGAAACCTACTGATGCGAACCGTCACCCTGTCTATCAAAACCTGTTGGCATGAAACATTGTGTCCCCATGCAAAGGGACGTCAGTACGAATAAAGTACCTAGTATGTAAGACAGAAAACAACATAAGTGAGACATGAAAGTAACATGAGATACGAAGATCAACTTGAACATCTGAAATGCCTCTGAGGGCCATGATATGCATAAGTACCGTATATATTCCTATATGACGCCATTGTTTAAATAACGCCATCACTCCTCTGTGGGCATCATCATCATAATAACCAACTAATCAGTGGTGCATTTATTACGCTGTCGTACATAAATATGCATATATAATGCCATCAAGCCTCTGTGGCATCATACCATAGTAGTATCATATGTGTATAAGTATATATGAATGATAAAAGAACATTTCGAGCCTATCAGAGTAACGTAAGGTCGTTGCATCTCCGATTATATTATGAACTTCATCACCATCATTATGTACCTCAATGGGACTTTAGATTTATACATATAGACTTCCTTGATTAGTATGGCTGACAAGGCCGTCATGAACATCTGCACAACAAGACATAGGCTGACAAGGCCATACAATATCTATATACATGACAACTATCTACAAGTCTCTAAAGAAGTACATGAACATCATAAGGTCGGGATAGGGCCCCGCCATACCCATATGTACACAAAATTGTACCAAATTAAGACCGCAACTCCGGGACAAGTGCAGTGCTCCGATGCCAACACTGAGTGGGGAAACCTACTGATGCGAACCGTCACCCTGTCTATCAAAACCTGTTGGCATGAAACATTGTGTCCCCATGCAAAGGGACGTCAGTACGAATAAAGTACCTAGTATGTAAGACAGAAAACAACATAAGTGAGACATGAAAGTAACATGAGATACGAAGATCAACTTGAACATCTGAAATGCCTCTGAGGGCCATATATGCATAAGTACCGTATATATTCCTATATGAAGCCATTGTTTAAATAACGCCATCACTCCTCTGTGGGCATCATCATCATAATAACCAACTAATCAGTGGTGCATTTATTACGCTGTCGTACATAAATATGCATATATAATGCCATCAAGCCTCTGTGGGCATCATACCATAGTAGTATCATATGTGTATAAGTATATATGAATGATAAAAGAACATTTCGAGCCTATCAGAGTAACGTAAGGTCGTTGCATCTCCGATTATATTATGAACTTCATCACCATCATTATGTACCTCAATGGGACTTAGATTTATACATATAGACTTCCTTGATTAGTATGGCTGACAAGGCCGTCATGAACATCTGCACAACAAGACATAGGCTGACAAGGCCATACAATATCTATATACATGACAACTATCTACAAGTCTCTAAAGAAGTACATGAACATCATAAGGTCGGGATAGGGCCCCGCCATACCCATATGTACACAAAATTGTACCAAATTAAGACCGCAACTCCGGGACAAGTGCAGTGCTCCGATGCCAACACTGAGTGGGGAAACCTACTGATGCGAACCGTCACCCTGTCTATCAAAACCTGTTGGCATGAAACATTGTGTCCCCATGCAAAGGGACGTCAGTACGAATAAAGTACCTAGTATGTAAGACAGAAAACAACATAAGTGAGACATGAAAGTAACATGAGATACGAAGATCAACTTGAACATCTGAAATGCCTCTGAGGGCCATGATATGCATAAGTACCGTATATATTCCTATATGACGCCATTGTTTAAATAACGCCATCACTCCTCTGTGGGCATCATCATCATAATAACCAACTAATCAGTGGTGCATTTATTACGCTGTCGTACATAAATATGCATATATAATGCCATCAAGCCTCTGTGGGCATCATACCATAGTAGTATCATATGTGTATAAGTATATATGAATGATAAAAGAACATTTCGAGCCTATCAGAGTAACGTAAGGTCGTTGCATCTCCGATTATATTATGAACTTCATCACCATCATTATGTACCTCAATGGGACTTTAGATTTATACATATAGACTTCCTTGATTAGTATGGCTGACAAGGCCGTCATGAACATCTGCACAACAAGACATAGGCTGACAAGGCCATACAATATCTATATACATGACAACTATCTACAAGTCTCTAAAGAAGTACATGAACATCATAAGGTCGGGATAGGGCCCCGCCATACCCATATGTACACAAAATTGTACCAAATTAAGACCGCAACTCCGGGACAAGTGCAGTGCTCCGATGCCAACACTGAGTGGGGAAACCTACTGATGCGAACCGTCACCCTGTCTATCAAAACCTGTTGGCATGAAACATTGTGTCCCCATGCAAAGGGACGTCAGTACGAATAAAGTACCTAGTATGTAAGACAGAAAACAACATAAGTGAGACATGAAAGTAACATGAGATACGAAGATCAACTTGAACATCTGAAATGCCTCTGAGGGCCATGATATGCATAAGTACCGTATATATTCCTATATGACGCCATTGTTTAAATAACGCCATCACTCCTCTGTGGGCATCATCATCATAATAACCAACTAATCAGTGGTGCATTTATTACGCTGTCGTACATAAATATGCATATATAATGCCATCAAGCCTCTGTGGGCATCATACCATAGTAGTATCATATGTGTATAAGTATATATGAATGATAAAAGAACATTTCGAGCCTATCAGAGTAACGTAAGGTCGTTGCATCTCCGATTATATTATGAACTTCATCACCATCATTATGTACCTCAATGGGACTTTAGATTTATACATATAGACTTCCTTGATTAGTATGGCTGACAAGGCCGTCATGAACATCTGCACAACAAGACATAGGCTGACAAGGCCATACAATATCTATATACATGACAACTATCTACAAGTCTCTAAAGAAGTACATGAACATCATAAGGTCGGGATAGGGCCCCGCCATACCCATATGTACACAAAATTGTACCAAATTAAGACCGCAACTCCGGGACAAGTGCAGTGCTCCGATGCCAACACTGAGTGGGGAAACCTACTGATGCGAACCGTCACCCTGTCTATCAAAACCTGTTGGCATGAAACATTGTGTCCCCATGCAAAGGGACGTCAGTACGAATAAAGTACCTAGTATGTAAGACAGAAAACAACATAAGTGAGACATGAAAGTAACATGAGATACGAAGATCAACTTGAACATCTGAAATGCCTCTGAGGGCCATGATATGCATAAGTACCGTATATATTCCTATATGACGCCATTGTTTAAATAACGCCATCACTCCTCTGTGGGCATCATCATCATAATAACCAACTAATCAGTGGTGCATTTATTACGCTGTCGTACATAAATATGCATATATAATGCCATCAAGCCTCTGTGGCATCATACCATAGTAGTATCATATGTGTATAAGTATATATGAATGATAAAAGAACATTTCGAGCCTATCAGAGTAACGTAAGGTCGTTGCATCTCCGATTATATATGAACTTCATCACCATCATTATGTACCTCAATGGGACTTTAGATTTATACATATAGACTTCCTTGATTAGTATGGCTGACAAGGCCGTCATGAACATCTGCACAACAAGACATGGCTGACAAGGCCATACAATATCTATATACATGACAACTATCTACAAGTCTCTAAAGAAGTACATGAACATCATAAGGTCGGGATAGGGCCCCGCCATACCCATATGTACACAAAATTGTACCAAATTAAGACCGCAACTCCGGGACAAGTGCAGTGCTCCGATGCCAACACTGAGTGGGGAAACCTACTGATGCGAACCGTCACCCTGTCTATCAAAACCTGTTGGCATGAAACATTGTGTCCCCATGCAAAGGGACGTCAGTACGAATAAAGTACCTAGTATGTAAGACAGAAAACAACATAAGTGAGACATGAAAGTAACATGCGATACGAAGATCAACTTGAACATCTGAAATGCTTCTGAGGGCCATGATATGCATAAGTACCGTATATATTCCTATATGACGCCATTGTTTAAATAACGCCATCACTCCTCTGTGGGCATCATCATCATAATAACCAACTAATCAGTGGTGCATTTATTACGCTGTCGTACATAAATATGCATATATAATGCCTATCAAGCCTCTGTGCGCATCATACCATAGTAGTATCATATGTGTATAAGTATATATGAATGATAAAAGAACATTTCGAGCCTATCAGAGTAACGTAAGGTCGTTGCATCTCCGATTATATTATGAACTTCATCACCATCATTATGTACCTCAATGGGACTTTAGATTTATACATATAGACTTCCTTGATTAGTATGGCTGACAAGGCCGTCATGAACATCTGCACAACAAGACATAGGCTGACAAGGCCATACAATATCTATATACATGACAACTATCTACAAGTCTCTAAAGAAGTACATGAACATCATAAGGTCGGGATAGGGCCCCGCCATACCCATATGTACACAAAATTGTACCAAATTAAGACCGCAACTCCGGGACAAGTGCAGTGCTCCGATGCCAACACTGAGTGGGGAAACCTACTGATGCGAACCGTCACCCTGTCTATCAAAACCTGTTGGCATGAAACATTGTGTCCCCATGCAAAGGGACGTCAGTACGAATAAAGTACCTAGTATGTAAGACAGAAAACAACATAAGTGAGACATGAAAGTAACATGAGATACGAAGATCAACTTGAACATCTGAAATGCTTCTGAGGGCCATGATATGCATAAGTACCGTATATATTCCTATATGACGCCATTGTTTAAATAACGCCATCACTCCTCTGTGGGCATCATCATCATAATAACCAACTAATCAGTGGTGCATTTATTACGCTGTCGTACATAAATATGCATATATAATGCTATCAAGCCTCTGTGCGCATCATACCATAGTAGTATCGTATGTGTATAAGTATATATGAATGATAAAAGAACATTTCGAGCCTATCAGAGCAACGTAAGGTCGTTGCATCTCCGATTATATTATGAACTTCATCACCATCATTATGTACCTCAATGGGACTTTATATTTATACATATAGACTTCCTTGATTAATATGGCTGACAAGGCCGTCATGAACATCTGCACAACAAGACATAGGCTGACAAGGCCATACAATATCTATATACATGACAACTATCTACAAGTCTCTAAAGAAGTACATGAACATCATAAGGTCGGGATAGGGCCCCGCCATACCCATATGTACACAAAATTGTACCAAATTAAGACCGCAACTCCGGGACAAGTGCAGTGCTCCGATGCCAACATTGAGTGGGGAAACCTACTGATGCGAACCGTCACCCTGTCTATCAAAACCTGTTGGCATGAAACATTGTGTCCCCATGCAAAGGGACGTCAGTACGAATAAAGTACCTAGTATGTAAGACAGAAAACAACATAAGTGAGACATGAAAGTAACATGCGATACGAAGATCAACTTGAACATCTGAAATGCTTCTGAGGGCCATGATATGCATAAGTACCGTATATATTCCTATATGACGCCATTGTTTAAATAACGCCATCACTCCTCTGTGGGCATCATCATCATAATAACCAACTAATCAGTGGTGCATTTATTACGCTGTCGTACATAAATATGCATATATAATGCTATCAAGCCTCTGTGCGCATCATACCATAGTAGTATCATATGTGTATAAGTATATATGAATGATAAAAGAACATTTCGAGCCTATCAGAGCAACGTAAGGTCGTTGCATCTCCGATTATATTATGAACTTCATCACCATCATTATGTACCTCAATGGGACTTTATATTTATACATATATACTTCCTTGATTAATATGGCTGACAAGGCCGTCATGAACATCTGCACAACAAGACATAGGCTGACAAGGCCATACAATATCTATATACATGACAACTATCTACAAGTCTCTAAAGAAGTACATGAACATCATAAGGTCGGGATAGGGCCCCGCCATACCCATATGTACACAAAATTGTACCAAATTAAGACCGCAACTCCGGGACAAGTGCAGTGCTCCGATGCCAACACTGAGTGGGGAAACCTACTGATGCGAACCGTCACCCTGTCTATCAAAACCTGTTGGCATGAAACATTGTGTCCCCATGCAAAGGGACGTCAGTACGAATAAAGTACCTAGTATGTAAGACAGAAAACAAATAAGTGAGACATGAAAGTAACATGAGATACGAAGATCAACTTGAACATCTGAAATGCCTCTGAGGGCCATGATATGCATAAGTACCGTATATATTCCTATATGACGCCATTGTTTAAATAACGCCATCACTCCTCTGTGGGCATCATCATCATAATAACCAACTAATCAGTGGTGCATTTATTACGCTGTCGTACATAAATATGCATATATAATGCCATCAAGCCTCTGTGGGCATCATACCATAGTAGTATCATATGTGTATAAGTATATATG